>NW_022589706.1:4411235-5127808 GCF_004348235.1 Phoca vitulina
GAAAGAAAGAAAGAAAGAAAGAAAGAAAGAAAGAAAGAAAGAAAGAAAAAGAAAGAGAAAAAGAAATCTACTCACAGTGTGCAATGAATCCTTATTTTATTCAGAATAAGAGCCAACATCATTAGAACAAACCCCTCAAGGTCTCTAATAGATTGTCTGAGCCCCATGGCTTTTTTGATCCCATGCCCTATTCTCTATTCTTGCTCACTCAGTTTAGATTCTTTTCTATTCTTCAAGCTTGCCAGGCATGTTCCCAACCTAGTGTTTTGTTCTTACTGTTCTCTTTGCCTGGAATTCTCTTCCTCCAAATATCCAAGTAATGAATTCCTTCATTCCACCAAGATATTGCTCAAATGACATCTTCTCAATGAAATCTAGTCTCATTAGTTTTGTTTTGTTTTGTTTTTTTCCTGACAGCTTCATAGAGGTCTAACTGACATGTAATAAGCTGCATATACTTAAAGTGTACAATTAGATGGTCTGAAATATTAATAGACCTGGTAAGTCATCACCAGAAACACAATAGTGAATCCACTAACCCCAAAGCTTCCGCATGGCCCTTTCTAATCTCACCCTTCAGTTCCTCCCACTCCTCCCTGATCTTCCTCCATCTGCAGGCAATGGATTGCTTTAAAATAAATTAATTTGCAGTTTCTGGAATTTTATATAAACAAATCATACATTATGTACTTTTTTGTCTGACTACCTTTACTGAGCTTAATTATTTTGAGATTCATCCATGTTATTGTATATCAGTCTCTTTATATTGCTGTGTAATATTCCACTGTTAATATACCACAACTTGTTTATCCATTGACCTATTGATGGACATTTGAGTTCTTTCCAGTTTTTGGCTATTACAAACACAAAAACAAAAAAATTAAAAAACTGCTATAAACATTTGTGTGCAAGTCTTTTTGTGGACATATGCTTACTTTCCTTTTAGGCAAATACCTAGGAATGGAATGATGGAATCATATGGTATATGGATGTTTACCTTTTTAAGAAACTGCTAAATTGTTTTCCAAAGTGGTTGTACTATTTCACATTCCAGCATTACCAGAAGTGTATGAGTTCTACCTTCCCTACATCCTTGTCAACAATTGGTATCATTAGTCACTTTAATTTTAGCCCTTCTAATAGGTATATACTGTTATCTCATTGTGGGTTTAATGTACATTTCCCTAATGACTAATGATGTTGAGTATTTTTTAATGTGCTTATGTGTTATCCACATGTCTGTTTTGGTAAAATAGTTGGGTTATTTAATTTCTTATTATTAAGTTTTAAGATTTCATTATATATTCTGACTACTAAATATATGATTTGCAAAATTTTCTCCGAGTCTTTGGCTTTTCATTCTCTTTGCAGTTTCTTTTGAAACATACATTTAAAAATTTTTTTTGATGAAATCTAATTTATCAATTTGTTCTTTTGTGGGTTATGCTTTTGTTATCATATGTAAGAAATCTTTACTAACTTCAAAGTAACAATAATTTTCTCTTATTTCGTTATATAAGTCCTTTTTTAGTTTTAAATTTAAGCATATGATATATTCTGAGGTTTTTTTCCTTAATATGATACAAATGTGGATTTTTTTTTGGCACACAGATAACTAATTATTCTATCACTGTTGGTTGAAAAGATCATCTTTTCTCCATAAAGTTGCCTTTGCATCTATATCAAGAATCAGTTGTCCATTTATGTGTGGATTTATTTCTGGACCCCATTCCATTATGTATATCTATCTTTGTGTCAGTAACACGTTGACCTGATTACTGTAACTCTGTGAGTCTTGAAATCAGCCTGTATTGGTTCATCTTATTCTTCATGGCCACCTTTTTAAATTTAGAATCTTCACCATTCTCCCTCCTGCTCTATTTTTCTTTTATACATTGCACCTACTACTTTTTACATACTAAATGATTTATACTTATGTGTATTTAATATGTAAAGTCCCCAAGAATATCAGCTTAATGAAATAAGGGATTTTCTGATTTTTTTAAAGAGTTTATTTATTTGAGAAAGACAGAAAGAGAGAGAGCACGAGCAGGGGGAGGGGCAGAGGGAGAAGGAGAAACAGACACCTTTCTGAACAGGGAGCCCCATGTGGGGCTCAATTCCAGGACCCCGAGATCATGACCTAAGCCGAAGTCAGACACTTAACTGACTGGGCCATCCAGGCACCCCAAGGGACTTTATGAATCTTATTATAATCACTGATAGATCTCAAGTGCTTAGAACTGAGCTTAGTACATAAATGTTCAATATCTATTTGTTGAATGAGTGAATATAGAATCAGACCATTTCATCCAGTCTCCATGTAATTATAAATGCATAGAAACAGAAGACCGGAGATTTGAAGTTAGTGCTCACCCATCTACTTGATCAGGGAGTCCTTACATGATCCTTAAACCTTACTTTCCAACCCTTACCACCTCCATTCTGGCCTGGCCAATGTATCCTCCATCCCATGTCTCTGCATTTTCTCACATGCTGATACTTTATTTGAGATGCTCATTCCTTTTCCCCTTTTTTGTCAACCCAAGCCTCACCTCTACTGGGAGGACTTCCCACACCCCAAAGCTGCTTTATATTTTCCACCTCTCAGCTTCTGTGTTCCCAAGTACAGAGTGTGACCCATAGGTTTACTTATTTTCTATATATGATAATGCTCTCATTGAAGGCAGAGAATCATGTCTTATATAACTGGTTATTCACAATGCCTGGCATAATTCTTAGCATGCAATTCATTCAGTTGAATTAATAAATTTCTACAAGTCTATCATTTGACTTCCAGAAAATAATTGAAATCTATCCCTATCCCATGCCATATTTATAAGCTGGTCTAATTATCTTGTGTTTATTTGTGTGAATACATGTGTGCACTTGTCATTGTTGTAGCATTATATCAAGTTTTATCTGAACCATTAGGTAGATTCAACAAATATGAAACTGATTTCTCAGTATATTTTATTTGTTTTCTTTACCTAACAAATAGCCAACTCAAGTAAGTAAACGATGTCAAGCATGCTCACAGACTTCATGCAGTTACTCATAAAGGTCACATTTACTTTTTCAAAACTGTTTTGAAATATTTTTGTTATAGGAATTAAAACACAAAATAACCAAATTCAGTGTCTAATTTTTCAAAGTTATATTACACAGGTTGACACAGGATATTTGAAAATATGTTATGTTTTTTTACATTGAAACTGACTTTTAGAATAACATAAAAGTGCTTTGAGCCCTAACAGTGCACAAGCTCCAGGCAAAACCATCTATCAATTCAGACATCCAGCCCCAGGCAGGTAGTTCATCAGTCAACCAGAATAATAACAGGGCAAGTCTTTGACAAATTCATTAAGAAAGCCATAAAATACCTAGTGTTGTAGATACTCAACCTGACTTTGCATATCAGAGTTCTTAGTCCAGAAATAATTCGTTATCAGTTTGTCACTGAAAATCTTCCCAATTTTTCTATGAAGTAGAAAAGACATGGACTAATAATGAGGAGCAGTTAAATCCCACTACCACTACCTGCCTGTAAGACCTCAACCAAATTAACTTCTCTGTTCCTACCTGATTCACTACTGAGATGAAATCAACAAATGATTTTGTAGGATTTTGTAGGTAAGTATCTAGCACAGGTTTTGACGCATAGAAGACATTGAATAAGTGTTAGTTCCCTTCTTGCCTCTTGGTTTAAACCAATGCTGACAATGCACAGCAAATGTTCATTCTGACTCCAATCTGTTTCCCTGGTTTAGAGTTCTTTCCCATTGAAACCTAATGCAGCCCTATAATTCCTCATAAAACTTCCCTGGATAGCACCATGACCCGCTGGTAAGCACTGGCATAAGGGGTCAAGTATACCTAACACCTGGGTCTAAATTAAGAAAGTGCAGTCCATAGATCACCACATTAGGGTAACCTGGAGACCTTACTAAAACTGCAACCCATCAGCCCCAGCAAAATCCTAGTGAATCCAAGTTTCTAGAGTTAAGGCTCAGGACTGGATTTTTCACAGTTTTCCAAGGTATTTCTTTATGTACATCGTAGTTTAAACACCACTGTTACTTCAGTTCACTTTGACAAGTATTTTTATGACAAGATGAATACAGATTTTCATTGAGTTATGATGGGGTTGCATCCTGATCAACCCATCATAGTTGAAAATATCATTAGGTGAAAATGCGCTGAATACACCCAACCAACCAAATATCATTGTTGAGCCTAAGATACATTAAATGTGCTCAGAACTCTTACATTAGCCAACAGTTGGGCAAAATCATCTATCACAAAGCCTATTTTATAATAAAGTGTTGAATATCTCAAGTAATTTATTGAATATTGTACCGAAAGTAAAAAACAGGATGGTTGTATGGGTGCAGAATCATTGTAAATGTTTCAGTTATTTAACCTTGTGATCACATGGCTGATTGGGAGTTACAGCTCTCTGCTGCTACCCAACATCATGAAAAAGGATCATACCACAGATCATTATTTTGGGAAAAGATCAGAATTCAAAATTTCAAGTATAGGTTCTAATGAAGGGCTTTGCTTTCACACCATCATAAAGTTGAAAAATCATAAAGCAAATCATCGAAAGTCGGGGACTATCTGTGTAAGGCATAGACCCTGCCATATAGAAGTTCAGAGTATATTGAGGGAATGGATAAGAATGGGCATCATTAAATATGATAATAAAGTCTATAATAGAAAAATGAATCAGGATCTCTCAAAAATCTAGAGGGGCCCAAGGTCATATCTGTGTGTGTCTTTGGGGTTCTCAGTACACTAAAAACTAAAGAAGCTAAATTAAAATTCCAAAAAAAAAGTAAAGTCACATAAGTGTAGTATTTGTACATGTAACATGTAAATGTAAACATGTAAAGCCAATAATAAGCAATTTGGACTGGAATTGAAATACAATGGAAATCTAAATGTGTGATTAATGTCTTTGTTCAATCTTATTGGTGTATTTCTGTGATAATATAAAGAAAATCATTTAGAGATCATGTCACAAGTCTAAATTTAAGCCCAAGGACAAATGACCCTTTAGTCAATACTGCACCCCCCCACATGAGTTAGCTTCTGGGATAAACAGGTTACTGTGGGTTTGGGGAAAGTTGGAAGAGTCTTCCCAAAAAAAAGAGCACTATGTCTGGGTATTGAAGTTTGAATAGAAAGTTTTTGACGGGCGCCTGGGTGGCCTAGTCTTTAAGCTTCTGCCTTCGGCTCAGGTCATGATCCCAGGGACCTGGGTTCAAGCCCAGCATTGGGCTCCCTGATCAGCGGGAGGCCTGCTTCTCCCTCTCCCGCTCCCCCTGCTTGTGTTCGCTCTCTCGCTGTCTCTCTCTCTGTCAAATAAATAAATAAAATCTTTAAAAAAAAGAAGAAGCTTGTTTGACTTACTGCTGCATGCTCTGATCCAGAGCCACCATACATGAGGATTACCTCTTTGTGTTGATAAGTTTCGCAGTTTAGCATATAACTTCATATGGAATGATACAAGAAATCTTTCAGATCTATTATCCATTCACTTTAGATCTCAAAACAATTAACCATTGCCATCATTGAACATGGGGCAGTGTTTCCCAATATATAAAGGAATGTTGGCTGAGATAAGAATGTTTTACAAGGAGAACAGCTGTAGTAAAGAAAGTTTTGAAGTCCTGCTGTGCTCTCCCACCCACTCCCCACCACCTCCCTCTCTCCTGCCCCTTTACCATAAGACAAAAAGAAGGGGCAAGGGTTCCTATTCAAATGTGGTGAGCTTCAGCTGTAGATCTCTATGTCAATGGTCCTTGTGGCATCATCTTCAATTTCCTTGACTCTTCTACCTCAGATTGTTTGCCAGGGACAGAATAGTGCCCTTCAAAGCAATCCTCTGCTACCTATATTTTTCTGCTTTTGAATTTTCAATCTCTATATTCCATGTGCACGTGACAATTGCATTAGAGCTTCTCTATAGCTCAAATGACGTTTTAGCAGCAAGTAATAAATCCTGATATAAATATGCACCTATAGTAAAATTGTATTACAAGTTTCTACCCAGAATGAGTTATTTATTAGTCATTTGATTCCATTTCCCAGTGACAACAGGATGATAAAGGGTTCTGTGAGACAATCTAAATAATTTCAAAAGAAATTTAAAAAGAACCTAATAATAAATCCAATGACAGCCAAAAACATTGTTATTAAATGAGAATATTTTATTGTAATGAATATATATCCCACCTCACTTCAAAATGTCATTAGGTGGGTCACAAAAATATAAAGTATTTGGTAAGAGGAAAAATTGTTTAAAATAAATGAAAGTAAGAAAAAATAAGACTTAAATGGAAAAATGAAGCAATAGAAAGCTATGAACAGAGATACCTGCCCAAAGTTCTTAAAGTTCTTCATAAAAATAAAATGCTGACTGAAATTATATCTCAGAGCTTCCTCACATCCACATAAAAAGGGCAATACCTGTGCATCGTAATATGCCCATTCTACATAATATAGAAATAAGCCAGTTTTGCTTAGAAGTACAACTTTTCTAATTACAAAACTGAGAATTTCTAAATTGGAAATTCTGGATAATATTGTGGGTCAAACTCTTGCATGACATTTTCACAATAAACATGGACTTGGGTAGATATTTCTTGTCACAGGTCCCCATGCAAGCAGAATACATGATCCTGGTGTGCCAGCACCCTCCCTGGATAATCCTCCATGGCTTCTTAACATGTGTTCTAACTTGCCTGACCCTTAAAACTTGGGAGGCCCCTGTATTTGTCTCCCTTCCTTTGCTCTTCACCCCCCTTCCCTGGATGATCACAGGCTTTCCAAAGTACTCCTTATTACCCTAATCTCCATCTCCAATCCGAACCCCTTGCCTGAGCTCCAAAACCCTTTCACCCACAATTTCCAGTGGCATTTCTGTATGGATTTTTCACCATCCCCTTAGAGTCATTATTTCAAACTCAGCCACCGATGTCCCTTCTAAAGAACTTTGCCATACTGTGCACCACAGCTCAGTAAGGAATCATCCCTTCTGAAAAATCACTCCATTGCTCCACAGAGATACTTGAGAGGCAGCCTTGTCCTTTTTTCCTCTTTCTTGTTCCTGTAGCTAATCAATTGTCAAGTCCTACCAACTTTACCTCCTGTTAGGAATAGAGGTGTGTCTCTCCAGCTTCTCAACTGCTCTCTGAGCACCAGTCAATGACACCCCTTGCCTGGATTATGGTGACAGCCCCCACCTGGTTTTTCAACTTATGCTTTGACCTGGCCACAATCTATTTTCACCCAGTATAGCAAAGCTCATCTTAGGATGCAAATCTGATCATGCCCCCCCCAAACCCCCAACATCTCCCTCAATAGCTTCCTACTTTATGGTCAATGTGAGATGTTTTTTACTGCCATTGCTTAAGAGGCTTTGGAGGCCCTGGACTCCAGCTTCTTCCCCAGCTCCATCACAAACTCCTACTACCTCTCTGGCCTCCAGTGTTGCCTTTTAATACTCTACAGGGTCAAGTGTTTTCTTCATAGAGATGTACGCTGTGCCTAGGTCTTTTTTTCCCCAACCAGCCCTCCCCACCCTTATACCCATTATACTATCGTTCATCATGCCAATTGACTTTAATTCATCAAAGGCAAGGCCCCATAGAAGAAGGTTAGTTCTCCCAGATTGTGCTTGCATAGCACCATGCTCCCAGCATGAATCTTTCCCCCTAGACTTTAAATTCCAATGGGCAGAGAATTTCCTTCACCCCCATAACTCCCAAGCTTGCCACATTGCCTGGCATTTTTTAGGGGCTCAAATTCTTGCTTGTTAAATGATGAATGAATAAGTGACTGAGTGAACAAATGAATGCCTACATGCTTTATATCAAGGGTCAGAACTATAAAGTGATTAGGACTTTTGTTAAAGGAAAACTTTGAGGAATTAGAAACTCCAACTGTAAGGAGAGGACACTAAGACCTTCTCTTGCTGGCATTCCCTTCGTTTCTTCCTTGGTGGTCCACTTGGACCGCAGCCATTGGAGTCCCCAGTGCCAATTTGTCTCACGTTATGAACTGATGTGCTCCATAAACTACCCATAATGTGCTAGAATGTGGCTCCCGGGCTTTCGTGTTCACTGTGAGAACCACCTGCTCTGCTTACATAACACCTTTATTATTTACTTGCAGTCATGGAGCCCCACAGCAGCAAAAATCAGAGGTTTGCTCTTCAAAGCCAAATATTTGACTCTATCACTGTTCATACATGCCTTTTCTACTTGAGGTATCAGAGTTTACCACTGAATTTCTTATTTGAAACCACTAGGAGAGAATTTCCCATAAATCAATTCAGCAAATATTTATTGAGTGATTCATATAGACTCAGACGTCAAGGGGCCTATGGAGACTGTCTAGTCAAACTTCCTTATTTTACCAAGAAAATAGCAGAACCCTGGTGGACTTCTGATCTCAAATCCATTAAACAATTATCTATGCACAAAGGAATATAAAAATGTGTAAGACCCTCTTCTTGTCCTCAAGAGGCTAACATCTTTAGGGGATGACAAGATCAAATAAGTGAACAGTAGTAATACATTTGACTATTTAACAGAGTGCTTAATATATAGCAAACATGTTTTAATGTCCTTTTAAATAAATTAATAATTAGATGAATTAATAAACCAATCAATTAAGGAATGCAATATAATATGGTACTTATAAGAGTTTTTCTTTGTATTTATGTGACTGTTCATTAATAACTACTTCCCTCATCTAGATATTGTACTGTTGGTGAGAAGAAGGGATAATTTCTGTTATTTGCTTACTCTTGGATCCCCAAGGCCTCACACTTGGAACAGAAAACAGTTGATTCTCATTATTCATGGATTCTGCATTTGCAAATTTGCCCATTCACTAAAATTAAATCAATATTCATGCCATTTTCCTAGTCAGTATTGGACATGCACAAAGTAGCAAAAAAAATGTGAGCACCTGACACACATGTTCCCAGCTAAGTTCAAACAAGGTGACCCCCTGCCTTCTCTCCATAGGGTAGCTCTTATACTGTTCCAGGTCTTACACTGTAAGCAGCTATCATTTTCACAGTCTACTTAATGCTGCATGTTTCCCCATTTTGCATGTTTTACTGATGAATTTCACTGTCTAAATGGCCCCTGAGTGTAGTGCTAAAATGCTGTCTGAAGTTTCTAAGTGCAAGAAGGCTGTGATGTGCTTTACAGAAAAAATGCATGTATTAGATAAGCCTCATTCAGACATGAGCTATAGTGCTGTTGGCTCTGAGTTCAATACTAACGCATCAGCGATGTATATTAAATAAGATGTCTTTAAATGAAAATACATATAAAACAAGATTATGTATTGATTGGCGAAGCTGTTATGACCAGAGCAGAGCTTGCAGGAAGCTAAAACTGTATTTCCCCTAGGAGCAATGGCTCAGTACTGGCTAATTTAGTGTTCATGGTGACTATAGAACACAACTAATATATATATATATACCCAATATGTATGGAAGGAGGCAGGAAAGGAGGGAAGGAAAAAAGAAGGACAGAAATAAGTTTATTAGTAGCAAGTAAGACAAGTGTTTTATGAGAACAGAGAAGAGTCAGGTGTTGGAAGCATCATCCCACAACACTGTGACCAATACCCACCTTTTAGTTACCGCACAGGTCCCACACCAAGGCACTGCACCTAAGAAAGTATATTGTGTGATGGTAGAAGCACTATCTTTGTGTTTGTGCTCACAGCAGAGGCCACACAGGCTGTTAGTCAAACTACCTACTATTCAAGTTCAAACCCAGGCTTTCCAGAATCTAGCTGTGTGACTTTTGGGGAAACTAGTCAAACCTCTCCTTGCACCCTACTATGTAAAATGGCAATCATTAGAGTGCTTATCTCACAGGGCTACAGAGAAGCTTAAATAATAAAATAATAAACAAAAAACATGCCAAAGACTGGCAGAAAATCAGTATGTAGTAAATATTAGCTATTTTTAATTTTATTTCAGTTGATTAAAAAATCAGTGATTATATACTGTAACTGAAAAATAGTTCACTGAGACATTTCCAATTCATCAAATTAATTCTATATACTAATCCACTTTATGCTTACAGTGTTCCATGAAGCTTTTTTGAAATGTCAACCCCTTCACATAAACACATCAGCTTGCTATTTGTCATTTAATTTAATTTTTTGAAAAATGTATATATATTTTTTCAAGATTATATTTAAATTCAAGTGAGTTAACATATAGTATAGTATTAGTTTTCAGGGGTAGAGTTTAGTGGTTCATCAGTTGCATACAACATCCGGTGCTCATTACTTCAAGTGTCCTCCTTCCTTAATGCCCATTGCAGTTACCCCATCCCCCCATCCACCTCCCCTCCGGCAACCCTCAGTTTGTTTACTATAGTTAAGAGTCACTTATGGGGGGCGCCAGGGTGGCTCAGTTGTTAAGTGTCTGCCTTCGGCTCAGGTCACGATCCCAGGGTCCTGGGATCAAGCCCCGCATCAGGCTCCCTGCTGAGCGGGAAGTCTGCTTCTCCCTCTCCCACTCCCCCTGCTTGTGTTCCTTCTCTTGCTGTCTCTCTCCCTCTGTCAAAAAAATAAATAAAATCTTTAAAAAAAAAAAAAGAGTCACTTATGGTTTGCCTCCCTCTCTGTTTTTGTCTTATTTTATTTTTCCTTCCCTTCCCCTATGTTCATCTGTTTTGTTTCTTAAATTCCACATATGAGTGAAATCATATGGTATTTGTCTTTCTCTGACTGACTTATTTAACTTAGCATAATACCTTCTAGTTCCATCCATGTCATTGCAAATGACAATATTTCATTCTTTTTCATGGCTGAGTAATATTCCATTATATATACATATATATATACCACCTCACCATTTAAAAACTATATCTCCCGAGGTTTCACAACCATATATAATTTGATATTTGGCCCCCCAAAATATTGGCAGTATATGGCCTCTCTTGATCCCTCTGCTCTTGAAAGACAAGGCCAATTTTAGTGACTGTTTGTCCTCTTGTGATGGCAAGTGGTTTCACATGGACAGCAGCCATCTCAGAACTTCCTGCCCTTTTACTCCAGCCATGGACTAATGCCTCCATACTACTCATATTGCCTTGACATTGTAGGAGCTGTATCCAGTTATTTACAGTCTTAAAGAAACTGAGCCAAGAAAATAAACCAGATTTTTCTCCAGAGTCAGGGACTTTTGGTCACTGCCACTTTCCCACTTAAAAGCTATTTTTGATCCCCTACTAGTATTCTTCACAAAGATAACTGGACATTTATGACAAAAAAGATCCCATGTTGGGGGGGCTCTGGACATATCTTGCCAATAACAGATATTTTTACTTCATATGGGTTATATCTCTTGTAACTCTGCACACAATCTAGTTTTAGATAATGCATTACTTCTAATTTAAGTGAAAATGACTGAGCTTATTTCTTATGTTTCACACAAACTCTAGTAGAGAGTAAGTCAACCACCATTGTTTGGAGGGACACAAATGTATCAAATACCAAGAACAGAGCTATATCCCTGATGATTTAGTTTGGCTGCATGTAAGAGTATCTTAAATAAAATTTAAGGTTTTTTTCTCAGAAAAAGTAAGTTTAGAAACAGACAAAGCTAGTGTTGATGGCATATCAAAGATAGCATCAGAGATCCAAGCAAATTCTATCATTCTTTACCAGCCTCACCATTCTCACAGGTGCTTCATGGTCACAGAATGATCACTGCAGCTCCATCTGTTATGTCTGCATTCCAGGCAGCAGAAAGAAGAAAGTATCTGCTGCACAGGGCTCAGTTCCCAGCTAATTCAGTCCTCCTTAAACAGCTTGGCCAGAGGTTCTCAGTGTATCTCATACATTATCTAATACACCTGGGTATGGTGAATGTGTAGACACAATCAGCTGGTATCACTTTCCTATTACTTCTTCTACCTATACTACTACTAAGCAACCCACTGCAGCACGGGCAGATGGGGAATCCTTTTGCAGTCCTCCAGACTCCATTGTTAATATGTTAAAAAAGAGTGCAGCACATACCTGATGTATTCCATCTCATATCCTCTTTCTTCTTTCGCCTACCTTTTTACACTTGACATTGTCACAGCAATCAGGTGTGGACAAGTATGACCTGACCACACCTTGCTTCTGCTGTACAACAACTAGACTAGGAATATTTCCTGTTTTTATCATTCAGACTAAAAAATTTCATAATTTATGAGGAATTGGATAGAGCACTCAGGAAAGTCTTACCTCAGTAGTAGGAAATATAAACCGTAGACTAAGCCTTGCCCCAGACACACAAGATGTCATAAAGCAAACCCAAAATATCCAAAGTGTCCAGGTAACTTATCTGCATTATAGCACAAAACTCAAAATTGTGTATAGGATTACAATATAGAACCAATATTGTTGGGTCTTGGTCTTTTTATTATTTTTTATTATTTTTTTAAAATTTTATTTTATTATATTATGTTAGTCACCATACAATACATCATTAGTTTTTGATGTAGTGATCCATGCTTCATTGTTTTCGTATAACACCCAGTGCTCCATGCAGTACATGCCCTCCTTAATACCCATCACCAGGCTAACCCATCCCCCCACCCCTCTCCCTTCTAACACCCTCAGTTTGTTTCTCAGAGTCCATAGTCTCTCATGCTTCATCTCTCCCTCTGATTCCCCCCCTTCATTTTTCCCTTCCTTCTCCTAATGTCCTCCATGCTATTCCTTATGTTCCACGAATAAATGAAACCATATGATAATTGACTTTCTCTGCTTGACTTATTTCACTTAGCATAATCTCCTCCAGTCCCATCCATGTTGATGTAAAAGTTGGGTATTCATCCTTTCTGATGGCTGAGTAATATTCCATTGTATATATGGACGACATCTTCTTTATCCATTCATCTGCTGAAGGGCATCTCGGCTCTTTCCACAGTTTGGCTATTGTGGACATTGCTGCTATGAACATTGGGGTTTATATGGCCCTTCTTTTCACTACATCTGTGTCTTTGGGGTAAATACCCAGTAGTGCAATTGCTGGGTCATAGGGTAGCTCTATTTTTAATTTTTTGAGGAACCTCCACACTGTTTTCCAGAGTGGCTGTACCAACTTGCATTCCCACCAACAGTGTAAGAGGGTTCCCCCTTCTCCACATTTGTTGTTTCTTGCCTTGTCAATTTTTGCCATTCTAACTGGTGTAAGGTGGTATCTCAATGTGGTTTTGATTTGAATTTCCCTGATGGCTAATGATAATGAATATTTTTTCATGTGTCTGTTAACCATTTGTATGTCCTCTTTGGAGAAGTGTCTGTTCATGTTTTCTGCCCATTTTTTTACTTGATTATTTGTTTTTTGGGTGTTGAGTTTGAGAAGTTCTTTATAGATCCTAGAAATCAGTGCTTTGTCTGTAGTGTCATTTGCAAATATCTTCTCCCATTCTGTGGGTTGCCCCAGAACTTCTAAGCAGCTTGGGATGCCCCACAAATACACTCCGCTGTTCTGATAGATACATCACCTTGGGAGGCTAGAGATACATCCCCTTGAGAAATTCATCGTATAAGGGATTGAGAGTTGGGGATAATACTAATCAGAATCCCCGGTGGGATTAGCCTCTGTTGCCCAGCGGGGATCAACTTGACAATACACCCTCAAAGGGGCTTTTCTCCTTCTCTGTTTTGTATTTCCCAGCTTCCCACTCCTTCCCTGGAGTTTCTTCTTAAAATAACCCCCTGTAACAAGCTCTTATCCCAGAGTTTTTTTTTTTTTTTTTTTTTTTTAGTAACTCAGGCAAAGATCAGGACCTAGAGGAACATAATAATTTTATTTTCAAGAAAATAACCTGACTGAAAATGTTGGTTTTCTATATAATTCAATTTTTAACTAAAAAATTAGATTATTATCTCACTGTTTCTCTTAACATTTCTCTTATAACAGATATGCACTCCACAAAAGGCAGTGTACCATATAGTTAAGAGCATGGACCCCAAATCCAGGCAATATGTTGCAGTCCTGGCTCTACTCTAAGCTTATTTAACCTCTCCAAGCTTCAGTTTCTCCATCTGTGAAATGACAAAACAAACAACATATATGATATTTCAATCAGTTCTAAGACTCACCTTCTAACTGAAGCAGAGAAAATGTAAATTGTTCAAGGTCCCACAAGATGTCAGATCTTCTGCCTCCCAATCCAATCATGTTTCTGCCCCAGCCTAGCAGACACAAAAGAGAGAAGATGAAAAGTCTTCTGTGAACTCTTGTTCAATTTGTACCTTGTTAGGGATTCCCCCAAAGAATGTACTAAAGTGAAAATCCTAAGGTAACAATGGCAATATGAAGGAGGGATTTCCTTTCAAAGTAGGCATACGATTATTTACTCTGTAGTAGTCTGTAATTCTTTAGGGTTTATATTTAGGCATTTTGATACCCATCATCTCATTTCATCAACACATGAACCATGAGAGGAACATAGGATGAGGGTTTCTACCTCAATTTAGTAGATTCACCCATCCATCCACTGATTTATTTCTTCAATTTCTCCTCTGTTAACTCAGTGTGTACCCACTGTGTGTCTATCTAATTTTGTGAAGGGCACCGGGAATATATGGATGAGCAAGTCATAACCCCTGCCCTGAATGTCTTCACAGTCTAATGGGAAAAATGGGCATGTAAGCAAAATGCAACCCTTTTGGTCAAAAGCAGCTATGAGATGTCCCTAAGACACAAAGAATGAGGTAATCCCACGTGAGGCTGGGGTGAGCAGGAAAACCTTCATAAAGGACTGATGCTTGCTCAGTCATGGGAGGTGGGAACTTTTCACTATGTAGCTTCTGATGAAGGACATTCTTGAACAAAGTCATAGAGAGATAGGAGATCTATTATATGGGAACCCAAAAATACTGGGGTATGCCTGAATCACCATGTGTGAGGCAAAGAGGAGGTGAAAGAGAGGGTGGAGGAGAAATTGAAGAGGTAAATAAGAGCAGCCCATAGTGGTTATTATAACTGATTAAAGGGAGGCTCTAATATGAATAAAACAAGATCGAGCACTTGACTCTAGATCTACACTCAGGTCTTGATCTCAGAGTCCTGAGTTCAAGCCCCATGTTGGGCTCCACATTGAACACGGAGCCTATTAAAAATTAATAATTAATTAATTAATTAATTAATTAAAAATCAGGAAAATACCATGATCTGATTTTCATTTTACAGAGTTCACTGTGGCTGCAACAGGAAAGATGGACTTCTGAGGAAGATCGGAGCTGAGCAGGCCAGTGAGGAGGCTACTTATCCTGGTTGTGCCCCACAAAGATGATGAAGTTATGAATTAAGGAAGTGAAGGTGGGATGGGAAGAATAGATACCAGGAATAGTAAAGGGATGGAACTCTTGTTCTCCATTGCTGATTACACGTGGAGGCTAAGCCAGAGGTGGCGTCTAGGGTAACTCCATGCTTAAATCTTGAATGACTGAGTGCATGGTGTTTGCTTTATATTGGGACTTTAAGATAAATAATATAATGGAGCAAAGATAATAACCCAAAACAGGGACATCTGGAGCTTGGATTGTCCATGGAAATATGCATCTACTATTTGTTGAGTTGGTCTATAATTTGGGACAGTTAAAAATTTGGGTTAGAAATCCAGATTGGTGGTTCATCAGATAAGACTTTGGGTTTTAGACCAGAGTTGTTACTGGAACAAATTGAGACATTGGGACTGTTGGGATGGAATGAATGTATTTTGCATGTGAGCAAGACATTAATTTGGGGAGACAAGTGAGGAATGCTATAGACTAAATATGCTCCCCTCCAAAAATATCATATGTTGAAACTGAAACCCCCAATGTGATGGTATTAGGAGGTGGAGCTTCTGGGAAGTGATTAGATCAACAGGGCATAGCTGTCATGAATGAGATTAATACTCTTATGACAGAAACCCTTGGAGAGATCTCTAGCTCCTTCCACCAAGTGAGTACACAGTAAAAGGATGACTGTCTATCTGTGAACAAGGTAGCAGGCCCTTGCCAGTCATCTAACATGCCAATGCCTTGATCTTGGACTTCAGCCTCTAGAACTGTGAAAAATACATTCTTGTTGTTTATAAGCCTCCTAGTGTACAGTATTCTAAGACAAATAAAATAGTTTCTGCACAAAAATTATATCATTACACATTTTTATCATTGAGAAAGTGAGTGGTCATTTTGTATAAAACATCTCAGGATGTATCTCGTTGATATTTATGTAACAATAATTATTATTGTATTCATATTAACAGCAGCTAATATTACTGAACATTTTATATGTGGCAGGTGCTGGCTAATCACTTACATGCATTTTTTTCAATTATGCATTACAATAACCTTACCTGGAAAATTCTATTATTATCCCCATCTTTCAGATGAGAAAATCATGTCAGGGATAAATTATAAACAGTTCAACATTAATAAGGTGGTACGTAGCAGTGTCGAGATTTGAACTCAGGGTTCCCCTTTTAATCTAAGCTTTTAACTTCTTTGCTAGAGCAACCCAGGGGCAAGACTGACCACTCCTGAGAGTAAAGAGTTACTGTGCACTTGCTCATTGCCAGGTTCATGATCTCAGAAACTATCTTAACACTGACATGCTGGTATTAGTATTACTCCCATTGTATGGATGATGCAACTGATGATCAGAGGAAAAGCAACTTGTTCCAAAATTTATATTGGATAAAGAAAACAATAAAATAGGTGGGGCACCTGAGTGGCTCAGTCAATTAAGAATCCAACTCTTGATTTCAGCTCAGGTCATGATGTCAAGGTCATGAGATCAAGCCCTGTCTTGGGCTTCAAGCTGGGTGTGGAGCCTGCTAAAGATTCTCTCTCTCCTTCTCCCTCTGTGCCTCCCCCAACTCTCAAAAAAAAATTCTGTCTATTTGTCTATTTCTGTCTTTTGGCTGCGCCCCCCAAGTTGAAAATCATGTATGCGGAACTTGCAAAAATGGTGCCACTAAACTTGCCATCAGCCTATTACTTACCTCCAGGACATATAAGACAATGTACAGAGGAAGAGTTCAAGATGATAATGGTGAAGAAGGAGAGAGAGAATGAGAGAGAGAGAGATAGTGGAAGGAAAGAAAAAAGGAAGGAGGGAGGAAGAGAGAGAAGGAGGAAGGAAGAAGAATTCAAGATAAAGACTGCATTAGTAACAGGAACCTCTAGGACAGGGCTATTCCTGGAGTGTAATGCTTTTCTTTTCCTTTCTCTAAGGGGTAGGGTGTGTCTCCCTACTCACATGCCCAGCCTAAAATTGAAATTAAATAAGGGAAGCTTCAGAAAACCATTTGGACAACTCAACATATGTCTTGAGTGACAAAGAGACTGGTATCATAATCAAGCCTAAAGAAAAACAAAATAGCACTCTGAAACAGAAGGTGGCTAGATATGTATGCCTCATAACAGCAGAACAAAGAGAGAGGTCTCCATTGAGAATATCTACACATCCAGATTTTGGATCCTTTTCCAGGTGTGTCTTTCCTTTGGGCAGAATTGTTGGCAGAATTCATTTGCTTGCAGTTGTAGGACTGAGGAACCCAGCCCATTATGGGCTGTCAGCTGTAAAGCACCCTTACCTTCTTGTGATATAGGACTCCCACTTTTGCTCTTTATTTCTCCAAAGTCATCTAGAAAGTCTCAAGAGTAAGTCTACTAGCAACAAAAGTCTTACATAATGTAATAATCACAGATGTGACATTCCATCACCTTCATTATATCCCACTCATTATAAACAAATCAAAGATCCTGCCCACACTCAAGAGGAGGGGTTTATACAAAGGTGTATAAACCTGAGCAGCCAGGAGTCCAGCAGATGTTGGTTTCTTTCCTCTTCACCTCTTGTCCTTTGAATCTGCTTTCATTCCAGGGAGCAAGGACTTCCTGGTCAATCAGTCCAAAGAATTCCTGAAAGATTCTACTAGCGGGTAAGATGTCATAAGTCAGTGTTGATAAGCTAGAAAGAGAGAAGAAAAGAAAGAAATGGAGGGAGGGAGGAAAGGAGGGAGAAAAGGCGGGAGGGGGGAGGAAAGAAGAAGGGAGGGAGGCAGGAAAGAAGGAAGGATGCAAGAAGAATTTTAAAAAAAGAAAGAAAGAAAGAAAAATCTCCATGGCAGGAGAGAAAATCTTTTAATTCATTTGTTCTGGTTGCATTTCTGGGAAGCAGGTTCTACTTGCTCTGGACAATGGAGACCCCATCCTGCTGCCTTTAAACAAAGCTTCTGAGGAGCCCTAAAGTATCAACCACCAATGAGTTGTTTATCTGAAGGCTTAGGTGGGGGCTGAGAAAATAAACACTTTGAATATGTTTGGTGTTAGGGGGGAAGGCGCCGGGTCCCTCTTTCGACTTGTGGAGTCCCTGCCACCACCTTGCAGCCTCTGGTATCTTAGAAGGCCTGAACTTAGACCCTGAGTGGATGGGGAAAGTGTGTGGTGTTTGTACAGCTGAAAACAAGATGAAAAACCCCAGGTCCCCTCTCACACCCCATTAGGCCCTGAAGTCCACGGAGTGTTGCACTCAACACATAAACACTCTGCTTGGGGAAGCGGTGGTCAGGGTGTGAGAGGGAGGGATACCATCTCAGGGAAGAACAATGGCATCTCTGTGAGGCGGCAGGCATCCCCAGTTCTGTGGCTCCTTGGCCCAGGATGCATTAATCATTACTTCCACCTTGTGCATTTCATTGAGCCCCAAGGTCTTTTGGGATTGATAATGGGACAGTAGGTAAGAGGATACTCAATCAGAACAAGAACACTGCTGGAGCAGGGATCAGCATCCCTCTTTCCTTTTCCAGGTTGGCAGAGTGGGAGAAAACAGGAATTTTGAGTAAATAATACTGGGCTCCAATGTAAGGTCCTCTCCCAGCTGGCTGTGGTGCTGTGGGCAGTTGATGAAGCTCTCTGGCCTTTCCACAGCCCTTCACCTTTGCCTGTGCTCCTTTATCTGTCTGGAATGTTCTCCAAACACACCTGCTTTCTCTGGGGCATTTTTCTACTCATCTCACATAGAGGTCGCATGCCTGCTCCTCAAAGAAACTTTCCTATCTCCCAGACTATGCCTACCTATCCACTCCTTCTGCTGTGCCCCCACACCCGTTGTGTTTGTTGCTGTTGTACGTTGAATCATGTCCCCCAGAAAGATATGCTGGAATCTTAACTCCTGAATATGACCTTTTTAGATTAGGGGTCTTTGCAGATATAGTCAAGCTGAGATGAGGTAGTGCTAGCTAAATCCAATGACTGTTACCTTTTTTAGGAGAGGGAGATTTGGAGACTCTTACGGACTGAATTGCCTCCCCTCCGCCATTCATATGCTGAAACTCTAATTTCCAGTGTGATGGTATTTGGAGAGGGGGCCTTTGAAAGTTACTTAGGTCATGAGTGTAGGGCTCTCATGATGGGATTAGTGCCCTTACTAGAAGGGACACCAGAGAGCTTGCTCTGTCCCTCTTCTCATCACACAAAGAACAGGACACATGAGCACACAGCCAAATGGTTGTCACCTACAAGCCCAAGAAGAGCTCTCCTGATGAACCCTCCCTTGTTGGCATCTTGATCTTAGACTTTCCAGACTCCAGATTGTAAGAGATAATTTCTGTAGCTTTTATGGCATCTCAGGCTAGTCATGACAAAGTCACAGAGACATACATGGAGGGAAGAAGGTCGGAGGAAGATTGTAGCAGATTGGCATGAATTGCCAGCACCACCAGAAGCTAGAAAGAGAGAAGGAAGGATTATTCTCTAGAACCTTCAGAAGGAGTATGGCCTTGCCAACACCCTGACTTCAGTCTTCTTGCTTCCAGGACTCAGAGAGAATAATTTTCTGTCGTGTTAAGCAACGCAGTTTATGGCAATCACAGGAAACTAATACAAAAGTGAATCCTGCTCCCTTCCTGTTGATTGGGCCAACTTTTCCACCCTTCCTATCTTTCCTGGGGTGTAGGACTAGAACCTGACTTCACATTTCCCTTTCTACTAGCTCCTTCCCTTTGGCCAATATAAAGGCTAGAGTCTCTCATATTTGAAACAATAGCACCAATGCCCTCTGGGACTCTACATCATTGTCTAGATTAAGGAATAACTCCTCTTTTCCTTCACAGCTCAATTCCACAGTGTAAGTCTACTCTTGTCATCTCCAGTCCTCAAATCCTATTCACTCTTCATCCTGCTCAAATCAGGGTTTGTCCCCACTTCTACACTGAAGTCACTCTGCAAAAGCCTTGGATTGCCAAATTCTATAGGCTCTTTTTAGCTTTAACCTTACATGCCTCACTGGTTAAAATCTACCCACCTCTATTTTTTGTCTTCTGCTTGGACTGCTATATCAAAATGTCACTGTCTGGGTGGCTGGCTTATAAACAAATTTATTTCTCACAGTTCTGGAGGCTGAAAATCTGAGGTCAGCGTGCCACGATGGTCAGGCAAGGGTCCTCTTCCAGGTCACAGACTTCTGCTAGTAGTCTCCCATGGGGGGAGGGTTAGGATGCTCTGTGAGGTTTCTTTTATAAGGACACTAATCCCATTCCTGGGGGCTCCACTATCATGACTTAAGCACCTCCCAAAGGCCCCACTTGTTAATGCCATCACCATGGGGAGTTAAGATTTCAATGTATGAATTTGGGAGGAGACACAAATACTCAAATGATAGCACTTTTCCTTGGCTTCTGTGACACTCTACGCCAGCTTCTTCTGTGCTCATTTCTGAGTCCCTTTGTGGGCTCTGTTTCTTCTACTCTACCCACATTTATTCATATGGCAGAGCATTCTGACATTAATCCTCCACACTTTTTACTTTATATGCTTTTCTTAATTAATTTCATCTATCCAGTGTCTTCAATAACCTCTTGACTAATCTTAAGAAATGGTCATCTGGCCATTCCTGGACAGGTTTTCTGATTCTTTTCAATATGGATAAGCTGAAAATGTCACAAATCTTTAAGTTCTGTTTCCTTTTTGATGAACAACTCTATCTTTAAATCATTTTTCTCTTCTTACACTTCCTATAAACAGGAGGAATCACACTGCTCCTTAAACACTTCACTTAGATATTTCCTCAGCCAAATATTCAACTTCAGAACTCTCAAATTTTACCTTCCACAAAACACTGGGACAAAAATACACTTCAGCCATGTTCTTTGCCACCTTATAACAAGGATTGCCTTCCCTTCATTGTCCAGCAACATGTTCCTTGTTTCTGTCTGAGACCTCATCAGAAAGGCCTTTTTGTCCATATTTCTATAACAGTTTGTTCAGGAGGAGTTAAGGATTCTCTGAAAAGACTGAGACTTTCCCTACATATCTTTTCTTCCAGGGTCTTCACCAGAATCATCCTTAATGGTGCATTGACAGCAATGTAGGTTTTTCTATCATGCACCCCAAAACTATTACAACCTCTACCCATGACCCAGTTTCAAAGCCAAGTGCACATTTTTAGGTATTTGTTACAATAGCATCCCACTGCTTGGTGTCAATTTCTGTCTCAATCTGTTCAGGCTATGATAACAAAATACCAAAGGGGGAGTAGCTTATGAAAAACAAAAACTGATTTCTCACACTTCTGCAGGCTGGGCAGTCCAAGATTAGGACACCAGCAGATTAGATGTCTGGGGCAGGCCAGCTTTTTTGTTCATAGATAGCAGTCTTTTGCTGTGCCCTCAAGTGGCCAAAGGGACAAGTATCTCTCTGAGGTCTATTTTATATGGGCATTAATTTTATTCATGAAGGCTGAGCTCTCATAACTGAGTCACCTCCCAGGGACTCCACTTTCCAATACAATCACATTGAAGGTTAGAATTTCAACATATGAATGGGAATCCAAAATTCCAAAAATATTTTTAGCTCTGTTGGAGCACTATTAAGTGTCTGGAATACAAATACATTAACAACCATGTGGTATTACACAATCTACTGGGGAAATCCAACCCTTGAAGAAAGATTAGTGTAGTGCAATAAATACTATATAAAATAAGAGCACAGAGAAAAAAGCCATGAGGTGCAAAATAGAAACAAGTACAAAGATGCCTATGTTGCTTATGGATAGAATATTCAATTCTTACATTTGCCTGCATGAGCTAAATAGTATCACAGTGGATCATAATACCACATGGTCTTCCAACTGACCATGACTTTGGTCATCATCCATTCCAGTCTTCTCTTTTGGAGGAGAAAAACAACTTGATCTGGGGTAGGCTTGGAAAAGTGTCATGGAGGAATTGGAGCTGAGTGACAACTCGACATGTGTCTCAGGTCAGAATGCACTCCAAGGTGGAAGAAGTAGAAAATTTTCATGCATTAAGAGTTTAAATTTGATAAATAGCCCTCACTATCATTTTACATGTAGTCATATGATTTTTATAAGGAAAAGGAGGTCAGAAAATAAAATCTGGCAATATTAACCAGCATTTTGGGCCTTTACCACATGCCCTGGCTGGCATCCTCAGACATCATCTAGCTTTATTTTGTTTTGTTAATATTCTTAATATCATAGTACATTAAAATGTGTCAGTATTATAAAACTATTTCTATACCAGTAAAAATTATTAAACAAAATAGAAAATGATCAGTTTCATTAGATTTTTCAAAAATATACACTGATTCCCACTAGTATTAAAAAGTTTTATCTAGAATAAGTGAAAACACCAGCAGTTAGATACTTCCCTGGGAACTGTAATGTGGGTTTCAGTGTTAGCAAGACTGGCACCTATACGAGTTCTTCGCAGAGAATAACAATTTATTATTGTCAAAAACAGTCACTGCCTGAGCTCAAGAGAACTGCCTTCTCTTTGATCACCCAAATGGGAAGATGTCATTCTTTGTCATCTATAAACCCAACTTCCTGGATCACAGCATTTCAATAAACCACTTCAGATCATACAGATGTGCTCCTTATCCACAGGTATTATCTTCAGTTCATGAGGACAGTCCATCAGCTGTAGTCAGACTAGCACACCCAGTCTCTTCCAGTCCAAAACACAAAAGGCAAACCACTCTAAACCCAAACCAACCAACCATGAGGCCACAATACCAGCACAGGGACCTCTGAACGGTAAATTCATTGGGCATGCCAAGTCTTTAAATTATACTTGAGGATTCTTGGAGAATGCGTATCTTCCTAAGTGTGATGGAAAGATAACATTGTATTTCTTTTTAGATCTCCCACAAAAGAACGTAATTTTTATAAGGAGATGCCTCAGAAATTCATCAAGAACAACTTTGGCATTAGTTGACTCAAAAATTAACTTATATTTTGGAGATTGAAGTTCCCACAATTTACAATTACTGCCAACCATATTCTTTATTTCATTCATGGCCAATATTCAGAAAGGGAAAATTAATGGAATTTGCTGAATTGTTTTTGAAACAGTGTATTTTAAAATAGATAACGTTTTTATTCCCTAAGGAACAATTTAGAGCTGAACAAGGTCATTGTGTTGAATATGTCTCTTAATTTTGAACCCATGTGAATTTCCAAGAAAATTCAATCCCTGTTTCAGAATAATTTTCTCTTCAGTATTCCACATATTTTGTGAGTATTGTTTTATGTCCAGAAAGTTTTTCCACTTAAAAAAAGCAAAACAAAACAAAACTATTTCTTTGGACCAACAATATCCCACTTAAGCACTGTTGAAATGGAATCCAATCTGGTTAAGTTACCCAGGAGCTAATGTTCAAGTGTATTATAAACTTGAAAAAACACATCATCATCTCTGTTAACCAAAACATAAAGAGTGCAAGAGTGTGTTCAAAGATGATTTGAAGGCATGTAAAATAAGTTTTTTAAAAAAATATTATGTAGGTTGCAGAAAAATAAAACTCAGAAAATTCACACTTGAGTTTATCTGATACGAACAAAAAGGAACATCATATACAGACTAAGCGACAGTCTATGCTCAGTTGCTTCAATATTTCGAAGTAGTTTCTCCTTTCAAATAAAGACTCAAGGAAATGTCCGTTTTTTTAGGTCTTTTATTTCAATTCCAGTTAGTTAACATACAGTATTATATTAGCTTCAGTTGTACGATATAGTAACTCAACACCTCCATATCACCCTGTGCTCATCACAAAAAGAGTGCTCCTCAATCCCCATCACGTATTTTACCAACCCCCCCACCCCTCCCTTCCGGTAACCAGCAGTTTATTCTCTATATTCAAGAGTCTCTTTCTTGTTTTGTCCCCCTATATCTTATTTTTTCCATTTGCTTGTTTGTTTTATCTCTTATATACCATATATGGGTACAATCCTATGGAATCTGTCATTCTCAGACGTTGCTTAGCATTATTATCTCTAGCTCCATCCACGTCATTGCAAATGGTAAGATTTCATTCTTTTTATGGCTAAATAATATTCCATTGTGTCCATTTTTAGTTTTCACCTCTAGAACATCATGTTTGGCACCCAGCAGGGGTGGATGTAGATAATCCAACAACACAAACTGTCGGGGGTCCTGAGCTGAGCATTCTACTGCGAGGGTGAAGACACGCATACCTGAATCCGGCAACTAGGCTTCCAAGTTTTCGAAGGAAGTCTTCTGGAGCAAAATACTATTTTCCTACTATCTGTTCCACTCTAGCTGATTAGTCTAAGCCCTCTTACTCATAATTCACTTAGGGATAAGCCAGTCTAAGCCATTTCAGGCAGATGCGCAGAGAAACTTCCTTGGGGCTCCTGAGAGAGATGCTTTCTGGCTTTTATAGACATAAGCCAGGTTTACTCTCTCCTCCAAATCATGAATGAGAAAACTGCATCCTGAGCTACTGGCAGGTGTATTATAATCATGGCAGAACTTGCCTTAGGACAGAACTAATGGCTGACCTGATGATATTGTTAACTGCTGGATTGACCATTCCTAAAGCCCACCCACTTCTGAATTCTTTCACATCTGAGCTCACATGTTTCCATAATGTTCACATCCATTTGAGTTTAAAATTCTATTACTCTCTGCCAAAAGCATCCTAATGGTCATACTTTCTTTTCTTCTTACTCTTATTTTTACACCAAACCATAAAATGGGAAATGCTGACTGACAAAATTTCAGCCCTCTCAGGAAAATATGAACAAGAATTCTATGCTATTGTCTCCCTGCTTTTGCTCCATTGCATAAGAGGAGTGATGGTTATTGAGGTGGATAGTTAGCACCAGTGAGCATCAGTCTTGGAGAGCCCTAGCTTTCTTCTGCACTGAGAGGGGAAAGGGAGACCTCCACTTCCCATGCTCCTGTATGACACTGCACGGCAGGTGTCTGCTCTTCCCACGGGCAGCTCCCAAGTGCCTGACTGAAGAGTAGATAGAAGTAGAACCTTCCCGCTCTACGTTCTCGTACTCGCTGACAAAGCTTCACCAGTAATAAGGCTGACACTACACATTATAATGTATTCTATGTGCATGAGTCCAGCTACAATTGGTTCATATTCCAGGGATATTAATGAACACCTTCAAAATGTGGCAAGAGTGTTTGTATCTGAGCACTGGGGGATGGAGAAGGAGCCTTTGTTGGGTAAATTTTATATAACTGACTGTTCTGAGTACTTTATACCTGTTATTTCTAACCTTCGCAAAATACTGAAACATTTTTTCTTTTTTTTTTAAGATTTTATTTATTTGACACAGAAAGAGAGAGAGCGAGCACAAGCAGGGGGAGCAGCCGAGGGAGAGGGAGAAGCAGATCCCCCGCTGAGCACGGAGCCCGATGCAGGGCTTGAACCAAGGACCCTGGGATCATGACCTGAGCCGAAGGCAGACGCTTAATTGACTGGCCACCCAGGCGCCCCTGAAACATTTTTTTTTTTTCTAAGCTTAAATGAGCTAAGATTTAAAAAGGAAGTAACTTGTTGACAAATATCAAAGTTCAGATTAGAGCCAAAGTCCATCAAATTCCAAGATCACATTTTTCTTACTCTGATGCAAAAGTTGATTTTTTCCTTACCCTTACAGGTTTGCAACCCTTATTTGGTATAGAACAAAAACAAAACAAAACAAAACAAAACAAAACAAAACAAAAACCCAAAAACTACAATGCCGTTTGAGGATTGGATCTTCATTTATAATAACTTACTCAAAATCTACATTTTCAGATGGCGCACTGTCTTTGAGACAAGGGCTGTGCAGCTATTTTGTGTACCTTAGTCACTTCCTTCCAGTAATACTTCAATTTTCCTAACACTGAGTAAGCAGATCCCACACAAGAGAGGGAAAATGCCCTGGCAAAGGTTCTGGAAGCTTGTCACAAAGGGTGTTGATAAAGGCTGTGCACTGCAGCCTAAGAGAAAGGTCTTCCAATGTCCAGTAGCCAAGAGTAATCCTTGTAGGCAATAGCACAGTTGGAATATGTTTCTGGGGATTTCCACATTTTTCATGCAGCCCACAAACTTATCACTGATGTGGTTCAGGATTTGTAGTCAAAAGGTTAATGACTGAACTTCTAGTCCACCATCCATTATATTATGTGACTAGGGGTAGCCACATATCTTTTTAAGTTTCTTCCTCTAAAATACTGATTATTTGAGGTCACAATCCTAGTTGAAAGGATTGTGGTGAGGATTCTTTAAAATAATGGGTTGCTGGAGGGAGGGGGGTGGGGAGGCTGGGGTAACTGGGTGATGGACATTGGGGATGGTATGTATTGTAATGAGCACTGGGTATTATATAAGATTGATGAATCACAGACCAGTTAGCCCTGAAACAAATAATATAAGTAAGTAAGTAAATAAATAAATAATAAATAAATATAATATATGTATAAAATCAGTACCTGACTCACAGTAATATGCATTAAGATTTTTTCCCTCTATAAAAGATATGTGTGGCATATATTTATAACATAGTATAATAAAAAGTTTTTATTGACTGCCATCTTTCACGTCTTATGAAAAAATGATTCAAAGGGCTTCTAATCCCACTTGATTCAATTAAGAATGTATCTCATCTATTTAATAAGCTGTGAGGAAATACACAAGAATGAACAAAGTAGATAGTCACATAAATAAATGCAATGTATTAGGTGTAAATCATAAATTTGTAAACAATCATAAATGAGATATTTACCATCTCTTTGAATTGTTCTTAATCCTAAAACATTTGAAAAAATGGAAGAGATTAAAATGGAAAGGAATGATATGATTGTTTATGTAAAAAATAATATATTCACAGCAAGAACATAACAAAAGTAAAATGAAAAGTCATAAGAGAGTATTAGGAAAATGTCTACATCAAAAATATGAAAAGGTTACTATTTATAGCCTTAGCATGACATGTTTGAAATCTTAAAAAATAAATATTAATTGACTTGAATAGAGATTTCACAATGAAAGACATACAAGTGGAAACAGACAGCTGGTGCTTAGTTACAATTCTAGTATTACAGGGAGGAGAGAAAGTGAATTTTGACAGTTGGTCATTTCCACTAACAGTCTTAAAAGACAATAACAAATGTAAAAAAAAAATATTCTCTGATCAGAACTTTGTAAAATTATATAAAATCTGTGTATATATATGTATATATATAAATCTGTATAATATAAGCTTATATATGCATATATAACATGTACGCATGTATATATAGATTGTATATAGATATATATACAAATATGTACATATAGAAAGACATATATACATACACTATATTCATAGATATATATCTATTGAAAGAATAGATATGTGAATTTAAGATACACGAATTCATAGCTAGATGGTAGATAGAAGAACAGATAGACAGACGGAAAGCTACAAGGTTAGCTGCTTTTCTCCTGCTCTCTCTCTCCCCCACACAGATCTCTCACAGGACACTTTGATTGAATTATAATTATTTGCTACGCCTCTCTCCAGATCCATCATGTTCCAGTCCAAGACCCTAACACATAGGAATTATGCAATAAATAATTTGCAGTAAAAGTTAAATCTTTTTTTTAGTTGAACTAAATTTTTCAAAGTTGAATTTTCGTGTGGATTTTGTACAAATGACAAAAACAAAATTGGTGACACACTAATGCAAACTGACCTAGAAAAATAGAGGCGTGAGAACTAGAAAAGATTCGACCAACGATGGGAAAGTAACATTAAAAAAAAATGGGACTAAAAAGAAACACTCTCTGGACTGTCTTGATTTTCATTTTGCCAGCTCCTAGTACTGTTGATTTCAAAATCCCACGCTGTCCTACCTATAGTTTGATGCAGATCTAATCTTTGTTGGCTAAATTCTCATTTATGTATCTGTGTCTTCCTTCTTAGTGTAGCCTCATACATTCTTAACCCTCCCTTTTATGATGGCTAACATAAAATCCCAAATTAAAGAAATGTACTAGAAATGCATATTAGAATGGCTAACCATTACCTAATAATTTCAGACAACATGGAGCCAGGTGGTAAGCAACTTCCCATGGAGAATGCTTTCGTAGCCAGGCTTTCCTCTGGACAGATGTGGTATACAGGAAGACATTAATTTAATACTCTTTCACTATTGTTGTTATCATGCATTTTAAACTTCCTAAAGCAAGGAAAGGATTGGTAGTGGTACAGATACTGCAGCTCTGGGCACATCAGCTCCTCCCTGCTGTTGTTATCTTCATATTCAGTTATAAAGACATACTCACTGTGTATATGCACTGCTGCCGATTATATCTGAGTTTATCTTCTGCCTCCAATACAATATTTGCCACACCCTTCATCCTACTGCCTATATTTGTCTAATAAAATGATTAAGTTAAACTCTACTATCTATTAGGAGATACTGGGGAAGCAATGCAATGTGCCAATATTAGTTTTTAAATAACAATTTCATCCACTTATTAATTCAGGAAATAGACACCCACAAAGGCCATCAGACCTATGTTATTGAAATGCTACTAAGTGTCAGGCATTTGGGTGCGTTTGTGGTTAAGTAATATGACATGTAAATGATAGCCTAGCGGATGAAACAGACTGCTACACTCTCATTGAAATACAGTGAAACATATGATTTCATAGGAGTGTGTGCAAAAACTGAAAGGATTCAAAGAGTGGTTTTTTTTTTTTTCCCTTCTTCTTTGTCCCCCATGGCTTTGTCTCCTCTTTCTTGCTAGAGTGGAAGCATGGATTTATTTGAGGGAGTCTGTCTTACTCAACTTTGTATCTCTGTATAACAAAGTATTCAACTTTTTTGAAAAGTGACTTTCCTGTTCATGGATATACAGGGGAAGGGTGGCCCAGGAA
Source organism: Phoca vitulina (assembly GCF_004348235.1). Lineage (NCBI taxonomy): Eukaryota > Metazoa > Chordata > Mammalia > Carnivora > Phocidae > Phoca > Phoca vitulina. The sequence goes on from NW_022589706.1 coordinate 4,440,481, forward strand.
GCAAAGCATCAGACATTTGTATTAATTTCCTTGTGTATTCGGGTGTATGTAGAGAGAAATGGGAAATGTGACAGAGGGGCGAGGAGGGAGAAAATAGGGATGTGCCATAGATACTCTGATAAGGAGGTAGTGTGACATCGAGCAAAAGGCCAGGATGAGTTAGAAATCTAAAATTCTTGCCCCAGCGTGAGCAAGCACCTTGCCTCTTTGAGTCTCAATTCTAGTACCTAAACCATCATTGCCCTACCTATGTCCTATATTACAATTATTAAAAGGATTAAATAAGTATGTATCCTTATATTATACACCCAAACATACATATATATACCTAAGTGTGTGTATATATCTACATCTACATCTATATCAATACTTGAGAAAGTGGAACAAAATGCTCATAAACTAGGAAAGTTGAAGAACTTTGACCTGTCTAATCTATTTGAAGTGAACATCGGCCTATGAGCCACTGAATTATAAGCCATAATTGATGGCTTTGAAGGAGAGTATCTAAGAAGACAAACAAGCAACAGACTTTTTGTATTTTGAGGGCACTTTACAGTTCACCAAAGATTTTCATATGTGGCCTAATTTGATTATCATATGAATCCCATGAGCAGAATTTAGCTGAGATGACATTTGTTGACCTGAGGCTGGCAGCATCTCTAATCTGCCAGCAATCTCATACTCCATCAGTTACCTGTTTGTTTTGTTTGCTTTCCTGCTGTTGTTTTCTTCCATGAAAATATTATTAATATACTATCAAGCTGTCCTTTCAGAGTTTATACAAAAGAAGGAAAGACCTATAAAATTATCTCTTCCATAGTTTTGTTTTAGTTTCTAAAACATGAATCCTTGTTTTATTTTTTTATCCCTAAACTTCTTTGAACACAAAGAATGTATTCAGGAACATAACAAAGCTTTGTCCGCACCTTCTAAGCCAACAGAATCCGGCATATTTTCCATTCCAAACCGCTATCACCAAGCCTTCAAGTGCTTACCAAAAATGTTCTTCAGTGTGAAATTTTGCATCAAATCATCGTGAAGTAATTTATCCTTAACTAAATACATGTCAACACAACACATACCCACTAAGCATCCACTCTGGGTAAGGCCTGGGATGAACAGCAAGCTGGATTAGAACTAAGGATTATTTTGGCAATTTCTTTCTATAATGAAAATGGAAATCACAGATATAAAACTATGTTTTAATTTTCCTCTTTTTTCCTTCTCTATTATAACATCTCTATTGAGATAAAATTCACATGCCACAAAATTCACTCATGTCAAGTGTACAATTCAGTGCTTTCTAGTATATTTGCAGAATTGAACAATCATTGGCACAGTCTAATTTTAGAACATTTTCATCAGCCCCCAAAGAGGTAAGCCCCCTTACCTCTTAGCAGACACTCCCCAGCCTCCCTCTACTCTCCCCTATCCAGCTCAGGGAAAACACCAGTGTATTCTGTTTCTTATAGATTTGATATATTTTCTATTTTCTTGGATATGTACATAGGAGTGGAATTGCTGGGTCATATAGTAACATTTTAAAGAATTGCCAAGCTGTTTACCAAAAAAGTTACACCATTTTTACATCTCCACCAACAATGCATGACTTGTTTTTAATTTAATGTTATAGGTTAAATTATAAAGTTTATTTTTCCTTATTTCATAACGAAAATAAATTTATTAACTATCTTTCAATTACACTGACAAACCTTCAATTACTCTGATATTGGTTTAAAAATATAATGTCCTATTTATTATTTTCAATTTTTTTTCTGTAGTGGGTCTTTAGTTACCCCCATGATCCAATTTTTTTTAAGATTTATTTATTTATTTATTTGAGAGAGAGAGGTGAGGAGGAGGAGCAGAGGGAGAGGGAGAAAGAACTCAAGCAGACTCCACATTGAGCGTTGGGCTCAATCCCACAACCCTGAAGTCATGACCCAAACAAGAGTCAGTTAGTCAACTGATTGTGCCACCCAAGAGCCCCTCAACTTTCTCTTTTGAGACTAATCATCTTTTCTAGATGTTTATTGTTCAGTAATTAAACATATTAGTTAATTAATTAGTTAATAGTTAAACATATTAGTTAATAATTAGTTAATAGTTAATAATTTTTAAGTTTTTATTTAAATTCCAGTTAGTTAACCTACAGTGTAGTATGAGTTTCAAATGTGCAATACAGTGATTCGACACTTCCATACATCACCCAGTGCTCATCACAAGTGCCCTCCTGAATCCCCTTCACCTATTTCCCCCACCCCCCACCCGCCTCCCCTCTGGTAACCAGCAGTGTGTTCTCTAGAGTTAAAAGTCAGTTTCTTGGTTTGCCTCTCTCTCTCTGTTTTCATCCCTTTATTCATTTGTCTTGTTTCTTAATTTCCACATATGAGTGAAATCATATGGTATTTTTCTTTCTCTGACTTATTTCACTTAAGGTAATGCTCTCTAGCCCCATCCATGTCATGGTAAATGGCAAGATTTTGTAGTTTTATGTGGCTGAGGAATATTCCAATATCCCATTATATATATATATACATATATATATATATATATATAGAGAGAGAGAAACTCATATTTTCTATACTTTGAATATATTAATTTTTGTTGTGGCCAACTTTTACAAATAATCCAAGCTGTGCATTTTTGAAAAGTGGATGTAATTCTGCATAATGAGCTACAGTTTCCTAGAAAATGATTAGTCCTGTATTATTAATAGTATGATTTCTTCTCCCACTGTTCATATTTAGTATTAATCTCACAGTTTATTGGGAAGATGCATGCACTAACTCATCTAGGGCTTGGGGAAAAAAGACTGACATATAAAAACAATTCAGCAGCATTAGCTATTCTTATCCACTCATACTGAGGCAGAAATCTCCTTTTACAATTGCATCCCTGTCAATTTCTTCTCAGGTCCCTCAAATTGTTTGCTCATGCATTCAGATTTTGTGCTATTTAACTTCTATTTACTTATGTCAAAACTTCATAATTGAATATCTTTCATTATACTTTAATGACACTATTTATTAATAATATTAAATTAATTCTAACCTGTCTGACTCTAATATTGGCACCTTTACTTTCCCTTTGTTTTAAGCTGGAGTGAAAATAGAGCTTTGTTCATTATTTTTTAGATTTTTCTGAATCATTTTGTTCATATGTATTTTTCCAAGCAAATCTTGTTTGATGTAATTTGTTAATCCATTCTAGAAATTAAGACCTGCTTACAGGATAATTTAGGTCAATAATGTTTATTATTGTGATTTTTCCTTGTGATATACAGTATCATTCTATGTTATGTTATTTTTGTTTCCTTGATAATCCTTTTACCATGTACCTTATAAAGGAAAGTTAAATTTTTCACGTGACTTGGAATTTTATTTTATTGTGTGAGTTGAAACAAATTCAGAAAGGCAAACAAATAAACAAAAAAAGATTATTTCATTTTTTAAAATTTATAATCTAAAAATTCACTGGGTGTGGAAGCAGCCCCTGGGGACATGCATCAACTATTTATTGCAAACTGCTAGCCAGTTGGGAATGAAGGAAAAATAATCAGAATTTCCCATGAAAAGGCTAACACACACTCTTAAAAGTCATTTTCACGGAAATTTTATATGATGGCCATCACATCATAATTCGTTGTTGGATTGACTATTTTATGATAGTTTTCACAGAGGTGGTCAACTCACTGGTTCCCAGTGACACTTCAGTTCTTGGTTCACAGAAGGAATTATCTATGATAATTATCTATGAGTTTGGACTTTTACGGCAGAAAAGAAAATGGCATAAATAAATTAGATGATTCAACTACAGTTGAACAGTCAGTGTTCTTGTGCTCTTAGAACAATGGTTGTCTCCTCTAGAACACAAGAAAAACAATGTTTCTTCCAAGTACACTTACTAAAAACAATATGAAGTCATTTAATAAATGTCTATAACCTTTGGAAAAATATTTCTGAAGTGAGGACAATATAAAGAGACTGGTGAACAGAAACTGTCAGTTGTCACCAATATTCCTTTCTATTCCTTCCACGGACACGGAGCAGTTTTAGCCTGGACACAGGGGTCTGGAAGGGAGGCTACATTTGCAGGCTAGGCTGCAGCTGGGCGTGGCCATGTGAAAAAGACAGGTCAGCGGATATGGCAATTGAAATGGAAGTCATTTATAAGTCAGTTACTTGCATATATCCTGTTGTTCATCTTGGGCTCTATACTGCTGCCTGGAATGTGGAGACCACGCTGCACCATGAAAATAAGGGCCACTCCAAAAGGAACCTTGGGGGTTCCATCTTCACTCATGATGATCTGCCTCCAGGCATCGGGTAGGAGAGAGAAGGGCACAGGCTCTGGAGCTGGAAAGCCTGTGTTCAATCTTGGGAAAGGTCATTTCCCAAGGTCTCACCTTCCTCATTTGTAAAATGGAGATAATAAGATCCTGTAGGGTTTTGGGGGAATGAAAAGAATCAACAAATGGGAAGCACTCAGAATAGTGTCTGGTACATAACAAATGCTAAAAATTATCAGCCCTTCTTGCCCATTTGAGAGAATAAACTTCTATCTTGTTAAAAGCATTGCCATTTAATTTTTCTCTGCTAGTCACAGCCAGACTTACCCTTAACTAAAACAACATGCAGACATCAACTACAAGGCTAATAAAATGTAGGTTTTCATCAGTGTATTTATAAATCAAGTGCATAGTCTTTCCAGCTTCTCCAAGGATACCATGAGGAAAATATTGGGAAAGGGGAAAAAAAAAGAGAGAGCATGTTTAGTATTTATATATTTGTGTTGCTATGCAAATAAATAATAACTTGGCCATGGCCAGTTTCCTTCTTCATTTATCCTAAGAGCCAAAGCCATTGTGGGCCTTTCCTTAAGTCACTCTACCCCCGTTATTTATGTTATGTACACACACATGCATATGTATATACACACAAACATATGCATGCATATGTGTACATATATCCATATATACACACATATATGTGATCCGGTTGTGGATATTGTTAAGGCACTGTTCTGCCTTTGACATTTATAGTTAAAAAACAAAGAGAAAAAAACAAAAATTATAATTTCTGTTTAGTGAAAACTTTCTCGTTCGAGTCTCTTAGAATGCAAAGATTGTATCTAACAGTAAATTATTTAACTGAAAACCCAATAACATATTTGTTTTAAATTTGTGGTATTATTTTTGTAACAAAAAAGACAATGTGCGCTAAGTACATTTTTCTGCAACTGTTTACTTAATTGGCTCCATCCCTATGTCCCAGACTGGGAACTCTTGCAGAGATTTTTGTCTTGTTTCTCTGTCTCCCATGAGTGGTGTTGTACCTGACACATAGCTAGTTTACAATAATTAAGTATTGATAGAATGAATAAGTAAATGGGTTTCCTAGGATCCCAGAGCTGGCAGGGATTCCATTATACAGAAAAGAAAAATAAGGTTCCAAGAAACATGTAGAGTCTCGCCTGACAACCTATAGATACTTTGGGGTAGAAACAAGTCAAGAGTTCAGGTCCCCTGCTTCTCAGTCCCATAAAAACTGTTTAACCCCCCACAATATGCCTGAAATTTTAGGAGTGAGAGTTTTAATTTTTTTCTCCCACTTTTTGTAAGTGGTGCTGAATGATGAAGGAAAAAAAAAAAAAAAGGATACAATTCAAGCCGCCGGTGATGAAAATAAATTAGTAGGAGGCATCTTGAAGGTCCAGGAACTAATATCCATGCATGGCAGCAGGCATGTGTTTTTCCTGGCACACTTTGACTCCAAATGTAAGCAAGCACAGAAGTTGGTGTTTCATTACTTTAAGCATTTGTATTATGGCATTTGTATATGTCAGAGTGGTGTAGGAAGAAAGATTAAAAAGAAATTTCTTGTTCTAACATATTGTGAAATGTTCTATATTTCTACAGCTCAGTTTATTTTTCATTCCCGTTGTCAGCATGTAATTCTGACAATTTAGAGATAGAAAAATCTCTTAACAGACAAATCCTTTGACACAAATTCTTATGTACGTAGGATATTTGACAACATGGGCTGCCTACATTTGAGTCCTGGCTTCATTTCATGGCTGTGTGACTTTGGCATGTGAAATAACACTTGGGACTCACTTTTTTCTCATCTGAAAATGCACTGTTGAAATTTTAAAAAACGATTGTAGTACGTACCTCAACAGGATGTTTTGAGTGTTGAACAAGACAATATAGATAAAGCATCTAGCACAGTGCCTGACACTTTTAAGTAGTCTACAGTTAGAAACTACCTGAAAACCCAGTGATTTAAAACAATAGGCATTTATGCGGAGAAAGGGGAACCCTCCTACACTGTTGGTGGGAATGCAAGCTGGTGCAGCCACTCTGGAAAACAGTATGGAGGTTCCTCAAAAAGTTGAAAATAGAGCTACCCTACGACCCAGCAATTGCACTACTGGGTATTTACCCCAAAGATACAAAAGTAGTGATCCGAAGGGGCACATGCACCACAATGTTGATAGCAGCAATGTCCACAATAGCCAAACTATGGAAAGAGCCTAGATGTCCATCAACAGATGAATGGATAAAGAAGATGTGGTATATATATATATATATATATATACATATATATATACACAATGGAATATTATGCAGCCATCAAAAAAATGAAATCTTGACATTTGCAATGACATGGATGGAACTAGAGGGTATTATACTAAGGGAAATAAGTCAATCAGAAAAAGACAAGTATCATATGATCTCACTGATATGAGGAATTTGAAGAAACAAGACAGAGGATCATAGGGGACGGGAGGGAAAAATGAAACAAGATGAAACCAGAGAGGGAGACAAACCATAAGAGACTCTTAGTTTCAGGAAACAAACTGACAGTTGCTGGAGTGGAGGGGGGTGGGAGGGATGGGGTGGCTGGATGGTGGACATTGGGGAGGGTATGTACTATGGTTAGTGCTGTGAATTGTGTAAGACTGATGAATCACAAACCTGTACCCTGGAAACAAATAATACATTATATGTTAATAAAAAAAATGCACCTGAAAAAAAAACAATAGGCATTTATTAATACAGTTTATAGATCCATGGATGGTAGTGTTGGCTGACTTGGGCTCAGCTGGGCAATTCGGCTGATCTTAGGTGCCCTCATACAAGCATCTGAAGATTGAATGGGGCACACTGCTCTAACTTTGATTGGACTAGGGCAACTTAACTGAGGAAACAGCACCGTTCTCATGTTTGTTATCCTCCTCCCAGTATTAGCCAGCTAATCCCAGCATGATCTTCTCAAGGAAATGGTGGAAACACAAGAGCAAGCCAGTCTAACATGCATATGCTTTTCATAATTTTGCTTGCTTCATTTCTGCAAATGTCTGCTTGACCAAAGCAAGACTCATGCCAAGATTAGGTATAGAAATGTATCCCTCTCTCCCACATCCCTTGGTGTGAATGTACTGCAGAGTTAAAGGAATAAAGGGGAAAGTGACAAGTTGGTGCCAATAACATAATCTATTATTAATATTCAATTGTATAACACCAAGTAATACTAGTTCTATCATTTACTTCCTGAATCTTTACACAAAAAATTCTTATTTCTTCCTAATATGTTGAATGGCACAGAGTACTTATTCAAACTGTTTCTAATATAAGTAGGCTGAGGTTTAGTGAGTAGTATATATAGCATCCAACAGCTTAGAGCAGCTCTGCCTTTCCCAGCCCATCAGCAATGGGAAACTCAACAGTAAATCTCCCATTCTCTCACTCTCAGGTGCCTTCATTTAAACTCATCCACTTTTCAAACACAATGCTTGGCATTGTTTTCATGAGTATAACCTTGAGTACACTCAACTTCTTTGGCCTTTGTTTTTCCTCTCTGTTCTTTGGATTGATTAATTTCTATTGATCTATCTTTAACTGCCCTTTCTTCTGTTGAATCCATTTAGTAAATTATTCATTCTATTTTTGTACTTTTAGCTGAAGAGTTTCCATTTATTTATTCCTAAAGTTTCAGCTTTTCTGTTGAGATTCTCTCATTCATTCATTAAGACCATTCTTTCCTTTAATTTTTGAACATATTTTTATGTTTTTTTTAATGTATTCATAATATATATATTGATGTCTTTATCTGCCAAACATAACATATGGACATGTTCAATGTCCTTTCTACTGATTATCTTTTTTCTGAGTATGAATCACGCTTTATGATTTCTATGTACGTCTTCTAATTTTATATGTAAAACTAGATAGTTCAGATATTATATAGCCACTTTGTATTCTGTTATATTGTTTTGATTATTTTTATTTTTTTTCTAGTAAGTAAGCAGTTAACTTGTTTGAACTCAAGCTGCAATGTTTGTCTCTTCCATGGTATGTATCAGCTGAAATCACTGCATATTTCATACAGCTTCAAGCTGCTGCTATTTTTGCCCATTCTCTTCAGGATGTCCCTTTTATGCTTATAATTTTGTCATCGATGAAGATTTGGGCAGTGCTTCTACTCAGATTTTTGGATTTATCTTCTCTTAGTTCTCTTGATTCTGGAAATTCCTGGCCAAATTGCTCTGCTTGCCTCAGTCTCTGTCCTTTGATCTCAAACCAGTAAGTTTCAGCTTTTTGCCATGTGAGCTATGTATTTGGAAAATGCATTCAATAATAATATTTTAAAAAACAGCACACTCATCGATCTTATCTAGTGCAATTCTGTTATTTAAGGATAGATTCTCAGTTCTCTGTTTGCATTTTCATTAAGTCCCTTCAGTCTAAACACTAGTATGAATGATCAGCCAAGGATTTTCACATAGCAACGGTCAGATATTGGGCCCAGTTCTCTTCCATGGATGTTTTTTGACACCTTGAGCTAATAAGTTTTTGAGTTTCTGCTGCCAGTTCATGGGGAGTGCCCTACAGCAACTAAGCCACAAACTTGCAATCATTACCATTTACTGTTAGACAATTTTTTAAGAATAAACTCTTCTCTGGCTTCTGTCTGACTTTGGATACATTCCAGTGCCTTTAAATGGTTGTTTTGTTGGGGGTTTGTTGTTGTTGTTGTTTTTTTAATACTATGTCTAGACTATACAAATGATTTGCAAGAAGATTCCTGTGAGTGCTTTACTTCACTGCCATACCATAAATTCTCTGTCTTGTTTGACAGTGGCAACAATGCTGACTCACCTCCCCACTAGGGTGCTTTTAAAAATAGGTAACAGCAGGACTTGAAGAGAAGAACATGGGACCATACGCCAAAGTGTCAGTCAATCAAGAGAAGTTTTCAAAGGTTGATAGATGAAAACCATCATGCTGCTAAATGGCAAAAACCTCTAAGAAGCTGACATTTTACAAAGAAGACCAAGAAATAATACTAAGGAACAGCTCCCAGTATCAGGAAGGACACAAAACCAACCCCTAAATCATGAGAAAGAATGAGCATCCTTAGGGGCCTGCAGATGAGATGCTGTCTTCATAATTGAATTCAGTGAAATGCAGTAAGTATAGCAAACGTTCTAGGAAGAGAATGAGAATGTAGCAGAATTGCTAACCACAAAAATTATTGAAGATAGAATAGAAACGGTACTGAGCTATGGGTTTTGGCATCTGAAACCCTCTCCTATCCAGACTCTGTCACTCATGAGCTGTCTAACTATGTATGAGTTATTAAACTTGCTGATGCTCATTTATGAGCACACAGTAGGAATTCAGTAACTAGTAGTTGCTATTATACTGTTAGAGCAAGAAGTCAGAGGCCAGAGGGCAAGATTTTGGTGGAGAGGGAAAATGAGGGGATATGTGAACTGGCACTATTGCAAGGATTCAGGAATTAGGAAGATTAGATAGTATGCATTATAACTTTATAGTAGTGCAACCCTAAAGAAGTGAAGGGTGAGCTGGGTTTAATTCTGACACATATTTATGAAGAAATTATGTAAAAGTTATGGATGATTCCCAGGCCTCATGGAGCAATAGAAATTTAGTGAGTAAACAATGGCCACATTCTTTCAACCCCACTTCCTTTCCCCAACCTCACAGAGAGGCTTAGCTAGTCAAGTACACCCAACCATAGGGGACACAGGGAGGAGTACAATAATCAACATTTACTCTTGGAATCTCTCTTCTAATTCCTCTAACTTGAGTGAGGGCCAATGCCTGTGTTTATGGAGCTATCAGCTTAAGGGAACTAGGTAAGACCACAGAAACAAAAACAACAAAAAAAAAAAAACAAGGAATTACACATTACTGATGTCTAACTCTAGTCTTGAATTCTGGGAGAGGAAGTAATGGGGTTCCTAGGATTTCCACACTACCCATCCCAGATCTTCAAAGAAAGAGGAAAGAAGGTATTTGGAGATTAAAAATCTAAGAAGTAACCAATTTGAGTTTTATTTTGGACTGAGCATGTTGCTATAAGGTCTGCTGTAACATTAGTATTCTAGAATGTGAAGAGAGCATGAGTGTAGAGAAGAAAGAGAGTGGTATTCTTTATATGGAGCAAGACATCTTTAAGCTTGAAACTGGCATTTAGCTGTTGAGAAGATTGTATGGTGGAATGGCTAAAAGCATGGACTCTGGAGCCCAAATCCTGGGTTTGAATCCCAACTTTGCCATTTAATAATTACTTTAACTTGTTCATATTACTTAAACTCCTTACGCCTCAGTGTCTTCATCCATAAAATGTAGATGATAGTGACTACAAACTTTTTGTGAGAATTAAATTGATATATATAAATGTATAGAACATTAAATGGCATATTACATTATATATATATTAATTAGTAAATGTTTTTATTTCAAAACAAAAACATTGTGAATAAATTATAAAATCTAATTAATTCCATGTGGAAAGATGACCAGAATCATAAAGCACAGGTTTGAGTATTAGCCCTTGCTCATGCCAGCTGTATGATCTAGGGCATGTCACATCCTCCCTGTAAACCTGTTTCTCTAGCCACAAGATGGATAACTTACTTCCCACCTATCTCATGAGGTTGCTTGTGAAGATCAAATCACATAATGGGTTTGAAAGATCTTGGTAGGCTGCAAAGTGCTGGACAAAATATAGGTGTATTGATAGGAAAAATGTTTGGCTTAAAAAAAATGAATCTCCACTTTTCCACAAGAATTTACTGTGTGGGGTCACACCACATTTCCTCTTAACTAAAAATTTGCTTGTAGATTTGTTTTATTATTTGAAACACTTGCTCTGTTTTTTTGTGCTAATTCCAAGATGCCACACAGTCGTTGCCTGGCTTTCCATCCTGGATTATGTGAATCCTTAAATAATGTTAGGTCTGATGTTTTAACTGGGTATTTGAAAACATAGAATGGTTTAAGGTTACACGAAATTTACCAAAAAATGAGAGGAGGGAAAATTAATTCATAAAAATTCAGTAAAAACATTTTCGTCTTAACAGATGACCACATCCTGGTACAGAAGTGCATTCCTAATATTCAAGCAGCAGGGGTCCTTTTACAAAAATGTTGAAATGTTTCTTGAAAATCCCTGCATAGGGTAGATGCAATACAGACATAAAACAGTGGGTTCTTAAGATTCAGTATTTATAAAGTGCTCAGAATGCCCACAACATTTTAAAGCCAAGAGATGGAGGTAGACAAAATGCCTTTCTGTTTTCCTAAAAATTCTAACCAATACTTGTGGTTATGAAGCCACACACATTAATAAGCAAACTGATCCTTTTCCACAGGAAACCTAACATAATGTTTATTTGATGCTACCCTAAGTTATGCTTTTCTGGAGTGATGGTTGACATCTTTCCAACAATTCCTTTGTGGAAGTCCTTTGTGTTGTTGCAATTGTTGTCTGTGTCTGTTAGGAATGCCTCCAGCAGCAAGTAACAATATCTGACTACAAATACCCTAAACTCAGTTATTAATTGTTCTCCAATAACAAGAAGTCTGGAGATATATAACTGCTGTTGGTGTTGGTTTAGTGTCAAGTGATATTAAGACTCTGCATTAGCATCTCTAAGATACATTTGACCTCATGATTACCCAATGGCTGCAACTGCCCCAAGTATCACATACATATTAAGGTACATTCAGAGACAAGATTGTTCGGGAGATGAGGGGAGCAAGGGCAAGTAAATCATGGGACAGAGAGGTTTTTCTTTTCTTTTTTTTTTTCACAGAGCTTCCTGTTTTCATGAAGGAGATTTCCCCAAAAGCTTTCTAGTATATTTCCAGTATTTTATATTTCATTAGCCAGAACTGGGTCACATATCTACTAGATGAAGTAGTTGGGCTCACCTTTTCTGATATCTGAACAAAACCACAATTGAAGTAGTGTGTAGTTAGGCATACACCACACTTTGCCATCTTGGTTTTTCTCTTCTTTTCCTCTTTTTTCCCCCTAACTCTACTTTATATAATGAAGAATTCAAATCAAAATAATAGTTTCAATTATAATACAAGGGATTATCTAGATTCCCCAACAGTTAATATCTTACTACATTTATTTTTTTATTCTCTCTTTCTTCCATCTTACATGTACACATATTGATTTTCTTATGAAGTAGCTGAGATTAATTTGTAGACATGATCCCCTATAATTTTAAATACTCCAGTATGTATTTTCTAAAAACAAGGAAAAAAAAAAAAACCTCCTCCTACATAACCTCATTATATCCATCAGAATCAGGGAATTAACATTGATACTATACTTCCTAATAATTAGATCTAGATTATGCATTTGGTGCGGCAAAATCACAGAAATGATGATGTCTTCTCTGTATCCTGATAGGTGGTATATAATACTGATTTGTCACAGTATTGGCAAGGCAAACTATGATGACACAGTCAATTTGGTATCTGCTAGGTTCTTTTTTTTTTTAATTTTTTTATTGTTATATTAATCCCCATACATTACATCATTAGTTTTAGATATAGTGTTCCATGATTCATTGTTTGTGCATAACACCCAGTGCTCCATTCTGCTAGGTTCTTCTACGCTATAGGAATCATGTCCTCGTTGGTAATTAGAAAGTTCTTTTTTTTTTTTTTAAGGAGGTACTTTGAGACTATGAAAACATCCTACTTTTCATTAAACTTTCACAGATTAGTTTTAACATCTGTTGATGATTTTTACTCTAATCTGTTGTTATTATGATGGTTATCAAATGGTTATTTTATAATTTTATAAATCCATCTACATTGATTAGTTTGCATTTTACTATTATGAAGAGCTTTCTTTTCTTCCCATTTATTTATGTATTTATTTATTTATGTATTTATTTATTTATTTATATCAGTATAGATTCATAGATTCCTACTTTATTAGTGGATTAAAATCCAATAATAAAATTTTGATGATAAATTATCCCATATTTGGCCAGTGGTAGCCCCTCCAAATTGACCTCTGTATCCTTGTGATGAGTTATCATTATTCTTTGAATACTGTTTTACTTTCCGTCAAAATAAATTGTTCTATGTTCAACATGTATTTTTGTAGTGTCAAACTCAAAATCATCCATTTCTCCAAGAAATCCTCATTCCTTTCAGTGGAGAATGTTATTTGTAAATGTTATTTGTAAACCAGCATCCGGGCTCTACATGTCTTCATTGCAGCATGGATCTCATTGCTTTCAGTCCCTCTTAGTAAACAGAACTAAGAAATATGTACACATATACCTATATACATACACATTTATTTTTATATTTGTTTACATATCTACCTATTGAAAACAATTGGTTTACTCCAGTACCTCCAATTCAAATCTAAATTTTGGGAGGGACTAGCTTTCCCCCTTTCCAATTTTTTTTTCTCCTTTTTTTTTTTTTAATTATCATGTTAGGTTAATCACCATACATTACATCATTCGTTTTTGATGTACTGTTCCATGATTCATTGTTTGCATATAACACCCAGTGCTCCATGCAGTATGTGCCCTCCTAAATGCCCATCACTGGGCTAACCCATCCCCCCACCCCCCTCGCCTCTAAAACCCTCAGTTTGTTTCTCAGAGTCCATAGTTTCTCATGGTTCATCTCTCCCTCCAATTTCCCCCCCTTCATTCTTCCCTTCCTGCTATCTTCTTCTTCTTCTTCTTTTTTTAACATATAATGTATTATTTGTTCCAGAGGTACAGGTCTGTGATTCAACAGTCTTGCACAATTCACAGCGCTCACCATAGCACATACTCTCTCCAATGTCTATCACCCAGCCACCCCATCCCTCCCAACCACTCCAGCAACCCTCAGTTTGTTTCCTGAGATTAAGAATTCCTCATATCAGTGAGGTCATATGATACATGTCTTTCTCTGTTTGACTTACTTCGCTCAGCATAATACCCTCCAGTTCCATCCATGTCATTGCAAATGGCAAGATTTCATTCCTTTTTATGGCTGCATAATATTACATTGTATATATACCACATCTTCTTTACCCATTCATCTGTCAATGGACATCTTGGCTCTTTCCATAGTTTGGCTATTGTGGATATTGCTGCTATAAACATCGGGGTGAACATACCCCTTTGGATCCCTACATTTGTATCTTTGGGGTAAATACCCAGTAGTGCAATTGCTGGATCATATGGTAGCTCTATTTTCAACTTTTTGAGGAACCTCCATACTGTTTTCCAGAGTGGGTGCACCAGCTTGCATTCCCACCAACAGTGTAGGAGGGTTCCCCTTTCTCCGCATCCTGGCCAACATCTGTCGTTTCCTGACTTGTTAATTGTAGCCATTCTGACTGGTGTGAGATGGTATCTCATTGAGATTTTAATTTGGATTTCCCTGATGCCAAGCGATGTTGAGCACTTTTTCATGTGTCTGTTGGCCATTTGGATGTCTTCTTTGGGAAAATGTCTGTTCATGTCTTCTGCCCATTTCTTGATTGGATCATTTGTTCTTTGGGTGTTGAGTTTCATAAGTTCTTTATAGATTTTGGATACTAGCCCTTTATCTGATATGTCATTTGCAAATATCTTTTCCCATTCTGTTGGTTGTCTTTTGGTTTTGTTGACTGTTTCTTTTGCTGTGCAAAAGCTTTTTATCTTGATGAAGTCCCAATAGTTCATTTTTGCCCTTGCTTCCCTTGCCTTTGGCAATGTTGCTATGGCTTAGGTGAAAGAGGTTGCTGCCTGTGTTCTCCTTTAGGATTTTGACGGACTCCTGTTCCACATTTAGATCTTTCAACCATTTTGAGTCTATTTTTGTGTGTGGTGTAAGGAAATGGTCCAATATCATTCTTCTGCATGTGGCTGTCCAATTTTCCTAACACCATTTGTTGAAGAGACTGTCTTTTTTTCCATGGGACATTCTCTCCTGTTTTGTCAAAGATTAGTTGACCAGACTGGAAGGAAGTAGGGGACCCTATTTCAACTGGTCCCTGGAATTGAGCTGGATATCTATCAGACCACTCTGAGCACCCATGAAACCAGCCTGAGATGTAAGAAGATCTGGATCTCTACAAACAGAATATCGCAGGCGGTTGGTTTTGAGGTACAAAGCAGGGAGCCCTGATTCTGCGGGCAGATATCGGAGGATAAATGGCAGCAAGAGGGTGCCTGGCCATGGGGATCCTACACCGCCCGTGAGTGACAGCCTCACACTCTGGGGACGGGGCACAGACTCGCAGACCAGTAGCGGCAGGAAAAGGACTTTAGGGCAGCCCCTGGGGTGGAAACCCAGAGCGGCGGGGTTGTACGGGCGAACTGGGAGCGGCTGGCGGTTTTAGAAGCACAAAGGACAGAGACGTGCCCCGACCTGGAGGCAGGACTGGGGGCGCTGCGGAGGGGCGCACAACCCAGGCCGCTGCAGTTTATAGCAGCACGGACAGAAACGGAGACGGTGTGGCCTGGAGAGCTCACTGAAGAACAGACTGCGGTCTCTCTGTTCTGAGGCAGAGGGTTGGAAACAGGCTCTTCTGCTCCGATTCGCGGAAGAGACACGGAAAGCTGCCACGGAAAGCCGCCAGAGAACAAAAGCCCCAAAGACTGATTCCCGCTGAGCCCATCCCCTGCCACAGGGGGGCAGGGCAACTCCGCCCAAACAGGGTTGCCTGAGGAACAGTGAGGCAGGCCCCTCCCCCAGAAGACAGGCTGGGAAAACAAGAGGCCAGCAACCCTAAGGTCCCAAGAAAACAGGTGCATCTTGCTTGGGTTCTGGTCAATAATTTGGACTCTATACATTCCCTCAAACACCCATCAACAGAATGACTAGGAGGAGGAGCCCCCAAAATTGAAAAGACTCAGAGATTATGACTTATGCTGCAGATTTACAAATGGATGCAGATATAACCAAGATGTCAGAGATGGAATTCAGGCTAGCAATTGTGAAGACAATGGCTAGAATGGAGAAATCAATTAATGGCAACGTAGAGTCTCTAAGGGCAGAAATAAAAGGTGAATTGGCAGAACTTAAAAATGCTATCAATGAGATCCAATCCAATCTAGATAATCTAACAGCTAGGGTAAGTGAGGCAGAAGAACGAATAAGTGACCTGGAAGACAATATAATAGATAAAAAGTGAAAAGAGGAGGACAGGGAAAAACAACTCAGAATCCATGAAAATAGAATCAGAGAAATAAGTGACACCATGAAGCGTTCCAATGTCAGAATAATTGGAATCCCGGAGGGAGTGGAGAGAGAGAGAGAGGACTAGAAGATGTATTTGAGCAATTCATAGCTAAGAACTTCCCTAATCTGGGGAATGAAATAAACATTCGAATCCTAGAGGCAGAGAGGACCCCTCCCAAGATCAAGGAAAACAGGCCAACACCCCGGCATGTAATAGTAAAACTTGCAAATCTTAGAACCAAGGAAACCATCTTAGGGGCAGTTAGGGGGAAGAGATTCCTTATGTACAGAGGGAGGAACATCAGAATAATGTCAGACCTACCCACAGAGACCTGGCAAGCCAGAAAGGCCTGGCAAGACATATTCAGGGTACTAAATGAGAAGAACATGCAGCCAAGAATACTTTATCCGGCAAGGCTTTCATTTAGAATGGATGGAGAGATGCAGAGCTTCCACGACCAGCAGAAACTGAAAGAATATGTGACCACTAAGCCGGCCCTGCAAGAAATATTAAGGGGGGTTCTATAAAAGGAGAAAGACCCCAAGAGTGATATACAACATAAATTTACAGGGACAATCTATAAAAACAATGTCTTCACAGACAACATGATGACAATTAATTCATATCTTTCAATAATCACTCAATGTGAATGGCCTAAACGCTCCCATAAAACAGCACAGGGTTGCAGATTGGATAAAAAGACAGGACCCATCCATATGCTGCCTACAAGAGACTCATTTTGAACCTAAAGATACATCCAGAGTGAAAGTGAAAGGATGGAGATCCATCTTCCAAGCCAGCGGACCTCAAAAGAAAGCTGGGGTAGCAATCCTTATATCAGACAAATTAGATTTTAAACTAAAGTCTGTAATTAGAGACACAGAAGGACACTATATCATTCTTAAAGGGTCTATCCAACAAGAAGATCTAACAATTGTAAATATCTATGCCCCCAACATGGGAGCAGCCATCTACATAAGCCAACTGTTAACCAAAATAAAGAGTCATATTGATAACAATATGTTAATTGTAGGAGACCTCAATACTCCACTCTCAGCAATGGACAGATCATCTAAGCAGAAAATCAACAAGGAAACAAGAGCTTTGAATGATACATTGGACCAGATGGACCTCGTAGATATTTACAGAACATTCCACCCTAAAACAACAGAATACTCATTCTTCTCAAGCGCACATGGAACTTTCTCCAGAATAGACCACATACTGGGTCACAAATAAGGTCTCAACTGATACCAAAAGATTGAGATTATTCCCTGCATATTCTCAGACTACAATGCTTTAAAACTGGAACTCAATCACACAAAAAAATTTTGGCAGAAATTCAAACACTTGGAAGCTAAAGACCACTCTGCTCAAGAATGTTTGGGTCAACCAGGAAATCAAAGAAGAACTTAAACCATTCATGGAAATCAATGAGAACGACAACACATCGGTCCAAAACCTATGGGATACTGCAAAGGCGGTCCTAAGGGGGAAATACATAGCCATCCAAGCCTCACTCAAAAAAAACAGAAAAATCCCCAATTCACCAACTAACTCTACACCTTAAAGAACTAGAGAAAAAGCAACAAACTATGCCTAAGCCACACATTAGAAGAGAAATAATTAAAATTAGAGCAAAAATCAATGAATTAGAAACCAGAAACACAGTAGATCAGATCAACGAAACCAGAAGTAGGTTCTTTGAAAGAATTAATAAGATCAATAAACCACTGGCCAGACTCATCCAAAACAAAAGAGAAAGGACCGAAATTAATAAAATTATGAATGGAAGGGGAGAGATCACAACTAACACCAAGGAAATAGAAACAATTATTAGAAATTATTATCAACAACTATATGCCAATAAACTGAGCAATCTGGATGAAATGGAGGCCTTCCTGAAAACCTATAAGCTGCCAAGACTGAAACAGGAAGAAATTGACAACCTGAATACGCCAATAACCAGTAACGAGATTGAGGCAGTGATCAAAAACCTCCCAAAAAACAAGAGTCTGGGGCCTGATGGATTCCCTGGGAAATTCTACCAAACATTCAAAGAAGAAATAATACCTATTCTACTGAAGCTGTTTCAAAAAATAGAAACAGAAGGAAAACTTCCAAACTCATTCTAAGAGGCCAGCATTACCTTAATCCCCAAACCAGGCAAAGACCCCATCAAAAAGGAGAATTTCAGACCGATATCCCTGATGCATATGGATTCCAAAATTCTCAACAAAATCCTAGCTAATAGGATCCAACAATACATTAAAAGGATCATCCACCACGACCAAGTGGGATTTATCCCCAGGATGCAAGGGTGGTTCAACATTCGCAAATCAATCAATGTGATAGAACACATTAATAAGAGGAGAGAGAAGAACCATATGGTCCTCCCAATTGATGCAGAAAAAGCATTTGACAAAATACAACATCCTTTCCTGATTAAACCTCTTCAGAGTATAGGGATAGAGGGAACATTCCTCAAGTTCATAAAATCCATCTATGAAAAACCCACAGCGAATATCATCCTCAATGGGGAAAAGCTGAAAGCCTTTCCCTTAAGATCAGGAACACATCAAGGATGCCCACTCTCACCACTATTGTTCAACATAGTACTAGACATCCTAGCAACAACAATCAGACAACAAAAAGAAATAAAAGGTATTCAAATTGTCAAAGAAGAAGCCAAACTCTCTCTCTTTGCAGATGACATGATACTTTATGTAGAAAATCCAAAAGACTCCACCCCCAAATTACTAGAACTCATACAGCAATTCAGTAATGTGGCAGGATACAAAATCAATGCACAGAAATCAGTTGCTTTCTTATACACTAACAATGCAACTGTAGAAAGAGAAATTAGAGAAACGATTCCATTTACAATAGCACCAAACACCATAAGATACCTCCGAATAAACCTAACCAGAGAGGTAAAGGATCTATACTCTAGGAACTACAGAACACTCATGAAAGAAATTGAAGAAGACACAAAAAGATGGAAAAATATTCCATGCTCATAGATCGGAAGAATAAACATTGTTAAAATGTCTATGCTACCCAGAGCAATCTATACCTTCAATGCCATCCTGATCAAAATTCCAATGACATTTTTCAAAGTGCTGGAACAAACAATCCTAAAATTTGTATGGAATCAGAAAAGACCCCAAATCACCAAGGAAATGTTGAAAAAGAAAAACAAAGCTGGGGGCATCACGTTGCCCGATTTCAAGCAATATTACAAAGCTGTGATCACCAAGACAGCATGGTACTGGCACAAAAACAGACATATAGACCAATGGAACAGAATAGAGAACCCAGATATGGACCCTCAACTCTATGGTCAAATAATCTTTGCCAAAGCAGGAAAAAACATGCAATGGAAAAAAGACAGTCTCTTCAATAAATGGAGCTGGGAAAATTGGACAGCCACATACAGAAGAATGAAACTCGACCATTCTCTAACACCATACACATGGATAAACTCAAAGTGGATGAAAGACCTCAATGTGAGACAGGAATCCATCAAAATCCTAGAGGAGAACATAGGCAGTAACCTCTTTGACATCGGCCACAGCAACTTCTTTCAAGATACATCTCCAAAAGCTAGTGAAACAAAAGCAAAAATGGACTTTTGGGACTTCATCAAGATAAAAAGCTTCTGTACAGCAAAAGAAATAGTCAACAAAACAGAGAGGCAACCCAAAGAATGGGAGAAGATATTTGCAAATGACATTACAGATAAAGGGCTGGTATCCAAGATCTATAAAGGACTTCTCAAACTCAACACCCAAAAAACAAATAATCAAGTCAAAAAGTGGGCAGAAGATATGAAAAGACATTTCTCTGAAGAAGACATACAAATGGCTAATAGACACATGAAAAAATGTTCATCATCATTAGCCGTCAGGGAAATTCAAATCAAAACCACATTGAGATACCACCTTACACCAGTTAGAGGGGCAAAAATTGACAGGGCAAGAAACAACAAATGTTGGAGAGGTTGTGGAGAAAGGGGAACCCTCTTACACTGTTGGTGGGAATGCAAGTTGGTACAGCCACTTGGGAAAACAGTGTGGAGGTTCCTCAAAAATTTAAAAATAGAGCTAGAGCTACCCTATGACCCAGCAATTGCACAACTGGGTATTTACCCCAAAGACACAGATGTAGTGAAAAGAAGGGCCATATAAACCCCAATGTTCATAGCAGCAATGTCCACAATAGCCAAACTGTGGAAAGAGCCGAGATGCCCTTCAACAGATGAATAGATAAAGAAGATGTGGTCCATATATACAATGGAATATTACTCAGCCATCAGAAAGGATGAATACCCAACTTTTACATCAACATGGGTGGGACAGGAGGAGATTATGCTAAGTGAAATAAGTCAAGCAGAGAAAGTCAATTATCATATGGTTTCATTTATTTGTGGAACATAAGGAATAGCATGGAGGACATTAGGAGAAGGAAGGGAAAAATGAAGGGGGGGAATTGGAGGGAGAGATGAACCATGAGAGACTATGGACTCTGAGAAACAAACAGGGTTTTAGAGGGGAGGGGGGAGGAGGGATTGGTTAGCTCAGTGATGGGTATTAAGGAGGGCATGTGCTGCATGGAGCACTGGGTGTTATACGAAAACAATGGATCATGGATCACCACATCAAAAACTAATGATTTATTGTATGGTGACTAACATAACATAATAAAATTAAAAAAAAAAAAAAAAGTTTAGTTGACCATAGAGTTGAGGGTCCATTTCGGGGCTCTCTATTCTGTTTCATTGATCTATGTGTCTGTTTTTGTGCCAGTACCATACTGTCTTGATGATGACAGCTTTGTAATAGAGCTTGAAGTCCGGAATTGTGATGCCACCAGCTTTGCTTTTCTTTTTCAACATTCCTCTGGCTATTTGGGGTCTTTTCTGGTTCCATACAAATTTTAGGATTATTTGTTCCATTTTTTTGAAAAAAGTGGATGGTATTTTGATAGGGATTGCATTAAATGTGTAGATTGCTCTAGGTAGCATTGACATCTTCACAATACTTGTTCTCCTAATCCATGAGCATGGAACGCTTTTCCATTTCTTTGTGTCTTCCTCAATTTCTTTCATGAGTATTTTATAGTTTTCTAAGTACAGATCCTTTGCCTCTTTGGTTAGATTTATTCCTAGGTATCTTATGGTTTTGGGTGCAATTGTAAATGGGATTGACTCCTTAATTTCTCTTTCTTCTGTCTTGTTGTTGGGGTATAAGAATGCCACTGATTTCTGTGCATTGATTTTATATCCTGCCACTTTACTGAATTCCTGTATGAGTTCTAGCAGTTTTGGGGTGGAGTGTTTTGGGTTTCCCACATAAGGTATCATATCATCTGCAAAGAGTGAGAGTTTGACTTCTTCTTTACCACTTTGGATGCCTTTTATTTCTTTTTGTTGTCTGATTGCTGTGGCTAGGACTTCTAATAATATGTTGAATAGCAGTGGTGATAGTGGACATCCCTGCCATGTTCCTGACCTCAGGGGGAAAGCTCTCAGTTTTTCCCCATTGAGAATGATATTCGCTGCGGGTTTTTCATAGATGGCTTTTAGGATATTGAGGTATGTACCCTCTGTGCCTATACTCTGAAGAGTTTTGATCAAGAAAGGATACTGTACTTTGTCAGATGCTTTTTCTGCATCTATTGAGAGGATCATATGGTTCTTGTTCTTTCTTTTATTAATGTATCGCATCACATTGATTGATTTGAGGATGTTGAACCAACCTTGCAGCCCAGGGATAAATCCCACTTGGTCGTGGTGAATAATCCTTTTAATATACTGTTGGATCCTATTGGCTAGTATTTTGGTGAGAATATTTGCATCCATGTTCATCATGGATATTGGTCTGTAATTCTCCTTTTGGATGGGGTCTTTGTCTGGTTTGGGGATCAAGGTAATGGTGGCCTCATAATATGAGTTTAGAAGTTTTCCTTCCATTTCTATTTTTTGGAACAGTTTCAGAAGAATTAAATGTTTGGTAGAATTCCCCTGGGAAGCCATCTGGCCCTGGGCTTTTATTTTTTGGGGGATTTTTGATGGCTGCTTCAATTTCCTTAGTGGCTATAGGTCTGTTCAGGTTTTCTATTTCTTCCTGGTTCAGTTTTCGTAGTTGATAAGTCTGGCCAGGGGTTTATCAATCTTGTTAATTCTTTCAAAGAACCAGCTCCCAGTTTTTGTTGATCTGTTCTACTGTTCTTTTGGTTTCTAGTTCATTGATTTCTGCTCTGATCTTTATGATTTCTCTTCTCCTGCTGGGTTTAGGCTTTATTTGCTGTTCTTTCTCCAGCTCCTTTAGGTGTAGTGTTAGGTTGTGTATTTGAGACCTTTCTTGTTTCTTGAGAAAGGATTGGATTGCTATATACTTTCCTCTTAGGACTGCCCTTGCTGCATCCCAAAGATTTTGAACAGTTGTGTTTTCATTTTCATTTGTTTCCATGAATTTTTTAAATTCTTCTTTAATTTCCTGGTTGACCCATTCATTCTTTAGTAGGATGCTCCTTAGCCTCCATTATTTGAGTTCTTTCCAACTTTCCTCTTGTGATTGATTTCTAGTTTCAAAGCATTGTGGTCTGAAAATATGCAGGGAATGATCCCAAACTTTTGGTACCAGTTGAAACCTGCTTTGTGACCCAGGATGTGATCTATTCTGGAGAATGTTCCATGGGCACTAGAGCAGAATGTGTATTCTGTTGCTTTGGGATGGAATCTTCTGAATATGTCTGTGAAGTCCATTTGGTCCAGTGTGTCATTTAATGTCTTTATTTCCTTGTTGATCTTTTGCTTAGATGATCTGTCCATTTCAGTGAGGGGAGTGTTAAAGTCCCCCACTATTATTGTATTGTTGTCAATGTGTTTCTTTGCTTTTGTTATTAATTGGTTTATATCATTGGCTGCTCCCATGTTAGGGGCATAGATATTTACAATTGTTAGATCTTCTTGTTGGATAGACCCTTTAAGTAGGATATAGTGTCCTTCCTCATCTCTTATTACAGTCTTTGGTTTAAAATCTAATTTGTCTGATATAAGGATTGCCACCCCAGCTTTCTTTTGGTGTCCATTAGCATGGTAAATGGTTTTCCATGCCCTCACTTTCAATCTGGGGGTGTCTTTGGGTCTAAACTTAGTCTCTTGCAGACAGCATATCAATGGGTCTTGTTTTTTTCTCCAATCTGATAGCCTGTGTCTTTTGATTGGGGCATTTCGTCCATTTACATTCAAGGTAACTATTGAGCGATATGAATTTAGTGCCATTGTATTGCCTGTAAGGTGACTGTTACTGTGTATTGTCTGTGTTCCTTTCTGGTCTATCTTACTTTTAGGCTCTCTCTTTGCTTAGAGGACCCCTTTCAATATTTCTTGTAGGGCTGGTTTCGTGTTTGCAAATTCCTTTAGTTTTTGTTTGTCCTGGAAGCTTTTTGTCCCTCCTTCTATTTTCAATGACAGCCTAGCTGGATATAGTATTCTTGGCTGCATATTTTTCTCATTTAGTGCTCTGAATATATCCTGCCAGTCCTTTCTGGCCTGCCAGGTCTCTGTGGATAGGTCTGTTGCCAATCTAATGTTTCTACCATTGTAGGTTACAGATCTCTTCTCCCAAGCTGTTTTCAGGATTTTCTCTTTGTCTCTGAGACTCGTAAGTTTTACTCTTAGATATTGGGGTGTTGACCTATTTTTATTGATTTTGAGAGGGGTTCTCTGTGCCTCCTGGATTTTGATGCCTGTTTCCTTCCCCAAATTAGGGAAGTTCTCTGCTATAATTTGCACTAATATACCTTCTGCCCCTCTCTCTCTTTCTTCCTCTGGGATCCCAATGATTCTAATATTGTTTCGTCTTATGTTATCACTTAACTCTCGAATTCTGCCCTCGTGATCCAATAGTTGTTTATCTCTCTTTTTCTCAGCTTCTTTATTTTCCATCATTTGGTCTTCTATATCACTAATTCTCTCTTCTGCCTCATTTATCCTAGCAGTTAGAGCCTCTATTTTTGATTGCACCTCATTAAAAGCCTTTTTGATTTTGACTTGGTTAGATTTTAGTTCTTTTATTTCTCCAGAAAGGGTTTCTCTAATATCTTTCATGCTTTTTTCAAGCCCAGCTAGTATCTTTAAAATCATCATTCTGAACTCTAGTTCTGACATCTTATTAATGTCTGTATTGATTAGGTCCCTGGCAGTCGGTACTGCCTCTTGTTCTTTTTTTTTGAGGTGATTTTTTCCATCTTGTCATTTTGTCCAGAGGAGAATAGATGAATGAGAGAACAAAATGCTAACAGGTTAACAACGTCCCCAGAAAAATATACAACAAACAAATCAGAAGAGACCTGAAACCGGGGAAAAAGAAAGGGAAAGAAAGAAAAAAGAAAAAAAAAAAAGAAAAAGAAAGAGAGAAAAACAAACAAAAACAAACAAACAAGAAAACCAGAATATGATCAAATATGATCAGGCTGGTGCATAGATCAGTTCCACACGCTAGATTTTGAGTGTATTTTGGTCTGTTAGAAGAAGTGCCTCCCAAATTTTAAAGAAAGAAAACTTATATATGTTCAAAAATAAGGGTTAATACGATGAAGGGATAGAATATGAGTGTAAAGATGAAAATTATAAAAGATTTTATAAAAGGAATTGATAAGATAAGAAGTTGGTTGAAAAAAGAAAGAAGAGGATTTAAAAGAAAAAAAAAAGGGAGAGAATGTGATCAGGCAGGAGACTAGAACAAAGCCATACACTAGAGATTTAGGGTATATTTTGGTCTGTTAGAAGAAATGGAATCCCAAAATTTTAAAGAGAGAACAACTTATATATATATATATACCAAAAATAAGGTTAACTACTATGAAGGGATAGAATATGACTCTAAAAATGAAAAATAAGAAAGATTTTTTTAAAAAGGGATCGATAAGATGTTGGTTGAAAAAGGGAAAAAGAAAAATTCAAAAAAAAAAAGAAAAAAGAAATAGTTAAAAAAAATTAACTTTGAAAGACTAAAGAATCATGGGATAAAAGTCATGAATTCTATGTGCAGTATTCCCCTAGCGCTGGAGTTCTGCCACTCTCCTTGATCGGTAAACTTGGTCTTGGCTGGCTGTTCTTGCTGATCTTCTGGGGGAGGGGCCTGTTGCCGTGGTTCCCAAGTGTCTTTGCCGGAGGTGGAATTGCCCCACCCTTGCGGGGGGCCAGGCTAAGTAATCTGCTAACATTTGCTCTTGGGTAGCTTTTGTTCCGTGCAAGCTTTCCGTACAGCTTTGGAGGACGAGAGTGAAAATGGCAGCCTCCCAATCTCCAGCCCCAGAGGAGCCGAGAACTCGGGGCCCCACTCCTCAGTGTGCTCCCAGAGAAAAGCAGTCAATCACTCCCGTCTCCCCGGTCTCTGGCCGCACTCCGTGCTCACCTGGCCAGTGACCGAGCATTTCTATCTCTGGCACACGACCCCATGTGGAGTCTCCAAACCCAGCAGATTCCTGCGGTGAGCTCCCATGCTGCTCCTCTTAGGGGAGGAAGGGGATTCTCCCCGGATCTCCCACTTGTTGGGTCCCTGCTGGTGGAGCAGTGGCCCGACTGTGCCAGGGATCACGGTTTATGGCAACCCCGAGCTGAGAGCCCGCTCCTCGGCTCCGTCTCTGCAGCCGGCTTCCCCGCCCTGATACCTGGGAGCTCTGCCACACTCAGGCACCCCCGGTTTTTCTGTGACCCCACGGGTCCTGAGACCACACTGTCCCAGCGAGGGTTTCACCCCCCGTTTAAACTGGAGCGACGTCCCTCAGCAGAGCCAACTTCTAAAAGTTCCAAGTTTTTGCTCTGCTGCTCTATCACTTGCCAGTAGCAGCTGACAGAGGCCCCCTCCCCCGCCATGTATCTTCCTGAATATCGCCTCGGATTCACTTCTCCGCACGTCCTACCTTCCAGAAAGTGGTCACTTTTCTGTTCAGAGAGTTGCTGCTATTCTTTTCTTCAATCTCCTGTTGAGTTCGTAGGTGTTCAGAATGGTTTGATCCCTATCTAGCTGAATTCCTGGGACCAGACGAAATTTAGGTCTCCTACTCCTCCACCATCTTGCTCCTCCCCCAGAGTAGTTGTTCTGTTTAGTTTTCTAGACCTGGCTTTTTTCCCTCCAAAGGCTGACTTTGACTGCAGAAATCCCATCTAGGGGGAAGCATCCAGCGGTGGAGGGAGGGAAGACGGTGGCAGAGTGGGGAGCCTGGGACCCCACTAACCCCCTGCTGTGAACTCTGAGCCTGGTCTAAGTGAGCCCCCCCTTTCCAATTTCTAACTCCCTTCTCCAATAGTGAGAAACATGGCTCCCATTATCCTTGATATGTTACTTTATTTGTTCAAGTCTCCTCTATGTAACCAATCTTCCAGCAAGACTGGTTCTTGACCATAGCACCACTTCTCTCTGGTTCAATGATGACTATACTATAGCCTTCTTGTTTACCTTTTCTCTGCCCCAGGCATTGGCCACTCTCTTGCTCAGCTTTTTTTTTTTTTTGCTTCAATCCTGGTCACATCAGCTGCATCTTTACTTAGCTCCCCATTGAATTCTTTTCTCTTCATTTGGCATGTAAATATTTTGGTCCAGTGTATTATAGTCAGTTTTTTTAGAACTATTTAGAACTATTTCGGCACAAATCCACAGAAATAAATTAACCCATTCAGTTGGAACAGTTACAAGCTCGTGTGAACAATGAAGAGCACATAGATTAATGAATAGAAAAATAAAAGCACTCATAATTTATCAAAATATTTGCTCAAATCTCACTATTTCTTTCACCAATGAAACATTGTTCAACATTACACCATAGACATTTTCCCAAACCTTCCATATTTAAAACCTGCATCACTTTTTATGCTGCTAGAACTCATCGTACCTACTTTTGTCCAGGCACATGATATCTACCATGAAACTGTCTGTTTGCCAGTCTCCAGCTAACTTTGGAGCTCTTTGAAGACAAGGACTGTCTTTCATTTCCATATCCCCAGAGTTTAGCCCAGTAGCTAACACACTGATGTTTGATAAACATTTGCCAAATCACTGAGTTATTTAATAACTAAATAATGCCACCATTAGTTAAAATGAATAAAAGCAACTTTTAAATGAATGATCCAATTTTTGTCTGTTTCTTTTTTCTTTTTGAGAATATTTTTATTGTTTTCCTCTTTTTATGGATCTTCAATATATTTTGATAAAACTGTATTGAATATTTATGCACCAGGCCCTGTGTTTGTAACTGCTACCTGAATCCACTTTTCTCTTAGCAATCATTCTTTAAATACTCAGATTCAAGACACTTGACTCAAAAATGATTTTATCTATCTCCAACATCCTATTTGAATTGGACTCAGAAAGACCAACTTTTATAGACTATACAAACCACAATATTAATGACTTTTCCAGAGTTGTCCAAATTCTGTTCACCCCCATATCCTGATAATTTACATTTCTTTAACTACAGACACCAAAAAAGCAGTTCTTGGTGTTTATCATGTTTTTTTTTTTTTCCTCTTATAAATCAAGTTCTCCAGACACTACTCCAAACTATTTAAGTCAAGCTTAGCATTAAAATTTCACAGATCTTAAATTTCTTAAAATTGGTTATTAGAGACTTCTGATCACCTGTCTGAAAGAGAGAAAATAGTATATGAAAGATATTAAAAATAATTTTAAAAATTCTGAAGAAATTGTGTGAGACAGCACATTGCCATCTATAAAAAAAATAATACTCACAGGAAGAGAAGATTCTTAAGGTGATCTCAGCTCTCGCCTTAGCCACCACAACACTTGGAGCAAGCATTCCAGCTCTCCATACCTCTGCTATCCAATATGGTAGCAACCAGGCACATTCGATTATTGAGTGCTTGAATTATAGTTGGATCGAATTGAGATGTGCTGTGAACAAAATATACAACATATTCTGAACACTTGTTCAATTAAAAAAATATAAATTATCTCATTGATCTTTCAAGTTGATTGTATGTTCTGATGCATATGATGACATTTTAGGTAGATGGGTTTCTGTTGCTGTTTCTTTTCTCGGTTCTTCTTTATAAGAAAAAGTCTTGAAAGCATTGCCTATTGTTTTCTCCTCCACTTATTCACCTTACACTCTCTCCTATAGGACCTTCAGTCAGTTTTCTTGGCAGAAATACACCAAGACCTCAAAATCAAGGTTTAAAATGAACTCTATCTTTCAAAATTCTATAGTCATGATTCCATTTTTATTGGTTTTGATCTCAGTATTATTGGACACTGTTGATGAGTCCATCCTTTCTGAAATTCTCTCTTCCCTTGACTTGAGTGACACCATATGCTTCTGGTTTCCCCCCTTACCTCACTGGAACTCTTCTTTGCTGACTCTTTGACCTCTAAATATTGGAGTGACCTTAGACTCAGTCCTGAGATTTCACCTCTCCTCAACATTTACTCTTATTCACCCAGTGTTTGGTTTTAAACACCATTGGCATATCAAAAAACCCAAAGTGTTTCTTCCAGCCCTGAATTATTTCCCAAATTCATATATACAACTACTATTTGATATCTTTACCTGGTTGCTTAATGTCCACCTCAAACAACTCTATTCTCTCTTGATTGTCCCTTAGATCCTCACTTTTAGTGCACCCACCAATCTTCTTACTCATAGTAGATGGCTCCACCAACTGCCTCATTGCTCAAGCTCAACATCTAGAATTTATTCTCTCTTTCTCTTATATCTAATCCATCAGTATATCTGATTGACTCTACTTCTAAAGCATATCCCCAAACTGACCTCTCTACATCTTTTCCTGGCTGCTCCCTCGTCCATGTTACCATTTTTTATCACCTGAACTGCTATAATAGTCTACCAACTACTTTTCCTATCATCACTTTTGCCCTGTTTTAATACATTCTCCATATTTTGGGCAGAGTCACTCCTTATATTATAAACCAGATTACGCCGTACTCCTACTTTAAAGTTTTTACCTTAAAAGTTTTCTATTGCCTTATGATAATTTCAAACTCCTAACTCTGGCTAGTCACTGTTTCCTTTTTCAACATATAAGGCTATTTTCTAACTTTTAAACTATGCTCCAGACAAACTCTCCTTTTTAAAATTCCTTGAGCACAACAAAAATGTTCTTCGTGGCTGTTCCTTCTGTTTATGTTGCTCTCCCATAATCTTGTCATGGCTGGCTCCCTCTTGCCATTTAGATCTCAGCTTAAATATTATCTTACCGGAGACATCTCCCAAGCTACCTCATCTCAAGTCATAGCCAGTCACTCTCTAAAACAGCAACATATTTTAATTTCTTACTTATCCCTAATCAATAACACATAATATTTTCTTGTCCATTTTTCCTTTAATTGCTTGACTCTCCTTGGTAGAAGTCAGGACCTTGTCTGTCTTTTTTACCAGAATATTCCCAGTGCCCAGAATGGTACACATACTGGCCACTCAAATATTTATTGATTGAATGAATACTTAATCACATCTTCTCATTCATTAGCACACGGCAAAGGAACTTCAACATGGGTGCTACTGGAGAAAGTTATCAGGTTGCACAATAAACGTAATGTTGCATTTTTAAGTCTGTCTGCTTTAGTAGATAGATATCCTCTTGGGCCTGCCTACCTGTTTTCCCTCTAGACCACTGCTATGCCAAATAACTCTCAATGATGTGCAATACATGAGTACTTGAAGTGACTAGTGCAATTGAGGAACTGAATATCTAATTTTATTACATTTAAATTTAAATAGCCAATTGTGGCTAGTGGCCATCATACTGGATAGATAGCTCTAGTGGGAAAGTTCCTCCAATATATACAGTGCTTGAATGCTTGAATTATAGTTGGATCGAATTGAGATGTGCTGTGAACAAAATATACAACAAGTTCCTCCAATGGAGGAACTTTCTCTGTCTTAGTTTATCTCTACATCTTGAGTACTGACCAAGTTTCTAATGCAACACAGGTGTTTGTTAGGTTCACTGAAATTCTTGAATCAAAAGTGGCACTGTATGGCAGGATAGTAAGCCTTGCTGGAAAGAGGGGCAGGGAATGTAAGTGACACCTCAGTGGCACAGAAGGCCTCCATTTGGTGTCTCCTCTTCAGTGTAGTCATGGAAATAGTATAGGTCTCAGGGTTTGGAGATAGAAATTCAAGATGCTAACCTGCTATTTGCAAGCTATGTGACCTCAAGCAAGCCACATAGCCACTTCTGGGCTTCTTTATCCTCACATGTAAAATGATGATATAAAAAAAAGAATGCAGCCTCCAACTCACTGGATTTTTACAGGAATCCATCAAGGCCAAGAATAGGAAAACCAAGCTGTAAATTGTGAAGTGGTCTGTAAGTATATGGTTTTGTTATTAGTCCCGCAGATTGGTCCTGTTGGCAGATAAATATTAGGAGTCAGTTATCAAACATCACATCATCTAGACAATCTTGGCCCTAGAAATGTTGGCATCTGCTCATTTTACTCCATGATGGAAAAAGAATAAATAAATCATAAATGATTAATTTAGACTTCCCTCCACACCTCCCGTTAACAGCTCAAAGCCCCCACCACACAGCAGGCTTGGTGATGAACTGCTGTAGTAGAACCTTCAAGACGGCAGCTAACCCCTTCTCCAAGTACAACCAGCTGTGAAAACAAATTTAGCTCCACCAACATTGCAAAGGAGCAAAGCCTTTTCATAGGTTAGAGATATAATGTTCACCCCATTCAGAGGAACCCAAACCAAATACCAATGTCTTGTGGAGTAAGAGGATATTAAGCATAATAGACAGATTATCTGCTAGTTTACTGAAGGTGAAGGAAGAGACGTTTGTCATAGTTTTCCTAGAAAATGAGACTTTATCAAAGGGAGAGAGGGTGAAAGGTCACCAGTTCTATTGGTGCGATTATTATCTTTACATAGCTGGAGTGGCAAAAGAAATGATCCCAAACAGAGCAAAACAAAACAGACCTCACCGAAGCACTTCAAGATGAGCCCCCAAGAAGCCATCACACCAGACCCACTGGCTTCATCTTAATTTATCATCTCAGGTCTTGTTGACAAGAGTTCATTGGGTTTTCCATCTACTCAAGCTGCAACAGGTTTCATCATGACAAACCACTTGCTGGACTTTGGGGATGGTTATTATCTAGGAAATGATCACTATAGTAAAAATGATACTACCATTTTTGAGCACCAACGACATCCCTGAAACTGTGCTTTCTATTTATTATCTCAACTGACAATCCACAAAATAAGTTACTATTACCACTTTGCAAATGAAGAAACTGGTGCTTAAGCAAATTGACGTATCATAGCTGGCTTCAGGGAAGTTTTTGCTTTCAGTGCTAATAAATATGATAATGAATATCATATCAGAAGCAGCCATTTATGTAAAGTACCTTTCCTAGTGCCTCAAAAATTGTACACATAAGAGACTTGATAAGCAATGCCTATTTCTGTCAACATGCTTTGCTCACATTTCTATACAGTTTATTATCTTGGAAAGCTTGGAAATCTCAAGAAACTCTTCTTCTGGTCAAGCTAGTGTGCATTTGTTCCTCTATAATCTGTTCTGAGTATTCTACTCTTACCTGGTTAATTGCATCAACCCCTCCCCAGCATCTCGATGCATCTGCTCTGTCTAGCCTCTGACATTTAGCAAGTGCCGCAGATGATCTGTCTGGCTTTTGTTTTACCTTCGTCCACAAACATAGCTTTTTGGAGTTTCCTATTTCTTCCAAAAAAAAAAGAGAGAGAGACTTTTCCACATACCCTTCTCAGAGCCAGGAGTAAACCCAGACCTGCTAGTTCCCATGACACTTTCCACTACACTGAGATACCTCATATTTTAATGAAAATAACTATGACTTAACAAACACTAATGTTGCAATGTAAATTGAAACTAAAAAATGATTGCAGTTAATATTTACTGTTTTCTATAGCAGGTAGTTTAACAAGCCTTCACACACAGCATCACATTTAACGTTTTTTTTAATTAAATTAACCAACATATAGTACATCATTAGTCTCAGATGTAGTGCATCACACTTAATCTTAAAAGAACATAATGAAATGGCAATCATGATCATTTTCATTTAACAAATGAGTAAACTCAGGCAGAGAGAGATCAAGAGACTTGTCTGGGACCACACAGGGGCCAAATAGTAAATCAGTCTGACTCCAAACTTGTATTCTTATGTGATCTAAAGTGTTAACATGTTAAGAAGTACATAGACTTTGAAGCCAAAGCCTTGACTCAGACCCTCTCCACCACTGTCTGTGCACCAACCTCTCCACCCCAAGCAAATCATTCAATATTTCTACATGGTGGTTATGGGCATGAGCTCTGGAGCTGGCCTACCTGAGCTGGCTCCCCCACTTCTGCTCACCAGTTACTGAAATCTTGGACAACTGAAGTGACCATTCTGTGTGTCAGCTTCTTCAACTATAAAGGCAGGATAATGATGGCATCTATTCCCACAGAAGATTAAATGTGTTAATACAAGTACAGTGTTTGTAATGGTGCCTGGCCCAGAGTAAACAGTTAACAAATAGTAGCTAGGATTGTCATTATAGATGAGAATTGGGGTCCTCACCTGTTAAACAAGGAGAATATTTGACCCACCTCCTCAGAGTGATGGGAATGGGTCAATCAAAACCATCCGATAGGGGTGCCTGGGTGGCTCAGTTGGTTAAGTGTCTGCCTTTGGCTCATGTCATGATCCCAGAGTCCTGGGGTGGAGCCCCATGTCAGGCTCCCTGCTCAGCAGGGACTCTGCTTCTCCCTCCCCCTGCTCCTTCTCTCTCTCTTTCTCTCTCTCACTTTCTCTCATATAAATAAATAAAATCTTTAAAAAAAAAAGCATCCTACAATAGGCCCTATTACCCTTTTGCATTGGATAGAGACGTTGTTCTAGGGCTCAGGAGCTTCATCTATGTCATTTTTTCTCTTTCTGTGTCATTTACTGACTTGGTTCACTCACAGCCTGTTCACACAGGACAAATACATGGAGAAGCTTTCAGAGCTGGGGAGACAGGAGAGGCAGCAGAACCAACCAGCAGAGACATGAGTCAAACAACCCTGACTTCAAACCTGGCCTCCTACACTCAGCAGGCTGGTCTTGGGCAGGCCACTCACACCCTCTGAGCCTGGCCGAACATCTGGAAAACAAGGGAAGTGGCACCAGTCTCATGGGCTATCATGTCATCTTAAATGTAACATATGGAAAGTCCACAAGAAAACTGTTTTCCACCCAGCTTTATTTCACCAAACCCTCAGGCTCACGGGCAATTCTATGATCTGACGTCAGTTAAAGAGCCACAGGGCTGGGCTTTTCCAATGAAAAAAGAGAAAAATTAGCCACACTGTGAATAATTTAAGTGCATGAGAATTGTTGCATTGATCGAGTTTGAGTAGAGTTCTGCGCTTAAGCATTGATTTCATTGAAGTAGCGTGTAAACTTAAGTATTCAGTATAAGGAACATTTAAATATAACAGTATGGATTCCATTTAAGGAAAGTGAAGTACTGGTTCAGTTTAAGGAAATGGATGCAGTTCAAGTAGAAGCTAAAATGCAATGTCAAGGTGAAACACAGAGATGAATCCCTGCTACAGCAGGAGAAGTACAGGATGACAGTGGTCAGAGGAGGTAGAGGTGTCATCTGGCTCTTGAACTGTGCCCCGACTCCCTCACCATTCCCTCCCACCTCCACCTTCAAGGCCACCACTAGGCACCAACAAGATCCCAAGCTCTTGAAAAATGTTAAAGATATGTAATGAAATACTCATGAGTGTCATTCATTCTTTTTTTCTTAAAGGACTTTATTTATTTATTTGAGAAAGAGAGAGAGCAGGGAGAGGGAGAAAGAATCTGAAGCAGACTCCACACTGAGAGCAAAGCCGGACGTGAGCTTGATCCCACGACCACAAGATCCTGACCTGAGTTGAAACCAAGAGTCGGGCGCTTAACTGACTGAGCCACTCAGGGGCCGCACCAGTGTTGTTCATTCTAACAGCGTTTAATAAGTGCCTACAGTATTTCAGGTCCCAGAATATAAGTGCCCAGGACATAGGTGTGGCTCACCGCTTTCCCTGCAGTTTTCACTTGATCTTTCCAGGTTAAAGCCCATTTTGTGCACCACTTTGAAGAGGCATAGGAAGATTGTAACAGGCACCAGACCAGCAGAATGCCATGGCAGAAGCATCTTACTGGTTTCAGCAGCCCCTACATCTCAGCCCAGTGTCAGGTGACTGGTCCACCCTGCCTCAACGACAGACCCTTCCGTTTCCATGAAACAAGTGGGGTAGACAATATTGCAGACTCCACCAGCCTTAGTATTGTTCAATTCTGTAAATTCTCCAATGCAAACTGGTCAGAGAAAAGATGTCTTCCTTCCTGGCCTTCCACCATCCCTTTAGATTCTTGCATGCCCTTGTCTCTTTACATTCTTGTTTGCCTTCCCGACACTTGAATATGCACAATGATGTTCTGTGCTGAAACACAGAGTAATGATTTTCTGCTTCCAAATGTTCCTTGATGCCCAGAAATCCTGGTATAGGGAAAATGTATTTCAGTGGAAAACAAAGATGCTTTGTCTGCTTACAGAGCCTGTTCCCATAGACTCTGGTTCTAGCTCATCCTAGTCTTCAAGCTCTTTGCAATTCTGTAAATTGTAGATAACCTATAGCAATGCAAACTAATTGTTGTCTATAAACATGCAAATTCAGTCTTATCACTAGAGGTATAATCCACTCTGCTCCTCATCCTTTGAGTAAACATTTTTGTATTCCAGTGTTCCTATCTATAAATGTGTGTGTTCTCTGATTCTCTTTTGAATTAAGAATGCACTCTTAGACCAATCCTTAACCCTGTGGTCCTCAGCCTTCTCATCATGAAATGGGAAGCTCAGGTTGGACCTTTTGTGGATTCACATTCTACTTTATACTTATACTAAATGAAATGATAGGGTTCTTTTTTTTTTTTTCAGTTAAAGAAATTTTTAAGGTAGGCATATTAGTTTGCTAGGGGTGCCATGACAAAATACTGCAGACTGGTGTTTTAAACAACAGAAATTTATTTTCTCATAGTTCTGGAGACCAGGAGGCCAGGATCAAGGTGTTGGTTCCTTCTGAAGGCTGTGAGCAAAAGTTCTGATCAAGGCCCGTCTCCTTGGCTCGTTGATAACTGTCATCTCTCAAGGTCATTTTCCCTGTGTCCAAATTTTCTCTTTATCTATGACACCAGTCATATTTGAAAAGGGCTCACCTTAATAACCACAGTTTAAGTACCTCTTTAAAAACCCTATGCCAATATACAGTCTAGTCTCATTCTGAAGTTTAGGGTTTAGAATTTCACATATGAACATTTGGGGTGACACAATTCAGCCCATAACTATAGGACTGAACAAAAATAAGTATCTCATTTTGCTTTGGATTACGGATGGTCTTTGTGACTATCTAGGCAACTGAGTTGAAAGAGATGAGTGCACTTCACCATATCCTCTGCTAGGAGAGGTTAAGGGCCTTGTTCGCCGTAATTACTCACAACCCAACCCTCCTTAAACTGTAACAAGGTCCTTCTGACTGTTTCTCCAGGATCTTTATGTCTTCTGCCCAATGTGCCAGTTTTGCCATGCTATAACCAGTTCACTAACTATAAAAGTGCTCCAATTGAGGGCTGACCAATTTAGCAAATCAAAATATAAAACACCCAATTACATTTGAATTACAGATAAACAATGAACTGTTGTGGGTTTTTTAGCATAAGTATATCCCATGCTATATTTGGAACATTCTTATACTAAAACAAGTTATTTGTTGTTAATCTGAAATCCAAATTTAACTGGATGCCCTGTTTTTTATTTGACAATGCTATTCTAACCCCTCAATGATATACAGATGCTATTATGTCTAGAGTTCTCATTTGTCACTTCCATGCACTTTAAATAGATAAATCCTCATCACCTCTTGTTATGGGCTGAATGTCTGTATCCCTGCCCAAATTCATATGTTGAAACCCCAATACCCAGTGTGGCTGTACTTGGAGATGGGGCCTCTAAGGACATAAATAAGGTTAAATGAGGTCAGAAGAGTAGGGCCCTCATCAGATAGGATTAGTGTCCTTATAAAAAAGAGACACCAGAGAGCTCTGTCCTTCCCTCTGTCTCCATGCACACTTAAAGAAGAGGTCATGTGAGCACACAGTGAGATGGTCCACAGGCCGACAGAAGAAGGCTCAGTACGAAACCTACCTTGCCAGCACCTTGATCTTGGACTTCTCAGCCTCTTGAACTGTGAGAAAATAAATTTCTGAGAAAATAAGCCACTCAGTCTATAAAATTTTGATATGGAAGCCCTAAGAAACCAATACACCCCTTAAGACAGTTCACCAGAAACTAGCACACAGAGTATCGCACAGAGTTAGGTCCTCATTACTTGTTGAATGAACGTTAACCAGTCTCTGCTGGAATGTGTCTTAATACATCACCTGATATTGTCAGTGCTTGTTCATTTGCTGACTTATCCTGGAAGACAGGGACAACATGTCATTCATTCATTGTTATGCCTCTAACATTAAGCAAAGTCCCTCCCACACTGAATGCTCACAATTTCCAATGACACACACTCAAGAAAAAAAAAAGTTGACATATAATGAAATGTGATATCAGTCAAAGTGCTTGGGACCTGTGATTTTGATAGTTCTAGGGGGCTGAAGTCAGTTTCCAAACACCCTCTTCAAATTCCCCAATTAGATTATTCTCTAACCACTGTGTTTAGAGGCAATCCACGTATCTGAGTCCACATGTCCGGGCACTACTGGAATGAGATCAAATGTTTCCTGTCGGAGCTGGGTCTCAACAACCCTTGGGGGGCTTTCAGTGACCCCTAGAGCCGGTGTGAAAGTGGACCAGCAGCCAGATGGCTTCACATTTCCACATTCCTTCAGCTTGTTTTCTTACTGTGGCAGATACCCAAGAGCATCCCAAATCCTCTAGAGAGATGGGATTTCAGGAAGATCCTTATTACTTTTAGAAAACAGGAGATATGAATTCTTGAACCCAATTAAAAAGAGAAAATTTACAACCTACACCAATAGTTTTTACGCTATCTGCAATGATAGAAGACAAATATCCAAATGAATAGTGGGGTTTTTTTTTTTTTCAACATTAAGTTCCACCTGGGGACAAAAGTGCCACACATATATCCACTACTGAAGATTAAGACAGGTCAGGGATCACAGAGTTGTGGCCACACAAACAGATTATCCTGTTTCCTGAGACATCATTTATGTTGCAGCTGCCTCCTTGGAGGAAGATCATGAATCACATTGTTCTTCTCTCTTCCATTTGATCCAACACCATGTAAATAAGCAATGTTGAATGGGAAAGAAAACATTTCAGACACATGATTTCAATACAGTTGGAACTGCTTACCTTGTGTAAGCAATCTGCTTGCTCAGTAACAAGGTCTAGAAAGAGGCAGTCTTTCTAGATACTAGATATAGGCAGTCTTGGGGGTGAATAGCTTAGATAAATGAATAAGAAACAATTATTTATCACCAATTATGTGACAGGGGGTTACTGAGGTTTATCCTTGCCCATGTGTGATATTTCACCCAGCTACTCTGTGTGTGTGGGAGGGTGATAATGTTTCTACTTCTTATAAATTATGATAAGAAAACATGCCCAAAATAATTTAATAAAGAGACAAAGTCAACATTTGAGCCCTTGCCTTTCTGACTCTAAGTAATTAATTCATTAACTTGGTGAACATTTAATTGTAATTAGCTGTGCAAATGATCAATAGCTATTGAATAAAAGAATGAATTATTTTATTTGATCTTATTTGATCTATTTTGAACTAATTAAACTGAAATACAAAGAGGTTGAAAAAATTACCTATTTTCACAAGTCTCAAAAAACAGAGTTTTGACCTTTTCTCTCTTGTGAAGGAATTGAAAGATGAGAGAAGTCAATTTTTAAGATATAAGATAATATGAGAGGATAAGATATCAATAAGATATTACAATGTGCTGTTGTTTGGGATAAGTTGGTTTGGAATAAGTTGTTTCTTAATGTATTCACAAATGACTCTCCTACACAGTCTCACTCTCGTGTCAACAGGACAAAAAGATGTAGAGATCAAGATACTGAGAAAGATACCATTAAACAACTGGCCACCAAAATGAATGAAAAATTTGGTTTGGATTAAACAGTGTGAGAGAGTTGGAAAAATTGCAATAATATGGCATACTTTAAATATGTGTGATATTTTTCTTCAGTGTGCTTCAGGTAAAATTTCTCAATTTGGGAGAAAGTTTTGGAGATATAATTCAGCAATATGGATCCTGAGTTCCAGGGTAGGTCTGCCTGAGTTTGTATCCCAAGTCTGCCAAATATCATGTGTAGACTTTAAGAGACCCACTTACCTTTCTGAGTCCCAGGGAATGGATATAATAATTATAACTACTTCATTTCACATTATGATGATTTATGAGATAATCCTTCCAAAGCATACAGAAAATATCTGACATATAATATACCTAGAAAAAATAGAATGAAATTATTGAATTAAAGCAAACTTTAAAAAAATAATATATGTATGCCATGACATAAGATGGCCTTATTTCATTTACTAATACCATCACAATTGTGGTTGGACCATTTTTTATGTTAAAAATAGGATTATAACACCATGCTTTCACTTTTTTTTATGCTTTCATTTTTTAAAAATATTTTATTTATTTATTTGAGAGAAAGAGAGAGAAAGCATGAGTTGGGGGGAGAGACAGAGGGAGAGGGAGCAGACTCCCCTGCTGAACAGGAAGCCCGACACGGGGCTCCATCCCTGGGCCCTGCAATCATGCTCTGAGCTGAAGGCAAATGCTCAACCGAATAAGCCACCCACCTGCCCCACCATGCTTTTTTTTAATCTATTTTCCCTATTAATGACCTAAGACTAACTTTGCTTAGAACACCATTATTAATCAAAGTAATCAGAAAATCAATAAATATCCAATCATATAGATATCAGTCATAGTTCTTAAATCAGCACTATGACATTTGTAGAGGGAGAGGGGCTAATACTAAGCAGCAGTGGAACAGTGAAGTATTATGGGGAAAGCATTGAATTAGTAATTGGCATAACTTCAGAAAAAATTTTGCTCAAGTCACATTGTGTCTCTGTGTCTTAGATTCCTCATCTGGACACAAGAGGCTTGAGCAAAATTATATGTGTGGTCACTTCCATTTCTCAAATGGAAGTTATTACCAATTTAATATTTCTTTAGTAATATACTGTATCAGTAACAATTATTATTATAAATAATTTGAGTTCTTCTCCTTCTCGAATCACTACTTCAGTCATTAAACCCAATTACCTCATTATCTAAATTCACATGGATTATAACCCTGAAAGGCATGTACAAGAATGGCTTTGAAGAAACCAATGTGTCACCTCATGCATTCATAAAATAATCAAAAGTATTGAGGCCATATGGTAAAAGTCCCAAGGTTTGCTGCCTCCTTTCTCCAATCGCTCCTTTGACTTCCATTTCCATTCCACATTTTGGAGTATTTATTTACCTTAAGATTAGAGGAGACCCTGCAGTCCCTGAAGGGGATGTGGAGAGATTCAGTTCTAAAGA
Organism: Phoca vitulina; assembly: GCF_004348235.1. Classification (NCBI taxonomy): domain Eukaryota; kingdom Metazoa; phylum Chordata; class Mammalia; order Carnivora; family Phocidae; genus Phoca; species Phoca vitulina. The sequence goes on from NW_022589706.1 coordinate 4,480,664, forward strand.
GGGACTTGGGAGAAAACCATATTTCATGCCCATTGGCATTTGGAAGGCCGTCCAACTATCTGTTGGGAAGTTTCTTGCAAAGAGTATAAACAGAGAGCTAGAGGGTGGCCGAGCGTTGGACTTCCCATCTGACTTGAACCTCTCAGCACCTCCAGCTCACCATCTGCAAGATAGATCATCAGAATGTAACAGACCATTTATTCTGATGACCTTGTTTTACTGATGTAGAGATCGGGGCCCTGAGAGTGAAGCAACGTGCCCAAGGTCACAGAATGGGTTAGCCTTGTTCTCGATCAGAGACCACACTCTAGGCAATCTCTTTCCTTCTTTTAAGTCAAGCATGAGTTTGTGACAAGAAAGAATTTGGATAATTGTAAATAACCGGGCACACAATATTTAGTCACATTGCCATACTTCAGCCACACAATGAATTTAGTTTGCTGGAGTGGAGAGACTATGAGCTACACTTGCGAGAAAACCTTAGCTGAATCTTTATTTTTTTATTCATATGTCATGTGTTTCTTTAGCCTATGGGTTACCCTCTGTTTCCTTCTTTGTAAAACAAGGATAACAACATCTACTTAATGGAATCACTGCTTCATTAAAATGAAACATGATAACATTTGCTAAGGAGTGGAGCACAGTGCCCAACACACGGTGGGGATTCAAATTTATCCTTTTCTCCTCCTGTGATTCCACTGAGCTGTGATCATTACACTTCAGCCCCAAACAGTCAGGCATTTTTCATAGAACACCCAGAGAAATTTCATGCAACTGCTGCCTTTCCAATATTTACTTTTTTCACATTGTAGAAGGATTCTTACTAAAAATGTTTTGCCAGAGAATGAGAAAGGAATTCTAAAAACTAACGGTTATGAGACTTCCAGTTAAAGGAAGAAGAGCACCAGCATACACCCACAAACACACGCTATACATGCAGTGCATGCTCCATCTCCCTCCCCAACCTACTCCTCCCTTCAAAAAAATAAAAACACTAAGAGGACAGGTAAATTATTTTTAAAAGCATAAATTTGTAAAGACAATGAGGAGAGAATAGCACAACAATTTTAGAAGCTGGAAAGCAGATGCCTGAGTTGTAGTAACTAACTTAGCAGATTCTTAAGCTGGCAGTAGAAGAATCCAAGAAGCAACTTGATTTATAACACAGAACTCCTGAAAGACTCAGAAGTTGGCAGCATCATATACCTCTGAGGATGGGAGAGAAGGTGGGACACAATGCTAGAAGAGCAGGTTGAAACACTGTTGAAAAACAATCAGATCATTAGATCTCTATCCCTTGTTTATACAGCATTTCACTCACCCGGTAGAAAAGGGAAGGCTTATTCCTTAAAAAAAAAAAAGGTAAAACAAAGAGTCTCTGGACAGACAGATACCAGCCACAGTTGGGCATGTAGATGGGAGTGCTGTAGTAAAAACAGGAAGCACAAGTACAAGTTTACATACTCAGTGTTGAGTCACGGAGACCTCCCTGCTGTCTCCCAACACAGTTTTCAGAGTGCTGGCAGCCACTTATATCCTGAAGATCATAAGAGTCCCCTCTAGAGAACTGGACTAATCCAAGAAAACAGACCTAAAAGTACTGGCTTCAGGAGTTTCTGATGAAAACAGCCAGCTAAGTCTCCCTATGGTAAAAAAAGCCAACTGACACAGATGAAACTTCTAATCAGGTATCAGTGCCCATCCTTATAAATCAGCAACCAGCTAAGGTCACCTGACATTGAAAAAGAGCATCTAATATAAAAGTCAGAGATGAGAGAGAGAGAGAGAAATTGAAAGAAAGAGGAACCACACAGAAAGAAGAGAACTTAATAAAAATAAAATCTTTGGTATCTTGCAAGAGATAAGAGAATATATGTAATCTACAAAACAAGAGCTGAAAGCTATGAAACAGGAACTCCCAAAGAACAACAAAATTATGAGAAATACGAATGAATAAAGAGAAATTGCAAAAATATGAGAGAAGAAATGAAAAGAAACCAACAGAAGCTTTTCAAAATAAAATTTTCAAAATAAAATTCAATAAATCTCATAGAAAGTAGAGCAGAATAATAGAGATGCAAAATGAATGGAACAGAAAGAAAATGTGACACATCCAAGAGATGCAATATCCAAATATTAGGAATTGCTGTCAGAAAAATTAGAAAATTTGGAGGTAAAGCATTCACCAGAGAAAAGACAGTTTCCCAAGTCTGAAGCACCTAAATTTCTAGGCATGGAAACAACCCTACATCAAGACACACCATCAGAGAGTTTCAGAATATTGGACGGGGGAAAACAAAAACCAGTAACATTCCACAAGCTTCCAGACAAGGGGCCAGGTATCACAGGGGAGGGATTAAGTTTTACATGTAGGATCAAGAATCAATTTAACACTGCACTTCTCCACAGCAACATAGGAAGCTAGAAAGCAATGGAGAAAAGCATTAAAAATGCTGGGTGGGGGGGGTTGATAATTTGCCCCCTAAGACCTGCCTGCACAATGTATCGATTTCATATGAAAACACAATAAGGATATTCTTAGACAGACAATGTCTTAAAGTTTCCGGTCATGTATTCTTTCTCAGAAACCATCTGACAGATTTGATTTGCTTTCTCTGAAAAAGGGCATAAAGCAGGAGGAAAAAGGAAAAAATGGAATCCAGGATCCAAATAGGTGACCCAGTACAAAGGAGAGACAAAATCGATCCCCAGAATGAAGGGAAATAGTGCGGTTATCTGTGCAGCGGGCCAGGGAGGGGCAGGTAAGAAGATCTTACTCTCGGAAGATGACATTTTTACACGCTTAAGGTGTTTGTGTATTTGTGTGTATTCAAAAGAGATTTGCACAACTGGGGAAGAGTTCAGAGTTGAATTAATCAAAATTAAGCAAATGAAACAAAAGGGAAAATCGTTGACTTCATATTTTGCAGGAAAGTAAAGACAATCACATTACATTATATGGGTCAACTAAGGGTATTATATGTATAGTAATAATAATGTAATACTGAACATTGAACGAAGAAAAATTGCTAGATAAGCATAGGATGCTTATACAAGCATAGGATGGAGCAATAGGAAATATGGGAGAGAGTAAGAGAGAGAAAGATGGGGTTGTGGTGGGGGAGGGTGGGTAAAAGAAAGCAAAATCCCATCTTCTGTGTTGGGAAGTCAATGTGTAATGTCTAAAATAGAAAGATCTAGAAAGACAACCATACCACTGGAAAGTATGGATGCAAATACCAAAGAATTAGCTAAAAACAATTCACAAGCTGTTGCCTCTAGGAATAGTATCTAGGGTGGGGCGTGACTGCTATTTTTCTTAACAAACACATGCATGTTTACTTTTGATAAGAGTAAAATTAAATTAAAACTACCATTTTCTAAGCTTCCTCTGTATGACTTTTACCATCTCTATTAACTGAAAGCTGAAATACATTAGTTAACCTTTTTTAAAGAGTCTCGTTTCTTTACTTTAACCAAGAACGAACAATATCCATGTAGTCACTAAGTTTGATGCACTGTTTCATCCATTTCTTCTAACGTGTTAAATTTAAATCATCTACACTAAAATTAAGAAATGCTTGTGGGTCTACCACCTCGGATCATTTTATTGGGCTGTCCACCCGTACATCCCACATTGAAAGCACCCAACAGAATCCCTCATGCAAGGCAGGTCACTGCTCTAAACTCACCAGTAGAGGGAAATGTTGGTCTTCTTACTAAGCACTCAGTTCCCCGTTGAACAGCTTCTTCAGGCAATTGGTAGGAATTACAGAGCCGTGGCCTGCATCATTTTCCCCTTCCTGGAGTGTAAAATAGTGGAGTTTAAGGGGACCTTGGTGTCCATCTGGGTCAAGCCTCTGACCTCTCTTTTTCTACAATTATAGAAATCAAGGCCCAGAGGTGAACAGTGCTTTCTTAGTTCACAGGATGAGAACAGGAGAAAGTCAGTGCTAAAGCCAGTTTCCTTATTTACCTAAACTGGGCAAATCTGGAATTAAATGAGAGAGTGGTTCCAAAGAAGTTGCTTTTTAGTGCAAGATCATTGAGCTGGAGAACACTCGTGGAATGTTTGCTATGTGCTGGGCATGTGTTGTCTGCAATGTGCTTACACTTGACATTCTCTATTTTTATGCTAATTGAGTTTTGTGAAGTAGGGACAAGCATTATCCCCTTTTTACAGATGAGGAAACTAAGGCACAGGGAGGTTAAGTTACCTACCCAAAATCACACAGGGAGTGATTAGCGGAGCAGGGATTCAAAACCAGACTATAGCTCTGGAGTTCATGACCACAACCACCATGCTTACTGACTACTGGGGAAGACGTGGAATTTATTTGTTACTATGGACCAAGCTACCTCTTCTCTCTTGAGAAGTGGTCCCACCTCACTTTTTGCTTAGATGGAATGATTTGTCCCTCTGGCTCCCAAGATTCTTCAAGATTCCAGCCTGGTAGGAAGAGCTGCTTCACTGTCCGATTTCCTTCTGTTCCGCGTGTCTATCACACTGCCACCCAGCTCAGGGGACCGGCCCATTAAATGAGAGGTGAGTAAATAAATACAATGCTAATTGCCTCAAAAAACATACTCACATCACATCTTACGGTTCATATGGCTTAAGAAAACTCCACACAAAAGCCATCATTGTCCACTTGGTCTCTCTTAAGACTGTGGAGTTGATCCAACCAAACGTCTAATTCTTCCTGACCTCCCCCCACCCCACACAGTTTGCAATGCTGTTTTTCAGTCCATAAAACACGATCATGTAGCTGTGTGCATGGGCAGGCTCCGAGGTCCAATGTGTTGTGTCTTTCATGGCCTGACGTGTCCCTGCTTTACAAAACACCTGGAATCTCTCTTTTATTGCTCTGAGCCCAGCTAAGTTCCCGTCCTCCCTGTTCACACAACTTTAAGCTAGTTTAGCTCACCGTTGCTCAGAAGGCTGGGGCTAGGGGAAGTGGGGGGACAAGTTCCTGGGCAAAGATGGAAATCATGTTCAAGGAGGAAGGCTGCCCAATGGAGTTTACAGCTAGGGAAATTTCCTCCCAGAGACTGCATGTCTCCGCACAGAAGGAAAGCAGGTTCCATGAAGAGTCCCTACAGATTTTCAAACTCCCTGCTGAAAGACCTGAAGTCATTCAGTACAATTCTAGAAGTCTGGAGGGTTAAAATGCCCTTGTCTTGCTCCCCTTTAATCCATCTTCAACCTATTTTTTTCTTGACATTGATTTTATTTTAGTATACTGTGTTGTGAATTTCAGTAGTTGTATAGATTCTTATAACCACCACCACAATCAAGAGGTAGAGCTGCCCTATTACCCCCGAAAATGACATTTCTTTATAGCCATACCTTCTCCTGTCCCTAGCCCCTAGCCCTAGCAAACATCAATATATTCTCCATCACTGTAATTTTGTCCTTTTGTGACCATCATATAAATGCAATCATAGAGTGCATAAACTTTGAGGCTGGCTTCTTCCACTCTACATAATGCTTTTGAAATTCAAACTGTTTTATGTATCTATAGTTCCTTCTTTTTTATTGAGGAAATCTATCCCATTGTATGAATATATCACAGTTTGTTTGTTTTTATAATTCAGTCACTGAAAGATATTTGAGTTTCCAGTTGGGGCAATTTTAAATAGAGCTGGTATAAACATTCATATGTAGGTGTTTTGTGTGAACATAAGGTTTCATGAATCTAGGATAAATGTCTAGAAATAGGATTGCTGTGTCATATGATAAGTGTATGTTTAACTTTATAACAAAATGCCCACATTTTTTTCCTCAGCTCTACCATGTTGCATTCCCACCAGTAATATATGAGCATTCTAGTTGCTCCACATCCAGTCCAAAGCTTCGTATTGTCAGTACGTTTTAGGTATTCTAATCATTACCTACTGTTTCCTGGTGGCTTACGACATTGAGCGTCTTCTACTGTGCTTACTTGGCTTTTGTATACCCTCTTTGGTTAAGTACCTGTGTAGATATTTTGCCCATTTTTTTTTTTTTAAATGGGTTTTTGTTTTCTCACTGTTGACTTTGGAGAATTTTAAATATATTCTATACAAGTCATTTGTTAGATTGGTGATTTTTAAATATTTTCCCCCAGTCTATGACTTGTCTTTCCATTTTATTAACAGGATCTTTCAAAAAGTAATTTAAAAAATAAATTGGGGGCTGCCTGGGGGGCAGTTGGCGAAGCCTCGGACTCTTGGTTTCAGCTCAGGTTGTGATCTCAGGATCCTGGGATCAAGCCCTGTGACAGGCTCCGTGCTCAGTGTGGAGTCCGCTTGAGATTCTCTCTCCCTCTCCCTCTGCCCTTCCTTCTCATCCTCTCTCTCTTTCAAATAAATAAATAAACCTTTAAAATAATTTTTAAACCCAGTTTATCATTTTTGAAAAATTTCGTGGGTTATGCTTCAAGGACAATGTCTAGTAACGTCTTGCTTAACCTTAGGTCACGTAACTTTTCAAAAGTTTATTGCTTAATGTCTTACATTTAGGTCTGTGACCCATTTTGAGTTAATACTTATGCAAAGTGTGTGATTTAGGTTATGGCTCATTATCTCGCATGTGGGCATTCAATTTTTTCCAAACCAATTTATTGAAAAGCCTATCTTTTCTCTATTGAATTGCTTTTGCTTCTTTGTCAAAAATTAATTGGCTACATATGTGTGGGTCTATTTATAGATTCTCTTCTGTTCCATTAATTTATGTATCAATCCCTTCAATACCACAATGCTATCCATGTTCAGTGTAGCTTTATAGTAAGTCTTAAAGTCAGGTAATGTGAGTACTCCAAATTTATTCTACCATTTGACAATTCTAGTTCATTTTCCTTTCTATAAAAATTTTAGAAACAAAAAAATAATAATTTTAGGAACATTAAGTATGATGTTAGCTCTAGGTTTTTTGTAGATGTTCTTTACAGGCTTAAGGAACTTACCATCCATTCTCGGTTGACTGAGAATTTTTATTATGAATGATGCTGTATTTTGTCAAATGTTTCTCCTGCATATATTGATAAGATTGTACTTTTTCTCTTTTTTAGGCTGTTAATATAGTGGATTACTTTGACAGATTTCCAAATATTGAATCAGCCATGAACTCTGGAAAAATTCCATTTGATCATAATGTATTGTATAGATTGACTAATATTTTGTTGATTTTTGTGTCCATGTACGTGAGTGATTTTGTTTGTTGGTTTCTTTTTTGTATTTTATTTGTCTGGTTTTGGTATTCTCCTGATAAAATAAGAAATGTTCACCCCTCTATTTTCTAGCAGAAATTGTCTTGAGTTGGTATTAGTTCTTCCTTCTGTGTGTGGTAGAATTCACCAATGTATTTATCTGGACCTGAAGACTTCTTTTTTGGAAAGTTTTTTGTCAATAAATTCAATTTATTAATAATTATGGCACTGTTTGAGGTATCTATGTCATCTTGGGTGAGGTTTGGTAGTTACGGTTTCTGAGGAACTGGTAAACTTCATCCAACTTAAGTTATAGAAGTTATGTTCATATAGTTGTCCGCAGAATCCTTCATAATGCTGTTAATATTCAGAAACTTTGTAAATGATGTCTCAGTTTTCATTCTTGATCAGTAAATTTTGTCTTATAGCTGTTTTTCCTTTTTCAGTCTTGACAGAGATATACCATCTCTACTAATTTTTTAAAACTGCTTTTTGTTTTATTATATTTATTGTTTTGTTTAAAATTTCATTGCTTTCTGCCCTTTATTATTTTTTTTCTTTCTACTTGTTTGGTTGCATTTTGCTTTTCTTTTTCTGGTTTCTTAAGGTGTGAATTTAGATTATTGTTTTGAGATCTTTCTTTTTAACATAAATATTTAATGGCATGATTTTTTTTTCTCTATGAACTACTTTAACTGCATCCCACAAATTTTGATGTATTGTATTTTCATTTTTGCTAAGTTTGAAATAGTGTCCTAATTCCCCTGAGACTTCTGTTTGACCATGGATTATTTAGAAGCATGTTATTTAATTTTCAAGTGTTTGGAGATTCTCCTATAATCTTTGCTATTAATTTTAGCTTAATCTATTATGGTAAAAGATTAAATTCTGTATTATTTCAAGTATTTTGAATTTTTCACTTTGTTTTGTAACCCAGAATATGCTCTATCTTGGTGAATATTCTGTGTCCACTTGAAAATAATGTGTATTCTTTTGTATTGGTTGGCGTGTTCTGTGAATTTAAAAAAAAAAATCCAGTTGATTGATGCTGTTATTCAGTTCTTCTATATTCTTGTAGCCTTCCTGTCCACTAATTTTATTGATTACCCAGAGCAGCAGTTGAATTACTGACAGCAGAGATTATATATCTAAATGTATAATTGTGGATTTGTATACTATTCCTTCCAGTTCTGTAAAAATGTTTCATATATTTTGAAGTTCTATTGTGATGACTTACTTTACACATTAATTTACACATTTTAACCTCTTCATGATTTTTTGATGAATTGATTTTATTATCATTGTTTCATGTCACACTTTATCCCTGGTAATGTTCTTTGCTCCAAGATCTACTTTGATTTGATTAGTGTTCCTTTGATTAATATTCACACGGTATATCTTTTCCCATCCTTCCACTTTAACATTATATTTGAAATGAGTTTCATATAGACAGAATATAGTTGTATTCTGTCTGAAAATTTTTCTTTAGAGATTATTTTAGAGTAGGTCTGCTGGCAACAAATTCTTAATTCTCCTTCATCTGAGGATGACTTTACTTCGCCATTATTTCTACAGGAACTTTTCACTTAATAGAGAATTCGGGGTTGACTGTTCTTTTCTTTCAGCCCTTTAAAAATGGTTCACTTCTTTCTGGCCTCCATGCTTTCCAGTGAGAAAGTTATAGCCATTGAAATGGTGGTTTCCCTAAGTAATGCATCATTTTCTTCTGTCTTCAAGATTTTTTCTTTGTTTTTAGTTTCCACGAATTTGGTTATAGTGTGTCTGGGTGTGCATTTCCTCATTTGTTTGTTTCCTTTTTGGGGTTTGCACATTTTTTTTAATTTGTAAGTTTATGTTTTTTGCCAAATTTGGGAGGTTTTCTACCATTATTCAATTTTTTTAATTTATTTTATTTTTTTTTAATTTTATTTGATTATGTTATGTTAGTCACCATACAATACATCATTAGTTTTTGATGTAGTGTTCCATGATTCATTGTTTGTGCAGAACACCCAGTGCTCCATGCAGTACGTGCCCTGATTAATACCCATCACTGGGCTAACCCATCCCTCCAGCCCCCTCCCCTCTAGAACCCTCAGTTTGTTTCTCAGAGTCCATAGTCTCTCATGGTTCGTCTCTCCCTCCGATTTCCCCCCCTTCATTTTTCCCTTCCTTCTCCTAATGTCCTCCATGCTATTCCTTATGTTCCACAAATAAGTGAAACCATATGATAATTGACTTTCTCTGCTTAACTTATTTCACTTAGCATAATCTCCTCCAGTCCCATCTATGTTGATGTAAAAGTTGGGTATTCATCCTTTCTGATGGCTGAGTAATATTCCATTGTGTATATTCAATTTTTTTTTTTCTGCAGACTATTTCTCATCTCCTTCTGAGACTTTCATGACATAAACGCTAAATATTTTGGTATGGTACCACAGGTCCCTGTTCATTTTTCTCTCAATCTTTCTTCTGTGTGTTTCTCAGACTGAATAATTTCTATTGATCTCATTCAGGTGTATGGACTCTTCTTCTTTTCATCTCTATTCTGCCGTTGAGCCCATTCTATAATTTTATTTTAGCTGTGTTTTTGTTTTAAATTTCTATTTGGCTCTTCTTTATACCTTCTATTTCTTTGCTGAGACTTTCTATCTTCCCACTTGTTTCAAGAGTGTTCACCTTAGGGGTGCCTGGGTGGCTCAGTCGTTAAGCGTCTGCCTTTGGCTCAGGTCATGATCCCTGGGTCCTGGGATTGAGCCCTGCATCGGGCTCCCTGCTCAGCAGAGAGCCTGCTTCTCCCTTTCCCACTCCCCTTGCCTGTGTTCCCTCTCTCGCCGTGTCTCTCTCTGTCAGATAAATAAATAAAAATCTTTAAAAAAATTTAAAAAAGAGTGTTCACCTTAACTTATTGAAACGTTTTCAAAATAGCTGCTTTAAAGTCTGTCAGAAAATTCCAATATTTACTCGAGCATCTATTGATTGTCTGTTCCCCTGTGAGTTGACATTTTTTCTGCTTCTTTATATATTGGATAATTATTTTATTGTATTCTGGATATTTTGAATATTGTGTTACGAGATGCTACATCTTGTTTAAGTCATATGGACATTTTTAATATTTTAGTTTCAGCGTATCCATGCATGCAAACCTCAGGGTGTGACCAGGAGTTCACAAAAAAGTTTTAGGGTCATTTTCTGAAACTATTCCCTCTCTGAATTCTTCTCATAACCTCTTCATTTTCTAGAACTCCCCTTTTAGTCCTCCAACTTGAAAGCTGAGGCTTTATTTATTTCATCCATTGCCTTCTTGTGACAGCACATATGTGTGGAGTCAAGCTGTGGAAAACACAAAGAGAAAAAAATATAACTGGGGTTATCTCATCCCTCTTGGAACAACAGCTTCTCTGATCAGAGAGGAAATCTCCACTACCTCGGAATTTTAGTTGTTTGTGGGCAGCTGTAGGCTGCAGTAGGAGAGAGCTGATTTTTTTTTTTTTTTAAGTGGAATGTTTACTCCATTCTCTCTTGCCATTACAAAATTAGTTCTTAGGACTTGAGCCAGAACTAGAGTGCTTCTCCTGGAGTTCTCTCTGCCCACACCAGCCCCCACTTCCAGATTCTGGGCTGTTTTGCATCCAGGCTCAGGGATACTGAGTGAAAAAGAATGAAAAACTCACTGATAGTTCAATGGTACTTTGTATTCCAGTTATCTCCCTCAACTCTTCTGCTACTATTTATTTCTTAGAATCTGCAAAAAGCTTCTTCATGCATTCTGTCTAGGTTTTATAGCTGCATTCTATAGGATAGCAAATGTGGAGTGGGCTTACTCCATCTTACTCATATCTGAAACTCCTGCATTATTCCAATTAAAAAAAAATACTTCCCTTAAGACCTTCCAAAATGTCCTTCTATGTCTAGCTTTTGCCTACTTCTCTAGCCCTGATCCTTTTTTTAAAAAAAAATTTATTTATTTATTTTAGAGAGAGAGAGAGAGAGCATGAGCAGGAGGGGCAGAGAGAGAGAGAATCTCAAGCAGACTCAGCGCTGAGAACGGAGCCCAATGCAGGGCTCTCTCTCACGACCATGAGGATCATGACCTGAGCAGAAACCAAGAGTTAGACACTTAGCCCACCCTGCTACCCAGCCCCTATCATTATCAAACTCCACTAAAATCAAACTTCTTACTGTTTTCCACATCACTGCTACAATGCACAAATCCAGAGTCACACAGAATAAAATGTTAATGAGACTTGCTGAAAGTGTGAAATGAAGAGGCCATTCAACTCCATTAGTTTCTGATGCCTTTCCTCCCTCATTTGTGTTTGGTTAACTTTATCAAAGTTAAAGTTAACTTTAAGATGCAGATCAAGTGTTGGCTTGAGGTTGAGTTATCTGTTAGCTGTTCATCTTCTGTTTATCCTTTCAGTGTTCTGGACTGACTGCTGAAGAATCTGACTAGCTGTGACTTCTTTTAAGGACTGTGTCTTTTTCATCTGTGAATCTTCAATGTCTAGAAGAAAGTGAATATTTCATAAAAGGTTGTTGAATGAAGGAGGAAAGAAAGAAATTAAAATTTATTGAGTGGTCACTTTATAAATATCTTTCTTATGTAATCTGCACAAGCTTAAAAGAACATAATTGTATGAGACATGTTTTGCAAGTGACTGTCCTTCACACTTCCTGTCCATAAACCTTGCTAAAGGTGAATTGCCCTAACCCACGGTCTCTGCTGTCACAAACAATTGGATCAGGGTGGGCATTTGCTCAAGTTCAGCTTACCCAGAGACTGACTACCATCCTATGTCTGGAAAGAAAAATAGGAGCTGAGCCAATCATCATAAGCTTTTAGGAATTTTAGAATTAGGAAACCAAGAAGAGAATGTAGCCAGCTGGAGCCAGAAAGCCACATAATTTTGCGACCAGGGTGACAACAACCAACTTGATACAATAAAAGAAAATTTAGTTTATACGGAGGAGATAATGAATACATATAGATAAATAAGATGCTTTGGGAGCTTGGGAGAGAGGGAGAGGAAGGGTGAGAGAAAAAGAGAGGCAAAGAGGGAAAAAAGAGATTATTTCTTACCTGCTTGCCATTTACAGCTCCCAATAACTGACTATACATACAAAAATTCTTAAACTTAGATTCTTTTGGAACCCAGAGCGTACTTCTTAAAAAGAGCTTTCTTGAACTTCCTTGAGCTCATCTCTATTGCTCACAATCCCCTGTCAAAGCAGACACCATAACATAAAACCATTAGCTTCCCTTCTTTTCTAACAAAACCTAGATTTGTTCTGATCATTTTATCCTCCTCCATGTAGCCATGCCCTTCAGAGAAGGTCAGTAGTATCACCAAGCCCAGGGCATGAATTTTATTTAAGCAAAATATTGTAGACTCCTCCCTTTGCCAATGATTGGATTATAGAGGGAAGAGGTTGCAATTCTGGCCAATAAGATGTGAGAGATAGTCAACTGAGGGGACTTCTAGGAAAAGGTTTTCTTTAAAACTAAGAGAGACAACTGAAATAGAATGATATTCCACTTCACTTCTTCCCCTAGACATTGTTGTTTCTGCATATGGTGCTTACAAATGTTACAGCCGTCTTAAGATCATGACAGGGGCTAAAAGAACATACTGAGACTGTCAAAATAGAAAAATGGAAATTGATGATTTTGATGATGTTGTTTGCTGGCTTCACTTTACCAAATTGGATCTGTCCTACACCATATTGCCTCTATATTATTTAAACCCACTGAAAAGCAGTTTCCTATTACTTGCAGACAAATTATCCTACTTAAAACACTAGTCTACAGATAAAAATGATTGATAGAAAGAGTATAGTGACTTTTCTAGTTTTTCAGCCCTAACCAAGACTCAAACCCAAATCTGTCTAGCTCAACTGAGGAGAGGAATGTTAAGCACCCCTTATTTACAATGGTCTGTTATATACTATTATTATAGAGTGTTGATATTTATTTTTCCATAACCACACAAATCCTTCATTAAAAATAAGAATAATGTTTGTCAGTAGTAACTGATTAGTAGAGAGTAAATTCCAAACTCTCCAGCATGGCATTGGATCCCCCTGAGGGGATTGCCCATATATTTATCTTGATGCTCAGTTCTTTCCACTCCTTCTGAACCACCTGGTGGTGGGAAGTAATGTTGGCCCAAACCAATCTCCCTGCATCTTTTGAATCCATTTCTGTGTTTCTCCCTATTCCATCTCTGACCAATAACCAATGGGTGAAAGAGTAAGACAACCAAGATCCCTGATCTCATATGGGGGCAAATCTGAGGTATAACCTCCACTCTAGAATCACCCATCAGGATTATCCTACACTAAGTGGGAATTTTACCCAAGATTTCATCTTTACTTGGCTTTATTTTCTTCCTGTATTGTTTCTCCTTTAAAAAAAAAAATCACTTAAACACAATTTTTCAGCTCAGAGTCTGTTTTTAAGGAACACACAGACATATCCTATATTCCAGTCACTCTGGACTAATCATATTGCTCAGGCATCTTTATGCTTCTTTGCCTGTGCTGATGCTGTTTCCACCAACTGGAAGCCTCTCCCCCTCATGTCTGTGTGGCCGTACTCTGGAATTACAGAGTACTCAAGAATTCAGCCTTTGTGGCCAGAGAGTCTTGGTTCAAATCATATAGTTCCTCCACTTAGAGCCTGTGTGACCTTGGGCAACTTACCTAAGCTCTCTGTGCCTCATACTGTGCACAGATGGATAATACTACCTCTCAGTGTTGTTTGAGAATTCAGTGAGAGAAGGAATATAAATATAAAATGCTCACCAAAATGTAGCTCTTCTACATCACTCTTCCTCCTCTTTGTTCAAATCCATACTCTTGCTCCTGTATTATTAATATTGTTATCAGTATTATGTTTTAAATTCTTTGCCCCAATTTTAATTCCTCTCTGATGTCTTTTTTATTTGTTTCTACTCATGCTGAGACAATTACTGACCATGCTCTATACTTTAGTCTATAATCTTAGTAGATAATGTATACATACATTCATTAATTTATTCAACAAAATTCACCATGAAGGCTACAAGCCCACCTTATCTTTATTGATATATCCTGTTTTTTTTCTCCCGTTGTACATACCAACTGCTCCTTTTTTAAGCCTGCACCCTCTACCTTATTGCCCAAGCAAAGACTGTACTTGAAAATTTCCTTTCTACAATATGTTTCTCTCTCTTTACAGTAAGTTTCTTCAGATGACACTCATGATCTCTTATATCTTATCTTAAAATAACCCTTCCTTGTTGTCATATTCCTCTGGAGCTCTGACTCCATCAGTCTGCTTCCTACCTGAGCCAGAGTCTTTGAAAAGTTGGCTATCACTGCTATTTCAATATCATTCCCACCCCTCCCCAGAAATGACTCTTGTGAAGATCAACAATGACTTCTGTGTTCTGTTACCAAAGTTCATGATCGTTTCACTCTTCCTTTTTAGTAGAAATAGTTTATTCCCTTTCCTTCCACCTTATGACATTGACTTGGTTCTTCTCCCACCTAACTGGCCACACCTTCTTTATTTATTCCTTGCTGGTTTCTCTTTCTCTTCAGCATGCAGCAGTGCCTCTGGGCTCAGATCCTAAGCCCCTTTCTCTTCCATGTCCACACAATCTTCCAAGGCAATGCCAAAAGTCACACAAATTTAAATACTTTTCAGAGGCAATTCACACTTAATGTAATAATGCTTCTCCTTCCTGAAACCAGAAACAACAATGTTACCTGGAAGCTATTACCCATTATTTTAAATAGAAAAACAAATTATAATGTGTTATGTTATCAATCTCAAACCCACAATCAATTTTCTAAAACACAAGAAAATGATTATATGTAAGTGATAAACTATCATGTTAAAATAAGAAGTGTTTAAAACAGTTTCTCCTGGTCAGCAAGCCATTAGAATGATGTTAACAGATACCGACTTAGTCTTCAGTAGCCTAACTTCTCCACCATCTAAGTAACACGTGGTCCGAATTCTGCACCATTTGTTAACACTCAGAAAATTTCAAAACATTTGCCTGTGTGTACATGTCTGCCTCCTTGCACTGTCCCTGTACTTCTGACATCTTCCTACACTCGACTTAAATATCCAACCCCTTATGCTCTTGCTCTCATCGCCGCTCTATCCTACACACACACACACACACACACGCAAGTACACACACACCTATTTCCTCCCCTCCTACTCTTCCCAGATTTAATCAAAGTCACAATCCACCAAAATGTTTAAAGCAAAAGTCTAGGCATAATCCTTGATCCCTCTATTCCACTTACTGCCAATATCTATCCATCAATAAATCCTGTCAATTGTATTTACAAAACACATCCTATATTAATCTCCTTGCCCACCTCCACTAGAGGTGGAGTGGCATATTCCATGAGGTCCAAACAGTGAATTTTACTAGTCAATGTCACTGAAAAAGACTCCAGACTGATCTCTTTGTGTCGACTCTTGCTTTTCTGCCACATTTTCCATTGAGCAGCCAGAGAACATAATTTACTTAGAACATTCCAAAGACTTCCCATTTCTTATGTGAATAAAATACAAATTCCAAAGTCCACATTGTGTAGGGGAGAGGGGTCCTGAAGCCTGTTCCCTCTATACTGGTATTCACCCCACCCCAAAGCTTCCAGAGTTGCTGCACCTTCCCACAACTCCAAGGCTCCACAGAACATACTGTGAAAATTCCTGATTTTCAATATGTAATTGAAGTGTAAAAAAATTATTCAAATTTTCAAAAATTATGATAAGGAACAATATTATAAGATAACATTTACAATATCAAAGATGTAAAATGCATTAGAATAAATCTAACAAAATTGTGTCTAAGGCCTTTACATAGAATATTGTTAAATTTATACAAACAAAAAAAAAATAAAACTTTGATGGAGAGACATGACCACAAGTTAAAAGAACTTCATATTCATGAAGATGTCATGAATATATACATGCAGGTATATTTAAAAAGCACTTACAATAAAAATATCAATAGAAATTTTAAGAAAACTTAAAAAATTGATCCTAAAATTAATAGGGAAATTTAAATCCTAGATAACCAAGAATATTTTCAAAATGAAGAAGGACGGGGACTTAGTAACCAGATATCAATATTTTTATAAAGGTGTAGCTATTAAAATATGAGGTAAGAATGAATGGCTAAATAGATCAGTATCTCGCAGCCCGGTAACAGGCCTGAGTGTATGGTATAGATGTGGATACGTGTAATTGGGCATATGACAGGTAGCTGAGCATTGATGTGTAACAGATCATTAAACACATTTTTGTTTACTGATCAATTAATGGACTAACTGAATACGTGAAACGGGACGATTACAATTCTGTTCATTTCGCCCCATCTAGGCCACTCCAATTAATTGGAGCTCAGGAATGGCTAACCCACCTTAAAATTCTTTTTTAGTGGAGAGGGGACAAAAAAAATCTAGACAAGAGTAGAGCAGGTAGAAATGAGAGAGAGCAAAGACTCACTATAAGAAATGTGCCTATTTAGAATTGAGGGCAACGTGAGCGGCAGCTGCGGACTGACTCTAAAGCAGAGCCGGCTTCTGTATATACAACTAAACGGGGTGATTTTGTCACAATTGGTATAGAGAGTACTTCGTCATATAATTGAAGACCGTGTGCAGTCATGTAAACAACCAGAGTCTGCAGTCAGACAGAGCAAGTTCAAATCACCAGGATGTGACCTATGACCAGTAACTAAAGCTCTCTGGGACCTGATTTTCTTGTCATTAAATTCAGGATGTTAAGAGGAAGCAGAACATAGCAGTAAGGAGTATGGCTTCTGGATCCAATGGCCTATATTCAAATCCACTTTGCAGCTGTGTGAACTCGAGTGAATTCTTTAACCTCTCTGAGACCCAGTTTCATCCTCCATAAAATGGAGAAATGAGTGTACCCACTCTATAGGCTGTTTGGAAAGGTTAAATGCCTTAATGTACCTAAAGCACAAAGAAGAGTGCCCAGTCCACAGTGAGCCTTGAATGTGGTATTTATTAACAATAACAGTAGCAGTAGAATTTACCTCCACGTGTTATGATGAGGGGTAAATAAAATAACATATCTCAAGTTTCAGGCACAATGCCTAAAACATCCAAAAAGCCCTATAAATGCTATTTCTTCTCTTTCCCTTACACTGTCCACAAAAGGAGCAGATGCTGTTCCAGAGGTGGTGAGTTCCCCATCAACAGAAGTGTTCAAGTAGAAGTTGGTTAACCGCATCTCCTGTATGTTACAGTGAAGCATTTGAAACTAGGTAGAGACTAAGATTAGGCGATCCCTGAGCTCCCCTTCAAATTAAAGATTCCATGATTAAATCGGAAACTTTGGAAAGTCTGTCAAAGGGGAATTGTGGGTAACCAAAACTTTCCTGAAATTTCCAGCTTGTTTTCCAGGATAAATGCAGTCCCCATCTCCCTACACAGCACACCAAATATTAACACACATACACACACACACGCACACACACGCATGTACACAGAGGCATCATTCATATGTCATAACATAAATCTTTTCACCACAATGACCACGGTTGTCAGTGAAAGAAATACTCTTGTTCAGTCCAATGCACTTGGGTAGCCCAAATAAACAATAGTATAATACCCAGCATTTATTCAGCACCCTTTGGGGCAAGGGCTCACACTTTATACATATTTCTCGTTTATCATGGCCACATTCCTGGGAGACAGGCTGCCCCTCAGAGAGGCAATGGCATTGGGCTTTTTGATTTCAAGCCTGGCTGGTGGAGAACCGTTGCTGTCTGCATGTTAGAACGTGCAGGACTTAAACGTCCTCCAGCCTCCTTGGGCCTGGCTAAGTGGCCCTTTGTGACAGACTTCTGATGCCCCATTGGACCCACAGTGCCTCTGGCCTCAGATGTTTCTCATCACCACCGGGGCTCCCACCCTTGCGAGTTGAAAACCACCCCCAGGCTCTGAGGAAAAGCTTTGTGTTGTGTTTCAGCAACAGCGCCTCCTTGAGGACGCTACAGCACTTGCATCCAGTGTGGAAGCAAGCGCAGGAGCTTTGGAGGTCAAAGTGAATCTCGCTCAGCTCTTGCTGCTTACTAGCTCTGTGACCTTCGGGAAATTACTTAACCTCTCTTAGCCATCTGACCTAGAAAACAGGCCCCATAAGACATAATTTGCTATGCTGTTATGACACTAATGTGAAATCAAGCTTGTAAATTCCCCGGCATGTGGTAGATTCTGAATAAAAGTGTCTATTATTTCAGAGGCACCATTTTGCCTCCAGGTCACCAATCTTACTGTTTCTATACAACCAGTGTTATGAGCTGAATTGTGCCCCCCACCAAAAATAATTCATATATTGAAGTCCTAACCTCCAGTACCTCAGAATGTGACTGTGTTTGGAGAGGGGGTTTTAAAGAGGTAACATTAAAATGAAGTTGTTAGGGCGGGCCCTAATCCAATATGGCTGTAGTCCTTATAAGAAGAGGATGTTAGAGCAGATACACACAGAGGGAAGACCATGTGAAGACCCAGGGAAAAGATAGCTATCTCCTGGCGAAAAGGAGAGGGCTCCAAAAAACTAAGACTCAGACTTCCAGCCTCCAGGATTGTGAGACGATAGGTTTCTGTAGTTTAAGTGACCCAGGCAGTGGTACCTTGTCATGGCAGCACCAGCAGTCTAAAACTCCGGCTTAGGTCTGCAACCATAAGCCCCAAACCTCAGGTCAGGAGATCCCTTGAAAGACGAAGTGAATCATGTGCCAAGGTTCAGGAGAACACTTAAGGAAGCAGCAGTTGTGATTCACACAGAAAGATAGTTGGATAAGCCCCTTGATGAGAAAGCAAAATCAAAGCCATGTTCTCCATCGGTGGATGAATCAGAAAGATCACCAGCTCTGCATCAGAGGTAAGGGAGTGAGTCTCACTTCTACCAGCGTCCAGCTGTGGGAACTTAGATAGTCATTTATCTCTACATGTTTTGATTTTACTCCAGTATATACACCTGTCTTCTGCACCAGACCCTCCTTACAAGTTAGCAATCCTGCAATATTCAAGGCATGGCCTAGGTGCCAGTTGATAGTAGACAAATTGTAAGTATTCCTCAGATGTGCAGAATTCAAAGATTCTATTTGGAGTTATTCTCAAACCTTCATTTCAGATTAGGTGAAAAGACAAATCGGCTTTTCAATAAGTATTGCTATTAATACAGAAGAGACGAGATGTCCTAGAATCACAGCAAAGGGAGCATTTGTCTCTGCATTTTCTATGCAAATGCCTACACAGGAGTAGACAATAAATAATGTTTTAATAAATAGCCAGATCTCATCCTATGTGTTTTATAAAGTTAGTGTAAAATAAATGTTGAACTGAATGATGTACACAATTCTTGAGCTAAATATTCAGAGAAACAATATTTCTGGAGACACGATATTTTTTGAGGATCAATAATTAACTTCACTAAACATAGCACAAAACCTTTTGCTACCCTAAAGTTATTCATCTATGGCAGGAGACCCTAAAACTTCTCAAATTTTGTCCCTGCCCCACTTTGCTTTAATAAATACCCTCCCCTCTAACTTAGGAAATATACGGGAGTCCTTATGCTTTTCCTAAGACAACTCTGACATTTTACATGTTGCCATGTTCTAAGAATAACTCAATCTCCTCTCAAAATAATTTGCTACCTACCATGTGAGTTTTGAGAATTAATTAATGTATTTTAAGTGCTATAGGTTTCTGAGAGGAAATTCCCATAAAAATTTCATGTTGTTATTATGTCCTGATTCAATAAAAATTGGCAGAAACATGGGGCAACTGGGTGGTTCAGTTGATTAAGCATCCGGACTGTTGATTTTAGCTCAGGTCATGATCTCAGTGTCGTGAGATCGAGCCCCAAGTCTGGCTCTGTGCTGGGCATGGAGTCTGCTTAAGATTCTCTCCCTTCCTCTCCCTTTACCCCTCCCCCACTCATTCTCGCTCTCTCTCTCTCTCTCTCAAAAAAAGTGTGATGAATAAAAAATCGTCTTTACCTCTAAAGACAACTGTAATGTCCCAGGGCAATTGTATGTCTCTGGGACTTCATCACAAAGTCAGAGTAACTCCTGTCTCACTCCTGTCTCACGTTTCCCCAGGTGTGTTGAAGAATTTCACAAACCAGCCTCAAATAGCAGAAGGGTCTTGAGTTTGGCACTCAAAGAGCTCCACATCCATATTCCAGGTTGATTACTTGCTAATTTTGGCATCTAAATGGACTCTGATTCCCAGTTTCCATTCCCATTCTTAATTGGTAAGATGAAAATAGCAATAAAACCAACCTTACAGGACCACCGTGAAAATAAACCAATGGCTGACAGGTACTGAGTGTGGGGTGTACATGGCAGGTTAGAGTGTGTGACCCCCTCCCCATTTAAGAGCAGATACGCTTAGAAACTTCAGTTATTAATCATTATTCTCCCCTCTAGATACCAGAGTGGCGACTATCAGATTAAATCCCCGAATATATCTGAAGTACTCACTAAACGCTATACATAGTGGCTGTGCTCAGAAGCTCCTAAATTAGCCAAAAGGGAAGCTTAGCCACTGGGTGATGCTTTCAAAGATGTGTCAACTCTTTTTAGGCAATGAAGTCCAAGCAGCAAATAAAAATAGAAACACACACACACACACACAAATGCATGAAACCTACCCTCACAAAGCTTACAGTTCAGTGGGGAAGACAGACACACACAGGGTAAGTGCATAGATAGCATGTTGAGGAGTGATCAGTGCTAAGGTGATAAACACAAGAAAGTGAACAGTGCCAGGTGTGGGTTACAGGTTGCAAGTCCAGCTGGAGCAGCCAGAGTGCCTCACGGGGAAGATTGACATTTATATAAGTGTGGGAAGGAAGTGAGGTTTTTAATCACGGGTCCAATCTTCTCGGTGACAAGCAGCCAAGTGCCATAAGACACTTCCAACAGCATGAAGCCATAATAGAGTTGGACGTGGGAATGTGTGTCCTTCCCAGTGTCCAGGTTAAATTTACCCACTTTCACCTGGAAAACGGTCTTAGCCCTTTCTGACCTGTTCTCTGTGTTCATCCAGTGGCCAGTGTCCTTGAGAGCTAATAATGCTAAAGATCTTTGAAGACTATGCTCATTTCATGGCTAAAGGCTCTGTACCTAAAACATTTTAAAAGCAGGAGATTAGGGTGAGAATATTGAAAACATCAGGTTAATCTGTTACATCTTTGCAATCTTTGGTTTTTCAAATGCATCTGCATATGACTTGCTGAGCTTGGGAGCCTAGAGTGTTCTGAAGGCCAGGTCAACACAGTCAGTCCATCCTGATGAAATTAGCCCAGGGCACACTGCCAAAGACCCACAGAAAATAAGCGCTCAGAAGCAAAGTACTAGTTCTGTCATTTTTCTCTGGAAAAATGTGTGTGGCTAGACATCCCATCCCAGGTTAGACTCAGCCCTGGAGGATAAAACACAAGACGTGAGGGATTTCAGTTTCTCATTCCTTCAGCAAAGCCCAGATCTGCAGTCTCACCTGGGCCTGGAGGAGGGGTGAGAAAGAACCGGTTATAAGAAATTTCCCCTCAGGGTTGGGTGGCCTGTGCAAGCTGGGGTTTCTGTGCAGCACGATTGTGGTTTCTGCTAGCTCTGAAGATTGCCAGAATGCTTGCAGGGATTAAAAACAGGAAATCCAATGATCCACATAAATGATATTTTCCTAATGGTAATATTCCGCGCATTTAAAAGACACAAACCCTAGAATTGTGCAGGGAAACAGGACCCCTCCTGGTCTTCCTTTCATGTCAATAGCTTCACTATGTGAGTCCTATGTCATTTTTTTACACCCACTCAACCTGTGACTGTCAACTTAAGCAAGGTGGGTGCTCAGAGTGTTGCCTTTACCACTTGTCCCAAACTTGTGGGGTCATCTTTTGTGTGACCAGCCACTCCCAGTGGCTACACACCAGAGTCATTATGAAGATTTGGAGTTATACTGGAAATTCATTGCAATATCAAGAGCCCCAGTCTAAGAATTCTGTGTCTGACTCCACGTGCTGGCAGTTAACTAGGAATCATGGGACAGACATCGTGCTGGGGGCTCTGGGGGCCAAGTAAAGCATGCAATTTGATTCAAGATACATGATTCTCTAATAGGAATAAAAACCAGCAGGAAATTTCTGGAGGCTGATTTGTACAAATGATCAAGAGCTTTTACACGTATTCTTACTCTTTAAATGAGCTAATCTACTGTTAGAAATCCATCCTATAGAAATTAACAGAGATATATGTATAAAGCTATTCATTGCACCATTATTCACATTACAGGAAAAAAGGAAAACTAGAAATATTCAGTTATAGAGAATAATGAATAAGTCTTGATATACCAATAAAATGGATGATTATATAGCCACTAATAGTAATGTTTTTAAAGACTATATAACACCAAGACATACAAATGGCTAACAGACACATGAAAAAATGTTCATCATCATTAGCCATCAGGGAAATCCAAATCAAAACCACATTGAGATACCAGCTTACACCAGTTAGAATGGCAAAAATGGACAGGGAAAGAAACAACAAATGTTGGAGAGGTTGTGGAGAAAGGGGAACCCTCTTACACTACTGGTGGGAATGCAAGTTGATACAGCCACTTTGGAAAACAGTGTGGATGCTCCTCAAAAAACTAAAAATAGAGCTACTCTATAATCCAGCAATTGCACTCCTGGGTATTTACCCCAAAGACACAGAGGTAGTGAAAAGAAGGGCCATATGCACCCCAACGTTCATAGCAGCAATGTCTGCAATAGCCAAACTGTGGAAAGAGCCGAGATGCCCTTCAACAGATGAATGGATAAAGAAGATGTGGTCCATATACACAATGGAATATTACTCAGCCATCAGAAAGGATGAATACCCAACTTTTACATCAACATGGATGGGACTGGAGGAGATTATGCTAAGTGAAATAAGTCAAGCAGAGAAAGTCAATTATCATATGGTTTCACTTATTTGTGGAACATAAGGAATAGCATGGAGGACATTAGGAGAAGGAAGGGAAAAATGAAGCAGGGAAATCGGAAGGAGAGATGAGCCATGAGAGACTATGGACTCTGAGAAACAAACTGAGGGTTTTAGAAGGGAGGGGGGTGGAGGGATGGGTTAGCCTGGTGATGGGTATTAAGGAGGGCATGTACTGCATGGAGCACTGGGTGTTATACGAACACAATGGATTGTGGATCACCACATCAAAAACTAATGATGTAATGTATGGTGACTAACATAACATAATAAAATTAAAAGAAGAAAGAAAGAAAGAAAGAAAGAAAGAAAGAAAGAAAGAAAGAAAGAAAGAAAGAAAGAAAGAAAGAATATATAACACCAAAAATTATGTTATGAATAATGTCATATGAAAAACATTATCAGGGGAGGTGGGTGGGGGGATGGGGTAACTGGGTGATGGTCATTACGGAGGGCACATGATATAATGAGCACTGGGTGTTATATGCAACTGAAGAATCACTAAATTCTACCCCTGAAACTAATAATACACTATATGCTAACTAAATTGAATTTAAACATTTTTTTAAAAAGGAAAAAAAGAAAAACATTAGCATACAAAATTCTACATACATAGTAAGATTTCAAATTTCTGTCCTTGGGCAAAGAGTTTGTATGCACATGTGTACACGTCTGTATGTGTGTTGAGAAAATGACAGCAGATATCTCTGGATGGTGCTATCAATGATATTCATCCTATTCTTGAATAGAAGTGTCCTTTTTCACTCAATACTCAGCATCATATTATATCATATGATGCCATATTATTTCATAGTGGTATAAATCAGCAGTCAGCACATTCTGGCTCACAGGTCACATCCAGTCCACTGTCTATTTTTGTAAATAAAGTTTTATTGGATCACAACTATGCTCATTTGTTTACATATTGACTATACTTGCTTTGCACAACAATGAGAGTTGAGGAACAATGACAGAGGCCATAGGGGTCTCAAAGCCTAGAACTGTTACCATATGGCCCTTAGAAAAAAAGTTTGCTTATTCTTCATAAAAATGCAAATCAATGATTCCTAATAGGGGGTATTTTACCCCCATAGGAGCCATTTGCCAATGTATGAAATATTTCTGGTTGTCATAAGTGAGAATGCTGGTGGTGGCACTGGCATCTACTGGGGTTAAGATCAGTAATGCTGCTAAATAGCCTACAATTCACAGGACAGCTCCCACAGCAAAGAACTGTCCAGCTCAGAAGGTCAATAGTGCTGAGTCTGAGCTACCCTGATATAGATGAATAGTTACACCAGTATAATACTCCCAGCAGATTACCAGATGTGACCAACCCAAGCCTTTTGCGATCCCTTCATGAGATGAACTTTTCACTGAAACTCCGAAAGTTTAAGCACCTTGCCAGAGTTTACACAGCTAGTAAGGGCTGAGGTCAACACACCACCATTTTACTCCAAAAGACTGGAAAGACAAACATGCTGATAGTTTAAGATGGTTTCAGGGGCACAACTAGATGAAAATCCATGCCAGATTGCTTAAGGAATCTTAGGTACTTCCTTAGCTCGTATGTTTGCCATCTCAGTCTTGTCCATACACACCTCCCTGAGTGCTCTTGTCACAGACAAAATGGTGGCCTGGGCCCATAGTGATCCCAACCCAGCATGGCAGTTCTTATGTTCTTAAAGTCTTCCCTGAGTTAAAATTATTTCATTCTACATGCCTTGCCCTCATTTCAAAGGCTTCCAAGGCCCCCATTTTCAGGTTACAAAAACAGTCCTAAAAACCAACTTCTGCCAAATCGCAAGTAATTGACTAAATTATGCTTCCTAATCACCCATCTTTCTTTGCGTCTCAGCCATCAAACCCCTTCTCCTGACGCGTTGCAGGGCCACCAGCCTCTTCTCTGGTGTCATTCTAATTGGCACTAATAGCTTCACTAAAATTCAGGCATCAAAAATGTCCCACCAATCAGTTTATCCTTTGACCCTGAGTGCTGGCTTCTCCGTCAAGTTCAGCCATTACTAATCCACCTAGTGGTTAGCCCCGACAGCTTATTTTGTCTGCAGCTTTTCTTCTACCACTAAGAGCTAAAATGATGGCCAGCTGCATTCATTAAAGTGTCCCTTCCCCTCGCTGACCCATAAACCCCCATGTGGGGAGGTGTCTGTGACTCCTCATGGCCGTTGCGGGTTGTCTTCCCTGGAGTGACCTGTAGAATGAGGCCCATTCCTGTGATCCCCCCCACACACACACCAGCCTTTTCTTCCTCACACCTGGGAGGTGAAAAGCCAGACTCCTTTGCTGAGCCCTCAATTTCATCACCTTTGTTTCTGTCCCAGGGTGAAAGATCAGACAGGTGATAAGAGCGAGGTCACAGCTAGTGCTGTCAGAAAGTGGGAAACAAGGGGCCTTGGAGGGGATGCAGCTTAAGAGGATTTTTTTTGTGCTCTGCCTGCCCAAGCTAATCCTCCTAAAGCCACACCATAAACAAAATGTCCTCTTTCTTAGAGAAAGTAATGCGCTGGACACCTGAAGGATATTTATGGCTCCACTCTTCTCTTTCTTAGAGTAGTCAGCCCACTCACATGTCAGGGAGCATCCTTGTCTTCTGCCTCCAAACTCAGAGCAAATTCAGTTCTTTGCCAAGGGTATCCAGGTCTTTCCATTGGTTCACACTATCACTACAATCCCTAACATCTTCTGTGAAAAATGTTGCATGGCAGAATGTTTGAAAAGATTATTTTGTCCTTGTAATAACCCTTTGGGGCAAGTGGTGTTTTGACTTATGACAAACAAAGAGTTACTGGTATCCCATGCACTGGAAAAACAATGATAGGAATCAGGGTCTGAGTTGGAGCCCAGGGGGCAGCACCCCCAATTTATCTAACATATCATAGAAGCAATATTTCTGCTGGTCCTTTAAGAAGGGAAAACATTTAGTTAGATGAAACAGGTAAAAGGCATGGAGAAAGGTGTTCAGGGAAAAGGAAAATCATGAGTGATAATAAGGAAGGTCCTAGAGGTCTTCCCTGCCCACCCCACCCCATCCCTCAAAAGAAGGAATATCAGGAAGGTAGAAAGTACGTGGACTTTAGACTCAGAAGGGACTGGATTCTCAACCTTATTTTACTACTAACTTGGATGAATTGCCAAACTGTTCTGGATGGATTTCTTCGCTGTCCAAAGGGTATTGCCACCCTCCGAACAGTGGCACCAAGAGCTGTATGAGACCGTGTAAGGTTTTATTTCATTTATTTCTCACAGAAGCCCTGAAGGCCAGTACTGTTAAAATCATCCCTGTATTACCCAGGATGTAACTGAATTATAAAGAAGCTGAAAAATGTAGTTAGCATGTGGTGGAGAAGGATTTGGACCTTTGTAAATAGGTCCCAGCACTCAAATCCCTGCTGTCCCCTCGCCCTGCCTCCCAGCCTCAGAAGATGAATCACATGAAGGAGATAAAATCAGAAAAGCCACACTTGGGAATCTGCATTGATTTGGTATCTTAGGCTCTCCTCCTCTTTCACCATATTTTTTGCTGCCCCTTTCAGCCCTACTAATCCTAGCAAAAGTCTTCCCAGCAGTACTATTTACGAAAAACTTTACTCTGAACTGGGGTTCAGCTGATCCCTGGCAGGCTGATATCTATTATGGATTCAATTGTCTTTCTTCCTTGAAAGAGTTCTGCTTTAATAGATGGGAGTGGAGATATAGACATCTATGCAGTTTGGTTAAAAATCATTCAATCAGAATTAATTAATTAATCTAATTAGATACCCAAACATATCTTGAAAATGAACAAAATTCTAAGCATGACTCTGAAAGACAAGACACGTACAGTCCAATAGGGGGCATGAGACGTATACAGGAAGACACACACAGGCGTGCATGTGCTTGCACGTGCATGCCTACATCCAGATACAAGAGATCAGCCTGGAGAACAGAGAAGTGAGGAGAGGCTGAAGCAGCAGGGAGGCAAATGGAGAGGTTTTTACTATAAACCAGGAAAGAGGTAGTGATAGCAGTGAGGATGGAGTGAGGTGGAGTGATCTGAGAAACAATGAATACATGGACGTCTGGGCAAAGGGGGAGTGGGAGAAGGATGATGGATGCCACGAGGCTCTGCTTTAGGAAACTGGGTGGATTCACTGAGAGAAGGGCTTAGTTGGAACCACATTTGGGGCATAACTGAGGGAAGAGGTAATAAGGACAGAAGATGATGAGCTTCATTTTTGACATCTTAATGTGACACAAATCTGGGCGCCCATGGTGGGCATGTCCTTCAGCAGTTAGGTGCCTTATTCTGGAGATCAGATGCGAGGTTGGGCTGAAGATAGAAATATGGGACACTAAACAAACAAAGGGAAGACTAATGCCTTGAGCTTTATGAACCCTGTTCTTTGGCACTTTCTAGGAATTAGCTGTCTGTTCATGTGTACAGATTGGCTCCAAAGAATGGTTAACATGAGAGGTTGTCAAACAAAGTGCTTTGCAAAATGAAAACACCATAGGAAAGCCAGTGGATCATCTCCTTGATGACAGGGATGGTCATATAAGCCTCCATGCCAGAGAGCCACTGTGCCAACTCTGCTTTTTTCTGCTTAAATGTGAATCCTCTGAGACCTTTCCAAACAAGGCACATCATCTTGTTTCATATTCTACCAAAGGCTTTTAACAAATATCAAAGAAATTGCCAAACTGAGCTGGGACAGCCTCATGGGCTTTGATAGATTCTTGCTTTCTTTTCCTGCCAACTTTTCTTTTCCAAAAGCTTAGCTTTATAAAAATAGTAAATAAAAAATAAAAAATAGTAAATATAAAAATAGTAAATATAAAAAATATAAATAGTAAAAAAAAGTAAAAAAAATAGTAAATAAAGCTTAGCTTTATAAAAATAGTAAATATAAAAATAGTAAAAAAATAGTAAATAAAAATTAGTAAAAATAGTAAAAAAAATAGTAAATAGTAAATATAAAAATAGTAAAAAAATAGTAAATAGTTTATATCAATAGAACATTAATAATAGTGATACCTAATATCTGTCCTTTTCATGTTCTAGGGTTGGTGCTAAGCACTTAACATGAATTATTTGATTTAATCATCATAAAAACCAAATGAGTTTGAAGTATCAGCTATTACCACCACAATGCTGTGTAACAAATCACCCCAAAACTCAGTGGTTTAAACCCACCATTATTTATCATCTCAGGTCAGTGGATTGGCTAGGTTGTGTCTAATGCTCTAGGCTGAGATTTTCTGGGCAGTTCTCCCTATTACAGCAGATCTAGGGTCAGAGGGAGCAGTTCTGCTGCGTATGTCTCCAGACTGCAATCCAGACCATAGGGACAGGAGGAACAGGTGCCCAGGAGCACTGCTAGGCTTGAAACTGGCACCACATCCCTCCCACCCACATGCCATTGTCCAAAGCAAGTCACATGCCCAAACTTCTGCTGACAATGGCACAGAAGGAGAGGGTAAAAAAATGAGATCAATTGATTCGTCTACCACAATTGGCTATCTTTGTCATTCCCATTTTAGATATAGAATTCTGCATATAGAAATGTTAAGTGTAATGCTTCATCCTTTCATTTCTTCATCCATTTACTTATTTTTACTTCTACTAAAAACTATATTGTTCCAGGTCATAGTGCCAAACCTGCTAAAACAGACATTCCCAACACAGTCTCTGTCTTAAAGGATCCCACAGTGTATATTTTAGGAGGGACAGACTTGTAGACACATTACTGCAGCATGGGACAGCAGCTTCTACAGAAGTGTCTACAAGATGCTAGAGAAGGAAAGGGTTAACTCATTCTGCCTGGAAGAGCTGCGAAAACTCTGCGGGTGGAGGAGATGATGGAGATGTTGGAAGAACTGGGTCTTTGAGGAAGAGGACATATTTTTTATAAAAGAAGGGAGATGAATAAGTTGTAAACAGAGTCTCATAATAAGGTGTGTCTAAACAAATGAGAATACATGAAAGGATAGGCAGAGGAATGACATTCTCATTGCAATGTAGAGTCCAAATAGCAGGAAGAGACATGCAAGAAAGAGGGAGACATCTAACAAAACCATTATGAGTTCTGAATGAGAACACCAACTTTAGCATGTGGACATGCACAAGTATAAGCACACACACATACAGACACACATGGGCACACACGGAGACGTGTACAGACACACACATTCACATACACGTACACATACAGACATGCACGCATGTATATACACAGAGAGACATGTATAGACACACACATTCACATACATGTACATGCATATACACACATACACAGACACACACACACACACACACACACAGGCCAACAATCACAGCACAGATATTTTTAGAAGAATGAACTAAAAAACCAACATGGAAGCAATTTTAGCCACTTTCTCTAATTGCTCACCTGTTGGCCCTGTGGGATAGGATTTCAGCCAGGGTGTCACACACAGTGAAATTCAGCCCATGACCCTAGCCACTTCTCTCCCTTTCTCAGGTATGTTTCAGTCTCTCACAGAAGGTCCCCTTACCCTCATCTTTGAGTTCAGATTGACACCTCCGTTCATAACTGTGTCAAAGTGGCTGTGTCATAATATCAGGCAGACTTAAAAGGCTGAAACGTCATCATAAAATGCCCCTTCAGGATGCTGGGGACCAGCACTGACAGAGCTGTGGCACCGGACAGGAATGACATTAACAACACCTAACTTTGCTGAGTGTGTCTTATATGCCAAGTGTGGTGCTAAGCACTTTATATACATTGCCCCAAACATTTCTCAGAGTCTTAGAAAATAGGAAAAAATCCAAAAAACAACACAAAGTTTCAAATGTGTATTTTTTTCAAGAAATGCCTACTGTTTATTAAGTACCCAATTGTGTCTGATCCCACAGCTCAAAAATCTTTCATTAGACCAGAACCACTCCCAAGGACACATTAGTCTTGATCCTGAGTGCTTTGTTAAGCAGGAAAGAGGGTTTAATAGAACGTGGGGGGTGGTGGAAAGCCCAGCTTTGAACCCCAATTCATCAACATCTCCTAAACAACACTGGGCATGTCGCCTAACTTCTCTGAGCTTCAGTTTCCTGATATCTGAAGTAGAGATCATTAGAGCTACTTTGGAGGTTACTGTGGGGACTAAATGAAATGACAAATGGAAAATATCATTAGGTTTTAGCAGCACAACTTGATTTGGGATTTGTGTACACTGTGATTTACTCATTGAGCTCACCTTGGAAGAACTGGAAGAGGGGGGAGAGCAGCAGGACAGAGAAGGAGATGGAGCTATGAAAGAATGTGGTCCAGGTGAAGTCTAGCTTCAGCCCAAATCCCAAGGGAGCTTTGGAATGTAAACCACACCACAAAGTCTGTCCTGCCTTGAGATAAGAAGACGGGGCTTTTGTACTCCTGCCCCAGCCCGTCAATGTTCATTAGATGGTGGACAAGGAGGGCTTAACAGCCAGACTCTCCTGGGCGAGGTGACTTCCGTCACTGACGGGTGATCTCCCGGAGGAGGTTGCAGGTGTGAGCTGTTAGCTGAAACAGCCACAGCACCTGAAGCATGAGCACACTAACCAAACTGGCTAAAGGGACTCTGAGGTACCTTGTCGACACCAGCAGCATCAGTACAATCCACCCCCTGCATCGTTCAGATCCATTTAATATTCACGTTGGGTTCATTACATCATGTTGCAGTGAACTGCAGAATTTGGCTGGTCACCATACTTGATGTCTGTTTCCCCACAGTGAAGCATAGAGGAGAAAGAAGGTAGAGCATAACAGAGTGATTGATAGAGTGGTTCTGAAGACCAATATCTCTGGTTTCAGATACTTGGCCTCGAGGTTTGATTTTCTCTGTTACTTGCTATGTAACCTCTGTGACCTAGTTAAGCAGATTTTGTTTCTTCATCTATGGAACGAGGACATTAATTATCGTGAGTAGAATAGTAGGTCCCCCAAATATGTGTTCACCTGAAACCTAAGAATGTGACCTTATTTGGGATAAGCATCTTTCAGATGTAGCGAAGATAAAGATCTCTGGGTGAGATCATTCCAGACTAAGGTGGCCCTAAATCCAGTGATGGAATGATAACTGTCCTTTAAGATGCAGAAAAGGAGACACAGAGACACACAGAGGGAAAGCCCAAGTGAGGACAGAGACAGACATCAGAGTGCAACCACTAGCCAAGGAATGCAAGGATTGCTGGTGAACACCAGAAGCTAGGAGAGAGGCATGGGATGGATTCCCCTCTGAGCCCCTAGGGGAACCAGCACTGCTGACATCTTGATTTTCGACTTCTGGCCTCCACAACTGTGAAAAATAGATTTCTCTTGTTTTAAGTCAACCAGTTTGTGACAATTTGTACTAGGAAACTGATACAATAGCTATGTGTGATTGTTGTGAGCATCAAATTAGTTAACCCAAGTAAAATACATAGGACAGAAGTAGGAGCATTGTAAGAACTTTTAAAAATGTTTGCTTTTATTGTAATCATTAGAATTGTATAAACACAAATGCACCCAGAGCCTGTTGAATATTATTTATTGTTGACTGCGTAATTATATTACACAACTGGAGTGAAAGTATCCCTTTGGGATCCCACACACAATTCCAGGTAGAAGAATGGCATACATAGACTCAGACTTTGCAAGAATACTTTCAATCTTACTAAGTCTTAAAATAGATCAGGCATAATGCTTTGCTCTTAGCAATTGCTCACTAAATGTGGAGCCATTCAAATGGGATTCTACATGTCTTCTGTTTCTTTAAATACAGCTCCTTGAAAATAGATGCAAGTTTTTTGAGGGTTTGGGTTGTCTCTATGGATATAACCTGAATTACAGTAGGTTTAAGCATCTTGCCTTACATTTCTAAGAATGAAAGTCTGCATGTAGTGCGTGGACAACGCCAAGCAAAAACATGTTAATAAGCCAACATTTCCGTGGTTCCATATTCTACTCTTTGCATGCTGGATTCTTTTAGAGATGAGGGGCTAAAGTTGGAAAGAATTCTGAAAAAGTTCAAGGGAAAAAGAGAGTCCTCTAGGACACTGTTCCTGCTCTTTTTTTTTTTTTTTTTTTAATCTGCCAAACAGCAGTGGCCTTACCCTCTTTCCAAAGTGGTAGAGATTATTTAAGTAAACTCAGTTATTGGTAGTAATGAAGGTCTCAATTCAAAACCCTCTTTTGGGTAAAGTGATTCAGCGTGAGAAGTGTTATGTTTGATTTCTTCTCACTGTAAAATCCAGATTTTGCACAGCTATAATGTTCCCTTTAGAGGAAGGCTGGCAGGGCCAACAGTTAAGTCTAGTGCAACCATGCCTAATGCTATATCCTGTCATTTTAATGCCCTCCTCCCATTTCTTCCTTTACCTGCCTTTCTTCCCTTACACTTCGCCTTTTAAGATGAATCGAAGGATCATTCTTACCCTAGGATTTGAAGTCTCTTAATTTTGTTTTTGGATATGGACAGAGGCACTAGAGAATTTTTGTTTTATTTTATTTTATTTCGTGTTTACCAAACTTGTATCACACGCTCCATCAGGCAGTGGGCTCCTCTGTGCTCTTTCCAGAAAATTAAAAACATAAATTAAGTATAAATGACCAAAGCCACAGAACAAGCAAGGCCTTCTTAGTGTCCACAGAGAGGAGTTCTATTACCACCACTTGCTTTAGAGAAGGGGGAAGTTACCTGTAGTTCTTGTTCTCTTGAAGGTGTGTGTTTTATAATAGGTCCCCATTCACCACCCTGCCTTCCCCAAGGAGTTCTTAGCTGCTTGATTTTTTTGGCTGCGTAAGAACTGTCAGTAAGGGGCTAGCACATTCTTATGACCCCTGGGGTAGATACACTGCAGTTCTAGCAGGAGTTTATACTCTCTGTATTTCTGGATTTTAATTTTGCCTCGAGCTGTATGTTAAAAGAAGTCCTCTCTGATGAGAATAACTCTGCACTTAGGGAACAATGCTTCCCTAAAGATGCCATGTCTTTATCAACACAAAGCCCCCCTTTAAAATAATTACAGTAAGATATGTGGAGAAAACGCGAACACTTTTTTAAGATCCCAAGCTTCCTCAAGCTTTTCTATTACCTTGAAACTGAACCATGCAGACTAATATACTACATGTAAGGCAACATCTCAGTCTCTCTCCCTTCCCGGTACTAAAACCTTCTTGAAGCAGGAGTGAGTGCCAATTCATTTCAACCCCCTTGACATCTCCTACTGATGGATAGCGGCTGCCTGTTGAGGAGAAGCCCAGGGTGAGGACTCAGCAGGAAGCAGTGCGGTGATTGATCACCGCCTCAGGGAAGGAGGAGAAAGCGGCAGCACTGATGACATGTATTTGCCATTCCTGGTAAGGACTGTCTTACTCATCTTCGTATCCCTGTGCCTAGCAAAGTGCCTGGCACAGAAAGGTGCTCCATAAATATTTGTTGTACTGAATTAAACAGAATTTCCATCCAAATCCCCTTTTCTGCGTTAGAAGGAACAGTGGTGGTAAGGTCATCATCTATTGATGGGAAGTAATGGTGGTAGGGGTATGTCCCTCCAAGGGTAGAGTTTTTATGGAGCCAGGAGGTCCAAGTACCCTGAAATCTGTTAAATTACTCTGTCACAGGCCAAATACCCCCCTACTGTATGAGATTTTCATGACCATCAGTTCTTTGCTATTTCCCTGTTTACCATTCCAAGGAACTAAATTATGGTCTCCATGTGCCTAGCTGCCAGGTGGTGTCCTGCTGGGACACACCTCTCAGTACCCCAACATGGCTCTGCCTCAGTACTAGCAACCAGGAAGATTCTGCTTATGTAATCTATCTGTTGGGTTAGACCTCTACACTCACTACTCCTCTTCTGATCTTAAGACAGCCTTTGGACCCTGACTTAAAACTAACTGCAAGGCTGTATTGCAGAAGGACCCACTTTCTGAGCCCATTCAACAACACTTTGTTCTGCTACCTTCTACATCTTCCCACCCCCCATTGCCCTTCACCATCATGCTTCCCTAACTTACTATTTCGTGTGTCTGATATCCCCATAATGGCACAACCTCCATCTCATTTGATACAGCAAAGAAGTGAATTGTTTTCTTAGAGTTGAGACGTACTGGTTCAAGTGTCCCCCCAGCCAGTTTTTTTGAGAAATAATTGACCCATATCACTATATACCTTTAAGGTGTATAACATGATGCTCTGATTTACATGTATTGTGAAATGATTGCCACAATAGGCTTAGTTGACACCCATCATCTCATATTCATATGATAAAAAGAAAAGAAAAAAATTCTCCTTGTGATGATGACTCTTAGGATCCACTTTTTTACTTTCCCACATACCATCCAGCAGTGTTAGCTGCGGTCATCATGCTGCCCATTCCATTCCTAGTACTTATTCATCTCATACCTGGAAGTTTGTACCTTTTGACAACCTTCCTCCAATTCTCGCTCTCTATCCCCCACTGGATTAAATCTTATGTCTTTTATTTAGTATCCTTGTGACCCAAGACAAGTTACTGACCTGCTCTGTGGCTTTTTTTTTTTCTTTTTAATTAAAAAAATACACAGATAACAATACTACCCATACCAAAAGGCTACTGGCAGGATTAGTAATGATGCAAGAATTTTGCCTAGTATCTAATAGACACTCAATAAATAATAGCAATTATTATTATGATCTCATCCCAAGATCTACACTGCATTAGAATTAAGGGAAGAGATGTACTCTCAAAAGGCATACAAAAGAACATAAAAACAGATATCTGCTTTATCATAACAAAAATATCATAAACCTTCTGAGACCATATTTATAAAACAGCAATGACCATCAAAAGACAATCTTATTCTCTCTCTAGAAGAAATCCAGTTATGGATTATTTACTAATGGAACAAAATAGAGTAATTAAAGGGATAATTGGAAAGTATTACATAG
Source organism: Phoca vitulina (assembly GCF_004348235.1). Classification (NCBI taxonomy): domain Eukaryota; kingdom Metazoa; phylum Chordata; class Mammalia; order Carnivora; family Phocidae; genus Phoca; species Phoca vitulina. The sequence continues at coordinate 4,515,825 of NW_022589706.1, forward strand.
CCTTAATTTATATCACCCTTTATTCTTTCCATTTCTTACTTAATCCTCACCACAGTGCTCCTGTTTGATAGCTGAGGCTATCGAAGCTGAAAGGTGTCAACCAGCTTGCCCATGATTAGATTAGTCCGCTAGTTATGAACCTCAATCCTGTTCCCGGGTCTTCTACACAGCCCTCATTCCAATGCACCATGTTGTCTCCTTACAGAGATGTCCGAAAGGAAGGTCTTAGGACCCTTTCCAAGTGTGTTGGGAAAAGCCTGGGAAGACAGAGTTTGTCGCTCGCACTGAGGACGTTCTCTGCTGCTGCACTAGATGTGACAGTGCTGGGTGTAGATTTCCCTGCCACAGGCTCATCTTTTCTACACGGAGCTCCTGGCCTGAGGGCCCTTTTCAGAGGGCTCTGACAAATGAAGGAGCTAGGTGTCATCACGTCCTCAGGTCACAGCCAGGCTCAGAGTGTTGGCCTCTGCAAAAACACACCTGAACAAGCATCAGGGGATGGAGAACACCTCTCCCCACCCTGGTGTGAAGTGTTTGATGGAAGAAAAATAACAAATGTGTCTGCCATGAGGAGGCAAACTTCAGCTGTACCTGTTAGAGCAACACTGGCCTTTTTTAAAGGCACCAATAGCCCAACACTTGGGTTTTTCAGCAGCTCCTCAAAAATGTGTTTGAAGAGAGAGGACTTCTGAGAGGCAGTGTCTGGAAACAAGTTGCCAGCCTTCCAATGAAGGGAGATTACTTACCAGCTCTTTTCCACAAGCTGATAACCCTGTCCTCCTTCTATGACTTTCCACACAGAGTATGATGGTTGCCTTGTCTCTTGTGGTTTCAGATCAGAGATCAAAGGACAGAGATCTGTTGGTCGCCATGTAACAAAAACCCACTCAGAACTAGTTTCAAGTCATGGGGTTGGGAGGTTGTTGGAATTACTGGAACAGTAACAGCAGTAGCATATGGAAAATAAGGGCGGAGAACATAACTGGGCCTCACAAGCCACTGAGGGCAATAAAGGGAATGTTTTCAGGATCGATTGAGATCTGTACTCTCTCTACCTCCCTCATTCTGCCACCATGGGCTTTGTTTTTGTTGTCTTTATTTTTTTCTGTTTTTTTAAAGCTCTGTTTCTTGATCTCTTCATCTCTCTTTGTATGTGGCTTACACATAACTATGAAACGGGAACCCTAGCCTACACATCCCACCAATTAAAGATATTCATAAAGGTTGGCCAGAGCTATTGTGACCCACACAACATTATGGGTGAAATAAATTGATGAACCTAGTGTTTTTTTCCCTGAAGCAGGTATCCTCATCTGTAGAGAAAGGGAATCAAAGAACGCAAACACAGCTGCAGGAGTCACCCCTATGACTGAGAGGTGAACTGTTGTCAGAGCAGGATCATAGGCTTGTAGACAACCCAAAGATGTTCATGGAGAGCATGATACAACTTCAGAACAGAAACGGGCTTCAGGAGCATGTCAGTCACCAACAGTGTCTCAAACACAATGGCTTGGAAAAGTGAGTGTCTTTCCAGTAGGCTGAGAAAAATAAGCCTGAGAAAATGCGAGGTTAACTTGCTCAACAGTACACTTCTGGAGCAAAAGCCTTGAAAATCAAACCCACCTCCTTTATTTCAGAAGACTTTACAGATAATTGGCTACCTGGGTGAATTTACTACTGACCAAGTTCTAGCCCTCAACTCGCAGGCCTAGAATCATGACTTGCAAACACACAGAGGGTAGATCCATCTCTTTGGATAGACACACTTATGAGCTCACGGAAACTGTTGAAATGTAAGTTGCTTATCTACTCATCGACAAGGAGATGATCCACCTTAATTCATACGAGAATGCCAGAAACAGATGTAAGCCTTTTTGTAAGGAGGCAAGTATATGGAATCAGAATATGGGATTTCCTATATAATTCAAATATTTCAGCTTATATGGAGACAGTACCCTGATGTGACCATCTATATAATTATGATGGACCAACTCCTAGGTCCTGGTAGGTTGTGTCTCAGGGCCTGGGCATGTTCTATGCAGTGCACCTCAGCCATGTTTGTCTCTATGACTCTCCTTTTCTTTATTTTCTACTAAGCAAACTCCTTTCTGATTGGCAAATCCTTTCTTTTTTTTTTTTTTTTGGATAGATTAACCCCTTTAATCACTGCTTGTACTTGCCTGAGATCCAATCTACCTTTTCGAAGCAATTTTTCATATCTCTCTTCTGACCCAGTTGTCTATCCATTTTATAGCTTAAATCTCTGAGGAAGTCCAGTTTTGGGGGTATGCTTCATTCTTGCCTCTTATACCTACCAGCAATGCCCAGATCTACATATTTAAAATGCAACTGAAAATTAAAGCCATTACAGAAGCTTTCCAAATGGGCAAATATTTGCCTCAATTATTCTATTTACAATTCCAAAAATATTTCTTCTGTTGAAGTCTGTGTACAAGAAGTGGCTCCAAAACCATTTTTAAGGGAGTTTTGACATCAATGAAACGTTATGCTGGCAGGGCGAGTGAAGTGCTTGATTAATAAAGAGTCTCAGTGTTTTCAAACACATATTCCAAGCAGCCTCATTTGAAGAAAACCACAAACGGAGAATGCTTTGCTGCTCACAGTCACAAGGGGGTTGTGTATTTCATTCCTGCTTACACAGTCCGCTTACTTTGGAGCTTGGGTAGGAAAGAAACATGGCCAGCAGAAATAAGGCTACATTCAGTGACCCTACCCTTCCACCCATTGGCCTGATGGGAGAACTTTTTTACCCCTCTTTGCTACTGTTTTTTTAGTTTTTAACCTTTTAATACTTAATAATTCCCTAAAAGACCATCTTGACAGAAAAGAGGCGGGATACCTTAGGACTCCATTGTACTAGCAACGGGGGATTCTGAGGTTCCTAATTTCCCAATTTCCAGGCAGTGGTGTTGGCGTCCTATATAGAAACGTAATTGAGCATGTTCATGTTAATTACTTTGAAGTGCTTTCCTCTTTTCCAGTGCTTTACAAAAACACAGCAATTTAAATTGGGTCATTATTTCATATGTCTAAGATTCTACTCAGCTACTTAAGGTAACCCTGGAAATGTAGTCAAAGAATTAATTAAAAATGGGTTCTTTTGCTTGCTAATAAAGGGAAAAAACCTAATTAAAAATAAAAGCGTGAAATGAAAGAATACATTGGCAATGTAATTACTAAAATAGGGACTTATAATAATAATTTAAACATCACAAAATATCATTTTTAAATCCCTATTTCATTCTACTAATATATTTTAGGTGCCAGCAATGTGCCAGGCATCTCCAGTTTTATCAATGCATTTCATTGTATGCTCTCAACAATCCCACAAAACACAGAATTATCATGCCAATGAGGTACAGAGAAGTTAAGTGACTTATCTAAAGTCACGTAGTTAGTGAGAAAGTAGATATATGGACTCAGATCTAAATCCTTCCACCAATGCTCCTATAACGCACATGTTTCCCAAGAGCGAGATGTAATTTAGACATTAATAACCCACAAATCCGGCTACTATATTTATTTTTGCCATAAATTTTAATCTACTCCTACTAAAACATTTACAAGAATAATTACTACTCTTAAACAGCAAATGTGAGTATATGTGTATGTACATTTGTGTTTAACTTTTTTTTTTATTCTCAGCCATCAGAGGATGATGAAATGGACAGAAAAAAATAAAACAAATTTCATTCATTAGTTTGTTCAACAGTACAAGTCACCTAATCTCCCAGACAACATGATGTGATGTTAAAAATCCAGAGATGGACAAGAGCCTGGTTACATTCTCACAAGCAAGAACTAAGTTCATTTAGTTCACTTTTCCATAATATTGCCCCAGTTCAGGACTTCATCACATAACATTGGGCTATGACAATGAAATATCCTGTTTCCCTACCTTTGTCCTCTACTCTTCTAATGAATGAACCAGGTTGTCTTCTAATTAATGAGCCGTTTCTTTTTTTTTACATGGTGTATCGTTTATCTATATCTGCATAACAAAACTCTAAACTTAGTGGCTTAAGTCAAAAGCTATTTTATTTGTTCACCATTCTAAGTCAGGAATTCAAGCAAAGCTCAGCAAGCAGGCTCATCTCTGTTTCATGATAGCTGGGGCTTTAGCTGGAATGCATGGCTTGGGACCGACCTGAAACACTTGATCTGTCTCTTTTCAAGGTGTCACTTGGAGTAACTTGACTAGGATTGGAAAACCCAGGATAGCTGTCCTTACATCTGTCATTTTGGTTCTAGATGTTGGCAGAAATGCCTTGGTTCCTTACCTCCTGGTCTAGCTCTCTCTCGTGGCTTATCTCCCCAGCAGGATATCTTGAACCATTTTTCATAGCACATGGGTCTCCTTCCAGGCAAAACTGAAGACTATAAGTCCTCTGAAGATTATGCTTGGAAGACCCAGAACTTCATTTCTACCACATTATATGAAATAGAGCAAATCACAAGGTCAGATAGATTCAAGTGGTGCGGAAGTAGACTCTACCTTTTCATGAGAGGAGCAGCATGCATATACTGGAATGGGAGGAATTATTGGTGGCCATCTTTCTAGATAAGCTATTAAACAACATGTTTGCCTATTCAGATATCTTCAGTGGTGCTTGATTGCTTAAATAATAATACTAAACACCTTTGCCAGGAAATTCAAGAAATTCTGTGATAGGGCTTAACTTCCTAGCCGTGAATTATTTATGAATTACTTTGTCCCAGTCAAACCCTCAACTAATCAATTTATAGAATTTCCCTGGTGTTTCCTCTATTCCATCTATTTTTCTTTCCCATTTACATATGAATATATAATTATACATAAAAAGAGTTAAAATTATTTGGGGAGAAGTACTTATCTTTTGGGGAGGCCCATCTCCCTCATTCTTTATTCTTGGGAGTTAGTCCTTTTCCCACTTCAGTGTTAGTTAGACATGGGAACCAGGCCTGGGCAAGCAGAATATACCCATCTTCCTGGCCACAGCATTAATGCAAGGATAGTAACATGACTACGCAGAGCCAATCAAAATCTCCTTGAGACTTTTGTACAACAATCTGTGGAAGGCATAGCTACAGTCTCTGATACTACACAGACACAAAGTTCTAAGAAAGCCTGGAACTTCTAGAGCTATCTTTAACACTGCATGGAGCCGGCCTGCCTAAAATGGGAGCCAACAGAATTAAAAGCAGAGACAAGAAATGAAGAAAGAGGAGAAGAGATTTGCCCCAGATAGTCTTAACCCTTGTATAGCTTTGAGTCACATGAGCCAATCCATTTTCTTTGGCTAACTTGGCAGGCTTGTGTTTTTTGTTTTTGTTTTTGTTTAATCAGAAGATCCATGACTAATATATTTCTCTGTGTTCCTCTGAAGCACAGGACATTGAAATATTCCTCTGGAAACTTGTCAGCATCCAGAATCTTGGTTCTTGATCACCTGTCATTCTGCCCATCATATCTGGATCCATTCTTCTTTCTTGGCTTCTGATCTCCTTGATTGCATGTTCAACCTCCTATTTCTTGGCTTTATTCTTAATGTTTCTCCTTTACTATTATTTTTATCCTATTGCCAGCTCCTAACTTAACTCAATTATTCTCTTCTACCTGCCTTTTCATCCCAGGTCTTGCCAGTCTCATCCAAACACTACAGATTCTACACACACATATGCACAAATTTTATACATTTATACATTTTCAAGTTTCTTCTTAAATAGTTTGGTACACCTTGGTAAAATGCATGCTTTCCCTGAAAGAATTGTAAATTATCAAAATTTACACAAGAAAATTTAGGAAGCTAACGTGCCCAACAACCATGAAATAAGAGGGGAAAAAAAGCATAAAACAAATTCCTGCTCAAAAGGCTCAAATTTCATATAGTTTTATGTCCCTGTGCTTTCAAGTTAAAGTTATAGATTATTTATACATTATTTAAACTGGTTCAGAGATTATAAAGAAGAGTACTGCTAAATTTTCAGGCTAAACCAGAATAATGTGATATAAAACATAACAAAGTGAGCCTATAATTAAAGATGAAAAATATCAAAGTATAGATATTGTCACTTAATGAACGTCATGCCAATTCTTTTCTAAAATTCCAGCAAATTTAGCTCACAGTATGGTAAAGAATAATACAACATTGTCAAGTATATATTTGGCAATATTTCATGACCATTTCAGAAAACAACTTCAGTAAACTAGGAGTAAAAGGATGCTTCCTTAATATAATTTACCTCAACCAATAGAGGCATTTCTCCTAAAATGGGACAAGAGACAAACTACTATACTGCTATTATTATGTGCATTTGTTCTTAATGATCTATACAGTGAGAACTTAAGTAATTTTCACACATTCTGATTCCAAAGTCTGAGCTTCCTATATGGTTTTTATCTCTCAGAAGTGTATATCCTTGGTTTTCAACTAGTCAGCATTCTTCCCTGCTTCTAATACTAACACTTCAATCTTCCTTTAAGAAACTACTCTTACCATTACATGCAGTCTTGATGGGCATATTAGCCAAGCTGTCTTGCCCTCTTCCTGGCCAAAGAGTAGGCATGCAACCAACCAATCTAACTCCCCACTCCTTCTCCCCAGTTCTGTGGAACTTGGATTTTTTTTAAGATTTATTTATTTATTTGAGAGAGAGGGAGTGAGAGAGAACAGTGTGGGGAGGGGCAGAGGGAGAGGGAAAGAGAGAAAATCTCAAGCAGACTCCTGCTGAGCAGGGAGCCTGACGCAGGGCTCGATCCCATGACCCATGAGATCATGACCTGAGCTGAAATCACGAGTCTATGGCTTAACTGACTGACCCACCCAGATGCCACTTGAATTTGGATCTTTAATGGAATGATCAAGTATGTTAATGGTTCAAACTGATCCACTCTGAAGGATGTGGTCTCAGTAAGCCGTGCTTTTATTCATAGAGTCTTCTCATTCCTGTCCTTTCTAAGTCCTCATTTTTAATGTGTCCTTTCAATCTATGAGACATCTTTAAATCCTTTAAATAAATATTTTTTAAAAATGCATTTTGTTAAAGTGAGTCAGTGTATGTCTTGTCACTTTCAAAGAAACTTAGCTGGTATATCTGTATTCCCAATCAACTAAGCTAGAACTCTGAACTCATGCTTCATTTCTTAATCCACATAATCAATCAGTTGCCACATCCTATGAGTTTTAGTTTTGCAGTATTCTCTGTCCTCATTCCCTTGTCTCTCCTCTTCTTATTGTTGCCCTGGTATAAGTCATCATTACCTCCTGCCTGAATTATTACAATAGCTTCTTAAACTGTCTCCTTGCCAGTAGTCTCTTCCCGTCTAATCCATTCCACCAACAGCTGTCAGATTTTTACTGCAGTAAGAATATCCTTGGTGATATGACTCATCTGCCACTCCACATTTCAAACAGAATGAATTCCAAAGTCCAAAAGACAACCTGACAATCCCGAACCTACACACCTAAACTTAATTCTCCCTTCTTTCCTTCCTGACACTTAAGTCAAATGAAGTCACTTGTTCTCTTCAATATGCTACACATTCTTGCCCTCCAATCTAGCCAAAGTATCTTTTCCTTTCCACATATCTTGCAATCCTTATGCAGCCAAATCTTACTTACATTTGGAATCCAACCATAACCACCACTTCCTTTTTTAAACCTACGCATAGAACTGAAAATCTTATCCACTTTTTTCTTACTCCATCATACTCCTTCACCTCTACCTATCTTGGCACTCTTAAAGTTTTCTACCTATGTTTTATTTAAATATGAACGTGTTTTACCTTTATTCTAAACATAAGCCAAGCCATGTGTCCTGTTTTTCAGGACAATTAGGATAGGAAAATTGAATGATTAAGCAGGAATGGAAGGCTTGAGCCAGACCAAGATGTTTCCTAAACTCAGCTCATTAAACCTAAGAAGATAGATAGGGTGTGGTCACTGAGAATATTTCTGAGAAGGCCCTGTGTGTATGAAGCCTTCTTTGAGCATCTAACTCCATCTGTGAATTGTGTGGTCACAGCCCAGTGACCAATGTGGTCAGCTGAAAGCACGCCCATGGCCACACACATGTAACAGACTGCCAAGAATGAATGACAGCAGCATCATTGTTAAAAGAAGCTAAATAAAAAATGTTCATCATTCTTAAGTCTCACACTTCTAAGGCTTCTTTATTTTCTTAGTGTATGTCATCTCTCAAACCTCCAAAAGGCCCTACTACCAAAACTCATGGAGCAAAGTAGATTAGGCACAAGGAAAACTCAGACTTTAGAATCAAACAAACCCCAGTTTCACTACTGGTCTATCATGCATTAGTTACATGATTTATCATTCTTTGCCTTAACCACGGAGTGGGTATAATAATATAACCAATAAGTGCCATTCTGAGGATCAAATGTGATCATTCACATCTGATGTCTAATACAGTGCATAGCCACAGTGCTTATCAATTGTATGTGTTCGTGTCAATAGTTGCTATTGACTTCTTTTTTAAAAATGTTGTGAGGTGAGGGGTGCCTGGGTGGCTCAGATGGTTAAGCATCTGCCTTCAGCTCAGGTCATGATCCCAGGGTCCTGAGATCGAGCCCCACATCGGGCTCCTGGCTCAGCAGGGAGCCTGGTTCTCCTTCTCCCTCTGCCTCCCTCCTGGCTCATGTTCTCTCTCTCTCTGTATCTCTGTGTCTCAAATGAATAAATAAAATCTTTAAAAAAAAATTTGTGAAGTGAAAAAAAATTGTATCCATTGATAATGGATATGGTTGTATAATAGGCTGAATAATTGTCCCAAAGACACCAGAAAACTTTATATGTTACCTTATATGGGAAAAGCATCTTCGCAGACATGATTAGATTAAGGACATTGAGATGGAGAGATTATCCTGGATTATCTGGGTGGGCTTTAGATGCAATAATAAGTGCCCTTACAAGAAAGAAGTAGAGAGATGTGACACACACAGAAGAGGACAAAGCGATGTGATCATGGAAACAAAACTGGAATGAAGGAGCCACAAGCCAAGGAATGATGGCGGCCACCAGAAGATGAGAATCATGGGACAGATTCTTCCCTTGTGCTTGTGGAAGGGTGAAGTCTTAATGACACATTGATTCTGGCTCACCTGGTGTGGGTTTCTTACTTCTGACCTCCAGAATTCTAAGAAGAAATTTCCGTTGTTTTAAGCCATCAATTTGTTACAGCAGCCACAACAGTCTAATACAGATTTTGGTGCAAAAGAATGTGGTGCTTTTACAGCAAATACCCAAAAATGTGGAATTGGCTTTGGAATTGGAAATCGGTAGAGGCTGTAAGTGGCTTGAGATGTATAATAGGAAAAAAAACTAGATTGCCTTAAACATACTCTTGGTAGAAATATGAAGAATAAAGGCACCAATGATGAGGTCTCAGAAGACAATGAGGAATGTGTTATTGGAATCCAGATAAAAGGCCCTCCTTGTTACATGGAGCAGAAAACTTCATGGAATTGTGTCCTACAGCTGTGTGGGGAAGCAGAACATGTAAGCGATGGACTGATGAACTTGGATATTTAGCTGAGGAGATTTCCAAGTGACATATTGAAGGTGTGGCCTGGTTTCTTCTTGCTCCTTACAGTGAAATGCAAGAGAAAAGAGATAAACTGAGGGAGAAACTGATAAGCAAAAAGGAAACAAGATTTGATTTGGGACATTTTCAGTCTATTCATATTGCAAAAGATACTAAAACTAGGGGACATTCATTGTTGGGAAAGCAAGTTCTGGAGAGAAAGATAGCTTGCAGCAGGATAATGCACGGAAGATGGAAGCTATCATGAAGCAAAGCAGAGTCACAGAAAAAGCATTGAGACTGGAGTCAGTGTCAAAAGATTTAAACTTAAATAGCACTTTTTTAAAAATCTCCCCATGAAATTAAGGTAGGAGAAATGCATGAAAATTAGTGAAGTTGTCTGTTATAAGGAGAGCAAACTGAATTATTTCCCATCTGATGATCTGTGTTTTCTCTGCAAAATGGAGGGAGGGGAGAGAGGAGAGCTTTACCTGCTAAAAGCAAGAAGGTGGGTGGCCAGGTAGAAAACTATAGAAATGAAGTCAGGGTTTGAATTAGCTTCATTGGGGTAATGATGATGACAATGATAAAAGGACGAATAAACACCAATTGCTGCAGCTAATATTTGTTACACATTTACCATGTGCCAGATACGATATTGAGAAGTTTTGGAGTCACTATCACATTTAACTATCACATAAGCCCTAGGAAGTAGATCCCATTATTATTTTTAATTTTTATTATTATTTTATACTATAATATATATAACGTAATACAGCATATGACATCATATATTATATATAACATAATAAATGTATAATACATAGACATATGTTAATTACATATAATTAATATGTTATAAATATAATGTTTATTTTTATTTTGTTATTATTTTATGGACTAGCAAACAAGCTCAGAGAGGCTAAGTAAACTGACTAAGCCCACATATCTAGTCGATAGCAGACCATGGAATCAAATCATGGTCTGTTGATTCAAAGTCTGTTGTCGTAACCATTATATTTTATTACATCACCATCTTAAAATGTTTTCTCAAAAAACCCCATTCAGAAGTCAGCATAACTTTCCATTAGTACTCCTTATCTTCTCAAATCAACATCATCCATCCATGTCCCCATTTCTCCACAAAAAGTGCTCCTCACACCTACATGAGATCCTCCACTGACAGCTCCACCAGTCATATCCACCCTTGCTTTCCTCAGCGTTCCATGCCATACACCGCTCTTTCCCATGCACCTCTTCGTTCCATTGCCGGCAATGACACCACACTTCCAAATCCTGTTTCTTTTGGTGGAGCCAGGTGTATCATATTTTCACAAACCCAGTCTGAAGGTTGCACTGAAATAAATATTGACCAGGAGAACTGCAGAGCTGGTCCTCATTCTCCACCACTAATCCTCTGAGTGGCCATGGACACTCTCCTCATTTCCTCTACACCGCAATTTGTTCACTTCCAAGTAAGGGAGATGATCCAGAGTCTAAATCAGCTCCCACAGTCTATAATTTCAAGTTCATAAAAAGGACATTGAGAGGGAGAAATCTTGGCTGTCTGCCTCAGGGAAAAAATAATTAAGATATCACTTTGCAAAAGGAGTAAGTGAATTTCAACAGCATCATGCCTGTCTCTGCCTGGAGCTGGCTGCCTCTCCAGGCCTGGCCTCCCTCTTGAACACTATAAATTATTCAAGGACATAGGCTAATTGACAGAGTTGAGAGGAGAGGTACACAAATAGTCCCAAGCTTGGAGAGTGAGACCTCTGTGGGGAGGTTAATAGAATTGGAACAGCTCAGGCTGGAGGGACGGCCGCTAAAGGGAGCCATCATTCTGCCGACACATTCATAAAAAGATATTGTGAGAAGGGCAGGGATCAGTCTTCGTATTAATCAACAAGGGCAGAATGAGAATTAACAAGCTGTAAGCTGCAATGAGGAATATCGAAGCTAAATATCAGGGAAAATGTTAGACCATTGGGAGCAGTTACGCAATGGAACATACTGCTAAGAGAAGCCATGAAGTCACTCTAATTGGGGACATTCAAGACAGAGAGCAGATACACATCTGTCACAGGGGAGGGAATTCCAGAGGGAAAGTGAGGACTGACTCTAACAGACCTCAGTGACCTCAGTGTAACCAGCCCTCAACTTCAGTAGTGGAGCACAATCTAGGGTCCAGTGTGAAGGCCAAGTGGGGTGACATTGGCGGTGGCAGGGTGGAGATAAACATAGAGTCTAGAGGGTATAGTTGTTGAGACCACAGTTTGGGGAGTTTTCATGAACTGGGTTCAAACCCTAACTCTGCCACCTACCAACTTGCACAGTTTCCTTCTGAGATTCAGTTACTGGTTATGAAATGGGGACCATGATGACCGACCTATAAAGGCTGCTATAAGAATGAAATAAGGCCATGTCTACAAATCACTTAGCATGACATCTGGCACATACAAAGTTCCAGACAGATGGTGTTCATGATGAAAGCAGGAGCTCTCTGGGGGCAGGAAGTAAGGCAAAGTGAAGGTTCCAGTCCCCAACTTGCTTTAGGGAGCTTGAGGAGGACAAGGGCTCAGTGTCCAGAACTGGTGATATTCAACCACTGATTGTGTCTCCCTTGCATGAATCAACAGTATTAGGAGAAAGACATTTTAAGATTTGATCGGGCCATGAGTGAAAGACAGAATGCTTTTCCAAACTGCCCATGTGTTAGGGAGTACCACAGGCCAGAAACTAGAAAAGGAGTTTGGTAGCATCCAAAGGGTAGGAATTGCTGCCTGTAGCAGATGGGCTCTGTCTCTCAGCATGCCCCTTCAGCCCACCTCTGAGTTCACCCACAGTGCTGGACAGTCCTACCTGAGCTCACACTCAGATGATGACAAAGCCCCATGTCCATGCCAGGCTTGCCACTTTCTGCCTTGGAAGATAGACTTTTCTGAAGCTGTGGGAGTCAGAGAGACCTATGCAAAAGTGTAGCCCAGAAGAGCAAATTTGTTAATGTCCCGGAGACAACCCTCAACCAACACAAGATGGGAGCCAACGGATACATGACCCAGCTTCCCTTCCTTCAGGCAGAAATTTTGAGATATATTTACTCTCCATATGTCCCTCCAAACCAAAATTCCTCTGCCTACAGCAGAAACACCCCTCCTATCAGCTTTCATTCTTGCTCTGATTTAGTTTCCCCACATCCTCATTCCTGCTCCCTGGGATTACTTTCCAAATAAACTACCTGCACACAAATCCCTGGATCAGGTTCTGCTTTGCAGGGAAACAAACTAAGGCAGTGTCTGAAAGAGACAAAAACTCCAAAGGTCAGAAATTAGAGGGACCCTTCAACAGAGAAGCTTTGTATATTAAGATTCACCGTGATGAATACTTTAGAAGAAGTATGAATCCTCAGTCTTTAGTTTTGAATATATGTTGCCATCTATTTGTTTTTTAATTAAGCGTTGCCCCTCCTGATATGCCTCCATCCTCCTCACAGAGGTGAAAGCAAAATTTTAAGACTTTTGAATGCCTTCTATCCTTGTCTCGTCTCATACCTCTCATGGCTGAGATTCCATCCTGGTCCTTTAATCAGTATTTTTCTGGTTCAATATACTGAGGCATTTGCCTTCTGAGATTTACAGGGCATTATGAACTCAGAATTAATTTCCACCAAATCCCTCTCTGCTTCAGTGTACATGTGTGTCTTATCTTCCTAAAGAACAGGAATGGATAGAAGTCATGGACACACCTAGCAGAATAGAGCTCTCATTTTATTGGCTAGATTTGTGTGTAGTAGCTGCTCCGAGCTGCAAGGGAGGCAGGAAATTGAGGTTTTGTTTTGTTTTGTTTTGTTTTGTTTTTCTGGAGTAGAGATGAGTAAGCAAAAAAGGAGTAAAGAATGAGTACTTAGCCAGTGGAAAAGATTTTCCATAACTTTTTTTATCAGATGAAAATGTTAACCCCAGGTTTTTGTGGAGAGTGAAGGAGCTATTGAGTTTTATTCAAGGAAACCGTGACCTGTTAGAGTCATATAAAACTCCCACAAATATATAGTTACAGAAATAATAATCGCTGTTTGTTTCATAAATTATGGTTGTACAAGGGATAGAAAAGGAATAGTGTGGTGTCTACCCTCATGAATCTCCCCACGTATAAGATATACAAGGAGCTTGCAGCCTGTTAGGAAAACACATGGATCATTGCAATGCAGTGTGGAAAGTGCAGTGAGTGTAGTGTGCATACAACATTGCGGGAGCAGGGAATTGGGTAGGGGGTACCTGACCCAGTTCTCAAGAAGTCTTCCTGGGAGAGCTGTGAAGGGGCTTAACAGGTAACTTTGGATTATAGGTGGTTTATTTTGCTTGGTGTGAAAAGGAACCATTTGGAGTTTTAAGCAGGAGAACAAGGTAATCTGATGCACCCTTTATAAAGAGCATTCTGTTAGTTATGTGGAGAGTGGAAGAAGAGAGACTGGTTGCTGGTCCCTGCAGTTAGCTAAGAGAGAAGGGTGGCTTGCTCTGAGGCTGGAGCTTTGGAGACGTTAAGGAGTGATCAAATTCAGAATATGTTTTAGAGCTACTCCATGCCATTGAATCGAATGTAAAACAGAAGGGAAAGAGAACAAAAAAGTGACACCTAATTTTTTTCAGCTGTGGTAGTTGGAAACATGTAGGTTTTATTTACTATGATGGAGAAGACTGAAAGACGGATTACATGGGAAGTGGGTGGTCTCTTGTGTTGTTAAGTTTGAGATGCCCATGAGTTAATGAAGTGGAGATGTCCAGTAGACTGACTAGTACTTAGAGAAAGTCTAAATCCCATGGAGAAGTATGATCACTTCCTTTATGAGAACTTCCATGATGCCTTCACCCCTAAATCTGATTTTTAAGTGTGTCTTGATGGGCTTCTTTACAACCTCCAGCATAGCTCTTATCGAACTCTGCCCTGATTCTCTTTATCCACCTTTCCACCTGCCTATAACCTTGTTGAGTTCAGCCACTACATTTTATTTATCTTTGCATTCCTGTCACAAGATCCAGCATATGATAGGGGTATCACAGGTATCTTTTGGTGGCAATGGTATTTTGTTTAAGAATAAATGAGCATCCCTGTCAAGTAGAAAAAGCATAAATGACTATAATCATCTTCTCATCATCTACATTTTACTGGTACTGAATGTGACATGTTAGGGACTCTCAGCCCATCTTCTAATTTTAAATCTCTAATTCTTGCCACTAGACCATGCAGAATCAGGTCCTTAATAATACAGAATTGACTAAATTGACTCGTTTCCATGGAGTCCAAAAAGAAATGTCTCACTTTTTTAATGGATTTTTCAGAGAGGATAGACCTCCAATGGAATACCCATCCCTTGTCAAATCCTGTTGCTTACACAGGTTAATGGGTAAGTTTCATTAATATTTGATTAAATTGGGTCATTGAAGAAAAAAGTGGCAGCATTGGGGGATATTACCAATAATAGTCCATATGTACAACATTTCCATTTCAATGATCATTTTTATTCCCTTGTTTCAAGGTAAAAGGACTAATCTCTCAGAGTAAGTCTTTGTGCATAATTAAAAAATGAAGCTGGAGTTTGGGCCACAAAATTTGATATACATTTCCCTGTAACTTTTCTGGAATAGAAAATAAAAATGTCCATGTTGAAAGTATTATGAAATATGTTATTTAATTGTACAAACTTGATTCAATGTGGAGCAATACATTCAGATAACAAAGATTTTCAACACATAAATTGCTTTCTTTTTCTTCAGTTCATATGTACTCTAAAAGATTTACTGATTATGCGTGTGTTGTGATTATGACCGCTAAATTGTTATTTGCTTGGGATTTTCAAAGTTGTAACTTTGCAGTCAACATCAATCTGTAGCTTGTTCCAGTTACACTCATTTGCAATGATTAGTTAACCTTGTGGAAAAGTTGACACTTCTCCTGGGATCGTTCTTTGTTATTTTTTACCATGCCTTTTTTTTTTTTTTTTTGTATTAAACTACTTATGTTTATATCTCCTGAGGCCATATAATTTAATACTTGGTGATTTAAGATAGATTTAATTGGTGGAAAACCTTACATACTATTGCTAATGTAAGAGAAAAGCTTAGGGAAAGCCAAATTGAGTTTAGAAATTATCATGCCATGTTGTTTAGCAATACCTACTATAATAATCTGCAATTTTTAGATTATTTTCCCCAAAATAAAATAAAAATGAGTTCTATGAATAAAAAGTGATTTCTGTGCCCTTCACCTAGAGCATATGCAATATGAACATTATGTTCTTTTTGAATGACTGGCTCATTTAGTTATAAGCTATTTTTACTGTTGGGAAACTATTGGGATGATCTGGCTTCTCTTGAAAGTATCATTGGTTGATCATGTAGTGACATGGCAATAATAACCGGTTACATTTGTACAGCACTTTAAAAATAGCAATGTAATTTGTAATTCTCAAAGTGCTTTCACATTTGAGACTCACAGAAACCTCATGAAGAAAAAAGAGTATTTGCATTTTAATTGTGCAGTGGAGCAAACCAAGGCTCCAGTAAAAGGAGGGACCTAGACTCAACATAGGTCTGAATTTGAATCTATGTTCTTTCAATTGCACCACATTTAGGGATTATAGGACATCATGATATAAACCTCTAGAAGGCTAATGATCTTCTATATGGGATTAATAAACCCCGTTGTGTCCGGATGGTATCTTGTGGAGTGGGGAGTGTCCACCACATGAAAGGGGTGATACTCTAGCAGACTGTTAAGAATGAACAAAACTAGAGAATGAGGATGGGGAGGATGGGAGCTCTGGGCACAGAACTATAATTTGCACTCCCTCCTCTACCATCCTCTATTCTCCACCCTGCTTGTTTCTCTTAGTAGCTCTTATCACTCACCTGATATTGCTGTTTATACTCATGTGTTCATTGGCCACCTCCCCCACTACAATGCAAAGAGACAGGGACTCTGTGTAATTTATACACCTCTGCTTCCCCAACCCTTGGAAGAGATAGAGCACATTCTAGGCACTTAATACATATCCATGGGGTTAATGAACACTGAAGGAACCACATGTGCAGATGCAGGATACCTGACACAGCAGTGGTCCTTTTGGAAAACTGCAAGCCCTTTCATCTCCCTAATAGGTTGAATTATATCAGATACTGACACTTGACTACTCTTAATCATATTTACATGGAGACTTGTATAGTTCATCTTGATAGAACACAGAGAGAAAATCAGGAAGGGAAGAACACTTAAAGTTGGAAACAAAGGAAATGACCAAGTTTGGGATGACCCTGGCATGTTTAAATGTTGGATAAATCCTATGAAAAATTGGTTGCCATTGATGGGTTTTAAGTAGGGGATTGACATGACCAGATAGATGTCCCTGATAATTTGTAACAAGAGATTCAGAAGGAGAAGAATAGAGGTTGGAAGACAGCACAGAAGTCATTGCATCATTAGGCAAGAGATGGCAAGTGCCAAAACCCATTGGTTGGTGAGGTTCTGACTCACCCCCTCAGGTTCACTTTTTCCAGTCTCTCTCTCTCTCTCTCTCTGAATTCCTTCTACATGACCGGACCTATCTGGTCTCCTGAGTAGATACCAGCTCTCCTTTTTCACTACTGCCTCAAGCATGAAATGACTCAAATATATTTTCTCACAGTTGAGACAGATGGGATTTCCTTAAAAACTGAGGAGACATGAAATGTAAGAAAACAGACAAAAGCACTGAATGCAGCTTTCTGATCTGACCAAAGCCAGTTCACTCATCACAAGATCTCTGAGATCCCACCTCCTCACCCCTTTGAATTCTTAGGGCCTTTGCCCATCCTCTCCCTTGATTAATCTGCTTTGTACAATTTAAGACACCTTTAAGGGAAAAACATGCACTATTTATAATGAGTATACACCAGGACTTCACCGGGCAAACTGGACATAGGTCACCCTGGATACAACTAAAAACTCAACATTCAGGCAGTCATTGGATTTCTCTCCCAGGGTGTAAGTTTTGCAACTAGCTTGTTTGGGATACTTCACCAGGATAGTGCAGTGTATAAAGTCTAAGTGTTTTTTTAGCACGGCTGGTTATATCTTATTTAAACATTTCTATGCTAAAATTATTAGTGGTTGTTCCTTCCAGCTTTCAGATGTCTACTTGATGTCTTCTGAATGTCATAAGAATCCTGTGAGAAAGACAGGAGCCTGGGTTAATATGTGCATTTAATAGATAAGGAAATTGGGGTCAGGGATATTGGATCTAAAAAGTAATGATATAAAGAAGAAGGAAGACTAACCCTAGGGTCACAGAATATGTTCTTTTTTAAAAAATTTTTTTATTGTTATGTTAATCACCATACATTACATCATTAGTTTTAGATGTAGTGTTCCATGATTCATTGTTTGTGCATAACACCCAGTGCTCCATGCAGAACGTGCCCTCTTTAATACCCATCACCAAGCTAACCCATCCTCCCACCCCCCTCCCCTCTAGAACCCTCAGTTTGTTTTTCAGAGTCCATTGTCTTTCATGGTTCATCTCCCCCTCTGATTCCCCCCCTTCATTCTTCCCTCTCCTGCTATCTTCTTTTTTTTTTTTTTCTTAACATATATTGCATTATTTGTTTCAGAGGTACAGGTCTGTGATTCAACAGTCTTGCACAATTCACAGTGCTTACCAGAGCACATACCCTCCCCAGTGTCTATCACCCAGTCACCCCATCCCTCCCACCCCACCCCCACTCCAGCAACCCTCAGTTTGTTTCCTGAGATTAAGAATTCCTCACATCAATGAGGTCATATGATACATGTCTTTCTCTGTTTGACCTATTTCCCTCAGCATAATACCCTCTAGTTCCATCCACGTCGTTGCAAATGGCAAGATCTCATTCCTTTTGATGGCTGCATAATATTCACAGAATATGTTCTTGAGCCCTGGCCCATCAGCACTCTGTTTATAGCAGCACACCTCAAAGTGTGGGCCACAGATGCTTTCACCCAAATGCAATGAGAGTAGACTATAGAAACTTTTATCACAATTCGGCAGAATTGCTTTATGTCTATTGAACCTAATAAAAAAAAATCAAGCTTGTATTTTATAAGCTCTTCTTTTTTTGTTTGTATTTTTCTCATAATTCATGCTTATTTCATTTTACAGAAGCATTAGTCCACGACAAATTGAAAAATTTTAAATATAAATCCTTTATGACAGCTCATTTGAGAAATACAGGGCTCCAGGAGATCAGGCAATTACTTAAGCATGCTGGGTTTTAGCTTCCTCGCTTTTAAAAACTGAAAACAATATGTCATTCCACCTCACAGGGCTGATGAAACAATAAAAAAAAAATAAAGTAATAACTAACATTTGTATAGGTCCTAAGGGTAGTGATTTTTAAAATATGCTCTGTAGTAGCCCCAAGAATTGACAGGACTTTAGCTAGTGGAGGATGGGGCTTCGTGAATGATTTCAGCACCAGCCCTGCCCTACTCCTCACTCCCTCTTCAAGCTAAATTGGTTTTAATTTCACCTCTTTCAAATATTAGGTTTCTGCTCTAAGATTGCCATTAAAGAAAGGTTTCCATTAAAAACAAAATTCTAACTCTCCTCTAGAGTATACAAAGTGTTTTATACTCATTATCTCATTTAATCCTCACAAAAGCCATGTGATGTCTGGATCATTATTTCACAGATGAAAGAAAACAGGGCAAACTTACACAGTGGTCAGCATCTCAGCTGGTAAGTGATGGATCCTGACACAAGCATGGGCCTTAGGATTCTATGCCCTGGTCTCTTCCTGGCAGCCTGGCAAGTATAAAAAAGAGCCTACAGTTTTTGGCACATTTTTTTCTTTCCTTCTACTACATTTCCTTGCAAAGTCTTGGCTCACAAAAAGAACCTTCAAAGAAAGAGTTCAAAGGTCACCAGAAGTATATATTGTGCTTAGGAAAATCAAATTTATACTTCCTAAATAATAAACTCAGAAACATCTCCCTACTGAGGCTTAACTGTGTGTGTGTGTGTGTGTGTGTGTGCATGTGTGTGTGTTGTGGAGTGAATTGTGTTCCTCAAAATTCATATGTTCAAGGCCCCAGAATGAAACTGTATTTAGAGATGGTCTTTAAAGAGATAATCAAATTAAAATGAGGTCATTAGAGTGGGCCCTAAACCAATATGGCCAATGTCCTTACAAGAAAAGGAAATAGGGACACAGACACAACAGAGAGAAAATGATGTAAAGACACAGAGAACACACCCGCAAATAAGCCAAGCAAAGAGGTTTGGAGCAGATCTTCCTCATGGCCCTCAGAAGGAAATAAAGATGTCAATACCTTGATCTGGGACTTCTAGTCTCCAGAATTGTGAGAAAATAATTTTTTTTTTTTTTTTTTTTTTTGTTATTTGAGCCACATAGTCTGTGATAGGTTGTTATGGCAGCCCTATTAAAAGAAAATAGTGTGGGGTGCCTGGGTGGCTCAGTCAGATAAGCATCCAATTCTTTATTTCAGCTTAGGTCATAATCTCAGGGTCGTGAGATTGAGCCCTGAGTCAGGTTCTGTGCTGAGCATGGAGTCTGCTTGAGAGTCTCTCTCTCCCTCTAGCCCTCCCCACTGCTCCTGCACACTCTCTTAGTATAAATAAATAAAATCTCAAAAAAATAATAATATAGTGAGTGTATGATATTTATAACAATGTATGGCTTCCCTTGTTACTTTTTATGTGCCAGGTAACAAAAACACATCATATTATTGTCTGTCCCATAGATTCAGGAAATACTGTGTTGACATTCCACAGCAAGTGAGTCACAATTTTGAGCTTCTCTCTCTCTTTTTTTTTTCTTTTAAAATTCTGCATTTTCAGAGGAGTGTTAAAGCCCATAAACAAGTACTTTGTTAACAGGAACTTAGCTGTTCTTTGGAGCTAGCAACCCAAATTTCCAGAGATCCCACTACCAACTGTAAGGTCATTAGGAAGGCGTCCGTCATTCTTAGACTTAATTTTTCACCTGCAAAAGGGAGGATTGGAGAGGATTATCTCTAAGGCAATGTGTTACGGTTATAAGGGCGCTGAACTTGAAACAGAATTGTCTGAATCCAAGTCCTGATTTTATCACTGTCTAGCTATGTAATGTCAGACAGGTCTCTCAGCTCCTTGGAGATTTTATTTACTCTTTTGTAAAAATGTGGATAACATACCAAAATCACAATATGGCTATGAGGACATGGTAAGATAATAAATGTGAAAATACCTGGAACACTGAAGAATCCAAACCAAAGTTGATTTGACTTTCCTTTCAGTTCTGAAATGCTAGGTCTGTGAGCATTTTGATTGGATCGGATAGTATCTCGAAATATAATTTCAACTAACTTCTAAAGGCCTAGCAAGATTGCATATGTAGAAAAAGCAGCTCAATTATCCTACATTCTTATTTCTTACAAAAGTATTTTAAAAGGCAAGAAGGATGTCTTCTGGACATTACCATGACATGCCAGAGTATGATGTCAGTCAGTGTGGAAATCGATCATCATCTCCTCTGACATCCCTGATGCTGGCAGATGCCTTTAATTTCAAATGAGCAGATTGAAGGTACTACAGATCCTCAATGAAATGGTAAGATCCAAGTGGATTCTTAATACCCACAGCCAAGCTTTTGGGGCTGTCTTATAGAGTCTAAAGAGGATATCAGCAGAGACCATAGTTCTCCAGATCCCTGGGGCAGAGGTGGAGGTGGAATTCGAGTTAGCAACACAGAAAGATGAGACGGTATTGAATAATTCATCCATTCACTTGACAGATGCTTAATAAATACCTATTAGATGCTCATCACTGTACTCATAGAAAGGGAAAAAGTAACTTGGCTTTTATTTCTTGATCAAATTCAATAAACATGTTGATGGCCTAGGGTGTAATCTCCTAGGAATAAAGGTGAGTATAAGAGAGCGTCTTCCCTCCAAGAATACATAGAGGAGACATGCAAAAGTCACTTATTATACACACAAGGGCCAACAGCAAAATTGATGTTAAGCTGCTACTTTATTAATAGCAAAGTTAGCAACTGACAAACTGACAACTCATTACAAAGCCCTGTTGAAGGGTCTTTAGGAGCCTGTGGCTGAAGCACAAGGCTGAAGCCAGACCTCTGATCACCGAGTCCCCATGAGATCTAAGCCTTGGGATCTTACCTTCTTTGGCCAACAGCAAGGAGAAAATAATCTGTGGAAGGTCCAGAGTTCATTTCCTTGGTTTTGGAGAAGCAGAGAAAGTGAGACAGTGAGACAGAGAAACAGAGTAAAAGAGAGTGGCAGAGAAATTTGAGAGGTATAAGAGGAATCCAAAAAGAATTTTTGCTAATTTGACCAATCAGATTAATGATTTCCCCTCCTTTATCTGGAAATTAAAGGAGATTCATGACAGGAAAATGTAAGCCTTTTCCTTCTTTTAGGTGTTGGAGGAAAGAAGCTAGAGACAGGGAAATGAGTTAGAAAGCTTTTGTAATTGGCCAGGGATAAGGTCCTCCAAAGGACACTGGTGCTATAAATGATGGGGGTATATCTGAGAAAATTTGTATGAGAAAAAAAGCTATAAACATGGGGCCTAAGAACAGCAACAGCAGAGCCACAAAAGGTTGCCATATTTTTGAAGCCTAGTCAGCCAAGGCAATGACTACTAATTTACTCAACATTTTAAAGCACCTACTCGGTGCATTCATTGCACTAGACTTGTTCGTTCATAGATATAGACATAACCTCTTAAGCTCAAATATCTTACACTTTCAGACCAGCTATATCCATAAACACACAACTGGAATACAACATGGTTGTCACCATAAAGGATGAACATACCAGAAACCAGGCAAATGCAGAAGGAATGCCTTGTTATGCCCCAGGACCTGGAGGAAGGCTCCACAGAGAGAGAGAACATATGAACTAAGTCTTTGAAGCCAGAGAAAGGGCTCACTGAGCAAGGTGACTATATGGAAAGAGAATGCTGACTGAGTGATCAAAGGAAAGGAAGCATTGCTGAACACACTGTGTGTTGAGAACCATTTATTTATGTCTGCTGAGCTCCCGCCCTAGATAGGGATACCAGAGTGCATCGTAGAGAAAGTCTCTGCTCTTATGAAGATTCCACTATGGTTACGCAGGAAAGGGAGCACAGACAATAAACAAATAAATGATAAAGATATTATTAGAAACCGACATTCACAACCTAGAAAATAAGATGGGCTGATGAGATAGCTCCAGGAGACCTATTTTATTTGGAGAGGGGATCAAGGAAAGTGTCTTTTGGCCCTGACAGTTGAGCTCAAATGTTAGGAGGGATTCAGCCATGTGAAGATGAGGGACAACACTCCAGGAAAACGGGGTAATGAGAACAAATGCTCAGAGACCAGAGCAGACTTGGAAGATTTAAGGACTAGGTTGAAGGTCCACACAGCTGGAGCTCGTGAGTAAAGGATCAAAGAAACAGGAAGTGGCCAGACCATGTGAGACCTAGGAATATTTGACATGGTGGGGACATAGAGTGGGGAACCTTGCAGCAAGGTTAGATCATGAAGAGCTAAAGGTGCTGCACTATGGAATCAGGACTTCCACCCATTGTCTTAGCTCAATCCTGCTGCTGTAACAAAATGCAATCAACTGGGTGGTTTATAAGCAACAGGAAATTTTTTTTTCACAGTTGTGGAGCCTGAGAAGGCCGAGATCAATATGCTGACAGATTTGGTGTCTGGTGAGAGCCCACTTCCTCATAGACAGCAGTCTTCTCTCTATGTCCTCACATGGTGGAGGGGGTGAGGGAGCTCTCTGCGGTCTCTCTTGCAAGGACACTAACCTTATTCATGAGGACTCCACTCTCATGACCTAATTGTTTCCCAAAGGTTTAAATTGGCCCTGCTCCTAATGCCATCATATTCAGAGTTAGAATTTCAACATATGAATTTAAGAGGGATATAAGCATTCAGCCTATTGTACTCGTATAATTGGAAACTAGTGAAAAGGAACAAGATTGGGGGAAAGTTCTAATTTTAGTTTTGTTAGCCAGCTGAGTGGCTGAGGCGCCCTCACTCAGACACCATCCAGCCTCTGGTTAGATTAACAATGGTCTATAAAAGGATGCTCACAGCAGGCAAGACTGAGGATTAAGTATTAATAAATTGTCTATGTGAGCCTGGAATGCAGGCTCAACAGTCATCCAGAGAGAGGCAAATTCACAAGATTTTTTTTTTTTTTCTCTTCTTTCACAAGCCCCTTGGACACAGAATGTCCTCTGTGAACTAGCCAGGAGAAAGCAATCTGGCTTTACAGGGCATGTAATCTGGAAAGCAGGGAAAGAAACATTTAAGCTGTTATTCAAACAAGTTTCATTCCAATTACTACTTTCCTCTCTGTCAAAATCAATTATTCTCACTTTTGACATGGCCATTGCTTGCTGAGGCGATGGAGGCATCTGGCTCCGTATTTTTCTCTCGATGTTTTCTTTTTTGGTTGCTTTCGGTTGTGGGTTGTTCTATAGTGTTGTTGTTGATTTTCACATTGCAGCCAGAGCCACGGAGTTGCTTTTACATGGCCATAAAATGAAATGAATGTACACAGGAAAGGGAGACTTGCTCCAAGTCAAGTACTGGACAGCTTAGCTTAATATACATTCAGTTTCACAGGGAGAGACCTGTTTGCTCTCATTGCTTAAAGACACAGTGACCATTTGCTTTGTGACATCCCCCACATCAGCACTGGACTCCAGCCAGATGAGGACTGACAGGCCAGCTCATTTTTGCCTTGTGACCCTGGGAGAAACGCGAGTCCCGGATGACTTTGATGGGCTAATTGTAGCAGCACACTGAGTTAATCACACCACAGTTGGGCGCCTGTCAGCACCTCCATGACGCTATCAGCTGAGGCTTCATGACACAGAGAAAAGGGAAGTGAACAGAGAGAGCTTAAGTATTTCCTAATATGTGGCTATTAAATTGAATTTGACCAATGTTCCTGCAGTCAAGTTGGGTCCCTTTTTGTTCTGTCATCTTGAGTCTCCTTGTGTTATTCTTTGCCCTGTCTTCTGAAAGTCAGGCATGAATTTCAAAATGACGGCCAGCATGCATGTTTTCAGTGACTAAAATTTTTATTAAAATTTACTATATTAAAATTGTTTTAAAATTTATTCAGCTGTAGTTTTAAAACATCTCTTAAATCATATATTCATTGCTGTCTGTACTCCGATGGACTCTGAGAAATCCAATTTAAAACTCAGGGAGGTGATAGTAGGAAAGATGTGGGAAGATCAAGGGGTACCTATATTTTCTTTTGTTACAGCCATATTAAATTTATTTTTGTCCTCTGCTTATTTCCTGCATTTTATCGCATTCAAGATTTTGTTCATAACGTTTATAGATTTTTCTTAGACTGGGTGGCTTAAACAACAATGTATTTCTCATAGTTCTAGAGGCTTCTCCTTGTACCCACACGTGACACAGTGAAAGTGAGGATGTTTATCCTATACCTGTCCCACCATTATATTTTGGACGCACATAACCTGCTTGGTTTCACAGGTTCACAGCTAGAAAGGGATTTTACCTCAGGATGAATCCTACCTCGAGTCTCACCCATATCTGATTTATATGATACTTAGAATTTAGGTGAGACTTTGGACTTTAAAGTTGATGCTAGAATGAGTTGAAAGTTTTGGGCTGTTGGGAAAGAAGAAATGTATCTTGCATACAAGAATGACATGAATTTTAGAGGACAAGGGTCAGAATGCTGTTTACTGAATGATCATGTCCACCCACAAAATCCGTAAGTGGGAGGCCTAATGCCCAATGTGAAGGTATCCAGAGATGGGTCCTTGAGAGGTGATTACATCATGAAAGTAGAGGCCTCATAAATGGGATTAGCTGCTTCTTCAAAACTTTGCTTAGAAATCTCTTCAGTTAAATATCCAATTTCATTGGTCTCAAGATCTACCTTCCACAAAACAGTAGAACACAAACAATTCAGTGAGGTTTTTCCTGCTTTATGACAAGGATTGCCTTTTTTCCCCATTGTCCAGTAACATGCTCCTCGTTCTCATCTAAGACCTCACCAGAATGGCTTTGACCATCATATTTCTATCAACATTCTGTTCATGATCATTCATGCATTCTCTCAGGGGATGAATGTTTTCTTGCAGCTCTCCTCTTTCCTTGCTAAGTTCCCACAGTCCCTTCATGACGACCGGGCTTTCTCTAGCAAGCTCCTACAAAATGCTTCCAACTGCCACCTCTTACCCAGTTCAAAAGCTGCCTCCACAATTCTAGGTATTTGTTACAGCAGCACCCCACTTTCAGTACCAATTACTGTCTTGGGTCATCTCAGGCTTCTGTGACAAATACCATACTCACAGTACTGAAGGGTGGAAAGTCTGAGATTGGGGTGCCAGCAAATTCAGTGTCTGATGAGAGCTCTCTTCCTGGTTTGCACATGGTCACCTTCTCTCTGTATCATCACATGGATGAAAGAAAGAAATCATCTCTCTTGTCTCTTCTTATAAGGGCTCCACCCTCACGATGACCTAATCACCTCCTAAAGGCCCCACCTCCAAATACCATCACACTGGGGATTAGGGCCTGAATATATGAATTAGTCAGTCCATAGCAGAAGAACTAAAAGAAGTGACTGATCTCCACAGTTGGGTTGATATTTATTGTTCTCTAAAAAGGTTTCTTCCTGTACACACACTTACATATACATGTACATACATATTAATATGTAAATATATCTAGTTATATATTTTTCTATATTTATTATTTATTTATTTATTTATTTTTATTTTATTTTTTACCAAATGTGATTGTTGATATTATGAGCTATGGTAGTATCGGCAAACTTTGAGATCTATGGGAAATTATTTATCTTACGTGAACATCAAGATTTTACTATATTAAATAAGCTATTTTCTGACACTCTTTATTTGCCAGATTTGCTTGCACATCCATGAGTTGACTATATTTAAAACAGCCACCAGAGATATCATTGCTGTATCCCAAATTCAATAATTTTTAATTCTTCCAAAAGAATATCTGATACAGTAACTCAAGGAAGCAAGAAGTGGAGATCTTTTCTCGTCTGTTGTATACACAAAGAAATAAAGTCACATAAAGATAAGTGGGCTAGGGTCTTTGGAGGCAGTGATGTTGACTGTCTTGTTCACTTCTCACCCCTCCACCTAGTACTGGTGTATAATAACTGCTTAATTACTAAATAACTAATTAGTGATTAAATTAATTGTAGAAGATACATCATCCTTTACTGTCACAACTGCTTCTATAGTTTTTGGTCTCTAAACCTACAACCCTGTACTAAGTGCACATAGGAACATCCAATAATGTGTTGCTTTGGTCACAAGCAAACATTGCATGAATACTATTATTTAAAGATTTTGAAAGTGCTTAAAAAGCATCAGAATCATTATCATTATAAAAATAAGAAGTTTATTTGATGTTTTCAAAATTATCATATGGCTTTGAGTCGTTTATAAGTTACATATGGGAGGAAGGTAATGGGGACCCATAGTGTTTTGGTTCTTGTGGCCCCTGAGGTTCTTACTCTCGCCATCTCTCTATGTTCTTTCTTCATCAGCTTCTGCTTCCTTTACCCTTTGAATTAGAGTGTTTGGGCTCTTTTTGCCAACAAAGGACTTAATCTGGACTCTTGTGATGCCTACCAAGAGAAGCTTTCATAGCCTGGAAAATCTCTGTAAGAACCACCACTAGCAAGCTACCTCTAAGATACCCACTCAGAAACCCAGAAGCTAGATATAGTTTGGTCTCAAGTAAGAAGCAGACCCTTACCCCAGAAGTGTTTATTTTTCTTTTAATAAATTAGTGAAGCAACACAGACATTACAGAAATGCTGAGGGCCCTCTCCCAAAGCACCAGCAGGATGAGGTTAGAGAAGCCAGGAGGATCCCCTGGTGAGTCTGGGCAAAGTCTGAGACAGCCCTGGGATTTCTCAACTCTGAGCTCAGAACTCAACAGCTTACCATGAGGCCTTCCCAATGAACTTTGTCCCAATGAGGGTGGGCATCACAGGAAAAGATAATGACCAGTCTTAGCTCCTCCTGTGGCCTGGGAAAGATAGGTGTGTGAGCTGCTGTCTACCCAAGGTTGCAAGGACAATGAGCCCCTGAGCTAGATGGTCTTAGAATAGACTCACAGAATCCAAGGGATAAAATGGAAAAATGAACCATCTCTATGTTCTCTTTCACTGGTGTTTTTTTATCCACTGCTAAATGACTCCTGTGATGGGATCTTACAACTTTCTAATGTTACAATTATTGAATCAAATCATTTTAATTGCTAGATATACCTACTAAAATATACCCTAAGTGACATTGCATTATTCATTGTTTTGCTCTGTGGAGGCAAAATAAATGGGAACTTTTCTCTACTTTCTATAAGAAGTCTTCAAATATTTGAAGGTAGGAGGCTTGCAGCCATAATTCTTCTTCTATCTGGGCTAAACAACTCCATTCCTCTTCCTACTCCAGCCTGGTTTCTACCTTCACTGAAATTTCTCACCATGGCTACCAATGAACTTAAAAATAATGAATCCTGTGAACAGATTTCAGTTCCTACCTTACTGAACTCTTCGGATGCATCTAACAGGCATAATTGCTTTCTCCTTGGAATATTTCTCTTGACACATTTTTCCCAGTTTGCCAGCCTCACCCCTGGCATGTATTCTCAGTCACCCTTCTGCATTGGTCTTCTGTGCTTTAACTACCCACTAAGTGTTGACATTCCTTGGGCTCTTGTCTTTGCCTTCTTATCAGTGTAGGAACGAACTCTCAGTGAATGCATCCACACCTGTGCCTCAACTCTCATCTAAACATTGATAATAACCAAATTACACTTCCTGTTTGAGCATCACATGACTATATTCAACTTCACCAAAAAACACCCCATTGGGATCTCAAACTCATTAAGGGCAAAACTATGATAATTGCATTCCTCACAAGAATGAGTTCCTCCTCTTCTGTGTTCTTGCTTTCCTCCTCCTGTGCTCCCAAACTTAATAAATTGCCCTGCCATCTATCTCCTCAATGACACAGTGAAAAAACCTACAAGTTATCTTTGGCCTAAGTCATTTATCTGCAATTTTCCAACAAATGAGGATCAAAGATGGAATTTAAATCCAAGGCTCCTGCCTTCTTGATGTGAAACCAAATGGTTTTTCTTCATATATTTATTTTTGTATACCTATCTTGTAATTTATCTTTACTCAGGTAAATATATGCAAATACAACTTCTCAGAGAACATTAACTATTATGTGCTGAAATTAATTTCAATGACAGATAGAATATATACTTCCAGGGCATCTGGGTGTTGCAGTCGGTTAGGTGGCCGGCTCTTGATTTCAGCTGAGGTCATGATCTCAGGGTCCTGGGATTGAGCCCCACAAAGGGCTCCACACTCAGTAAGGAGTCTGCTTGAGATTCTTTCTCTCCCTCTTCCTCTGCCACCCCCTGCTCGCACACTCTCTCTCTCTTTAAAATAAATAAATATATCTTAAATATATATTTTTTTCATTCTATTTCATATCATCCTCATATGAATACAGAACTTTGATACATCCTACAATTGCTTATGAAGTTTATTTCTGTGAAGGAGAAGTGAGGCAATAAGGCAAAGTTCACAGCTGAGACCAGGCACACTTTCCAACAGTTAACTTCAACAAGGAGAACTTTGACACTTGCAATAGGGGGAAACCTTTCCATGAATTGCTGCTTTATTAAAACCTTGCTCAGCAGTTGCAGTTTAAGTGGAAAGGGAATTTCTGCTTCTGTATATAGGACTGTGGGGTCAGATGTCAACCAGGGTCTTCTCAAGCTGGACTGGAAGAACTTGCCTCTTCTACGTCAGCCTCCATATTTTAACTGATGACAAATACTTAAGAATTAAATACTTCTATTAAGGAAGGCATGATGCCTTGCACAGCCTGCATGCCTAAGTGTTGCCATGGATGTGAACTTCAGTGTTTCCACACCATTTCTAAATTTTTGCCGAGAACCATTTCCTCCTTCAAAAAATTACAAAAGTCTAACTCGGAGATTAGATATTTTAGGGCCAGTCAATTATTTCAGAAGAATTGTACTTTGTTGAAATCAACACTCAAATATGCTCTAGCAACATTGGGGTTTGGCAAGCTTGCCTAATCTAGGAAGTTCAAAATAAAGTCTGCATGCTCCATCCTTAGAGTTCTCAGCTCAGGTCGGACAGCACAGTGGGCTGTTACATAGGAGGCCATTCTCTTGAAAGCAAGTGGTGGAAATTGGGCATGAAATCCTCTATTCAGGAGAATACAACTTGGTATTATCCTAAAATGTGCATGATTAGGTGAACACATTCAGATAGAATAACATTTCCTCCCCAATCCACCCTCTTAACCTTCAGTCGCCTTTCAAATGATTTCATTATTCAGATTATAAAATTTAGCTTACTTGCTTGCTCTTGCTGCCAAAAGTTTGCAGACTGTTGCTGGGATCTGCTAGATATTCTGAGGATGAATCATCCAGTGTCTTACTTTTCCATGCAATATCAAATATATTCACTGCGTGGAAGAAAATAGGAGCCACAATTTATTAAATGTCTGCCATGTGCCATATTCTATATGAAGCTCTTTGTTGACCTTATCTTTTTAAATTTTTATAAGCACTCTATGAGGCAGAAATTATTTTAAATATGTGTATATGCTGCCTTAATCCTAAAAGAATTCAAGACAAAGAAGATGACAGTAAACTTACTCTCTCAAAGAGTAGTTTAAATCTCAGAGTACTTAGGTAACGTTCTAAGAGGCATAGAGCTAAGGAGTGGCAGAATTGGGGATTATACTCCAATTGGCCTAATTCCAAGGGTTATACAGTGCCCACCACACCTTTAATAGGCACTATAATGACTAGCAAAGTGACTGGTGGACCACAGTAGAACTGAGTGAGGCAGGGAAAAGCACAAGACGGGAGAAGCAGCTGTCAGATGGAAAAATGCAGAACCAGGAGTGAGCAAAACTTAAAAAAAAAAAAATCTATGGCATTTAATATCTCACAATGAGAGGACTATAGGCATTTTGGATGGATAGTTATTTCTTAAGCAGCACCGTTCCCACATTGCAGGATGGTGCCAATACTCTCTCCAGATACTTAATGTCAGCAGCATTCCTATCACTGAGACAAACAAAAACACCCTCTGTGTTTCCAAATGCCCTTTAAGGGGGCAGTGCTGCTCCCAATTAAGAACCACTGCTTAGAGGAAAGGGGAACTGTAATCTTAATAATTATAGATATTAATATTCTCATTTTTCCAAAAGTGGAAATTCTAAATTCTAGTTCATACCTTTGGAATAGGTGCTAAATGTTATCTTTTAACCCAATAATGCCACTGTCATAATTGCCTTGATATTTCTTTTCTTGCAAAGATCATAATCTTGTACCTAAAGAGACATTTTGTAGACACATATGCAGATCATTCATTTCCCAAAACAGGACATGGGTCTTCTACAATCTCCAGAGTGTTCTTATGATAGATACTTGAATAATCTGCTTAACTTAATTTTCTACTTAATTGATTAAAGACAAGATCCTAATAAAGGCAATCCAACTCTTTTTTTTTAATTCCAGTGTAGTTAACAGTGTTATATTAGTTTCATGTGTACAATATAATGATTCAACACTTCATACATCACCCAGTGCTCATCACGACAAGTGCAGTCCTTAATCCCCATCACCTATATCACCACACCCCATCCCCCTCCCTTCTGGTAACTATCAGTTTGTTCTCTATAGTTAAGAGTCTGTTTCTTGGTTTGTCTCTCTTCCTCTCCTTTTCCTTCCCTTTGCTGATTTGTTTTGTTTCTTAAATTCTACCTATGAATGAAATCATATGGTATTTGTCTTTCTCTGACTTTCATTTAGCATTATACTCTCTAGCTCCAACCACGTCATTGCAAATGGCATGATTTCATTGTTTTTATGGCTTAATAATATTCCATTGTGTATATACACCACACCTTCTTTAGCCATTCATCTATCAGTGGACACTTGGGCTGCTTCCATAATTTGGCTATTGTAAATAATGCTGCAATAAACATAGGGATGCATTTATCTCTTTGAATTAGTGTTTTTGTATTTTGGGAGGGGTAAATACCCAGTGGTGAGATTACTGGGTCATAGGGTAGTTCTATTTTTAACTTTCTGAGGAAACTCCTTACTGTTTTCAACAGTGACTGCATCAGAAGGCAAAACAACTTTTGATCCATTTCTGCTTGGGAGTCTGAATAGGAAAGACTTCATGAAATAAGTGGTAATCTTGTGAACACTAATTCAATATGCAATATTAAGTTAATATTTATTTAAGATTTAAAGGGTGTTCATAGGTAGGAAAAGACATGGTGATTGAGAACATAGCAAAGTCTATGACATGGGAAAGCATTCAAAATATGATCACACTTAGCAAGACCAAAGGATTCAGGTTATTTCCAAGTAGGAGAGTAACTTAGGGTTTCTGCAGAGCATCTGGGTTACATCAAACAATGGCAGACATCTTTCTCTAATCAGTGTAACCCCCACATTTGTCCATTTTTGCCTTGTCCATGAGTAGCAGAAAATGACTGTGTCCTAGCTCTAAAATCTCTACTATAGCATATGTTTCTAGTGAGCATCAAGAAAGCATGAACTTCCGGTGAACACATCACAAAAACACTAAATCAAAACGCAGACCTCTCAGAGAGAAGAGCCAGGTTTCATTAATGCAAGGAAAGGAATGCTTATAGCCTCTCTATGATATTTAGTACAAACTGCAAGCATATAATCTGCCATCCAACTTTAACTCAGTCCTCCATTAACACCCAGGCCCTGATTCCCAGACTTCTCTACACATCCGTTCATTGATAAAGTCCTCTTTTTTTCTCTCAACTAGCTAGCCTATATCCACCTGTTACCACTAAACACATGCTTTGCAATTCTCTGCCCCACTTTTCCCCTGAAATCAAACTTCCATGATGGAAAGCAGATTCCAGGGTCATCTTCTCTTTGACTCCCAACTGGGTACAGCAATTGGGAGGAAAGGTCCCAAATGCAGAAAAACAGGATTAGTGGAGAGAGTGCTGGAGCATTTATCTCCCACCCCCTCCCTGCTGCCTCCCTGACTTGCTGATGTGGTTCTGGCAGTGGCTGTATTCCTCCTGGACCACAGTTCCCATAGACATTTTTTCCTTTATGGTCTGGCACTTAGTGGGCTTTTTAACACTGTTTCCTCTGCTTGGATCTTCAGACCAAGGGGTAGTAATGACTGCCCACAATTACCAGTCTCTGGGTGCCTTATTTTTCCTTGTTGATTCCCCTGAGCCCTGCCTACAGCTTGATAAATTTTTCCCCTTTATTAAAGTCTCCAAAATTGAACCATTGGAGTGGTTTTGTTGGGACTCTAACCAATATGTCCTCCCTCCATTGCTATCCATCATACCTTGGAACTCCCCACCTGTAATCAGCAAGCTCCTCTTGATCCTTGGCCTCTTCACAAAATGTTCACTCTCCCATCTTGCCTAGAAACCTAGCTGAGAGTCTTTACAAGTTCACTTTCCCTATAGCTTTGCAAGTGGAGGATTTGTTATCTCACACCCCTTGTGGCTTGGGAGCAGCACTGGCTCATCATTATAGTTTTCTGGCCATTATCCATTACACACACACCAAAAGCAAAGGAACCCCTATTGTTTAAAAGGGTCATGCCATCCTGTTTTATCTTCATCTTTACTGATTTGTTGCTGTCATCCCCTGACCTCAAAACCACTTCTCCTCATTCATTTAAGTCTTTAGCTGTTAATTCATCCTTCCACTATTACTCTTGTCTTACAGTGACATCAGCATTTATTCATTCAGCCAACAGATATTTTTGGAGTACCTATTAATCTTGTAGTTACTAAAGATACAGTGTTGAGTAAGACAGAAGAAGCCCCTACTCTCACATACTAATATGTGGGGACAAAGGAGGAAATCTATGTGAATTAATCATTTAAACCTTAGCCTAACCAGTGTCACAGATGACTATTGAATGGGGTCCCAGGAATTGTGCAAGAGAATAGCCCTGTTAGCCCTTTACTCCTTATTTTCCTTATCTCTAAAGACTTCTCTTTCAAACTGCCTTTACTTACTCACTCCCATGTGTCACACTCACATTATCATCACTAGAACCTGTGTTGCCTACAAAATCTCAAATTTAAATATAGAATTTTCTGATCTTCACCTTCCATTCCAGGGCTTGCTTTCTTTAGTGACCCTCTTACAAGTTGTTTAGACTCACTATACCTCCAGGCTATTGGTACCACTTTTTTCTCACTATTCCTGAGGATTTTTTTTTTTCCCTATCTTTAGGACAAATGGGAGAGCTGAACTGAGACTGCACATTAAACCAGAGATTCTCAAGGAAACTGAGTGGTCCCAGCTTACCGGGGCTGAAAACACAACATTTTCTTTTTGTCCACCGGTGATGTGGTTAGTCTCTGGGCAAACCCTTTTCAACTAAGCAACTCCATCCCTACAGAACCAAAGCCCTGCAATAATATTCCTCTGTTTAAATTCTTAAAAGTTGTTTTTGTACTCTTCTTTGGACCCCAACTAAAACACAAAAGGCTAGTAACATTGAAAAGATGTCTAACTCAATAATATCAAGGGGAAATTAAAATTAAGACAACATATCAACCAAATTGACAATAAATAAAAAGCTTCTGCACAGCAAAGGAAACAATCAACAAAATTAAAAAGCAATCTATGGAATGGGAGCAGATATTTGCAAATGGCATATCTGATAAAGGATCGGTATCCAAAGTATATAAAGAACTTATAAAACTCAACACTCAAAAAATAAATAATCCAATTAAAAATGGGCAGAAAATATGAATAGACATTTTTTCAAAGAAGACACACAGATGGACAACAAACACATGAAAAGATGCTCAGCATTACTCATCATCAAGGAAATGCAAATCAAAACTACAAAGAGATATCAGCTCACACCAGTCAGAATGGCTAAAATCAACAACACAAGAAACAACAGATGTTGATGAGGATGTGGAGAAAGTGGAACACTCTTGAATTATTGCAGTGACTCTGGAAAACAGTATGGAGGTTTCTCAAAAAGTTTAAAATAGAACTATCCTGCGATCTAGCAATTGCACTACTAGGTATTTCCCCAAAGAATATAAAATACTAATCCAAAAGGATATATGCACTCCAATGTTTATAACATCATTATCTACCAAATTATGCAAACAGCCCAAGTGTCCACAAACTGATGAACGGATAAAGAAGAGGTGGTATATATTTACATACAATGGAATATTACTCAGCCATAAAAAAGAATAAAATCTTGCCACTTGAAACAACATGGATGGAGCTAGAGAGTATTATGCTAAGCAAAATAAGTCAGTTAGAGAAAGACAAAGGCCATATGATTTCATTCATATGTGGAATTCAAGAAACAAAACAAACTAGCAAAGAAAAAGAGAAAGAAAGAGAAAAAGAAACCACGAGAGAGACTCTTAACTATAGAGAACAAACTGATGGTTACCAGAGGGGAGGTTGGTGGAGGATGGAAGAAATAGGTGATGGGGATTAAGGAGTGCACTTGTTGTGATAAGCACCAGCTTATTGTATGGAGTGTTGAATCACTATATTGTACATCTGAAACTAATAATAAACGGTATGTTAACTAGCTAGAATTTAAATAAAAACTAAAAAAAAGAGAAAAACACCTATATCTTAAAGAAAAAAAGTAGTTGACATGGTTATAGAGTTAAGAAACACTTATACATTTCTACTGGGAATGTAGATCAAAATAACAAATTGAAATTGAAAACAACTTATATTACCTTACATTAGTGGACATTTACATATCTAGCACTTGTAATTCCTAATAATTAGAGAAACTCTTGCCCTTTATACTCTTCTGCAAAGTCTTGTACAAACTTAACATATTTTTTAAATGTTAGGAATAATCAGAAAGAAAGAAAGAACCCCAAATGACCATTAACAATGTTATGGATTATAAATTATGAAATATAAATATATATGATAAATTATGAAATATATATATAATGGAAAAACCTACCTTAGAGAGCTTTAGTGGTTATTATGTATGTATGTATTATGTATGTATTTATTTATTTATTTTTGGAGAGCGCACATATGCGCATGCCCATGCTGAGAGTGAACAGGCAGGAGGGGCAGAGGAAGAGGGAGAGAGAGAATCTTAAACATGCTTCACGCCCAGCAAGGAGTGTGACCCAGGGCTCAATCTTACGACCCTGAGATCATGACCTGGGCCAAAAGCAACAGTCTAATGCTTAACTGACTGAGCCACCCGAGCACCCCTTTAGTGGTTATTATTTAACTATTCTATGCCTCAGTATCTTCATTGGAAGAATGAGGAGCTGACCCTGCATATCTCATGAGGACTTTGTGAGGATAAAATCAAGTAATTTAAGAAAAGTATTTAACGGTGTCTGGCACAAAGAAACATTCAAAAAATAGTATCTCCTCTTATTATATTATCAATATAAATAATGATATTCTC
Organism: Phoca vitulina; assembly: GCF_004348235.1. Lineage (NCBI taxonomy): Eukaryota > Metazoa > Chordata > Mammalia > Carnivora > Phocidae > Phoca > Phoca vitulina. The sequence continues at coordinate 4,551,972 of NW_022589706.1, forward strand.
ACACAAAAGTTAAGTTATAGAAAGCATGGTGTAGAGACTGCTATGTATAGTGTGGACATGACAGAGTTTTTCTGAGATGGCCCTACTATATGAGAAGGAACACTCATTCATGTGGTCAACATCTCAGATAAGCTACCCAAAAGACATTAACAAGACTTTTTATTGCACGATCATGACCTTTGCCAAAGAATGTCCAAAATGCAAGCAGAGTAGCCAGAAGGAAATAGTCCTGTGGTCAGAAATAAAGTTTAAACAGAAATAAATTATGTGACATTAATGAAGTTCAATCTCTACCTCCAAAAAGCTGGACATTAGCTTAGTCTCACTGTATCTTAATTTCCAAGTCTACAATAACAGCTTAAAAGACTGGTCTCTGCAATCAAACTACCAGAGATTTGGTCTTGAATCCATTGCTGACCAACTATCTGACTTGACTGAGTAAACTCTCTAGGTCTCAGTTTTCTTGTATATAAAATAAGGATACTATACATAAAATGGTCAAGAAGATTACATGAAATAATGTTTATAAAAGGCTTCACCCAGTAGCAGGCACGTTCGAAGTGCTCAATAAATGTTTTGACTGTCATTTCTCTGTCTCTATCATGGCATCTATTTAAATCCTGAGGGTCACTTCCCATTTATCTTTATGACTCAACATCCCCCCGAATCCAATACATAGAGTATGTTCAAAGGGTATTTCTTGATTTGCATTCTTGTTGATCACAGAGAACCCAATTAGGTCTTTAGCGTCCATGTGAAGTTTATTTGGAAAACCCTTTGGGGTTAATTGGTGCTGTGCTCTTGGTAAAATATGGCTTCCTTGGTAGCAAGAGGGGAAAAGTCTATATTTTAAAAGGTTTCATGGACTGCCAAGAACTGTTATAAAACAATATTTTGATGAGTTATACAGTAAATGAATCAGAAACATATGAGCTTAATTTCCCTGAAAATACATGTGGGTTTAAAAATGAAAGGAAAGGAATCTTGGCACACTTTGCTATGCCAAACCCAAAATGTTAGAAAAACATTTTAATATGTTAGGATGCACAAATCCTAAATGCAGCTCGATTTGCTCATCCTTCAGTGGCCTGCTCCCAGTGTACCTGTTGAGTCTGGTCTGCCATAGTCATAATGAGGAAAACCTAAAAAAGAAAAAAAAAAAAAGCATATTGGCATAAGACAGAAAACCAAGAGTTCCAAGTCTAGACCTGGCCCTGCTACTGGCTAGCTGTGGGACTCTAGATTAATCACTTAGCCTTCCTGGACCTCAGCTCAGGAAAATAGTCCACGACTTGCAGACCTTACACTGTTGTTAGAAGCTGTTAGAATGGCAGTTTAAGAATGTGTTAAGCCCCGAATTGTAGGGACCAGGCAAAAAAGTGAGATGGTGTCCTCAGGGTGGGACAAGTGTCTAGATGATCCCGGATCAACGGGTCAGAGTAAAACAGGCATGAACAAGATGAACACACAGCTTGCTACAGGTAACTCTTCAGCAAAATTAAGCGAGCATCCATGGTGAATTATCTGAACCACTCATGCTCACCTCCTTAATCCCCTTGCATCTCCAGCCTTTTACTGCACCTGCAGAGCAAAACCCCACCATCCAGGTGGCTGGATACCTTAAACATAACGTCCTCAACATAATTTGGACACACGGGGATCTTTTTCAACTCTTCTCTTTCCATTATTTCCATTCTATTTTCAGCTCTTCTCTTTTCCATTATGCTAACTCCAGACTCATCAGTGAATTCAAATCCTCTACTAAAACTACTATACTCTTATTTGCAGCAAATTTGGGGTCAAGAGACATTAATGAATCAACATTACTCTCAAGTCTCTATTTAATCTTGTCCATACGCATCTGTATTAGCTAACTATTGCTGTGCAACATAGTATCCCATAACTTAGTCACTTAAAACATGTATTATCCCATAGAGTTGCAGAGGAGTGGGAATTCAGGAACATCTTAGCTAGGTGATACTGGCTCAGGATCTATCACAGTTTTGCACTCAAGCTGTCAACAGGGACTATAGTTGGGTGAAGTCTTGAAGTGGGGAGGACCTACTTCCAAGCTCTTACACGGTGGTTAGCAAGTCTCAGTTCTTCATTGGGCCAGAGGCCTCTATTTTTCATTGCATGGGCCTCTCCATAGGTTTCCTGACATGTTCTCAGGACATGGTAGTTGGTTTTCCCCCAAACAAGTGACCAGAGAGGAAGAGAGTATGCCTAAGACAGAAGCCAATCTTTCATGAACTAACCATGAAGGTCACATACCATCAGTTTTCCCACATGCTATTGGCCACACAGATCAACCCTGGTGTGATGTGGATGGAGGACAACACTAGGGTGGAAGTATCAAGAAGTGGTCATCATCAGGGCCACTTCAGAGGTGGTTTCCACACCCCCTGCACTCTCATCTCAGTAATTTCTTCAGCCACCGTACTCAACCGAGATCTTCCCATCACATCCTCCCTCCCTCTGGGCTGCTGTTCTCTGTCACTCTCCCGGTGCTCCACCTACCCTTGAAAGTGTTCTCTCCCTCTCTATGGATTCTCCATTTCCAGCCTTAGTATATACTTACTTGATCAGCTACAGAAAAATCCTTTGGGACCTCAGGAGATTACTACACCTAAGATTCCTTTTTGTTGGTTTGTTTGTTTGAAGAGAATAAGCTTAACCAACACTTTTGCTAGTTTTAAGGGTTATGTCATTTGTTGAGGCAAAGAACTCTGCCACCCTGTTCACAAGTGATTGAAGCAGTAAGTGAACTAAGCATTTCTGGGTAGGGGCTAGACAAGACCAGTGTCAGCCCTATCTGAAATGACTTGGTGCCAATGTCGTCCCAAGAGCCTCCATATTGGACAGTAGCAAACCTGTGCAATCAAATCAATTGTTGTGCAAAATGTAAGTATCAAATAAATAGAGAAATCAAGTCACTTTGACGCAGGCCATGGACCAAATAATGGACACATGATAGGTCAGTTCTTCATATCTCTCCTACTTTAGGAACCCAGAGTATCTGAAGAGCTAAAAAGATAACATCCCTTGTTTCTCTCATATTCTAATGATTCCTTATAATTAGTATCCCATTATCAAAGGGAACCTATGCAAACTTAAAGTGCCTGATTTTCCCATTCCAATAAATAAAAAGTGCTAATCGTTTTTCCTGTTGTAGCATTCCAACCATACCTCTACTACTTTCTTCTGTAGTCAAGGTGAACTAAAGAAACTCTGTATTTCTGCCTCTGGATGGAGACTACCCCCTTCCAACCCTTCTCTGTGTAGAAACATCCTATGACCCAAGAGTGTCCAAATCTTCTCTACTTACTCATACCCTATTAGTTTTGTTCCTGAATTATTTACAGTGATGTGTCCATGCAACACAGGGTGAGGGGCATGCTACAGAAAAAACACACCATAGTGACTTAGCCAGATACAGGTTTTAATTTTTGCACAAAAATTTTCTGCTTGACCATCCTTGAGTGCAGCTTTCATCCTCATGCTTGCGATTGCAGAAGATTATAACTGACTGTTTCAATGCCAACATTGCATCAGTGTCCCAGGCAGGAATAAGAAAGGCAAAAAGTGAAAGGTATGGGGCATCTGTGTCTACCCTCTTTAAAGAGTTCTCTTGGAAACTTCGCTTAATGACCTTAGTTACATTTCATGGACCAGAACTCCTTGCCATCACTACTGATGACCAGTCCCAGCCACCTACAAAGGAGATTAGGACATATATTTTTTTGAGCTGGGTACATTACCTCTCTGAACAAAATCAAGGCTCATTTGGTACATATGAAAGAGAAAAATGGATATTGAGGAATTGCCCCCACAGTTTCCACTTCAAATAATGCAGAGCAAGACAGGCATCATGGTAACTTGTATCATGTCAATTTACCTAAGCAGCAACCGAGTATCCCAGAATCTCCTTTCCTGTAAGGGTCTGGGTCATAAAGGACATTCTGAATCTGATTACAAGTAAGAGTGATACAGCAGCCATATTCTTTTTATGCCCAAGTGGTCTGTACAAGGCACCAGGAGCCATGGTGGTCATGCATGGAGCCATTGTGGTCATGCATGTTGCTGATCTGCTAGCTTGTCTCATGACCATGAGGCACAACTGAGTGCACAGCTCCTCTTCCCTAACTTCCTGCGGAGTTTGTCCCCAGCACCAAACACAGAAAGAAAGGCATACATCAATGTTTGACCAGCTTACAGAATTACATTAGGTCAAGTCCTTGTGATAAAGTTCATATTCTGTATCATTGTTAAAGGTTCTATTTCTCTAATCCAATAATGGCTGATTTAAAAAAAATCCTCCATTTGGTAGATGAAGAAACTGATAATTATCTGATGACTTCCAACATTGAAGCAGGTGGAAAGCTTCCTACTCATAGTAGAAAACATCATCTGGTAACTGATCAGCATGGAGAAGAACGAAGTGCCATGGGTACCAAAGTCAGAGAGTCATTGTATTATATCCCAAATATGCAATTTTCTGGGGGTTTGACCTTGGGCAATGCAACCTCTTGAAGACCTGGTTTTCTTATTTGTAGGACAAAGCTAGTTGTACACCTATCTTTCAGGATTTTTGTTAGGTTTATGAATAATATATGTAAAAAGCCCAGCATGGTGTTTAATAAAGAGCAAATGTTTCAATCGATGGCTATTAATGCAGAGTTTCCATTACACCAATGGAGAATAAATAAAAATATTTTTTTAGTGTTGTAACAGAAGGAGCCACATATCATAAATGCAGGAAACTGCCAATGAAGTGTATTAGATAATAAAAAACATTGTCTAATGTTTGATAATTTAAGACAGAAATGTTCCCTTCTCTCTCTCTCTCTCCCACCCGCCACTATCCCACTGCCGTCCCAGTGTGGGGATTTAACAAGTAAATTGCATCTTTTCCAGTGCCATTTAACTGACTTAAAGATACTAAAAAAAAATGTTTTAATCAATTAATAAACAGACAAATATCTAAGTAGAAAAATGAACAAAGAGCATTAGTGAAAAATTGTCAAAAGAATGAACAGTAATGACAGAATCACATATTAAAATATATTCATCCCGAGCAGAAAATATACAAGATGAGCCTGGAACACCTTGCAGTGCCCGAGTAAGGAAATGCTCGAACAAGAAAAGGAAAAAGAGAGTTGCAATGATAAGGATGTGTCAAAGTGATACAGGAACCACCAAAAGTGCTCCTAGAGGCCAAAGCTGGAACAATCTGAGCAACAAAATAAATAAAGTAGTAATGGACTATATCCCAACATATTAAATAAATATCCATGAGGTCATACTGATATAAAAAAATGAATGGATGATAGATGATTGGTAGATAGATGATAGATAGATAAATAGATAGACAGATGATAGACAGATGATAGACAGATAGATGATAGATAGATAAATGTAGAATAGAACAATCTCCCATGCAGAAAAATTCCAAATAATTTATGTAGTTAACTGCCCTAAAGAAGGTGAAGGATAACTTTGCTCATTAAGTGCAGGCTACACACAGTGATTTTTTCCAATGAATGCAGTATGGAAATGGAGAACAAAAGAGAACTTTCTAGTGCAGAAACCTGACAAATGCTACTTCAGGTGGTCAACGTCAACATCAGCACTTGTAAGTCATTCGATAGAATGTACCCTGGAGGGGCGCCTGGGTGGCTCAGTCGGTTAAGCGGCTGCCTTCGGCTCAGGTCATGATCCCAGGGTCCTGGGATCGAGCCCCGCGTTGGGGTCCCTGCTCAGTGGAGAGTCTGCTTCTCCCTCTGCCTGCCGCTCCCCCTGCTTGTGCTCTCTCTCTATCTCTCTGTCAAATAAATAAATAAAATCTTAAAAAAAAAAAAAGAATGTACCCTGGATATAATGTGACAGAAATGGCATTTCACTTCTGTTAACTTCCACATAACCTGAAGTATCATCATGAAAAAAATCTCAAGCAAACCCCAATAGAGGAATATTCTACAAATACCTGACCAGTACTCCTCAGAACTGTCAAGGTCATCAAAAACTAAGAAAGTATGAGAAACTGTCGCAGCCAAGAGGAGGCTACGGAGGCTATGTAATATAGTATCGTGGTAGGATCCTGGAAAGAAAAAGAACATTAAATCAAAACTAGGGAAATCCAAATAAAGTATGTACTTCAGTAATAATAATGTATCAATAGTAGTTCATTGATTATAACAAATGTATCCCATGAATGTCATATATTAATAATAGGGGAAAAGGTATATAGGAACTCTCTACTACCTTCACAATTTTTCTGTAAATCTAAAACTGTTCTTTAAAAAAAAACATGTTCTAAAGAGATGCTCATTCTCATTTGAAGAAATGAATAACTTTCAAAAGTTACAATTTTTCACATATTTTACTGGCAAGTTTTATTTTTAAAGTAGAGAAATTCAGGGTCGACATGAAAACAGGTACTCACATTCTGGAAGTATAAATTCATACAACTTTTTTAGAAAGCAATTTGTGTTATGAAACAGTTAAAAGTGGAAAACACTTTGATTTAGCAATCTCATTTCTAAAATGCATTCCTACGATGCTTACTTTCTGCATAAATGAGCAATTGTACGAGGATGCTTCTTGAAGCCAAGTGCTCACCAATATGAAACTAGTTAAGCAAATAGTGCTGCATCTGTATGTTCAATATTATCCAGCCACTAAAATTATGCCCTTGGGAGCATTATGCTCATATCACAGTTTTAATTAAAAATTTGCAGTATGGGCCTACTTCTGTAAGTGTAGTGCAACACACACACACACACACACACATACACACACACACACACCTATATATGTATATAGATGTTAAAATATTAGCAGCAGTGGGCGCCTGGGTGGCTCAGTCGTTAAGCGTCTGCCTTCGGCTCAGGTCATGATCCCTGGGGCCTGGGATTGAGCCCGGCGTCAGGCTCCCTGCTCAGCGGGAAGCCTGCTTCTCCCTCTCCCACTCCCCCTGCTTGTGTTCCTGCTCTCGCTGTGTCTCTCTCTGTCAAATAAATAAATAAAATCTTTAAAAAAAAATTAGCAGCAGTTAATGGAGAATGTGGTATATAGAGCTATTATCATCTTTATATTTTTATGTTTCTTATTGATGTTTATAAAGTATTATAAATCTATTCTATGTGCTAAAGTCATATGATATTTGTTTTTAATTTTTAGACACCTAAGGAATATCTTACCTTGGTGAATGAGTCAGTAACCATAAACCCCTTTTTTCCCCCAAGCTGATGCCCAGGGAAAGAGGTTCTCAACACCTAACCCCACTTTCTAAGTGTAGCTTTTTGGATCTTAACCAGCTAGGGGCGTGGGGGAGGGCTGGCAATGTGAACAAAAGGAAACTGAAGTCTTAAGTGGTTCAACAACTTAACCAAGGTCATGCTATTAGCAAGAAGCCTCAGCAGTATGCATGTATTGATCTGTTTCATTCCAGAACCAGTTTTGCAACAACCCAACATTGTTCTGGAAACAGACAGAAATTGTTCAAATCTTGACCCTGCCATGTCTTAGCTGTGTCGATATCGAGCCATTTAAATAATTTCTCAGATAGTTTCATTTATCATCTGTAAAGCTGAGGTAACTACACCCAGTTTGCAAAATTATGGCAGAAAAGGATGATCCTGCCAAAGTAAGTGCTTAATAAATATTTCTTGGATGAATAGATGAATGAATGTCGGGACAATAAACATTAGCTAAACAGAGTATGATGACCATTTTTGTCAATGCACTAGTGGAGTAAGAGGTTCCTAATTATAAAACATCCTTCACAGGGATGATTCATCATAAGATATAGAACTGTATACATTTTACTCACCACTAAGTGGTTTTTTATCACTTTGATCTCCCTCAGAAATGTTCATTCTTTCTCAAATGCATACTATAAGCTCTTTTAAAAGGTGTTTATTTTTAATATGGAAAAAATACTACTTCTTTACTTGTGCAAATAATAAATATATTAATTACATAGGTAGTTAAAACTAATATATTAAATTGTATTAAAAGCATTTTGTTAATTTCATAACTGGACTATAATGCATTAATAAGGATGTTTTGACATTAAGAATCTGTCAATATATTATCTAGAAAGATATTATAAAATATCTGGAAAATTTCTATAAAATCTAGAAAATTTAGAAAAACTTGAAAGTGAAGCTATAGTCCAAACATTGATGCCTCTCATCAGCTGATTGAAATTGATAACTATTAAGAAATATCTCGGCATCAAGATTGTTTTCCCCAATTTTTTGCCAGTATCTGTCAATTACATGATGGCAGCATGAATACACATATGAAGGTTGATCTTCATCAGTTTTTTTTAAAAATATGAGAGAATATAATTTTTATTTGACAATTGCTTCTAAAGATATATTTCTTAAAAATAAATAAAATCCAGTTTGTTCTCTGTATTTAAGAGTCTGATTTTTTTGTTTGTCTCTTTTTTTTTCTATGTTTGATAATTTGTTCTGTTTCTTAAATTCTATTATGTGATGTATAATATTGTATAATGCATATAATTCTACAATATATATTCACATATAATATGATGTATAATATTGTATAATGTATATAATTGTATAATATATACATATAAACATATAATTTATTATATATAAATATAAATTTTGTAAAGTAATATAACATATAAAATATTGTATAATACATAAAAGTGTATAATATAATATAAAGATACATAAATAAATAAAATCCACACTATAATGCAGTAATGACATCTTTAACCCCCATAAAATAAATAAAAATAGAAAGACACTAAAATAAATAAATAAATAAGTCCCTCTTTTGAAAAGGAACCCAAAGCTGAGAGACAAGAAACTGAATTAAAACTCCTTAGCACTTAAACTTGCCTAAGTGAAGAATTTCCACAGGCCTGATAGGGATGAGCTCAAGCTCTGTGGTAGGAACCAGTGCTGTGGGTTTATCGGCAACAACGATGGTTAAAATCCAGGACCTTTATGACCTGCTCAGTGGTGGGTTTACATTGAAACTGTTATAAATTATTACAGAGGTGAAGCCAAGCCAAACAGTCCAACATAAATAGATCTGCAGACGCACTGGCTACTATATATTCTAAACACTGTCAGTAAATGAATAAACAGAGGTTTCTAAATCATTTAAGAAAATATATTTATTCATGAAATCAATAATTTTTATTTTTTAGCTTGAACTCCTTCATTAAAAAAAAAGACCTATTATATCAAATATTTTGGAATCTGTAAATCTCATGGACTCCCAGGCGGCTGCTTTCCTGCATAATGGCCAGAACTTCATGCGTCTCTGAGTGATGTGTGAATGTTTTTCAGTTTGGATACTTGACTAATCACTACCTGTTGAAATTGTTCCACTGCATTACACAAATTAAATATTTGAGCCCCATAATTTCGGCAGACTGACTCTGCATCTGTATAAAGGGACAAAGAAGTATAACATGACAGTCTGATTTTCCTGGGGTTTTGGGGAAAGCAGCAAGACTGCTGGCTTGTCCCTGTGGGTGAATCATAGCCAACCAGAGGAGACAAAATTTTGTGGTCTGCTTTTATTTGCCTAGTCATATTATTCAGGGCTTTAAGTCTGCACATTGTTGACCAAAACATTAATTGTGGCAAAATAGTTTGTGTCGGTACGGACAGAGTAAAACCAGAGTAACCCACATGTACGACCATGAATGAGTTTAAACAAGGGGGAGAAAAGCTCCAAACCTCTGAAGTTAAAGTCATTGAGAGGTGTGCTGTTCAAAACAGCTTCAATAGAAATGAGGGACTTTTTTTTTTTTTGGTCGGGGGAGCAAGCTTGGGGAGCTGCCTGTGGAAATAGTAGGGATTGGAAGTCAGAGCCTTTCTGGTTAATATTTCTTTCTCTCTGTGCTCCAGTATTAATCAATGTAATTGTCTTTCTCTGTCATCTGAATTTCCTTATCTATTAAACAGAGCCAACTTGTGATAATCTGCAGCCCACTTTTCCTAAGAGTAATTTGCCTTCACTTTTCCCTTTAGTGATAGGTGGTATCTATGAAATTTTGATGTAATCAACGGAAGTTGGACACAGGGGAGTAAAGCAAACCCGAAAATGTCAAACTGGGTGTCATAGGATATGAAAGGTTTCCAAGGAGAATATGAAAGGAGACCTCCTAAAACAAACACATTTGAGTTTAGGATGCAAGTCTCAGGGTGAGAATGAAACTTAATGTTTTTTGTTGTTTTTTTTTTCTGCTCTATCCTAAGAATGTCTACTTTGGAGTTAAGCTGGAGACAAAACATGCCCTATTCCCAATGCCTTCGTTCCATATTATCCAGGTCGACTCCCAGACATCAGTGCAGTAGTCTAAGTTCCTATGAGTGAGACAAGACTTTATCTTCTCTTAAACAGCCCCAGCACTCCATAAGGTGAAACTATTTGCCGGGGCTCCAGCAACAGTAACATTTGATATTGGAAGATTCTAAGAACTCCTGATTGATGGGAATCAGCTTCCAGATCTCTAAATACCATGCATTGCAATGGGCCAGGAGAGGCTTTATTTGTTTGTCTTTGGCAGAAAGTTCTTTAATTATTATAGGAGAACCACCTTTCCTGGATTTACAATAGTAATTAATGTCTATCCCACCTCTGTGTCTTTAGAACAAGCTTAGTGTATTAGTTTCCTAGGGCTGCCAGAACAAAATACCACAAAGTGGGTGGCTCAAACAACACAGCTCTTCCATGCCTCTCTTCTATCTCTGGTAACGACAGGCAATTTTTACACAGTAAAGCACTTCAATCTCTACCTCTGCTGTCACATGCTTCTCCCTGTTTGTCTCTCCCATCTTTTAATAAGGACACCACCCTACTCCTGGATGATCTCCTCTTCACTAATTACATCTGCAATAACCCTGTTTCCAAATAAAGTTCCATTCTGTGATACTAGGGGTTAGGACTTCAACATGTGTTTGGGGGGAAACAATTCAACTCAAACACCAACCTGTTCATGTATCATACTTCTTCTAGTCTATAAAACTATTTCGGCCTTAAATGCTCATAACTATCAGTTCTCAAAGTGTGGTCCTACAGTCTACAAGACCTTCTCAAGGAACCTGCAAGCCCTTCTTAAGGAACCTGTAAGGTGAAAACTATTTTCCTAATAATATTAAGAGTTATTTGCTTTTTTCACTCTTATTTTTTCATGACTATACAGTGGACTTTCCTAGATTCTTTACAATATGTGATGACATCAGCCATCTGATGATAGAATGAGTGAGTATTGTCATGTTTTTCTAGAATTCTCTAATGTTCTAGTGTTAGAGAATAAATGTGTGCATTTTCTGAGACTAACTCAGGCTTATTCTTAGTACTTCTACTATGCTTTTAGCTTTCTCTGGAAATATCTGCCTTAATCTCTGTAATCCATTTTGTTCAAAAATCATTTGTTCGAAATTCCAAAATTTCCCTTATACCAACATAAAAACAAAAAGAAATAAGTATACTTTGTTGTACTTATTTTTACACTTGTATCTTAGGATAGATCATTAGCTTAAAAAGGGAGATTGGAACACTTCCTCTCACCCTATATCTGCACCATTAACATCTAAATATTCTGAACAATTTGCTGAAAAAATATGTTGAAAACTGTGATAAGAGGAAATTATATAGAAAGCTCTAAGTAAAAAAAGAGAGTGTGAAAAAAATATTTTACTTGATCACATCTTATGCAATACAATGTTTTTTAATAGTGTTATGCTTCCAGTTAAATTGAGATGTTATTCTGAAATTAAGTATCCAGAGTTTGAGAAGAAATTGAACATTTCAAATAAAGGCACAATGAGCCTTTTAAGCCAACAATTGTTTGGTACAATTTTTCAAACTAAAATGAAAAAGCCATCAAAGCATCTTACATACTGCCTTGGCTAAAGAAGGGCAGTCAATAGCTAAGAGCTTAATAAAACCTTGCCGAGAGGCGCCTGGGTGGCTCAGTGAGTTAAGCATCCAAGTCTTGGTTTTGGCTCAAGTCATAATCTCAGGGTCCTGGGATTGAGCCCCGCTGAGCAGGGAGTCGGCTTGTCCCTCTCCTTCCACCTTTGCCCCTCCCCCCGCTCATGCTTGCTTGCTTGCTCTCTCTCAAATAAATAAATAAAATCTTTAAAAAATTAAAAATAAATTAATAAATAAAAAATAAAAATAAAGCCTTGCTGAGTTGATATTGCCAAATGTCTGCCGAATGAAGTCAGTAAAAGAAATAACACTGACACTTTTCAATGACACAGTAACTTGTCAAATGAAAGACATAGCTGCAAATATGAAGACTGAGTTACTATCTCCACTGAAGACTTGAACTTAAGCTGTTGTTCACCCTTATGGACTTGCTGGAAATTTTTTAAAGCGGACAGGAAAAGTCAGTATTACTTAAGAACATCTGTAGTAAAGCCCTAAAAGTTACTAATGTTATTAAATCTCAGCTCTTGATGACAATCCATGTTTTACTATTTCATGTGGTGGAATGAGATGTATCTATATAATGCCTCTGCTTCAGAGCTAAGTCTGATGGTTATCTCCAGGACAAACACTGATGCAATTGATTGAATTGAAAGTTAACCTATTATTTGGTGGGTTTTTTTTTTTTTTTTTTTTGCTTTTCCATGAAAAACCATTTTTATTTGAAAGAATGACTGAAAAACTATGTTTATTCAAACTTGATTATTAGACAAACATTTCCTTGAACATTAATGAAGTGACACTGTCCAGTCAAGAAAAACAACGTAGTGCAGTTTTTGCTTCCAAGGATAAAATTCAAGCTTAAAAGTGAAAATTAGGATTTTGGAAATCTTGTATCCTTCACCATGAGATTGACAGCTTCTTGATTTATTTACTTTTCTGATAAAATTGATGGTGATATTAACAAACGCTAATCTCGGTATTACTTTAGATCTGGATAATTCAATGACCTAATATTTTTTCAAATGACCATTACACAATGTTACAAAATAGGTCAAGATGGACCAATGGACTTTAGTGTAATAGAAAACCCAGTTATCAATATGGTTTCAGATTATACATTGCAGCTGTCCTCTTAGAAACTACCACTTGGCAGTTTTATTATAATATCCAGGAAGAAATCCACAATTATTTGAAAAGCTGATTAGAGTGATCTTTCTTTGATTATACACCTGTGTGAGGCTGGATTATCTACATGTATTTCAACTGAAACAATGTATTATAAGGACTGAATGCAGAAGCAGATAGGAGTGGACCTGTTCTCTATTAAACCAAATATTTAAAAGGTTTGCAAAAAATTAAAACAATGACATTCTTCTCACTAAGTAGGTTTTGTTTTCAAATATAGTGGTTTATCACAAAAGTATGTATGTTAGCATTTCATAATTTATTATTACTTTTAAATGAATTAATAAACATTTTAGTTTTTTTCAGTGTATATACACATATTAAATAACTATAAATACATAATTAACATCTCTTGGGGGTTCTCAATACAGGTAATACTAAAAGAGATCCTGAGATCATAAAATTTGAGAACTGCTAATCTAAACAATCACTGAGGGGCACTTCGATAGCTCAGTCGGTTGAGCATTGACTCTTGATTTTGGCTCAGGTCATGATCTCAGGGTCGTGAGATGGAGCCCTGCATCGGCTCCCGCTCAGCAGGGAGTCTGCTTGAGATTCTCTCTCTCCCTCTCCCTCTACCTTTCCCCCAGCCTGTGCTTTCTCTGTCTCTCAAATAAATAAATAAATCTTTAGAAAAATAACGACCACTGATAATCTTTCTTTACCTGTCCCCTTGCTCTTTGAATCCAATTTGCTTTCAGTTTTGTATTCTTTATTTCAAAATCATAACTCTAAGCCCCTGTTAGTATAGCCCTGTGAGGGAGAATCACTCTCTCACTCTCCAGGACACTAGATTAGAAGGAAAGGGGAAAAGAACAAAGGAAACAGAAGGACGAGGAGAGGGGAGGGGCATGGTTGGAGAGGTGAGCTCCCTGTCTCATCCTCCCCCTGTAACACAATCCAGAAACTAAGGTGTTAATACCTGGGGTAGCAAGGAGCTTCCAGGACCCAGACCTAGCACTAAAGCAACATCTGTTCTCACCTATTGATGCTGTGTTCTACTTGCTGTTAAATATTTTTAATCATTCTGACACATAAAATTGTTAAGAGGATTAAGTAATACAACATACGTAAAGGGCTAACACAGTGCCTGGGGCATAAACATGCTCAGTGAGTATTAGATGTTGTTATAATTACAATTTCCTCACCCTACTCCTACACTGCCTGTTCCTTGACTTGTCTCTTGAGCTATGACTATATTTTGCCCTATCTTTTCACAATGGGGCATCATCAGCCTTGAATTATGCAAGAAGGACTGAATGCATCTCCAGAATATTCCAAAACAATGTTTGCTTTGGGAAGCAACCCAACACCTTTCAAAGGAGCCTGAACAAAGTGTTCAGGGCATATGCATACCTTCTAAGCATTGGCTTTCGTTGCCCTTTGACAGTTGCTAAAGGAAAAAGAGCGAACTTGCAAAAATACCCCTTAGAGACTTCTTGGTATTTGAGCCTGGCTCAAGGCAGAAAATATGAAAAGCCCTGTGTGAAAACCTGTCTCTGGTTAGAGACCTCTGGCCAGCAAAGACTGACCCCAATACTCTTCATAAAGCAAACAAGCCTCTGCAAACCTGGCCACTCACTCCTGAAGCAACTCAAATTCCAACACTGGGAATCTGACTTATTACTAATACAATTTCCTTCATGAGGAGATGTTGGACACAGAGAATATCCCAACTAGGGCAATTCTGACCCCCAATCCTTCCTATTTTACTTAAGCTGTAGGTGTATTTACACAAAAGTTTGGGCAACATTAAACCACAGCTAGTCAGAGAGGTCCTGGACGCTTGGACTAACTCATCCTTCCCCACCTGAAAGGCATCTTTTGGCCCTGGAATTAGCCAAAGGAGTTTCCGGTTCACTTGGAATCCAGGACTCTAGCACAACATGGCTTTTGGCTTTTTTTTTCTTCGCCTACCTGTTCAACCAACAAGCAAGCTAAAACATTAAGTATTTTTCCACAGCTCTCCACAAATGCAAATGCTGCTTCTGCTCACATATAAATGAAGCCTTACAGTTTACAAAGTGCTCTCTTACCTGTTTCCTCATTTTGTCCTCACAGAAGCCCTGAAAGTGAGGCAGTTGGAGGTACCAGTTGTTGTGGGGTAAAATAAACACAACTGCATTTAGGGTCAAGACAATTGAGGGTAAAGTTCAGTGGTGCTAGTAACTAACCATGTGATCTTACAACAGTTAAGGTTTATGTGAACTCTGAGAGACAAAAACAAAAACAAAAACTAAAATAATAGTGGTTCAGGTCTATTTAACTGTCATATAACAGAATCCAGAAATTTACAGTCCCAAGCTGGTAGCGTGAAGCCTAATCTTTTATTATTCCACCCTCCTTAACATGTGGCTTCCACTTCATGCTTTAGGACAGCTGCTTGGACTTCATCCATCCGGTTCACATTCTAGTCATCACAAAGGAAGAGAAGATGAAGAAGAAAGGGAGCAGAGGGTACATAACAGCTGTCCTCCATGCTGCCATATCTGTCTTCCACTTACCTCCCATTGTTTAGAACTCGGTCATGTGATGAGGGGACCTGCAAGGAAGACTGGGAAATGTAGTCTTATTTCAGACCATGTGGCCAGCTAAGAATCTCAAGTCACATTGGCAAAGAATAATGAGAAAATGTATTTTGGGGGACAACCAGCAGGCTCTGCTAAAACCTTAAGCAAGTTACATGGACTCTCTGAGCCTATTTCTTCATCTGAGAAACATAGGAACCCTCACTTCACAGGCTCGTCCTTAAGCAGAGCTGCAGCATCTTCCTGGTCACGGATCACCAGCTTTGAGGCAGACGATGTCTGAATCAGGGACTTTATTCCTGTGATATGTGAGCTTCCAAGACACCAGTGTGGATTAAAAAAAAAAAACCAGCAGGAGACTGGAGGTCTCAGTGCCAAACACAGAAAAAGAGGCATTTTTGGACAGGATGGAGATGGAAACAAAAGTTAGCACTAAGGAGGTGAAATCAAATCAAGGATAATGTGATGAAGTGGGAAGGAGAAAGACCTATGTGATTACTCGGAACTACAACTATTTAGTAGCATTGGATATTTTTTAATATGTATTAGATATTTATAGAGGTGTGTTTCTAGAAGAATCACCCAGTTTTAAAGTCTAGGGTTACATGAGAATATTTGCAAGAGAGTTGTGTGAACTATATAGTGTCACCCGAATGTAATAAATGCTAGTAGTATTATGAATAACTAATACTATCTTATCACATCTTTGTGATTTTTAAGCTACCTTAAATCCTAGTAGTATTATGAATAACTAATACTATCTTATCACATTTTTGTGATTTTAAACTACCTTAAATCTCCAGTGTCCAAAATGAATGGTTCCAAAAATGGGATTTAGAGCCACTACAGACCAGGGACCAAAGAAACTTACCCTTTGGCCGAGGATACAATTCTCAGCTGCCCCCCAATCCTAAGCAAGAGGTGGCTCTAGATTGGAGTTTAGGAGACCTGGTTTCCTGACCCGGTTCCACTATTTACTAGTTTTGGAGCCTTTGGAGTTCATTTAAACAAACTGATCCTCAGCATACCCACAAAATGAAGTTATATGTGAAATGATATGTGTTTATCCAAGAGATAAAGTTCCATATAGATCGTGGATCCACATATTAAGCAAATATTAACATAATAATTTTTTCTGTGTCACAAGCTTTGCTAGAAGCTGATCAGCTATAATGCACTAATATAAAGCAGTATTAGGCTGTGATTAGGAGTATAAGAATGGGAGGCAGACCACCTAGGATCCTGGCTCTGCTTCTTGCTGGGTGCATGATTCTGGCAAAGGCACTTACCCTCTCTGTGATGAAGTTTTCTCATCTGCAAAAGGAAGATGATAGCAACGTGTTCTTCATAGGACTGCAGATGCACGTAAAGTGTTTCTAAGATAGTCTGCATATAACAAATGTTCAATATATATTAGCTAGTGTTTTTATTTATGTTGTTGTTGTTCCAGCAAAAGCAACTGCTCAGTCCGTTCACATGTACTTCTTATCTTTGGCTTCACTATCCAGACCCTTCAGTGGATGCCATTTTGGGCAACTTCTTCAGAACCAGCAAATGACAAGGACATGGAGATCCACTGTCATTTCTTACAAGCAGCCCTGGAATTGTTCCTGTTGTTATCAGAAAAAACTCATGCTTTGTCTAAGGTCACACTGTTGATAAGTAGTAGAACTGGGATCTGAATGAGGTCTTTCTGGCTCCAACAACTGTGTTTTTTCAACCTCAACCTATTTTATTTTTATACCCCTCCCTGATATTTTCCAATTATTTGTTTACTCCACCTCTCTGATTAGAAGGAAAAGGAGCTCTGCTTAGTTCACCCCTAGATGTTACTTACAGCATAAGGCCCATGCTGTTTAGTATAACACTCAAGGCCTCCATGGTCTGATCCTTACCTACCTCCCAAATCTTATCTCCTTTCATTCCCCCCCACACTGCTCTGTCATTGATATACTTCCTTCCTCTTACTGAACTTTCCACTGCTCTTCAGAGAAGGCTTCCCTTCCAATAACCACATGTCTTTGATCTTGCCACATATTCTATTTTCCATGCTCCTCTTTCCTATGCTTATGCTATGTGATAATTCAGGCTTCTTCTTTAAAATTCAACTCAGGGACACCTAGGTGGCTCAGTCGGTTAAGCATCCAACTCATTATTTCAGCTCAGGTCATGATTTTATGGGTCATAAGATCGAGCCCCACATTGGTCTCTGTGCTCAGCAGGGAGTCTGGTTGGGATTCCTTCTCTCTCGCACTTTCCCTCTGCCCCTCCTCTCTCTCTCCCTCTTTCTCTCTCTCTAAAAAACAAATTAAAAAATCTTTTAAAAAAAGAAAAGTCACATCACAACTTATAGAGGGAAGGTATAGTAAGTGAAGGCTTCATTGAAATCTATTGCAACTGGATCTTTATTTATAGCATCTCTCTACTTCTATAGACTGGGATAAGATATGCATTACCTTCATTTCCTACAAGATGTAAGCTTTCCCCCAAATTTCCAACTGAAGTCTCATTCTTTAGACATTTATTGACCTCAGACTCTGTGACAGACTTACTTAGAGCTGACCCTCTGAAGGTTCAGTGTACACTGACCACATCCCTAAATACATGCAATTATTCCTGCTGCCCAAATGTAGCCAGGTATTTATCAAGATAATCTGCAATTTGAATCAGAGCCATGGATATGACTGGATAGAGCAATTTGAAGCATACTATATAAATGCAACCAGAGACGTTCTGTGCATCCTAATTCCTAGTTTGAGCTCAGTTTTCTCCAACTGCTCTTGAAAGCATAAGTTCAGCTGCCTCACGTCTCTTGGGGCTGAACTGTATACATGTGCACACAATTATTATATTCTAGTTCATGACATGTACTTCAAATAATCATACGTGCCTGACCTCATGCCCACTCTGGGAAAATGGGACAATGGCAGTCAGTGTATTTGCATTATATGCCCTGAAAGTGAAATAGACAAAAGAAGACAATTTTGTTAGTCCTTTTACAAAGGATGACTCTTCAAACTCCTGAGGAACAATAATTTTAAAGATCCCACACTAGAGTAACATCTAATCAGAGCTGTAGAAAGAACTTTGTGTAAAAGGGTTTGTATTTTAGTTGAAGGAATGTCTTACAAGTTAGACATATAAATGGGCTGTAAGTAAAATATAAGCTTTATTGGTGTTGCAGAAAGAGCACAAGGATGGAGTAGGAGCTCAAGATAAATTCCAGCTCTGTCATATGCTGTGTAACTTTGAGCAATAACCTTAAACTCTACTAAGCCTCAGTTATCTCAGCTGTAAAATTAGAATACTAATAATTTCTAGTGCCTGGAGGAGCCTTAATCATTAAAAGACATTATCTATGCTACTGCTTGTCTTGGAAACTAGAACCTTAGAGATAACTGCAGGTGTAAATATAAGGACTTGTCACAGAGAGAAGAAAGCCTGTGCTATGACTGACAGTCCAGCTAAAGCTGAGTAACCTCCACTCCTGGGTCTAAATTCCTGCTCTGAAAGCCCAGCAACCTACTCATGGCAGCCCCAGAGGTGATTAGTTTCAGAGAAACCAACCAAAAAGCACAGCAGATGGAAGTAGATCACAGAATGCTTTTATAACTGGAAATCTGAATTTGAACCCTATCTTAAAACTACTTTGGGAAGTTGCATAGTTATTTATCTAAAAATGGAAGTAGGTCCATACCGGTAGTTATTGCAAAACTTTAACTGAATTGTGAATAGGCACTAGAGAAAGCTGAGATCTCCTCAAAATAAAATGGAAAAGTGTGTGTGTGTGTGTGAGTCCGTCCAGGTAGATTGGTGGGTAGTTCTCAGAAGGAAAGAGTGGGGAATGGGGAAGAAAGATGGCAAAGAGAGAAATGACTGGGATGCTAGAAGAAGACGAGGATATCTAACGTTTACCTTAAAGTTATTTGCACTGATCAAAAGTGCTGTTATCTCAAAACTGCAGGGAATGTTTCCATGCTTACTCTGGCCTTATGTATATTGCACATTTTTTGTTGTTATGAAGGAGAGATTGTGTTTCCTGGATCAATGGCAGAGGAAAGATAAAGGAAGAGCCACAAAACCTCAAATGAGCATTGATAAGAAAGAAAAAAAGAAGAAGAAGATGGTAGCAGCAGGGGAAGAATGAAGGGGGGGAAATCGGAGGGGGAGAAGAACCATGAGAGACAATGGACTCTGAAAAACAAACTGAGGGTTCTAGAGGGGAGGGGGTTGGGAGGATGGATTAGCCTGGTGATGGGTATTGAGGAGGGCACGTTCTGCATGGAGCACTGGGTGTTATGCACAAACAATGAATCATGGAACGCTATATCGAAAACTAATGATGTAATGTATGGGGATTAACATAACAATAAAAAAATTAAAAAAAAAATGAGCATTGATAGCAAATTAGGGCCAAAAGTGACCCCAAGAATATGAACATGCCCCTTCTGCCCCACCATGGAAAACTCTCAGAAATATTAGGAAGAATATTGAATTTTTCCACAAAGACATAGAATGGGGGATTGAGATGATCTTATCTAGAATTTAAGGGGTTTACAAGCATGCAATGTTTTCAAAGAGGGAAAGCAATGTATCCAAAGAATGGGATTATTTGAAATCTTTATGAGTGCCTGCTCTCTCTGCCATTACTCTCCTTGGGAATCTGTCTTAATCAGAAGTTTGCTTAGATGAGTGGAAAGTCAAACTATAAGAATATAATGATCTTTTCTTTTTTTTTTTTAAGGAGGCACCACACCCAGCGTGGAGTCCAATGCCAGGCTTGAACTAAAACCCTGATATCAAAACCTGAGCTGAGATCAAGAGTCAAACGCTCAACCTATTGAGCCACCCAGGCACCCCAAGAATATAATGATCTTAAGGAACATTCTTTTGTAAGATAGCTTCTGGATTTTTACAAAATAGGCAATGATCTTTGCAAATTAAGAATGGCCTACCCATCTTCCATTGACCAAGATGCCCTCTCCCCCAGGCAATGCTGGAACATATTGACCATGTCTTTATCCAATTCTCTCTCTTGGATGTACTACTCTGATTAACTTCAGTTGGCACTTTTTCTCTCTCTTCATTTTATTAATACCATTGTTTATGACTCAACTTTATCATACTCTCATAGCCCAAACATTTCTAACTACCTCCAGATTGGAATAATCTCCTGAGTCATTCCCGCTGTTATTTTAGGCTGCTTCTTTTAGGGTTGGTTAATTTCCCCCACCATGTGCTGACTTTGCAATTTAGATTTTGGAAAGTAATCTTATTGTTCTTGTTCCCAAGTCCTTAGCAAACAAGGAACTGTAGCCCTGAGTATGGAAAACTAGTGTTATGAACTTGGCACTTATGTTGATTATGTTGATATGTTCAATACATATCAATCTCCTTTTTTTTCCTGTGGGGGATAAAAGACCATCACAATCTATTAATGAACAAGTACTTCATAAGAGCTGGAAGTGAGTAGTGAGTTAATGACAGAGGCTGCCATGAAAAATATATTGGCAAAGTCAGTAACAACAGTTATGTCTTTCACATAGGAGATTAGTAAAGTGGATTGCAATTGATTCCAATGGTATTATTGAGATTGAATGAGAAGATTATTGATTACCATTGCAATATATCTGGGCAAAAGAGTTTTGATTCTAAAGTTGTCTGGAAGTTAACACCAGTTAGTATAGACCCATAAAATTAAAAAATTGTTAAAAATGCTCATGCCACTAATATAACATGTTTCTGGCATGCCTGTCTATATACATCTGTTTTCTCTACTAGTTTGTGAAATCCTTGAAGGCAAGATCTGTGTCTAATTAATCTTCTATTCCCTAGCGGTGCCTACTATACAATAGTACCTAATAGATGTTTACAGAATGTACATTGAATCCTCAACTGATCTTTCCACTTAAGAAATTACCTTGTCCATGAAATGACCATACGCACTTTGTTGTAATACTGTGTAAACATTCAACCCTCTTGCTACATTTCTTTCCAAGGGCTCATATTTCTTCTTTTTCAGTTTAGAGCTTTTGTAAAAGAATAAAGAAATGAGAATTGGAGGTTGGGGTAGGGTGGAAGTTTTTCTTTGGGGTTTGGGATTTTTGGTTTCATTTTGACAGGACTACTCAAGATTTGAATACTGAAATGTTTGCTACTTATCAAAACAACCCCTCCAAAGATGGGAAGGAAAGAACAAAATAATCAAAGATGTTTTGCTGCTATGGAATTTTAACGGGCTCAGAGAAACTCCACTTCTTTCATTGTGAATGCTGGTGCCGCCTGAACCCCCATGGCTGCTGAAGGAAAAGACCATGTCTTCCCATGAGTTATGGAGTGGCTCTAAGCAGCTACCAAATGAAGGAAAGTAGAAAACAAATATTGGGTTCCTGGATGGGGACGAGTGGGAGAAAAACAAATTGAATGTATATTGTGTGTCTACTTTGCACCAGGTGTTATGGGTACAATGGTTTTCTATGGTTTGGTACAATCACATAGGAAAGACATCAATATGGTTGCCATTCTAAAGATATGGAAACTGATGCACTCACAGTTACATAACTAGTAAGTGGCTGGGACGCTTAAGTAGTTCTTTCTGGCTCAAAGCTTCTATCTATTTCTACCAAACCGCTATTTTCTGTGTATTTCTGAGTAAAGGAATCACCTGGAGCACTTGATACAATATATGTTTCCAGGCCTCCATCTGGGCATCTTGCCTTGGTAAGTGTGGGTTGGGGGTAAGCATGTGAAATGTATCAATTACACCAAGGGGCTTATACGACCTAGCAAGGCTTGCATCCCCTTCTGCACCACAAAACCTTCCCAGAGATACCCAAAGTATCAAAATATCCCAGAGTGTCAAAATAGTCCAAAATGGGTAAGAAGCTAAAGGGCTTTAAGTATCTCCATCATCCCCCACTCCCTTCCAGTCTTTGTCTATCCATTTCATTTAATGAACAGGAAAAATATATTCATGTCATGTCAATTCAGCTTAAATCATCTCTTTCCACAGATGGACCCTGCAGAGACCCTTATACAAAAATTTGGAAGCCCACTATGGAGACCACTTAGGTTGGACAATGTCATTCTAGAAAGTCTAGGCAAAAAAGAGCAAGTCAAATGATTGTCCACATTAATGTAGTTTAAAGGGATGTGAAAGTTCTCTTTCTTAACTCTCTTTCCCATCTCAGTTTTTCCTGTCTTTGCATCTGTTTCTGCATTTTGATGTCTCCAAAACGTGTATGGATTATCTGTGAATGCCTACCTCTTGCCACTAAGCTTTGAAGTGATTATGAGTTCTCATTTATTAAGACTAGGTTTCTAGAACCCTCTCTACAAAATTATTTTGAAAGAATAAACACTTAAGCTGGTGTTTTTGAAACATTTCCCTTGACATGACCCAAATGACATAAGAAAGTTACTTGGAGCCCTGGGAGATACGTAAACAAAGCCACAGCATCCTACAATAAGTGTGAAACTCATTTAAAGTTTCCATTTTTCTTAAAATTTCATATGGACTGGGCTTTCCAATATTTAAGATATTTAAATGTTAAATATCTTAATTAAAAATTAAATAAATTTAATAAAAAATTTATTAATTAAATCATACAATTATTTAATAACAAATTAATGAAATAAAATAAAATTTAAATATTTACATTTAAATATGGCTTTCCATATTCAATATATATTGCCATTTGCTTTCATTAAAAACTATATTTTCTCAATATGAATAAAATTGAATCTCCATGCATATTATATGTAATACATATAAATATATATATATTTTAATATTTGTCTCATCTAAAGGCTTTGCCATCCCTGTTCACAGATGAAAACACATGGTATTTATCCACCACCATGCATTAACACCTCAGCTTAAATAAGTTTACTAGATGAGTTAACTTTCCCAAGACATTGTGACCCAAGATGGTAATTCCTTAAATAGAAAGTGGGAAACACAAGACACAAGCAGTGGTATGAGTTTAGACACACCCTGATGTTGAGAGTTAAGTAAAAGATAATCTATTGATGCTAAATAAAACTCTCCATTTACATGAAATGTGCTCTTTAACAGAAAGGTGGCGGTATAAAAAGAGGCAAAATTCAGCTCAGAAACCTTGACTCCTTATCATCCATCAGTCAAGGTGAAAAGCTCTCTGAAACTCCAGTGAGATTAGATTTAACATAACTTCCTGAGCTGAATTCCATTATTGCCAAAATAACTAGAAGGAAATCATTTAAATATTTTCCAGAATGCCAATATTCGGGCTTACTCAGTTTTTGACGAATAGAATTTTGCAAAAAGTTCATCCTCCCTCGAAGTGTCAAAAATCACTTAAGTTTTATATATAAAAAGGACATTAAGGACACCTGGGTGCCTGGTTCAGTCAGTTAAGCGTCCTACTCTCGATTTCAGCTCAGCTCATGACCTGAGGGTCATGAAATTGAGCTCCATGTTGGGCTTTGTGCTCACTGGGGAGTCTGCTTGAGATTTTCTCTCTCTCCCTCTCCCTCTGCCTCCTCTCTCTCTCTCAAATAATAAATAAATAAATCTTAAACAAATAATTCAAAGGACATTAAAGGAGTTTTATTTCAACCTTCCCACTAACGAAAGATATCCTGACAGAACTGAACCAAGCATTGCTCCAAATGTCCAGTAATGTGTACCATTACTTCTCAAGGAATGTCATTTCATTGTTGAACATAAAATTATGTTGGTAGATACAACCAAAATGAAAAGAAATAACTGTAAGCCCATACTACAGCCCCCAGACAGAGAAAAGAAATAGATGATAAATTTCTCGTATTCTTATAGCCAGGCTTGATATGGTCATGATGAAAACAGTTAATAGTTCAAACATCTGCTAGAAATATCATTCAGTTAAAAGAAAAACATGCAATAAGTTCTTAACTTAGCAGTGATTATTTCCATTTTCAGGATATAGAGAAAAAGAAATACTGTGTGGACATTATTCATAAGAAGTAATTACCAGTTATATGGAAATGTTTTAAACTTGAAAAAAAGGATTAGTACATTGTATTAAATTTCATATAATTGAGAAAATCAACTTGGTACAAAACTGAACATGAAGCAACTATCATCAAAAGACCAAAAATAAAAACCCGTGTAATCTTATGATATCCATTCACTTACCCTATTACTTTTCCACTATTTGGTATTTATTGAGCATCTACTGTGTACCATGCTCTGTGAGGCATAAAGGGAATAAAGATGAATATCTGACTGAGGAGCTGGCAATCTAGCAAACAAAACAAATAAATCCAGGTTGTAGGCCTGTGATCATAACTTTAAGAGAAAAAGTTGTGTTCTCTTGACTTTATTCTTCTCCTGTATACATTACAGGATTTGGACAAGGAGCTCTTTGAGACTCCTTACAGTTGTGAGCAACTAGATAACTAGTGGGAAGATTTGTTCCTATCTTCATCTCAAGTCAATACAAACAGCTTTAAAACACGTCTAATGAACATTCTAGGAACAAGGTTGGGTGAGAAGGAGAAAGGTAAGGAAACTAACACTTTTAAGTGCCTAATATTATTAGTCATTACAGGGAGTGTTTTACCTTCAATATCTAACTTCACCAAAAAAAAATTACACAGACTTAAGTGTTCTTATATCAATTTTATGGCTCAAGGAGCTAAAGCTGAGGGGATTCTACCACATGCCTGAAATCACACACTAGAAAGTACCTGAGAAAGTTATTAGACCCTTCTAAATTCCAAACAAAACTTCACATTGTCAGGCTCAGGCCTGTCCATTTTCCAAGGCTTTGAAAACTGCCTTCCAAGATTTGCTTTTTCTGCATCCCTTATCTGATATCATCGACGGGACACTGAGTCTGTTTGATTGAACTTAATTCAACAATGCCTTCAACTCACATTCCAAAAATGTATCTGCCAAATTTTGGAGATACAAAGATGAATGAGATATGGTTTCTTTCTTCAAAGAATCTGAGGCTAGCAAAAGAGACAAAATGCTAACACAGAAAGAGAACAGTGCAGGATGTGTTTGTAGACATTAAACCAGGCGCTGTTGTTGGCCATGCCACAACCAACTCCCTCCGTGATGGGACTCTGCTTACCTCTCTATCCTCTGCCCTCTTCTCTCTCCCACGAGCTCCACACTCAGCCACAATGACATTTTCTCAGCTCCTGAACCTCTCATGCAGGTTTTCTTCCAGCCTTCACACACCTTATTTCCTCTGCAAGTCTCCACTCCCCTGCCCACATCACTCTTCCCATTCCCACTGACACGCTCACCTTCTTAACTCTCACTTGTCTTTCAAGTCTCAGTCTGTGATCCCTCCAGTTTACAATAGGTTCCTCTGCTTCTTTTAACCATATTACCTTGGGTGAGCTATGGTGAGATCAGATGCAGATCAAAGGAGGGAAACTGGAAAGGGTTTTTCAGGTTTGATATTCACAGGTCCCTTCAGCATGCGATGCAGGACCACATGGGGAAGCACCGAGGTCAGCCATGAGGAAGGGGGAACTGTGGACGGCCCCTTTATGTGGTTTCCATGAGAAAGATGGGCAAGGCAAGGTGAACAAATTTAGGATTGGATAGTTTGAACAATTCCAGCAGGATCTGGGTCAGGGGTTGTCCCTGGTTGTCTGGCACCTGACCCTGGGGGTTTTAGGACAGGTATACTAGTGGTCTAGAGTGTGAGAGCCCAGAATTGAGGCAGTTGAACACTGGACTTCACCAGTTGATCAAGAAGGGAACTAACTGGGGATGCCTGGGTGGCTCAGTCAGTTAAGCGTCAGCCTTCGGCTCACGTCATGATCCCAGGGTCCTGGGATCGAGTCCCACGTTGGGCTCCTTGCTCAGCAGGGAGCCTGCTTCTCCCTCTGCCCCTCCCCCTGTTTGTGCTTTCTCTTTCTCTCTCTGACAAATAAATTAAACCTTTAAAAAAATTTTTAAGAAGAGAACTAACTGGCCTGTAACCAGGGTCCCAAAACTGGGTCAAAACAACATTTTTAAAAACTATTACACTGTGTGTCATCTCAGACACCCTGGACGACTCCAATCATTAAGTGCATACAGTGTTGTAATTGCTTATTGAGTTTATCTTTCCCGTTTGATTAGTCTGGCTCTGTGAGGGCAAGAACAACCCTACCATACAAGATTTAGGAGATGTCTGATGCATGGTTTGAATGAAAGGAATGGCATTTCAGTTGTGTTTTGAAGGATGAGTAGGAGATCTCTAGGAGCAAGTGAGTTGGGTGGAAAACTTAAGCAAGGAAAGAGTAGACCAAAAACTTCAAGGTACGCCAGGAAGTGTTTATTTGAGAATGACAAATGGTGTTAGGTTTTTTAGGTTAACATTCAAGGAAAATATCAAGGTGCAATGAGGATTGAAAAGATAACTTGAGGTCTAATTAAGAAAAGCATTTTAGGTGTGCCTGGGTAGCTCAGTCCATTAAGTGTCTGGCTTTGGCTTGGGTAATGATCCTAGGGTCCTGTGACTGAGCCCCATGTCAGGCTCCCTGCTCAGCAGAAGCCTGCTTCTCCCTCTTCCTCTGCTTCTCTCTCTCTCTCTCTGTCTCTCTCTCTCTCAAATAAATAAATAAAATCTTAAAACAAAAAGGCTTTCTATGTTAGGCTAAGAAATTGTGATTTTATCTTCTATGTAATGGGGAATCATCAAGCCCCAGCACTAGAAGATGGCCATATCAGTAAGTACCATAGGTGACTTCTCATTATGGAAAAGAAATAGGAAAGATCAAATGTGTCCTACCATAACAGATGTCCAGTGTTCAACTAGCACAGTTTTAAGTAGAAATGCTTTTACTCCTATAGCCAACCACCCCGTTCAGTTCACAGCAGGGCCCGTGATGAGATACAGTGTCATGTGTTGATGAACCCCAAAATGAGCTACAAAGAAATCCCTCAGCTCAATAGATTACATCTTGTTTTTCACCTCTTTTCCCAGTGTAGCACAAGTAGATGAAAAAGAAGCCTACGGAAGTATAGATAGTGCATATTTCCAAGTAATATGTAATGTGTAATATATAATTGCTAAAGTCATAAAAGATCTGGTCTCTAGGCAAGTTATATTTATCTAATGACTGTCCAACTATCTTTAAATTACTGTTTAATAACTATCCTGCTTTCTTATTAAGGAAAAACCATAAATGGTGTGATATTGTGCTATCGTTTATTATTTTTCTTCAGACACAGACATGACACCATAACATTAAGAAGTCATGTCTTTGGCCGTATTCAAATAAATAAAATACACTAAAAGCCGCAATCTGTGAAAGATCGCAGGGTTTCCATAAGAACATGAAAATGTAGATGCAGACATCTGATTTGTTCAGTTCCTTCATGAACACTTTGCAGCCTGCTCCATGTGAGACACAAAGGGCTTTTGTGACTCATATGCTGTGCATCACAAATGGAGAGCCCCGGCCAAAGAAAATATACAGTTTCAAGAAGAATAAACCCAGGATGAAAAGCACAGAGGTAGCATCAATAGACGTCTACTACGCCATTGGCCCCATCTGGTTAGAATCACATCATCAAAATTAGAGCTGGAGTAGACCTTCCAGGTCATCCCTGGAACACCTTGCCAACACAACAATCATCTTTTTGAGGACCAGGTCCAGTTCAATTTCATCTGTCTCAAGAGACAAGAATTCCACAGATTCTGTGGGCAAGATATTTACCATATTTAAAGAGGCAAATGTAGTCATAGTAGAGATTTCAGTCAGTAAAATAATTGCAGTCAACCTTTGAAACGTAAGGTATTGTTTTTTTTTAAGTGGATATATTCTGCATGGAAGACAAAGAGCTTGGTGCCTGGAGAATCACAACGGGGAGAGAAATAAGAATTGCTGCAAGCAGTCAAGGATTTAAGGAAGCCTCAGAACCATGTCAAGGGATCTCCTAGAATCAATCCAAAGAAATTCTGTGTTCAGTCCCTTCTTCCATGATACAGAAAATACTGGCACAGTTGTGACCAGGAACCAGCTAAAGTGCTGGAAAAAGACATAATCAGAGTTACAGTTTCTCACCAGAGATAATAGAGGACACCTGGTCTTCTTTAGGAGACAGTGGGAGAAAGGAGGACAATTGCATATTAAGAGAAATCCTATGTGAAAAGCCAAGAGGTAGAGTCAGAACATATGTCCAATTTTCAAAGATCTAAAGGTGGGATCAAAGATACAGCCCATGGAGTCAAGAGTTTGGAAGTAGGAAGATAAGATCTATACAAACAGTTTGGGATCTGAAGGAATGAGGCGGTCTCCTAAGTGATTATGTTTGAGTCATTTTAAAATTATTTTGAAATAGTGAAAGCTTTTGTTCTAAAGAAGTGTTAAGTGGCAGCTCGATATGCGTAGCATATATACAACACAGAAACACCAGCCTTTCTCAGTGAAACATGACTCGAGATGATAAGCAGAGAATGCTGGAGCCATCATGCCCAAACCTACCTTTTCCAGTGAAGGACCTTGCTGTACTTCTGTGGTACCCCTGGAATTGATTTAAAACATGAATTTGCAACCATAGGGTTATTAATCAATTATTCTGAGTATTCTGTGGTGGGACTCATCAAAAGGGAGGAAGCATAATTCTTTCATAATGAGTTCTACCCACGAAACTTAGAGCTTGTTTTATTTAAGGCAATATCCTATTACTTCACACATCCACACGGGTAAATAGTCCTCATGAACACCACGATCATATTTATCTCAGCAGACAGAGCATGTGATGTGCTGCCTGTGAACATTATCTGTGGCTTACATTCATATACCAGCCCAGCCTAAAGGGTTCAAGATGGGAAGTATATCTAGGAGACAGAATGGGATATCAAGTTGAGAAAACAGAAGAGATAATAGCCAAACTAGAAAGCAGGAGAGGAGTTAGAAAAATAATGCCAGAGTCAGTAACAGGACTGTTAGGGATGAAACTGGGTTTCATCTATGATTTATGGTTTATAAATGGTTTATATGGTTTATGGCTATGGCTATACCATTATTATTATTATATGGTTTATGGTTTATGGCTATACCATTATTATTATTATAAGATTATTGTCTTCTTGAAGCAAGTGCATAGACCATCCTTCTTTCTTGCTAACAGAAATACAACTTTGCTTGGATAATGTACTCTCCTCCACCCAGCCAGGCTTAACTAGACCAGTCATGGTAATTCTTTTCAATTTGCCAATAACTGATTTAGGAATGGGCATATGATGCCATTGTGAGCAAAGGGTAGGTCTAATAGACAACTTCTGTGAAGAATTTCCTGCTCCTGCAATGGTGTAACTGGAGTAATATGGTCCCTATTCTTTTCCTAGATATTCTGTCTGGATAACTGAAACAATAGCAGTCATCTTGCAACTATGAGAGAACATACTGAGTGATAATGTTGACACAGATAGCTTGAGTCCACCATAGCATGGTTGAGTCACTGGAGTCTTGGAACTGCTTACCCTGTGCTTTCTCTTTATGGGAAATATGACCTTTTTTCTTATTGCTTAGTTTAGTTGAGGCAGGGGTTTCTGTTACTGGCTAGCTAAGAATCTTGATTAATACTAGGAGGTAGAAAGCAGCTTTATAACCCAACTCACCATTGTTATCCCCTTAGGCATTTCTTGTCCACATTGTTCAATGTCTGTCACTGAATTGTAACTTGCAGCAGATACTCACTCAGTACTGAAGGCCCAGGAGTTATGATTGCAGAGAAACATGGGCTGGTTTCGTAAGGTGAAGCCACACTTTTATCACAGAGCTCAAATGAACAGTTTAAATGTTTATACATATTGAACTGACCAAGACCAAGTGGAAGAAATAAAAATCTTTGGAAAAACCAAAGAAAATAAATCAATAATGTATGTGAGCTCCTTGAGGGTAGGCACCACATTTTCTCTATTGTTGGGTATCTAATACTTAGCAACATGCCTGGCATATGGTAAATTCTTTATAAATGCAGAATTAAGTAATTAAATGAGACTACGGATCTAGTAAAAAATATTTATTCTTAGTTTCATCTAGGCGTTTTCCAGTTCCTATGGCATATTTGAGTAGATAAGCCTGGGCTGGTACCAAGGACTAAATCCAAACACCAAAACTAGTTAAGCATGAGCTGCAAACATGGCATACTCATGGGAATTCTGAGACAGAGACTGTTGATTATTCATTAAAACTAAAACACATGTTCAACTTCCCAGATGGCAGTAAGAGACACAATGCATAAATCTAGAACCTATGTGCATGAGCATCACAGTTCACAATAATTTGACATGTCCTACCTGCTATGACCTTTCCAACAGTGCTGGTGCCACACTAGACTACAGTTTCCAGACTCTGTTGCATGGTTTTTCCATGTGACAAGTTCATGTGACTAAGCCAACAGAATATGAGTGGACTTGACTGGCCTCATTTCTGGGCATAACTTTTAAGAAGCAAGCGTGTTGTCTTCATACCCTCTATTCACTGTCCTGCCAGCTGGATAGGGATGGCAATGAAACTCTAGAGAGCTCCAAAGTCACAAGCTGGTAGGTACCTGGGTCTGTGAATGACTGTGATGAACAATTAGTACCAGCCAGTAATAATCTGCAGTTGAGATCTCTCTGTTACATATTATGCCATTTTTTGTTACTATAGTTTAGCCTGCTTTAACTAATGTAACTTGTCCACACCCATTTGGCTTATAAGCACAATACCAGTCTTGTCAATATCTCAAGTTGATAAGGGAGAACTATGTTTTTAAAATTTTTCAGTGAAATTGGATGTGCTGTGTAGTTCATAATGCTTTGATATACACTAGTTTGTATGATCCTCCCAACAAACCCATAAAATAAAATAGGCAGAGTAGATATTGTTACCCTCATCTGAGAGGTGAGAAAATCGATGATCAAGGAGATTAAACAAATTGTCTAAATCTACTGAGTGCTAGATTTAGAACTCAAGAGTAAATCCTTTTACTTCAAAGTCTTTGCTTTTCTCATTGTAAATATGTTGAATGTCTGCCTCTATACAAAATATTTTCTTGATGGATAACTTTATTGCAGAAATTCTCCCAGGGGATTAGAGATTATTTTAGGAGATTCGACTCACTTGAATTCTAAATATGGAATTTAAATATGGTAGGATTTATAATTCCAGAGGATTTAGCAATGAGGTTGGCTCTACCGCAGACTATTTTCTTTGTAGATTCTCTCAGTGCCTCAGATTTGGATGAATCCCACTGAGGTTACTGACACATTCTTCCCAAAAAACAAAAGCTTCTCTGACACATCACTGAGAACAGGTCAGCCTCTCTACTTGATCATCTCTAATGATGGAGTTACTTCAAAAGCTTTCTCAACCTACTCTTAGAGTGGCCAACTTGTCCTCTTTTCCAAGAACTTTTCTGGCTTTATAACTCAAAGTCCCACATCCTGGGAACCCCCTCAGTTTTTACCAAACCGGAAAGGGTAGTCACCTTATTATTGCTGAACAATAGAAATTATTAATTTCCAATTTTAATTGAAATGATATCTGCCTTGCTACGACTTCTAATTAGTCTCTATTATTCAACCAAAAGTAGTTTCTTGGTCATATTGGATTGTTTATGGTTTTCTATAGCTACCAAAGTCTGAGGTAAAACCACACTACCATAAACTATGAGATCAATAGATCATAGATCTAAACTTTTCATCTGGGGCGCCTGGATGGCTCAGTCAGTTAAGCGTCTAACTTCAGCTCAGGTCATGATCCCAGGGTCCTGGAACTGAGTCCCACATCAGGCTCCCTACTCAGGGGGGAGTCAGCTTCTCTCTCTCCCTCTGCTCCCCCTCCTTCTTATGTTCTTCTCTCTCTCAAATAAATAAATAAAATCTTTAAAAATTTAAAAAATAAACTGTTCATCTTTGGGTTAGACAGGGCCTGATGACACTAGCAACAATCCATGTCCTCTAAATACATTATTCTCCCTATAAGCCTAAGTGCTAGCCTTTTGAAATTGTTTTCCTGGTTTCCCTAAGTTGAGTTTTATGATAGAAATAATAACAATAAAAATAAAAGTACTCCTGTTTTAATCTTTTGTGGGTAAAGATAATTTATTAAATAATGATAATTGATTCTTAAACAGAAATTAGTTATTTTCCCACTTAATACTCTTGAGAAAAAAAATAATAATTGTCCTCTAAGGTTTCACCATTGAGGTTAACGTGTCTCTGAGAATCGACTTTTTTTTTTTTTTTAATATGAGTGCACCACTTGGGGAAAAGAACAGTCTCTGTTATTGGGTACTGAGGGACCACCAAAACCAGGAAATTCATGCTTTATGAGTTTTCCCCAAATCAAAGCAACAGGGTTACGATCAGCATCATCCTTTCACTCCCACTGGGTACTTCCAGAGAGGTGCCTTTTGGGGCAAACGAAACTTTTTGCAGTGAAAAGCACATCCACTTCATTGCTTTCTTTCCTGCTGAAAATCAAGACTGGGATCCTAAGAGCCCATAAGGCTCTGCACCAAGCCAGATAGGTCTCTTTATGCTGTCTTGACTTTCTTGCTACTTAGGATATCTGTCACGTGATAAAACACTTCATAAACCTAGTTCTTGACTATATACTTTCTGTACATAGCAAAATAAAAACTAAAAAGATGAGTATTATCATAATTACCATGACGAATCTGAGAATTCTGAGAAGCAAATGTTTCTAGAGAAGATTTAGGTTGACTGTACTTTGGGAAGGTCATAAGATTAAAATAATAATATATAAGGTCATAAGGTTAAAATAATATAGTCTTGTAAATGGGGTAGGATTTTTAAGAACTAACTTTTTCAATTGTAGGATGATAGAATGAAATGGGACTTCAGAGATCATTTAGTTAAACCATACCCATTTTGCAGATGGGAAAATTGAAGTCCAGAGAACATAGATCATTACACTAATGGTCCATGGTGGATTCTGCAGACAACCAGACTGACTTCTCATCTAATTCAACAAGTTCAACAGTGGTTCTCTAGGGGAGTGATGAAGCCCTTTGAGAACTGGATTAATGTTATGGAACCTGCCAAAATGCACATACACTCAAGATTTCTCATGTAATTTCAGGAGATTTATATACCTTATGATGTTTGTCTTGGATCCCCTTGGACCGTGCTCTTAGGCCATGGATAATTTTCCAAGGGAACAAATCAGGGAATTCCTGAATGGGCTGTATATTTGATGGATATTTAGAATTAAGAATTTAATTATTTGAAATTTAATACTTTTTAAGAGATATTAATTTTTGGTCATTGTTTTACATTCAAATTAAGGCTTTATGCAAGGCTCATATGAATGCATTGTTTAGATATTAGAATTACAAATCAGAAATTTACCTCAAGGATTAGTAGGGCAGGACCTGGGCACTGTTATTCAAATTAACACCTTAGACGATATAGACCTGATTTTTCTAAATCTAACTGTGATTCAAGCTTTTTATAAAAATTTAGGGAAAACAACTTAAACTTTTTTCCCCCAATTTTAGCGTGACCTCTACAGTCCAACTATATTTCATGTCTGTGATAAATAAATAATGATAAATAACTGATACTAGTAACTAATATTTATTGTCCTCTCACTTTATACCAAGTGTATTTTAATGAGTTCATGTGTTATATCTTTTCACAACTGTGTAAGTTGGGTTCTCTATACACATTTTTAACAGTTAAAAAGAATCAAATCCCACAGGGGTTTAAACATTCTCTAAGGTTATCGGCTAGTGCCATGGTTCTTTTCCCAGGGCAATTACCCCTTTTTCTACCCCCACTCACTCTAAAGCCAAGAGATATTTGGCAATGTCTGGAGGCATTTTTAATCATCATAACTAGGAAAGTGAGATTCCTATCTAGTTAGTCAAACCAGGAATGCCAAGCCCTGATACTGGAGGCTAGAAGAAAACGTAAGAGTGGTTTGACCCAGCCACCAGGTAAGCAAAAGACACACAAGGGCAGGTGCAAAATTTGGGGTATTAACTATCTCAGGGTGCCCCAGTATGTTCCTTAGGTGACAGGCCTTGAAAACACGGGTTGGTAGAACATTGGCAGTGAACACCATCTTCCTGACTTTTAATCTTCAATCCTGGCTGTGTGTCATTATCATCTCCTGGAGTTTGTCTACAAGTGTAGATGGCAAGACCCCACCCCAGACCAGCAAATCAGAATTTCTGATCCATTCACACACCAAATCTTGTCCATCAAACTTTTTTTAAATATTTCTCAATCCTTCTCACTTTCTTCTCTCCATTTATACCACCTTAGTTCAAACCTTCATCATCTCTTAATTTCTAATTTTGGAAGCCTGTTTTATTTATTTGAATAAGAAGAGAAAATTAAATATTAAGGTGAAAAAAGAAAAACAAAAGTTGGGAGCTAGCATGTAAAGCTAGCATGTAAAGTGGGAGTTAGCATGTAAAGCAACTACTTCATGTAAACCTTGTTCCAGTGTCTTCATACATTACCTAATTTTTATCCTGACAACAATCTCATGAATTCAGCTGACACCTCAGAGCACTCTATAGAGGAGAAACTAAGATGATCAATGATTATTTCTAATGTTACACAGCTAATAAATGGCTAAGCAGAGTCTTGAATCTAGTATCCTTCCTACAACCAAAGATTTCAAGACCTTTCACAGTAATTACCAGTTCATCCTTCTGAATGGCTAATCTACATTCCAACAGCTTTACATAAATCTCTTTTCATTGTTTTCTTTGCCTGATGGACTCAGGGACTAACTGTTTCCTGTCACTCATCTGTTATACTTTTATGCTGTTGAAGCTTGAGAACCTCTTCAAATTTTCTAATTAATCAATCAGTCTTTCACACACTGAGTTCAGTTTCCACTGAAGCAGCAGCCACAGATTGCTTCACCGTCCTTGGCACTGAGGGGCTGGGGTCAGGAGGGAGGGAGATGACAATTTCACTGCCATTGGAGTACTTAAGTCCAATAGAAGTTTGACAGATGACAACCAGGCAAGCCAGTTAAGTGCATTCTCCGAAGTCAAGTCCTGAAATAAATAGGAAGGCTGTGTGTGAAATGAGGCAATAGTCCAACAGCCCTCTTACCCAGCTGAGCAACCTCTTAGAGAAATAAACAGCATCCTTTTAACCATCCAGACAGGCTCATGG
The DNA here is from genome assembly GCF_004348235.1 of Phoca vitulina. Lineage (NCBI taxonomy): Eukaryota > Metazoa > Chordata > Mammalia > Carnivora > Phocidae > Phoca > Phoca vitulina. The sequence continues at coordinate 4,587,760 of NW_022589706.1, forward strand.
TTGAGCCGATTTATCTGTATCATCTACAAACAATATTTAACTTAATCTAAGGCAGAACAGGAGCACAAACATTGAGGTCTGGGTCTGTAACCATTCCTCCAGCACCGCAATGTTTATGGGAACATTCAAGGCCAAGAAAGAATATGTGAGCTCTCAGCAGACATTTCCCTCCTTGCTGGACGCCGATTTCTTACTTATTCATATAGCATGTGCTTCAGAAGACCTACATTACCCAACAGTCCTTTGGGACAGGGGAGGAAGGGTACAAAGTCAAGAGTTTGTGGTTCTGGGCTGAGCTGTGCTTCTCCACTAGTTGTGTGATGTCAGGAAAGTCACTTAGTTCACTCAGACTCAGTTTGGTCAAAAGTCCAAAAAGGGAGTTGGGCTAGATTTCTCTAGAGAGCTCTTCCAGTTTCACAACTCAAGAGTTTCATATAAATGAGAGTTCTAAGAGAGAAAATAGGATCAATGCATCTTATCTGTGGGGATACAGAAGTAGTCTCAGTAGAAAGAGGGTCTTCAGTCTCTCTCAATCTCTAAGTCACCTGTGTGTGTGATTGCTATTGTCCCACCAATGCCAGCTAGGAGTGGGCCAGTGCTTTCTCTTAATCCTACATGTCTGTCATTTGCACCTTCCCACTAACCCACCTGCTAGAGGTCTCTCTTAGGCTTAGCGCACCATCATTCCCAGGTATCACACTCTGTCAGAGAGGAGGTATCAGGTGGCACTACGCCAAAATACAATCCATGGAGTCTACTTGTGAGATGCCAAGGGGAAATTTGGATAGAGGCCAAACAAGAAAACAATTTGAATGACTTCCCAAATAGATTTGGGTCTTCATAGGCATGGGCGGTATTTGTTGTTTTTGCCAGCCCACCATTCATACCCCTCACTCCAGTAAAAGCAGCCCAATTTCTCCCTTACTCTCAGTACATATGGTTTTGGAGTGGACATGGGAGCCAGGCCTCAAGCAACCACATGGTCTAACGCCTGGATTCAGTAACTGGTTCAGTGATGGGTACATAACCTACCTGGGGCTGGTAAGAATCTTACAAAGGTTGAAGAGAGAATTCTTCTCCTAAGACTACCCACAGCAAGGATGATTTAAGCCTGGAGCTGTCATGAGCTATCACTAGAATATGAAAAAAATAAAAAGCCAAAACAAGGGACGGCAGAACTCAGAGATAAAGAAAATGAGTCGTAATGATCCTAACAGAGTCCTTTGATTCAGCCATGCCTGAAACTGCTTTTTCATTTATGCAAGCCAGTGGAGTCCCTTTTCTGTTTACCAGCTGGGTTTTTACCACTTGACCAGAAGCTCCATGACTTACAATTGAATGCAAGCACTGGGCCTCATATCTGTGTACTAAAAAATTTCAAGAAATGGTTTGACAGATTTGATGATCTCTAAGACGCTTACAGTTCTATCATTTGGTGGTATTGTTTTAAAACTAATCCGTCTGAGAAAAGCAGCATAGTAGAAAGAGCAGGAATTGTGAAATCAGGCTGACCTGAATCTGAGTCCCAACTTACCCACTGTTTCATTCCAAAGACCTAGTTACTTAGCCTCTATAAGCTTGTGTGTTTCTGTAAAATGGGGAGTAATAGTGTGTGGAATTGAAGAATTTCTTTCCAGGATTAAAACACTGAGTACTGAACACACTGCCTACCACATAATATGTAGGCAATGGACGACAGCTGTCATTACTTTATTAGTTCATGGAACCAGAAGCCGCATCAAGTGGTGTCCACTATGAATGTAAAAATGGTACTTCCTTACAACTTCAAGGCTCAATATAGTTTACAGAATATTTTCTTACCCCCCACCTCATTCCTCCTACTCTCTAACGCTCAGAAGTGGTGAAATTGGGTTTGATAACCCCCACTTTATAAAAGAAGAAACCAAGGTCTCGCAGCCAGTAACAAGCAGATTCAGGACCAAAGTCCTGCATTTTGACCCCAAGCTTAGAGCTCTAACTTTTCCACTGTGCAGTCCCACAGGCCTGATGCCCAGAACATGAGTTCTCTCTGAATCTCCACTGATAATCCCTGAGATGCCTATACTACATCGAGTAATAAAGCTAGAAAAGTCATTGAAAATCTCAAACTCCACCTGTGAAAGCTTCCACAATTATTATGGTTAAAAGTGTAGGATGGAAGGTAAGAAAGATCAGGGTTAAAATGCATCAGTTTGGAGCATTGTGACCACAAGCATGTAAAAATGTCCTGCTGAACTATAGTTGTCTTACTGTATTATAGGGGTCCTATGATTGCCTACCTCTTCTGCTTATAAAAAGAATTAAACGGACATTTATTGTAAAGCAATTAGCGTAATACCTATCACATGGAAACACTGTGAATGGCATAAATTATCAAGTTACTTATTGTTGCGATTATTGTTATTATTATAAACCCACTATTCTGAACTACCAGTGTTTTTTCCACTCCCTATCTCTTTATACTATACATTTTAAGAAATATATATTGCACTGAGGCTAGAGACTGTGTCTCTGTTGCCTTTGTATCCCCAAATCAATTCATATTCCTCGAATGTCACATTTAATGAATGATTGCCATGCCTTAACATTCAAAGTATTATCCTAAGGGAATAATTACCTTTGAATTCTTACGAGGGCTCCTTTCCCTTCTCATCAGGAAGAAGACTATGGAAGTTGATGAAGGTGAGGGAGGTTGAATCATACATTTTTTTTTTTTCCTTCAAGGGTTGTTTCTTTTTGTGTTTTTTTTTTCATCTGTGTTTACCCCTTGCGTCTTTACACACCTGCTTCTGATCCAGTCAGGGATAGAGGGGCTAGACGTGAACCCCATTAGGGAAGATTTGGACTTTATCCTTTGCCTGTGTTCTCCACTTGTGATTTGTATTAAATTCACTTTGGGACACATGCTATAAAGTACAAGAGGCCTTTTTGATTGAACAGTGAAAGGAGTCTATTAGAAATGTGAAATCATAATTTCTGGAGGTTTGGGGACTTAAAAAAAAATGTGGACAGCTGTTGGCTAAAGAACTGAGAAATGTTTAAGTCAGGAAAATATCCTAGGTAATGGAGCCAGAGAGCCTAAATCAGTGGTAAATACTGCTAAGCCATCATTACACACTAAATAGTTATTAGTCATCTCTCTGTTTTTAACGGAGAGTTTAAGGGTCTGAAGTCCCAAGCTTAGACTCCATTCTCTCTAACAAATCAAAAATCCCATCCCCTCCAATAACAGAAATCTGCCAAGAGAACATTAAAGGTCAAGCTAAACCCACAAAAGCAAAGCAATGCCGATTTCAAAGACTCTGAATGGAAAAATACAATTAAAAGTCAACGGTTCATTCTGAGCAGGAAAAAAAGATTGAGAGCTTGATTTAAGGTCAGGAGCCCAAGGGGCAATGGGGAAGGGAAGCAGGAACCCCAAGCCAAACCATAAGCAAAGTGGCCTGGAAACTCTCAAACTTGGCAGGATCCTTTCCCTTTCCGGCCCCCTCTTGGGTTAGTGGGTCACAGTGTGGTTGGAACGTTGAGTTGCCCCCGTGGGACCTATATTGGGAACTGAATGTGAAGACCTGGCCTCCAGTGGGTAGGCCTGTACTATGGACCTGGCTCTGTCCCAACTCCACAGTGATTTTCCTGCATTACCCTACACAAGTCATTCACCCTGCCCTGCCCTGGTTTTACCTAATTACAAAATAATTTCTTCTAATGAGGCTAAGCTTACCAGTAAGCCTGCATTTTGTGGTTTGGGGGATGCCAAGAAGACACCACTGGGACTTGAGGCCCAGCTCTATAATATTCACAGCCCCCCATTATACTTTTCCTCCAATGCTTGAAATACCACTATTTATTGATCTAAAAAACATCTTTTGAATGCCTAGACATTTTTTTCATGCCAGACATTGTACTAGGCTTTGGTATACAAGAGTGAATGAAACAAACATGAATCTTACACACAGTCTCGTTGGAAGAGAGAGATTGAATTAAACAGGTAAATGCACGCATACATACATGCAAATTGAGAGTTCCCTGTAAAGTTACTGAACATATTACTTCGGGAAATATTGGAAGCCTGAATCTTATGTAAGGCCGTTAGAGAAGCCACTGAGAAGGTAATTTATGGCTTGAGCAGCAAGTGAAGTGGCAAAGGCATTGTCTCAGGAAAACCTCTAGAATACAGGTAGATTAGATGATTGAGCTCTAGCCTGAATAAGAACTACCGCAGCCACCCCAGACCTGTGCATGTCATACATGTGTAAGGATACTAAGTTTGGGGGGTAGTTTACTTTGCAGCATCCTTGTGGCCATAGCTGGGTGAGGCAGGAACCATGAAATTCAAGGGAAAATTATGAGTTAATTTTGAAATGTCAGACTTGAGAGAGCTGTGAAATACCTACATGGGATTATCAGTTACGCGAGGGAACACACCATACCATAAATGTACGGATGAGTTCTCAGCTCAAGATAAACTTTTTGGAGTCACCAGTCTAAAGATTATATTTAAATTCATTATGGTATGGATGATACCATCCAGGAAATTGCCAATTCCTATCCATGGAGTCCTTCAATATATAGAGGTCATGAGAAGGAGACTCCAAAAAAGACCAGAGAGGTGATGGGAAAACATGAGAGTGTGAGAGCACAGCATCCGAGAGAGGAGGTGTTTTTAGGAAGGAGAGAACAACCCCCTGCGTCAAGCATCAATATGAGACTCTGTCAGTTTCCTAGTGCTGCTGTAACAAATTACCACAACCTTGGTGGCTTAAAACAACACAAATTTATTATCATACAGTTTTGGAGATCAAAAATCCAAGAGAGGTCTAACTAAGCTAAAGTTAGAGTGTCAGCAACAACGTGTTCCTTCTGGAGACTACAGGGGAGAATCAGTTTTCTAGCCTTTCCCAGCTGCCAGATACCACCCACATACCCCGCTTCCCTCTTGCACTTAGAAAAAATCTTTGTGGTTACATTGGGCCCACCTGGATACTCCAAGATAATTTCCCCATCTCAGACTCAACAGATCAGCAACCTTTGTTCCATCTGCTACCTTAATGTCCCCTTGCCCAATGTAACATAACATGTTCACCGGGGCCAGGGATTAGTAAGCACATAGCAATGGGAGACCATTATTCTGCAACCACAGATACTAAATAGGATGAGCTTTGCTTTCTGAGAAAATGGACAGATGTTTCTAGAAAAGTTTAGGATTTCTGGTGTGTTAGTTTTCCAGAGTATTAAAATAATACTTCTCTTAAACACAGACTTGTATGACACTTGAATCAGAGAAACAGATCTAACCATAAAGAAAATCCCCTTCAGCTACTTAATTTTAACAACTAAAGGTTTCCAACCACGTGAGGGGAAAAAAAGAGCACAAAATAGAAAAATCAAGGTAAACAAAAGAATACTGGAACAGAGATAATCCATAGAATATGAGAACATTTAAAATGATCCTAATGAGGATTCCCAGAGGTAGCTGAGAAAAGATCACATCAATAAGATAACCATAAGTTGACATAAAAGAATTGATCAGGAGACAAGAAAGTATTCATGGAAATTTAAAATATTAGAATCGATTTTAGGAAAAGAACAAATATATTAAGGAGGGCACGTACTGCATGGCGCACTGGGTGTTATACGAAAACAATGGATCGTGGATCACGACATAAAAAACTAATGATGTATTGTATGGTGACTAACATAACATAATAAAATTTAAATATATATATAATCATAAAACAAAATATAAGTGTTAAAACACTGATATTGGGGAAGTAATTGTACAACTGACAGCACTTGGGGGATTCAAGGAGGCAGGGAGGGAGGTCAAGAGCATGTTGAGACTCTAATTTTCTCATTATAAATGGTGGAGCATCAAGAAATCCTCTCTTGATTTGGTGAAAAGAAACACAGTTTTAAATATAACATTTAGTACAACTGGGGAGTACTGTATGTGATCTGATGGTCTAATTTTCACCACAAAGGGTCAACAGAAAAATATGTAAGTAAATTGGTTAACATTACTTCAGTAACAATTAGAAGAAATATAAACATAAATAATCCTACTAAGGAGTTAGACTCTGGAAGGAAGGTAGGAATGGGGGATGATGCTAATTTTTTACTTACTATTGGCATTCGACTTTTCAAAGAATGTGCATATATTACTTTTATGGTGCCACCAACCAAAACTATGAGTGGGCAGAACAGGTGTGTATGAGGATGGCAGGAGTAGGAGTGGATGAGGATTTCAGTTGAAACTTGTTGAGCCATTTATTTTACATCTTTAGATCAAACAAGAGCATTTATTCTAAACTCTCTGAGAGTGGGATTACAGAAATACACTGACACACAATGGAGGGCTTTAGTGTACTCACTTTGAAACTTGCATTTTTATTTTGGAAGGAATTTTGTGTTCAAAGTTTTTGTTTGTTTTCAAATGTATCCACTTCTTTGACTTAGAGTAATCACATTTAATAAAACCAAAACAGCAGCAATGGTTCTATCGCTCATCATAAAAATCTCATTTTAATTCATGTTTTCCAATGTCTTCTCAAGTGCTTACATTACTGAAATATTTTATGGAAAACACCAGAGTTTTTTAATTGGTACATTTCCTACAGTTCCTTAAAGTTATATATCATGAACTTGGTTTGTCAGTTAACAGGTTCCTTCCTAAGTGCCCTCCTCATGCATGGCACAGCATGAGGTAATTTGTTGGTCTTATCCAAGGAAAAATGCACAAGAGAAGTGTACACACATGTCCAGACGTTGGCAAAGACAGAGAGGTCAGGATGCAAGGGGTATAACTGGTGGTGATTAAAATGCTGATAGCGCCAGCCATGGACTTGAGATGAAGTTGCCTATGCAAAGAGTAAAGGGAAATGAGATGAGAAATAATGGCGCAAGTCAGGCGATCCTCACACACCAAGATGCAGACTTAAGAATAAAGCATGGGGCGCCTGGGTGGCTCAGTCGGTTGAGCGTCCGACTCTCGGTTTTGGCTCAGGTCATGATCTCAGGGTAGTGGAATCAAGCCCGTGTTGGGCTCTGCACTCAGCGGGAGGGACGGGGGGTCTGCTTGAAGATTCTTTCCCCCTCCCCCCTAGAATAAATAAATAAGTCTTTTTAAAAAACAATAAAGCACAAAGATTAAGGTACAGTTGGAAGGAGTAAGATGCAAACTCACTAGACTATGAATTACTTTACCACAAAAATTGTCATCACTGACATTTTATTCCAGAACACCCCTCTCCCTGATCCATTATAGACACTTCTCAAATAGTTTTTAAGTGAGAGGACAGAGGAAGAATTCAGAATGGGTGAAGATGAAGAGAGAACTTCTAGCAGACCCAAGAGAAAATTAAGTGTGCTGAACACGATTGTTGCCATAAGGTAGGAAGAGCAGCTTCTATGTAGTAAATGCTCCGCAGAGGTAGAAGGGATGGATAAATGAAGTACAGGCTGGGATGGGCACAAGGGTAAGGGGGAAGAAGAACAAGTAGGTCTGTTCTGTCTGAGTGAAAGAACTGAGTCAGTGTTTTCCTTAGTCCATCCAATTGGAAGTGATGAATTATTAGCATGAATACATTCACTGCACCTCTTAGGTGCTAAAGCCAACTTAAGAGTATACACGGGAAACCTGCTTTCATTTCTCTAATTCTGTATCACAACCTATGAGTGTGGACCAAGCTACATTAATAGCAGAAAAGCAGCAGAATATCAGAACAGTATTAATCACAAAACTACTTGGTACATTTTCTTTCCAGGAGAAATGGGTTGATTTCTGACCACAGGTGGGGCCTGGGAGAAACCACAGCTGGTCAGAAGTCACAGATCTCTGTTTCACCAAGGTAAAGATACTTTTCTGGAAGGATGCGCCATTCCCAGCCAGTGAGAATGTTCAGTCTGCATTCCTCTGTGGGCTCTCATCAGTTCTTGGGATACATACATACATACATATTGAGAGAGAGACAAAGAGAGCTATCATTGCTACATATTCCTGGATCTTCCAAACCACTTCCAAACCACTCCATCCTTTTCTTGGGAGGATGCATGTGAAAGTACAGTAGATTCTCACTATTTGCAGTAGCTATGCTCCATAAAATCACCACAAAGACTGAATTACTGAATACTGAGCCACAGCTCCTAGGAGAAATGTAGGGTTAGGTTTTTACAAACCTCTGGCCAAAAAATTTTTATCAGCCAATCAATACATAAACTTGTTCAATATGTGTCTGTGATTAAAGACATCTTACTGAATACACATTAACTCATTAACATTGAATTCACAGCCGACAACACTATTACTCCCTTCTGAGCAAAGCTAAACTAACACATGTATTTTCTCTGTAAGCCACAGCACAGTCTCCTTGCACCTGGGGACACAAAACAGCACTTCAGCACTAGGCTTGGGGGCCATTTAAACATCTAAAACAGCACCAAGAAAAAGCACAAGAATAAAAAACAGAGCACTAAGTAGACACTAAAAAAGAAGCTCGTTTACAGCAAGAGCACCTTGCTTCATCTCAGAGCAAAATGTGTGTGGCATTGTTCACAATGACAATGAAAGCACCGTGAACATGGATTCAGATGCTATGATAAATTTTAGCAATAAGTCAATGTACAAATACAGAATCCATGAATAATTAAGATCAATCAGTCACCGCATGCCGGGTATTTACCCCAGTCAATCCCCACAAGAACTCACTGAGTGGGTACAGGTCCCATCCCCAAATCATAGATAAGGAAACTATAGACGGAGTGACTCAAGTGCCCAGCTGCCTAGGAGAGGCACCAGCTTTTAGTCTGTAGCCACGTGATTCAGCATCTGAGCTCACAGCCACATCCCTGGATTCAGGGTGCGTGCACAGGTCTCTTTCTCAGCCTGGCCCACCCATCAGTGTGCTTTCCTAAGTAAAATAACTATATTCCTGAACTTGAATTAATTTGAACACTCTCTGAGGGGACAGAATGAGGCTAGAATCAGTTTTTGTTTTAAATGGCACTTGTTTCTTTCTTCTTGCCAAGTACAGACAACAGTTACTATGTGCAAGGCACCTGGGGGACAGGGGGGCGGTTACCAGGCATGTGAGTAACCAGCAGCTGCAACAGTGATGAAAGGTGCTGATGCTGAGACCTCCCGGCCCCCATATGTCCCACTGAAGAGATGCAATTCAAGTTCAATTCAGTGCATTTACTCACCCCACATCCCTGAATACACAGGGATCTCCACATCATAGTGGTCGTGTGAGTCCAGTGAGGAGGAGCCCCCCTGCCTAGCTCAGTGCCACCATGATGGAAGGGGTGGTGTAGAGCTTCGTGGGAGGGTGGGACTCCCCCTGCCTATGCTGCCCACACCCTCACTACTGTGTTCCATTTGCCCCGTTTCCTTCCCCACACCCACCCCCACTGGGGCTCTGGATACCAAACAGATATGATTATCCTGTATCCCAAGAGAGGAACCAAATGCTCGGGGCAATCATGACATGATGGTAAGGAACAAACATTTGACTAAAGGAGATGCTGCCCTTGTATTTATGAACATGCAATGGTTATAAAGGGATTTTGCATTTAATCCTCACAACATCCCTGATGAAAAGGCATTACTTTCTCTATTTTACATACTATGATGCCAAGTCTTGGGGAGGGTCAGTGATTTGCCTCCAATCATCTGGCTGAAAAGCAGGAGAGGTAGAACTGGAATTGTATATTCTGTCTCGTGGTCCAGGGCCATGCTTGCTGCATCTGGACAGGTCAAGAAAATCAGCAGAGCATCCAGAGCAGGTGGTACAACCCAAGCAGAGGCACACAGACTCGACGCACTGCCAATGCACACAACTGCTGGTGCTCTTCATCCATTCCCTTGGCACACAGTTATTACCCCTGCAACAAGCCAGGGCTATACTAGAGCCCTGGATAAGACAGGACACAGCTTCTGGTGCCTTCAAGAGGCGCACTGAGCTAGCCACTCAAGGTGAAACGAGACGAGCCCATTGTCTGGGCGCAGAGCAGATAACAGAAGGTCCCATGATGCCAGGAGTCCAGGAAATGCTCCTGAAGAATGACATCATGGCTGATATCTGAAAGTGGTGGCAAGAAGCAGCTGCTAGGCAGAAGGAGGTACAGATACAAAAAGCCAAAGGCAGGAAAGACTTCGGAAAATCTGAAAAGCTAAGAGTCCAGAGAGGAAAAAGAAGCATAAAGAGGAGGGGGCAGAGGACATGCAATAGGACTGGGACAACAGAGCCAGATGTTGGAGGACCCCCTACTTCAAGGACCCAAAGACCTCAGTACTATGGGCCCGCCAGTGGGCCTCTCAGCTGTCAGGGGTCCCTGGCTGGAGGAGGAAGTCAAGCCCATTAAGCTCTTTAATCTCTCCCCCCCAGGTCATTTCCTCCAGCTACGAATGAATCATACGGTTTCCTTCTCCCCATCCACATGGCCTGGGTACCGAGGCTTGGAACAGGGGCCTGTTTTCCAGGTGCAGTCTCACCAGTGCCATATAAAGGGGGATTATTCCCCTTCCTGCAGCTTGACTCCTCACACAGGCTGGCCCCAGCAGGGCTGGCTTTCCTCATGGCCAGATCACGTTACAAGCTAATATCTAATTTGTAAGTTCTATATCATACCTCAGTTTCACAGCATCGTGGCTTCCAAGTGAACATTCACTTCCTCTTTCAAAATTAGCTGAGTGCCCTATAATGGGAGAAGGAGAATGGAATGTACAAATGGTCAAATAAAACAGAGAGACCCCACATTGCTATCTGACCACAAGGATGTTACCCATCCCTCAGTTAACAATCTGTATAATGGGGTCTTAATTCTTTCAGCCATTACAGAGCTGCATACGTCCAAAATCAAGTGGAAAGTTTAATGGACTGGAATTCTCATTCTAATAGCAGCTTTTCCACCAACCATTTCTCTTGTCTTCAGCTTCCCCATCTGTAATGCAAACAGATGGAAATAAATAGGCTCTAAAGTCCCCTTTAAATATAGCACTCTGCCGGGCTGTGTGATTAGAAGCTAAAAGATTATTCTGAGTTTTTAGGTCCTAAGAATTAATATCACTGTGGTTACATTACTATATTTCTTAGGTGTCAAATTACTAGGATGTTTTGGAGAAGGAGGTAGAGCATAAGTAAGGGTAAACAATCTTTTGGCAGAATAGTGTAGTGATCCCAGTTCTCCCCACTCCCAAATCTGTACTATGTAACTTCATAGTACGTCCCACTATGGTCTTATTTGGGCCTTTTTTTGGAACAATGTGATATTGGTGAATATGATACATGCTATTGGGGTTGTTTCTCTTGCCTTCTGCCATAGCCATGCAAAAGCCATGCCCAGGCTTGCCCCCCAGCCCCAGGAGAGAATGAGGCACATGTGAAGATGAGCCAACATACAGACACATAAGCAAGCCCAAAAAAACTGTAGACTTATGAGTGATCCCAGACAAACCCTGCCAAGCCCTCCCTAGATGATCTGATCCTCGCTGAGAAGCTAGAAATAAATATTTGTTGTCATATACCATTGAGCTTTGAGGAAATTTGTTACACAGCATTATTTTAGCAGATGATACGATGAGTCTAAGTCCTTTGTAATTTCTTTAAACTACAGGAAAAAGTAATCTCTAACTTGTCTGTCTCAATTTCGCTATCTTATCTGTCCTCCATCTTTCCTCCTGTCTCTCATAAAGGCTTGTCCGCACTCTGAGCCAACACTAACCCTACTATCTCCACTCCAGTTCCCTTCCTTCCAATCCCCTCCCTGACACCACTTTATCCATCATCTCATCTCTCAGAATGCTTCATGCACCTTGACATCTCTAAGGGTGGCTTTTCTCAGAGAGGTGAATTTAAGAGACGACATTGTCTGAAAGCAGCTAGTTGTAACAACCCATTTTGTTTGGAGGGATTTAGAAGAAAAGTGTCCATCCTCTGGTGATCCCCAGAGGACAAAAAAGATAAACATCCTAGAACTAATCTTGACCAGCTCTACTGGTCTAAGGCTTACACCCTGGGAGGTGGCTCAGTAGGAAGACAAGCAAAGAGCTGCATCTAGGGCTGGGTTTGGGGGGGGGGGGGTGGGGGGAGTGTGGCAAATGTGGAAGCTTCTTCGTGAGGCTTATCATGGAGGGAAGATCAGAGTCATCCCTTAGAAATCATTGTAGCCTGTGCAAGAATATGTCCTCATCAGCTTATGCTGTTACTGAAGACCAAAGCCTGAAAGATGGGAGAGAAATTGTCCAGAGACCTGATCCTCCTACTCCAGCAATTATCATGCAGAGATTCAACTCAGTGTAAGGGAGTTAGCTCTTTTGTGATAATTACTATTGACTCTTACTCTGAACAATATAAACAATAAAATGAAATGTATTTATTTATATTTTGCTATTGAAAATTAATTTATTCTTCAAAAATGTTAAATATGCTTCCAGAACCTTCTTCAAATAACTTTTAACTTGGGATTCCCTTAGTTAGGGCCCAGGACTAGAGAATAACTTTCAGTAGGCTGCTTTTATTCTTCCCCTTGTATAGGAAACCCTATGTCAAAGAAATTGGAAATAAAAATAAAGGTTTACAAGAGGGATGTGAATATCTTATGGGAGGTAACAAGCACATAAACAATAGGTGATATTTATGCATTTAAGTATATTGTATGTGATTTATAACAACAAGCATTCAGTAGATGTGCGTTAAAATGTGCACACATTTCAATAAAATTATTTCTGGAATTCTAGCATTGATAGAATTCTAGCATCAGACGAGACATTGTCACTTTTATTTATAGCTATATACTCAGAGGGATGCCTGGGTAACATAGTCGGTTGAGTGTCCAGCTCTTGGTTTTAGCTCAGGTCATGATCCCAGGGTCATGAGATAGAGCCCTGCGTCGGGCTCTGCACTCAGCAGGAAGTTTGCTTGAGATGTTCTCTCTCCCTCTCCTCTGCCTCTCCACCTCCAGTGAACACACTCTCTCTCAAATAAATAAATAAATCTTTTAAAAAATAACTATATACTCAGCACTTCTCAGGATATCTCAGATATTTGTGGAATAGATGGATGGGTGGAAGATGAACTGCTGAAACATATATATGTTTTATATATACACATATATATAAATTAAAAATACATAATATTATGTTGATATTATATATGTTGAATACCCACTATAAGCCAGATATGCTTTTAGGCTGAGGGGATACGAAAAAAAAAAACAATAAAACAAAATCTTAACTTGAAGATCTTCAATCATCCAGTTCTGATCATATTTTACAATTCAACAATTAGGCTGCTCTGATTTATGGTGGAATATAACATATATCTTTAGGCTAAATGTGTTTTCCCCTGGAACAAAAACACCTCATTATGTCATCTTAACCAAGCCATTTTTGATAGAATGTTCTTCATATATCTATCACTGAGCTTACAACCTATGTCTTTGGGTGACTATAGTTCCCCTTCGAATAGCAGGTCTTTGAAGACCAGAACAACCTTCTATTCTCAATTTGTGGCATGTTGCAAATGCTTGATGAATATCCATATTCATAGAATAACCAACTGGATTAGTGTATATATCTTCCAAATTTAAATTTTTATGAGAACAAGTCTTCTCTTTAAATCCTCATCTTTAAAATACAGAAATGAATTAAAATGAACAAAAGGCTCACGATCACATGCCTATTAGATGATTCTTTTAAGTGTGCACATCATCCTATTTTGCAGAGCTAGGTGCCAGGAAAGGACACTATGAGGTATAAATATTCTGAGACCAGAATAGCCAAATCAAAGATAAGAGGGGAGTAGGGAACATGTCCTCCAGCACTTCCCTCCAGGAAAGATGTCTCTTTCCCACCCCAGTGTGAAGTAACTATACATAAAATAAAGATGTTGGAAGAAGGGAAATAAAATATTATCTTTGTTACTGGTAAAGACTAGGTCTAGGAGAAATTGGACTTCCTCACAATAAACCCCAGAATTACACAGCCATCTACAGCGCACCACAAGCTGTGCTGGGTCACCACATGGGAGGCAAATCTCTACAAACACTGTCCTGCTTGGAGCAGAGAGAGCAAGGTTTCTCTGTAGGAATCTGATTTCCAAGAGAGAAAGGGGGAGAGAATGGAACCAGGCTATGCGTGTCCAGTTTCTCCTCCATAACTCAATAATCAGAAAAGCCCTCAGGAACCGCTGAGTGAGGCAACATGAGAGGCCAGAAGTGTTACTCTCATGGATGCTCTCTATATGGTAGGACACATACGAAGTGGAGAAGCATTCCCGCTAATCAAATCTTAGTCCTCAGAGGAGATGAGGATGGGCAGAATTCCAGATCAAGCAGCTGGATGGTCACTTTTGAGACAAGGTGGACTTGAGAAGTAGGGTCAGTGGGTGATCCAAGATCAAAACTATCAATGACTTGGTTGACAAGAAGGCTCAAAACAAGAGTGGAACTCTAAGATCTCCTAGATAATTTCTGTCACTACAGGCACCTTCCATCCCCCTCCTCTTTCCCCGAGCCCTGACAACTATATATCCCCTCTGTTCTTCTATCACAGCACTCCGAACTAAATCATTCTCCCTGTTCTTTTCATAATCAATTTCATGTCCCTGCATAGTATGTATAGACATACCTTTTTTTTAAAACATCAGAATTTCCTTCCTTGTTTTTTGGGTATGTGTGCATTAAGGGCAGGTCTCAATTTTCAAGAACCTCTTCAATTGATGCTTAATTTACTGTGTGGCAGACAGTGAAGAAAGGAGCATATATCTTCTTGTAGAGTCAAATGCCGCGAAGGGCAAATGGAAGAAAAAAGATATTAGGCATTTCCAAAGCCTCTACTCTGAAAGTCGCAGCAGGTTGACATTGATTAAAATACCACACACTGTAAAATGTGTGAAAGAAGGTGAACTGGGGCCAGCAAAAATATTTTGTTCCCTCAGGTGAGTAAAATCTTGGATTACATGATTTTCATGTATTCTAGACCTAGTTGGAGGTTATCCTAATTTGAACAAGGCATCATCTTTCCACACTGCAATTTGCACTTAATTGTATAGCTCATGTCAGAACTAACCGGAACGGTATTTATAGAATATGGATGGTCTTTTCTTAACTACAGCACTGGGCTCTCCAAAGTCATGTGTTTGAGGAAATCACTTGCTTAAACTGCTTTGTTCTGTACCAGGGAAAGGAACAAACACTTGTTAAGTATTTAGGAGATACATATTTATATAACCCCTGTTGGTTCTTTTTCTTTGAGGAACCCTCATTAATACAACAATCAAACAAAACATGGGAGTACCTACCACTTAGAGTATAAATACCTGTCTTCTTTATCTTTTTTCTTCACATCTTTATTGAGATGTTACTCACTGCTATAAAATTCACTCTTTCAGAGCGAACCCACCAGTGATTGTTAGTATATGCAGCCATCACCACCGTCTAAGTTTGGGACATTTTCATCCCCCCACAAAAAAGCTTCACACCCCTTAGCCATCACTTGCCATGTCCCACTCCATACCGCTAGCCTCTGGAAACCACTAAAATGCTTTTTGTCTCCACAGATTTGCTTATTCTGAAACACACAAGTGTGGTCTTGTGGGATTGGCTTCCTTCACTGAGTGCAATGTTTTGAAGATTCATCCATGTTTTAGCCTTTATTCATACTTTGTTCCTTTTGATTGCTGAATAATATCTCATTCTACGTAGATAACATATTTTGTTTATCCATTCATCAGTTGAGGTACATTTAGGTTGTTTCCACATTTTGGTTATTATGAATAATGCTGTTATAAGTATGTGTGTGCAAGTTTTTGTGTAGACATGTATTTTCATTGTTTTTCCCTGTATGCCTAGGAGTGGGATTGGTGTCTCATTCTCCTTTATCTCTGAGCAAAGGAAGTAATCCTTGTGGGAGGTTGGGAAGAAAAGTGGAGAATTCATACAGTTAGCACCAAAACCACTGATGGTGCCGTATCAGAGTATATGAGCTTCCTTTTGCTGCTGTAACAAATTACCACAAATTCAGGAGTTTAAAACAATGCAATTTCTTTTTTTATTTTACTGAAATCCAAGATGGGTCAACAGGACGGCACTCCTTCTGGAGGCTCCACAAAATAATCTGTTTCCTTGCCTTGTCCAGCTTCTTGAGGCAACTTTTTTCTTTGGCTCATGGCCCCTTCCTTCATATCCAAAGCTAACAGCCTAGCATCTTCACATCTCTCTCATGCTCTCTCTTTCAGTCTATCTCTTTCCCAAGAAGACTCTCATAAATTGTTGGTTTTCTAAATACTAGATACTTTGAGGGTAGCATGTCCAGTCCATTGATATTATAATTTGAATAACCCAAGCATAGAAATAGAATTAATTTGGGTTTTATAAAATGAAACAAATACATTTGCTATTTTCATTTAGACAAATAAGAATCTTAGTGCTACAGAAGTACTTAATCAGAACGGTTATATAAATAGGTCCTTGGGTTAGACCTCTAGGGATCAAAACCCTAGCGCTCCCATTTACCAGCTAAGTGCCTTTGGCAAGTTATTTAAACCTTCTGTGCCTTAGTTTCTTCATCCATTCAATGGAGGTATCATTTCACAGACTTGCTTTCAGAATTAAATAAGAGAATAATACATGCAAAATGCTTAGAATAGTGCCTGGAATGTAGTAAATGTTAATATATGCTTATGATTGTAAAATTACTTAAAACATCTTTAAAGAAAATCAGTCGGGTAAAACCATACAAAGCAAATGAAAATATGTCTCTAAAGGAGAGATAAGTGATTTACGAGGGAAATCTCCAGCTTTGTTTTTTTATAAAAAACTATTTCTCAGGTTACCAATTTCTAAGACTGAGTCAAGCTGGCTGTCCTGGTGCTGAAATATTTGGATATTACTAGAGATCCTAAGCCTTATAACAGCAAATGATGCTAGGGGTCTTTATCTAATGTCCTGACGTGGCTTTAATCTCCCCCATCGCACAACGGTCATAATTACCATATGGTGGTTAACATTCCTTGAGGACCTACTGTGTGCCAGGAACCGTTCTAAGCATTTAATAGGAATTAACTCATTTAATCCTCCCTCCAGCCCCATCAGGTAGATCATAATCTCCACTTTATAGAAGAGGAAACTGAGGCCTGGAGAATCTAAGCATCTTGTTCAATGTTACACAAGCTGATAAGAAGCAAACCCAAGGGAGTAAGTTTGATTTCTTGTTCTCACGGGTGTGGACCTTCCCACAGGGGAGATGGTGAACATGGTGGGTGGGAGCCATCTCTGGAGCCAGCCTGCCTGGGTTCAAAGTCTGGCTTTGTGATGCGCACAAGCTGGGTAACCTCAGGTAAATCACTTAACCTATCTGTGCCTCATCTGTAAATGGTGGTGGACATAACATCTACTTCAGGGGGTCACGGTGGGGAATAAATTACATTTACAACATTGCCTCACCCACAGAAAATGCTCAATAAGTGCTTCCAAATCAGAATTGGTTTCTTTTGTAATAGGTTCTGCCTTT
The DNA here is from genome assembly GCF_004348235.1 of Phoca vitulina. Classification (NCBI taxonomy): domain Eukaryota; kingdom Metazoa; phylum Chordata; class Mammalia; order Carnivora; family Phocidae; genus Phoca; species Phoca vitulina. The sequence continues at coordinate 4,605,266 of NW_022589706.1, forward strand.
TAAATAACTTCGAAAGTTAAAGAAAATTAATTCTACTACGTATGCTCAATCATGTTCCCTGATATATGCTTAAAAACTCATGTTTAGTCTTCAACAGGCTTTCTTTGAATTTTCTTACTCACTTACTTGTTCATGGTCTTATTTCTTCAACAAAATGTTTTTGGGCTTCCTGCATGAGCCAAATCCTGTGTCATAGATTCTCACCCCCAATCCTTATAAACCCCCATGCAAATGATAGTTTGGCCTCCATTTTTCCAATGGGAAAATGGAGACTCAGAGATGCTAGGTGACAGTGGTAGGAGGGCAGTCCCAGGCAACAGGGACCCCTTCAGCCACCCTGCCAACATTCATACCATCCTTTCCTCTGTTGGGCCGTGGGATGAGCACACTGAGCCACTGACCATGAGGTCTGCTTCAACAAGTTGCCAACTGTTTACCTTCAGTAGTATATTTTATCTGAGATTCAGTTTCCCCATTTACAAAAAAGAAACCATAGTATCTACTTTCCAGGGTTATTGTGCGAGTAGCTCAATATGTTGATATGCCTACATGAAATTAGGTGTCCCATAAATGGTTACTTTTTGTTATATCCATTTATTAACTTCTTTGTGAAATTTAGCCTGCTCTTTCTAATGAGCCACTAATGTGCTCTTTGTATAGAATGCATTGGGGCAAACTTTTCATCTAAGTTTTTTTTTTTATTATTTTTAATATAAATGATGAAAAGGTAGCCTGGAACATTTTACACATCTGTTGCAAAACCCCTGGGAGTTGACTTGAATCCAAAGCAGGTGGCTGGGCAGGACATATTGGTCTGTATGTGGAGCTGGACTTCCCTCAAAAACTGACAAACCAAGGAAAAAGTCCAAAAGAACTGTGAGAAAACAGTAATTAATAACTACAAATGCAGCTTCTAATCCTTGTGATAAAGTTCCTGTGCAGAGCTATAAAGAGATCAATTCCACATTTCAAATTCTCCCCCTAATTCCAAAGCATCATTAACCAACAGGAATGAAGCTCTATTAGCAGAGGGTATCAGCCATGAGTCAAATGTACTAGGCATTTTGTGTGCATTATCTCATTTTTTTATCCACAAAACAACTGTTATGGGTTGAATTATCCACAACCCCCCAAATTCATATGTTGAAGCCCTAACCCTCAGGACCTCAAAATGTGATTTTATTTGGGTATAAGGCCCTTGCAGATATAATTAGTTAAGATGAGGTCATTAAGGTGGGCCCCAATCCAATATGACTTATGTCCTTTTAAAAAGAGGAAATTTGGACACACACACACAGACACACACACGCACACACATAGGGAGAACATTATGTGAACATGAAGGGAGAGATTGGGGTGATGCTTCTACAAGCCAAGGAATACCAAGGATTGCCAGCAAGCCCCCAGAAGCTAGAAGAGTCATGGAGCAGATTTTTCCTCACAGCTGTCAGAAGAAAGCAACCCAGCCAACACCTTGATCTTGACTTCAAGCTTCCAGAAACATGAGACAATAAATTTCTGTTGTCTAACCCATCCAGTTCATGGTACTTTATTATGGCACTGGGAAACTAACACAGCAACCCATAGAGAGAGGTATTGTTGTTCTTGTGTTTTGGAAAATTACACCTCAAGAGTTTGATTGTCTTGCCCAAGGAACCACTGCTGGTGATCAGGTAAAGTTGGTGGGACAGCCTTATTCTCCAGGCCATGCTGTTAGGCTATGTGGGTTCCACCATCCACCTTCTTTCTAATCTTTACATAAAAAAAAAAAAGAAAAAGATGCTCCTTTTGTGTTTGCACTGGGTAGTTAAACTTTCTCAGAAACCAAGTATGTTTTCTAAGATAATTCATTTATATGCATAATGACTATTGACCTACCCCCATCAAGAAACATCACAACCCTAAAGAATAATAGCAAACATTTCAACAGTACTTTGTGCACTTACCGGTGTCGGCTTAGGTCTTCACAGGAACCCCTAGAGCAAATGTTGCCATCCCAAAGGAGGAACATACAAAAAGAGGCTATGGGATTTGCCAAGGTGAGGCAATGAGCACATGCCCAAGCCAGCACTGTTGCCACGGGTTCCTGGTCCACCATGTTGTCTTCACACCCTGAACACAAGGTTAACCTGCTTCTTCTACATCGGATATATCTGCTTCTTATCTCCAATCAGGCAGAGTACTAGGCAGGTAGGGTACCTATTAGAAAAAGTACGGCCTTTGGAACAGGGCAATTGTGAGTTCAACTGACAGTTACCTTGAGCAAGACCCTTGGTCCCTTTAATTGTGAAGTCGACTGTTGTGAGGATTGATGGGACCAACTATAAAGAGTATCCCACAGAGAATCCTGCTAAAGAAGTTGTATTACACTATCCAAAAGAATACCTGGCTTAACCCTAGCTTCCCCATTGATTTAGGGTCCCGTCTTGAGTTTGTCTTTTTGCTTAGGTGTTAACTCATATACATACAGTTTGTAGTGTTACATGGATAAAATAACACTTTCTGGATTTTCATTTCTATGCAAATGTACGGAATTAATTATAAGGAATCTGAAGAGGTACCAAACAATGCCCAGAACATAGAAGGTATTAAATACATATAAAAACTACTACACCCACTTCACCCCCAAGATTCAGAAGAACCTGTTTTGATGAACATAAACAGGTTAAATTTCACCAAGACAGTGTCTGCATAGGTGAGAAAAGGAAGAGAGTTTATTTACTCTGGAAAATTAGAAACCATAAGCACCAGTTTGATTAGTAAGAACATCTCATGTCTTAGTTTTAATTGTAACTAAAACCCAAAAGTTTCATTAAAAAAAAACAAAAAGAACTCGGTGCAATTTCTTTTTAGTTAACCGTGAATTTAATTTTAGATCCACTCTTCCCCTAACTCAATATTACTACAAATAAAACATGTTTTAAACTATGTCCCCGTGCAAGTATTTTTTAGAAACACATCTATGGATTTATCTTAGAGGAATTCTAATAAACATCTTGAAATCCTTGTCTAATCTGGGTTTGATATTTGATAATGGGAGATGCTAGGAAGGCCTATTTCATAGTTTTCCTTTGGAGACAAACCTCAAATGATCACTGAGTGTTCAAAGTCAATACCTATTAATGCTTGTACATATGGTATTAATTTCACATTAATTCTGTCAAAAGTGATATCATAGTTAGAAGTTCCAAATGATGACATCACTAAAACAACTTGGTTTTCATGAGCGTGGGACCAGTCAGTGCCAAAATCCAGTTCAATGTATTCACCCGTCCATTCTGACAAGTTCAGTTTAATTAGTTCATGGCCTCATAACGAACAAGAGACTGGCTTTCTGTCCAATTGCCAGAGCCATTTCTATTCTCTTCAACTTAAGTGCCAAATGCTTACACTGCTTTGCCCAATTTATACCTTTGCCTATAATTACTGGTCCCCAAGGTGTGATTGTCCTTTTTCATAAGAGTTTGTGCAGCTGCCAACATGAAGTTGTAAATAAATTGTAATACCGTTGCTATGAGGTGTAAAAATCCCACAGCTCATATCCAGAGCCTTGTATAATAAACTCGAGTAAACATTCCATTTCCTGCAAATGATTGTGGTCTGTGACTAGATTTAGAAAACAGGGCAGTAAGTCATCTTTCTTTAATGAGTCGTTGAAAACAAAGTCGTATCCCATGAAACCAAAACCTGTCCTTGACAAAAACAAATAGCTTATTTGTAAAAGACCCTCCAAAGGGGGATAGGTTTTTCTGTGGCTCATGATCTGAGTTCCATTTTTGCGGTTAGAAGTGCTTAAACAATAGCCACCCTGCTCTCCCAACAGCACCCACTGCCAATGAAGTTCAAGGCATTGGTTTTCTAACAAGGCAGACAATCTGCTAAGGGAAAGAAGGAGAGAATCCAACAGAGAGACCCAGCTTGATGGCTCACTCTTCTACTTGCCAGCTGTGCAACCTTGGTCATCTAAAACCTCCATGCCTCAGTTTCTTCCACTGTAACTGGGGAGAATGACGTCCTCAGCGGGGTTGGTGTGATCACACAATGAGATAATTAAAAGCAGAGCACCTAGCCACAGTCCTGCCCAACAACAGGTGATGCAGAAATGTTAATTCCTTCCTCCTTTTTCTTTGTAATAGACATAAAACTTGCATTTCTCAATTTCCACCAGACCAATCCTTAGGCTTTGTGTGGAAGGGGCTGCGACTAAGGAAAAAGCCATATTTTTCCTAGCACTGCCGTTCTTAAAAGCCCTGATGATAATGTTTTCTTCTAAAAGTGCCTCCACTGTGAAATGTGATCAAGACTGCCAAAGTGATACCCCAAATACAAACTCTATCTAAAATTTATTAAGGCTATTGGAATTTTTCTCATTTTGTTTTTTTGTATCGAAAGGTTCATTGATGATCTTCCTTGCTTAATTACAACAGAATTTAAGAAACTAGACACTTTAAATCAGAATTTTATCCTGTAGAACTCAGAAAAACCATGGATTCAACTTTAATATGAAACAAAGTTTAGATTTGAATCAACTAGGTCAAGAAGTAATCACTGATGCAGGTCGCTGTATGCCCAAGAGCCCAATTCTTTCAGTGGAAAATTAAATGAATCTAGATTAACAATTCATTCTTGTACATGGAAAAGACCATTAATGCTGCCCAAGACACATGGTTTCTCCAAACATGTATATTTCTCAGCCTCCCTTGTAGTTAGTTTGGGCTCATTTGACTAGTTCTTGTCAGTAGATCAGAATTGAAAATAATGTGTATTATTATCGATTAAAGGAAGTTGAGAGTCAGTGTATCTCCTCCACACCTCTCTCCAGCTTCAGAGACCCTCGAAAACATGTACCAGATGACATAGTATAAGATGAAGTAGATTAAGGAAGACACATGATATGATGAGCACTGGGTGTTATATGCAACTGATAAATTATTGAACAGTACATCTGAAACTAATGATGTACTATAAGTTAGATAACTGAATTTAAATTAAAAAAATATTAAAAAAAGATGAAGTAGAACCCGATCATAGAATTTTGTGCCAGTGAGAGGTTAAACATTATAATATTAAGTATGTGGGGGTGATTTGCTACAGTCTTTTGCATTATCTGTGCCCTTCTATTAGGTCACAGTTCAGAATTCACCTTGCTTTGTGTTCTAGAAAAATTATCCATGGTTTCCTAGCTTTAACCAGATATAATTATAGAATTATACCAGGTATAATTCAGGCCACATTCACAGTCTTTCTTAAAAAAATAAAAAATAAACACATCTCCCCATGTAGTCGTGCTTCTTATTTTCAGTCACCATGGGAAATCCACCAGACGAGCATCATTTTGGTGACCATAGTGTCCTCCAATGGGCACCACTTTCACTTCTCCTGGGTCTTCCCACATCTTCTGGGCACCCCATTCTCACGGGGCTTCCATGTCTATATTAGTTTCCTATAGCCACCCTAATGAACTACTGTGAAGTGGGTGGCTTGAAAGAACAGGAATTTGTTCTCTCACCGTTTTAGAAGGTAAGTCCAAAAATCAAGGTCTTGACAGGCTGCACTCCCTCAGGAGACTCTAGAGGGAGAAGAATGCTCCCCTGCACCTCCTAGCTTCTGGTGGCTGCTGGTATATCTTGATCTCATTGCCTTATGTCTCTGCTTCATCCCCACAACAACTCCTCAGTGTGTGGCTTCTCCCCTTATAAGAGCACTTGCCATTGGATTTAGGGCCCATCCAGATAAGCCAGGAGGATCTTTTCATCTCAAGATCCTTCATGTTATATCTCCAAAAATAATTTTTCCAAATGAGGTAATATTCACAGGTTCCAGGAATTGAGACTTAAACATATCTTTTTAGATACCATTTTTTAGGCCTACTAAAATATCTTCTATGCAAATGTGAACAACACAGAACACTCCCATTTATGTTGCCTTCTCACCATAGGTTCTAAAGCAGAGTTACCTTGCTCTTCAACGTCTGAGTTTTCACTGCAGTAGGACAAAATGTTCCTTTAGTTTCTTCCTGGTAGCTCCTACTTCCCCAGGACTCAGACATGGGCCATGGACAAACTGATGAGCAGGATTCATTAGACACTGACTTTCAGGGGTGGGTCCCCAAGCCAAAATTTTCCTTGGGAAGAACATTTTTTCCCTAGAAGACACAAGGGTCCCTCATGGCTAGCCCACTTAGAAGTTCACTAGCTCTTCTCTAGGATTTTGGTTTCTAGGAATAGTCAAAATATGGTCTTAAACCTGGACCCAAGATATAATTAGTTTGCATTTCCCAGTCCCGGGAGACTCTGAGATCCTTGTAAGAGTTACTCGTTTCTCTCTTCTTATCTCTCACTGTAGATACTCCTATCGATTTTTTACTAAAGTGCACCGAATTGACAAACTAATGAAACATTTCAAAATTAAATTGTCAATAGTCCTATTATAAATAGTCGTTCTATGACTGTAATTATAACATTATCAGAACAGAAACAGACCTTAAATCATGTTTTTAAGTCTGTCATTTTATAGAGGGGAAAACAGATCCCAAAATGGCAGTGATTTATCCATGATCACCCAGCTACTCAAACAAACTACCAGTTTATTTGTTGGAATTGTCCAAGAACATTGGTTTCTGGTAGAAAACCAGGGTTTGGACTCAAACCCTGGCACTTACTAGCTGCTGGAGAGGGTTCCAAGGAAGTCACATGCCCTTCCTCCTCTTCAGCTTCTTACTCTGCAAAATGGAAATAGATATCAACCTTCAGATCATCTGTGAAGCTCAAGTAACATAACATAGGTAAAAAAAAAAAAATGTCTTGTGAACTATCTTTCACCAGAATGAACTTCTTGAGAATAGAGCACATATCATCCTTGATGGCCACTCCAGCATATAGCTCAGGGACAGATGCAGGAACAGCGTTCAGGGAAAGCTGAGCCAATGACCAGGTTAATCCATCAGTTAATAAAAACTCACGCTGTGAAAAGTTGAGAGTAGTATTACCCTCAAATACAATGAGACTGTAGAGAAACAGGGATTAAGAGCATTGGCTCTGGAGCCTGGCTGCCTGGGTTCAAATCCGCCACTGGCTAGCTGTGCCACCTCGGGTAAATCACTTAACCTCTCTGCTTCAACTTCTCCTCTGTAAAAGGAGAAGACTACTGGTACTCATCACGTGGAGTTAAGGCGAGACTCAAATGATATAAGGCCTGACAGAGTAACTACAAATAAGCATTTTCATTATAAGTGTCATGTTTATACCCTGTCCTGGAATGTATTCTAATCTAGCTCCCCTTTGTTTTCCATCCAGTTTTGGCGTTCTGCCATTATCATGGCTTTCCATATGTTTTATCTTATTTTGAATTATTAAATTCAAAATTATTTTAATTATTTTGAATTCACAAGAAAGTGAAGATCACAGACATCTTTGTATTAACTTATACATGCTCCCCGTAACAAAAGGCACACAGACAGCCAAGGAAAATACATCGAGATGACATCATGTGGCATCACGGCAGCCCTCGGATACTGCAGAAAAGTGCTACTTTGAAAGAGAATGTCAGAGTATTAGGCACATCACAAATGAGATTTTTGGAAGCTCACCCAAGAATGATGCTATTTAACCTGTGCTTCTCTCTTGATCTCCTAGGGTTCCTTTAGGAATGCCATGGTCTATTTAATCTGTCCCAAAAGCTGGTAATACCATGATTTTATTAGCAACAAATGACTACATGTTTACAACCAAAACTACCACGGTGACTAAAGAGGGTAGTTCACCCTCCCCGCCTGCTCTCACCTTGCATGCCTGGCACCCACTTCATCCATCTAACTTAGATTTTACATTTAAAACTCAACACAAGTGTCCGTGTCACTTCAAAAAACTCTCTTCTCGCTCCTCCCACACACACTTAACTATCAAATCCAGAAGGGAAGGACCCAAGTCTGATGTAAATTTGCATCGACAGTAACACAGCACAGTGCTCCTGTGTTGTACATACCCAGAAATGTCTTTTTGAACAGATCATAAATTCATGAAAAAAGATTTTTGGTTAACCTTGATAGGCTGTTTTAACAAGCAGAAGTCCAAAAAATTTTAAGAAAAATTTATAAAGTAAAAGCTTGAAATTAAAAAAAAAATACATCTTTTTATTCTTTCCCTGATCATTGGGAAAAGATGGGTGTTATTTGGCATTATTGATCTAGCTTGTGGAACACTGGTGTTCTGTGGAAATATTAAGACCAATTGAATTAAACTACCCCAAACCACATAGAGCACATAAAAGGTTGAAGTGTGGTCAACTTAACAATAACTGACAGATGTTTTATTACCACAGCTCAACCCAATCAATGCCCACCCACACTAAGGCACAAAGGTGAGAAAAATAAACCACCCTGCCCTGAGGCCCCCTATGCTTCAGTGTCTATAAATCCATTCTTTTTACCATCCAAAAGCCTTGCAACTTAGATATTATCATTCTTATTTTAGAAATTTAAAAAAAAAAGAAAACTAAATAAATGTTAAATAAACTCTTCAGGGGCACAGAGCTAGTGAGTGAAGAAGCTAGAATTTGAACTCATATGCATTTGATGCAGAGCCCATGTGCTTTCTCCCCAACTTCAGTTTTCAATAGGTCGGGGAGTAGAAATTAACCCAGGGGCGCCTGGGTGGCTCAGTCAGTTAAGCATCTGACTCTTTTTCTTTTTTTCAAGTCAAACTTTTATTCATGATACAGATACAGCAAGGACGCCATTTTGTCTAGTTCAAAAGCGTTAGAAGAATGAACGCTTATTGTTATTTTCTTTCTTTCTTTCCCTTTCTCCAAATTAACTTTTGTCTTTGTCTAATATATGCTGGCTAACTGAACATAATAAAAAAATTAAAAAATAAAAGTAATTAATATATAGCAGTATAAGCTTCTGACTCTTGAGTTCAGCTCAGGTTGTGATCTCAGGGTGGTGAGATGGAGCCCCACATCGGACCCCACGCTCAGCAGGGAATCTGCTTGAGATCCTCTCTCGCCCCTCCACCCACCATGCACTCTCTCTCTCATAAATAAATAAATCTTAAAAAAAAAAAAAAAGAAATTAACCCAGAATTTGAAATGATCAGCTATGTGCACAGCACCCATACTATGGATCATCAAAAGTTGAACATTCAGCAAAAATATGTTTTAATATAGTAGAATTTTAAAACTATGAGATACAAAACAGATTAAGAAGTGCATTATACAAATGTAAAACCAAAGTCTAGGAGGGTTAAGGAGGCCAAACCCCTCATCCTCAGTTTATAGCATCCTACCTCTTTCAGAGAACCTAAGCAACCTAAACTCTGCTTAGGGAACATACCACAGTTGCAGTGCTCCATTTACTTGTGTAACTATCTGAATAAGGTTAATCTCCTCCACCAAACTCCACAAGGTCAGGACCAGATAGGTAGAGACCAAGATTGTTTTCTCTCCCCATTGTGTCCCTAAACTCTATCACCATACCTATACAATAAATCTGAAATAATACATGGTGACCCTTAATTTATTCTGTATAATTTGTTCTGATGATAGTAGGAAATTACAAGTCTTTTTAAAGGTTGAAATGAAAGTGAAATCTCTTCCAACAAGATATTCTGTAAAGAGAAATCTCTACGATGCTTTTAGAAATATATGTAAGTTCTCCTTCCCCAGATAGTTGCTCCAGACCAATTCCTGTCTTGTTAAATCATAGGTAATTCTACTGAGCACCAACATCAGGGAATCTCTTGCAGAAACCATCTTTACCTGTCTCAATTCTACTCAACTCAACAACCACTTGGGGAGGGCCTAGCACTCTAGGTGAGGAGGACTTGAGATGTGAGCCTTGGCCTTAGTCATCAGTATGCTCACAATCAGTAGAGCTCCAGGTGACCACTCCCCCAGGTCCCTCTCTGGGATACCTGCTCCCATTTCAGCTCTGTGGCTCAGTAATAAAAGCTGTAATAAAAGGTGCTTCTGACACAGATGCTTCAGTGGGAACCTAGCCAGCACTGGGAGAGTTTTTGTAAAGCAAAAATAAAAACAAGCTTCATTTGGGCAATTTCTCTAAGTTTTCCTTTAAAAACATTAAGCATTCTTGTAATCACGGGTGAGCTATGCGCTGAATCCAAAGAACCATCACTGAAATTCATAGAGAAAATAGTCGAAATGACTCCTTAAAACAACCTGGTTTGGCAAGGGGCAAAATGTTTACTTTTATTATCAGTTTTAAGTGTCTGTGACTCAACCTTCGCACTACATCTGACTGATACCCATCATTAAATACATCTTCATTGAATAAATATATGAATGAATGAATGAATGAGTGGCTGTCTTGTCATGTTCTTAAGAGGGATATGGCTTAAGGACCATTGTAGGAGTACCACCTGATTCCCCAAATCTCTGTGAACCCTTTGTTGCTATTGAGTGAATATACCTAGAAAGGAGCAATTTGGGGTGGTTTTAGGAGTAAAGATCCTGTTTCCAAACTTGTGACTAATTTTATGGCTCAGAAGTTTTCATTGGATCCATTAATAACCCATGTTTTACCTTTCGAAAAAAGAAATGAAGGCGCTGACCTGTCTCACCTTGGAAACAGCATCCGTACCATCCTGACATTTTGAGACCGTACACATGCCTTCTTTGCAGACGCCTCCTGGTTCCCCTGTCATCTGGAACATCAGCCAAACAAAAATATTAATTCTGTCCTTCAGAGATGAAATTTATGCAAATAAATTTCACATGGAAGCTTTATAAAAAGGACCGAAGAGTATATAGATTTTATTAGCAGGCAGTGTCGCAACTCCTGGAGGAAATGCAATAGGAAGAACAGGGGAGATTTGGCCTGCATGGTGCTTGGTGTGGTGGGAAAAGCAGTGGACTGAAAGTCCCGACCATTTCAATTTAGTCCTGGCTTTGCTGCTAACATGGTGTGTGGGACCTTAGGAAAGCAATCAGCGTCTCCATGCCTCAAGTTCCTCTTCTCAAAATGAAGGAGTTAGATCTCTAAAACCCTTACCAACTCTTACCTTCCATGACCTTCAAATCTCTTTGATATTGGCTGCATTTGGGTTATTTCATCATTAATATGTCACATTTCCCAACCCAGTCACCAGGTAGAAATATATACATAACTTGTAAATGTCCGATTCTCCAAAAGATTACTCTAAACGATTTTTGAAGTAGTTGGTCTTATGATACCACAAGATATATTTGCAGCAAAAAAAAAAAAAAAAAAAGCCAAAATCCTTACTTGGGCAGAAAATATTCATAACTAACAGATTTTCACCCAATACTGAAAATGAAAGTGGCTAGGGCAAATTGTGCCAGAGACTCGGGCACTTCCCCGGAGCTTCCCTTCAATGTCCTAGGGAAGTTGGCTGGTAAAATGTGGCAAAGATCCCCACTGATACTCCCAAGAATAATAAGTGCCTCTACCTGATAGTAGTGAATAGTATCTTCCAGTTGGCTGCAAGTGTTTCCTTTTCTAAATAGCTCAAAACCTAACATGATACAGTTTGTAGATTTTGGGGGCAATTCTTGGAGTCTAAGAGAATGTTGCCTTGGATAGTTGAAATGCACTACAGTAAAAGGATCCAGGCTCCTTTCTGCTAGGAAAGGGCACACCTAGCACTATTTTGAATGGCCTTGTTTTTTAGGAAATGGTCCTGTCATTCAGGTTGAAGGATTCAATTGCGTGACTAATTATGTTTTCCTTTGCAAACTGTTTCACCATCCATTATGCAAAAGCCTTAATGAGCTATTTCTAGAGAGGGCCGACTACATACAGTCTTTTCTGTGAAAACATTCAGAGAATAAATTTAGAGCAAAAACCCAGCTCCAATGCCATTTCTCCAGTGGCCCTTCTCGTTGGTAGAATTAATCTCTCTTTTTTAAAGTGCTATCCGAACTCATTAATTGTTCTTCTATTCATACATGTAGGTAAAAAAATTAAGGAAAAAAGAGCTGAAGGGAGACCACAACTCAGTTTGATGTGGTATGATGTCTTTATTCTTTATATTAAAAGAAAATATGAATGGTGGGGTGCCTGGGTGGCTCAGTCAGTTAAACTTCCAACTCTTGATTTCAGATCAGGTCATGATCTCGGGGTTGTGAGATAGAGCCGTATCGGACTCCATGCTCAGTGGGGAGTCTGTTGGAGATTCTCTCTCCCTCTGCTGCTCCCCCTTCCCACCCCTCTCTCTCTCTCTCTCAAATAAATAAATAAATAAATATTTTTAAAAAATAAAAGGAAAGGAAAATATGAATGTTATCCCACCACAGACAAAATAAAACAGGACTACTGATTCATAATTTGTAACCCCGAGTTCAGGTACAACTGATGGTCATATGAATTGGCAGGATGTTCTGTAATTTTTTTCAACTCTAGACTATGGAGTGCTATATTGGCATCTTTATATGATGTGAGGATGTTGGAAAGGGGGTAGAGTTGTGTCCTAACTTCGCTTCTATCCCACCCTCCAGTAGTCTTGGAGAGTATTTTTACTTTTTCTTTAACAGCTTTTTTGAGGTATATTTTACATATCGTAAAATCTACCCCTTGATGTGTATAATTCAATGATTTTTAGTTAATTTGCCAAGTGGTGCAGTCATCACCATAAACCAGTTTTAGAACATGTCATCCCTCCAGTAAGATCCCTTCTGCCCACTTATAGTAATCCTCATTCCTACTCTTAGCCCCAGACAACCACTAATCTACTTTATGTCTCTATAAATTTTCCTTTCTGGACTCTTCATATAAATGGAATTATATAGCATGCGGTCTCTTGTGTCTGGCTTCTTCCATTTAGTGTCATATTTTTTGAAGTTCATCCATAATGCAGCATGCATCAGTAGTTACTCCTTCTGATTCCCTCACGTGGTAGACCACATTTTGTCTATCCATTCTCCAGTTGAGGGGCATTAAGTTGTTTCTACTTTGGGGGCTATTATAAACAAAGTCCCTGTGGACGTTGATTTATAGCAATGTATGCATGGACATTTCTTTTGGGTAGGTATCTGTAAGTGGTCTGTAATGCTCTTATTCGGTTCTTGCACTCAAATTAATTCCTTGGCTATATATCTAGATAAGTAAGCCCTGCCCTATGGAAGGACATAAAATGAGTGAAGTTTACTCTGTTGTGGGGAAAACAAGAACATACACATGGAGATGTGTATATAAAGTGATGTCCTGGAGAGGTAGATTTTAGAGGAGGGAGAGATTGGGTTCAGTAGAAAAACAGAAAGATTTGCTGGATGAAAGTCATAGTTATGCAGAAAATACATAGGATTTTAATAGCTGGATATTTCCAGTGCAGACCACTGTCTTCTAAATCCCCAGGGTTGGACTTATTTACACAAAGTGTGAGGAACAACAGTCATACTGATTTCAGGGTCAGGATTTGTGGCCTCTAGGCCTGACTCAGTCTCTAAGTGTGTGTCTAAATTCTCTGGTTTTCATGGTTTTCTCATTTGAAATAAGAATCATCCCTTTCCTCCTGAACCTTTGCTCCACTTGCCTCTGACCTGCACAGGGCTGGGCAGAGAAGTCCTTGAAGTATTGGATATAAATGTTTTTTTTAAAAAGTGTAAAATTTCCTCCAAATCTATGCACAATCTTTTATAGAAATGGATTGATAATGAGAAATATCTTATAGGAAGAGGTCCTCCATACATAAGCTGATACCAGTGAGCTCAGCTATATTCTAGAACAGCTAAGCAGGCCCTACCTGACTTTGAACTGGCTTATCTCCCTGATCTATCTGGTACCAGTCTGCTCTTCAGGCCTGTGAACCTAGCCATGCTAGCCTTTCTATTTCTTTAAAAATATGTCAAGCCCCATATCCTGTTAAAGGCTTTGAACTTACTATTCCCCCTGCTAAGAATGTTCTTCTCCCTATAATCCAAATAGTTAGATCCTTATTATTTTTCATTATTTACTTGTAAAGCTCTCCTCTGATGGAGACCTTAACTGACTATTCTGGGCAACAGTGACATCAATGTATGTGGTAGACCTGAAATGTAGTAGGCGCTCAACACATAAGAGCTAGAATTAACCATTGCTATTAACACTAATAGTAGGCAACCACTGCCGTAACGAAGTACCACACATGGCAGTTTATACGACAGAAATTTATCTCACAGTTCTGGGGGCTAGAAGTCCAAAATCAAGATGTCAGGAGTGCTGGTCCCTTCTGAGGGCTCTGAGGTAAGGACCTGCAGCAAGTCTCATCCTTTGTCTGTAGATACCCACCTTTCCCCTATGTCTCTTTAAATCATCTTCCCTCTATGAGTATCTCTGTGTCCAAACTGCCCCTTGCTATAAGGACACCAGTCATATTAGATTATGGTCCTCCACCCTAGTGACCTCTTTTTAACCTGATTACCTGTGTGCCAACCCTACCTCCAAATAAGCACACATCATGAGGTTCAAAGGACTACACTTTACCGTCTGAATTTTGGGGAGACAAAATTCAACTCATAACACACACCATTATTCAAATTGCAATCAAAGGAGCTCTTTCCAAAAGGAGATTATTGTTGGACGAGCACCAGTGGAGATTACAGTTTGACAACTCTAAGCAAAAAGCAGACAATTGCATTGGAGGTCTTATGCATTGCATGATACATTGTGCTCATATGCATTTGACTGACCGAGACTGCTCTTCAGTGAGGCGTGTCACCTTCTCAATAAAGCAGACACTCTCCCAGTCAGGAGACTAGCCAAATCAAACCGGGCACACTGTAAGGAGCTCTAACACCCCAGGGCCACTCTCTCAAGCACTGTGTAAAGTCAAGAACATATTGAAGTCTGTGAACATCGACTCTTCAAACACTAAACTAATCAAAAGGATGGAGGAAAGGCAACATAGTTAACTTAAAGAAAAGTCAAACCTAAAATGTTCCCCATGTTATTACCTACTCAGCATGCTCTGGCTTATCTACTTTTTCCTAATCAAAGGTCGCTGTCCATATACGAACATATTAGGGCTCTGCTGCACCACCTAATTTTTTTCTTTTTTTTCTGACCAGTGGAGAGGATGCAATTAAAAGAAGGAAGTGAGGGATGCCTGGGTGGCTCAGTCAGTTAAGCATCTGCCTTCAGCTCAGGTCATGATTCCAGTTTGGGATCAAGCCCCACATCAGGCTCCCTTCTCCGTGGGGAGCCTGCTTCTCCCTCTCCCTCTGCCTGCCACTCCCCCTGCTTGTGCTCTTTCTCTCTCTGTCAAATAAATAAAATAAAATCTTAAAAAAAAAAAAGAAGAAGAAAGTGAGAATTTCAGTTTTTGATAAACAACAAAACCTCTGAAGTTTAAATGATCACTTCCTCATACTGAAGTGAAATAAGTGTGAATGTGTAATATTTGACATATCCCAAAAGAATTTGCATTTTAATGCTACATCTTGTGAAACAGGTAGGACAAAGGCTATCTTAAAGTTGAAGGAACTGTTAGGGAGATCAAAAGACTTGGCCATGGTCCAGAGAGCACTTGAGGTAGCAACGTATGGGCTGAGGTGGGGGCTCCGGATCCTGACTCCTAGCCCGGCACCTTTCCTAGATTCTATGGCTTTGGAAAAGCTATGAGGGAAATGTGGAGGAAGAAGCAGGAGCACTTTGTTTCAATATCAGTCTTTGTCACCTCAAATGTTTATGGGTAAATTTCACTTAGGTCACCCAGTGGGTGGGGTGGATAAACATGACCTCATGCTCAAGAACACAGGACTACTACTCTAGGACCCAGATGTTAAATTTGATGTCCTTAAAAATTTCTAGGTTCACTACATTTTTAAGGGTGTGTCTGTGTGTCTGCTTATGCTTTAAATATCAATCAACTACCTGAAAAATGATCATGGGTAAAACAGGTCAGAGAGAAGCCAAGGACAAGGAGAAGGTAATGAACACAATGATTATGGTGGCTACCAACCTCTTAGGTGAAAGTGCGAACCTAGGTTTTAAACTTGGACCTCTTTGACCCAAGAAGATATGGAACATGTGAAAATTCCGTGAGGAAAATGTAAAGACATTTTGCAGAGAATTGGGATCTGGGCTCAAGAGATGAAAATTTCTTCAGAGGCTCTTGCCAACGCACCTCATAGAGGACACATGGAAACAGACCAAAGCAGCCTGTCAGGTTGCCTCTGCCAGGGAACGTTTTTTTTTAAATATGTTTGTCATTTATCTTGGTAATTACAATCCAAGACTGTAGTGCATTATGTATGTTAGAAACTTGAAACACTGTGGAGGAATAGAGAATATGTTGTTTTTTTTTAAGTTACAGAACTCAGGAGCTGAGCATCCTGATGTCCAACTTGCTATGGCATCAAAGGAGTTCAGCATGAGAAACGTAGAATCCATTCCCAAGTTTTTCTAGGCTAAGCCAAGGTGCTACAGCATGCCCTCAGCTGTTTCTTTCTTTTCTTCTTCGGGTACAATATTCTTGTATGTGTTGGGTAAGAGCTGCATGGCATCCATATTTGTAGCAGGAAAGAGAACCTGTTCCAAATCTTCAAATCCCAACATTTGATCAGGGACGTCAATTAGTTTTTCTGAATCTCAGTTTTCCTGATTAAGCAATCTAGTGAAAAACCACAGTCGCTAAACCTAAAAGTCTTTAGGTTTAATAGAAGTAAGATACTTCAGGTGGTAACCTCAAATGGAAGAGACACCCCCATTGGTGGTGCTGAGCATTAACACTGGGCCCCAAATCCTCACCCCTGACAGAGGCTACGCTAGGCCTGCCCCAGCCTCAGGAAGGACTCTGATGACATCCCATGGGGCCTCATGCCATCATTCCCCAAAGTCTCCTTTTCTCTCTGCTTTGGAGACCAGGCCCTGTGGTCTCTGGATGTAAGGCTCATTCAGACTTCCTTATCTCAGCTTGGATTCACTCAACAAATATTTATGGAGTCCCAGTTGATGCCTGAAATGCAGCTAAATATTGATCAAGATAAAGTCTTCAAATATGGAAGATCTATCCTGATACAAGGGGGCCTGTAACCATGATTAGACCAATTTTTACAAGGTTAACAATAATGAAATGAGTCATTATGAAAGCCTGCCCGGGGCCAGGTGGTGCTCTTGATGCTGTGCAGATGGGAAGGCAGGGGTGGCTCTTCAAAGAACCATCCCTGTGATCTATTTAGACCACACACATTCTGCTAAAAGGAGACAAATACTCAAAATCATGGGGTAAAGTCCACAGGGAGGTGGGTGTGAGGTGTTAGGAAAGAGAAAATACTTAACTCTATTTTCTCTCTGCCTTCGTCCCCATGTGAGTAAGGATTAAGTTTAAAACACACAGAAAGGACTTGCCTCGGTATAAGCACTTTGTACGTGTCAGCAGGGACTATGACATCATCACTCCCAGAGACAATGACTCCCATCCACCCCTCAAGAATCAGCTCAGGTGTAGTGACATCCACAATGCCCACCCCAGCCTTCCCTACCTGGGTACACCATGCCTCCCACTGCATTCCCATAACACCTCACGTCTGCTACATCCCAGCACCTGCCCTACTTTGTTGAAATCACCACTGTTGTACTGGGCTCGCCCTTTGCGTGGGCCGCTAGGGAGCAGAGACTGTATGTCATTCATCCTCACATCCCAAGACTCAGGTGTAGGGCCCGCTACAAAGTAGTTGTTTCGTTACTGAGTAAAGTGATATTCCATAAATATCTGTTGAGAAAAAATAAATATTTAGATGGAATGGTAATGAATCAAATTAGATTCTACTGAGAAATCTGGAGTGATCCCCAAACCACTGGTTTGCCCCTTGGTTCCAGAAGACCACAGAATGCCACGGCTGTGGCTATGTGTCCTCAGCAGACACTTTCTCCCCCACTGATCCACTGCAGGCCTACCCAGAGAAATATTATTAACGGTAGGGGGTGACTTCTTTGTTCAAATTCATTGAGAAAATACTACACTTAAAACATTTTGTTTTGATTTGATTTGTCTTTACCATGGGATTTCTCAGCCCGAGGGCCCGCAGAGTGCAGGAATTCCCAGACATTTGGCCCAGATGCCATTTTGCTGGGGAACTAGTCCTTAAGGACATGTGCTCTCCTGCAGGGCCACACACCTGTGCAGATGGGCAAGTCAGCAAAGCAAATGTTCCATGGCGCACAGAGTACTGAGACTGTGTACAGACTTCCTGCCCACAAGAAAGAAGGTCCAAGAAGGAACCAGGGCCACGGGCTAATGCCCCCACAAGGCGCAAGGAGTCAAGAATCATTAATAGCAATACAAACAACACTATCTGAAGGAAGGAAACCTTGATTATTCATGGGAGAAAAACACAGACATTTTGTTGGGGGAATGAAAAATGTGAAGGATCTAATATTTATGGCAGTTCTTTGACTAGAAGCAACAGAAATCAATTACTTATAGTGCAAGAAAAAATATTACTGGAAATAGAGGGGGAAGAAGAACTACAGAAGAACTAGGTTTCGCAAAGAGCAGTACCCAGGGCAGTTTCTGGAGATCCAGGTAGGGAGTCCTGATGGCTTAAAGGTACCCTGGTCAACAAGAAAAGCTCTAAGAGTTTCTGCCTTGGTGTCCCTCCCCTCAAGACTCAACTCCCAGGGATAGAAGCTCTGATTGGTCTCACTTTGGTCACATGGCCACCTCTTGGCCAGGAGAGGCAGGTCACCTTGACTGACAGTCTCTTCACGGAGATGTCCAAAGTACAATTGTGGTGCTGTTCCTGGGAGGGGGAATGGATGTTGGGTGGCAGCTAACTGTTACATTCCTTCTCCTCTCAGCCACCATATGAAGTACTATGACTCCCATTGGATGGAAGGAAAGAGTGAGACTCTCAAGTTTAAGAAACCAGCTCAAAAAATTCGAATAGAAAATTTGCCTGAGTTTAGAGCCCAAGGGCATCACTATTACTACCCTCACAACCCCCACCCACTCCCACCCCCTCCCTGGAACAAAAGTTAAGCTCTTTCCATTGCAAGCAAATTGAGCTGGACCTTGAAAGGTGCATGGGATTCCAAATGGCAGAGACATGAAGGAGAGGAAAGTGGGACATGACCACGTCATTTACCACGGCGTACATTTGATATTTGCAGCATTCCCTTCCACGAGAGAAGCCAGTATCCTTTGTAAATGCTATGGCGAGAAAAAAGCATGCTCAGAGTTTCCTCGGAGACTCACAAACATTCTACTAAAGAGAAAGTGATCCAAGGCAACATTTGTTTAAATTAAAAATAACAATAAAAAGAAAAACTTGACATCTATTCCTGGCCAAAAGGTTGAGCATTAAGTAACATTTAAATTTGGCTTTGATAAAAAATGTATGTTGTTTTGGATAGCTATATTTAAGCAATTTTTGCAAGCCTCAGAGGAAACTAAAAATGCCTTAATTGCTTCCTCATTTTTACATGCTCCATTATATGAACGTCAGCAGCATCTGTCACCAAATTACCAGTATTACAAAAACATTGTATATTTTATACATGGAAGAACCCCAAATACCTGAAAATACCTCCAAGTGTTTGAGGAGTCAGTTGAGTATTTTTAAAAATGTATTTAATTTCTAGCTCTGCCTGGGTATCTGGGACACACCCTAAGGCCTTTGGGGTTTTTCATTCACAATAAGGAATTTTCCATTGAAATTCTCCCTCATAGGCTCACTCATCGGGAGAGTCACTGAGCATCTTCTCAAAGGCAAAAATAATTTCCTTGACATTTTCAAATATGAAGCCTTACATCAGGTATGAAAAAGACCAAGTGTGTGATGAATGGAAATTAACATTTCAGGAACACCTACCTTTCTGTTCCCAAATCTCAGTGACCCAAACACCAGCGCTCGGCGAGCAGTGATACTATGGGTCTCCTCCAGTAACATCACCCTTTAGAGGTGAAGGACCTGGAGCTGAGAAGCAATTTGCTCCAAGCCACATGATAATTTAGTGATGGAATGAGTTTTCTACCCCAACAACGTATAAACAGTAGGTGCATTTTTATAAGAGCTGAAGGCCTTGGGTTTCCATCCCTTCTTCATCCCAAATAATCTATGAGATGAAAAACAAAACAAAAAAACAAACAAACAAAAAAACTAGCATTCGATGCTTTGATTCTTGGTTTGACTTCTCGCTTTGCCTCAGTGGCTCAATGACCACCCTAATCTGTCAGCAGCATGGGTTACTCATCACTTTAATCCACATCTGGCACAGGATTGCTGCCATGACCCTACCTCCCTGGCGTGTGGCAATCTGGATCTCCGATAATTTATTCCTAATTCTTTCCTCTCCATTAGCCCCAGACTCATCACTCACTTTGCTGATTCCGTCTGCATACCTCTCAAACTGCCCTGCAAGCTTGGCCATCCAACCCCCTTTCCCTAGCACAGTCATGTTCCGGTGTGGTGATGCGCTGCGCCTCATTGCCCTCCCCTTCCTGCCTCTCCCAGGAGGCTCGGAGCACTGCTAGCGAAGGGGCCCCTCTTCTTTGTCTCCATGTGCCCCACTCCTAGCAAAGAGCCTGACATGGGCCATGGGCTCAGTGGATGTTGACAAAGTAAAAAAATCAATACAAGAAACAGCCACATCCCATATGATAATGTGCAAACACTCCGAAAGTAATAACAGAGCAACAAACATAAGAGGATATTATTGACTCTGGCCTCCTGAAGTCCTTTTTACTTATATGTTTTTTCTGTGTTTGGCTGTTCTCTTTCCTCCAATCAGACACATGTGTTTATTTCCCTTGAGTTCACCTTTCACTGCTTCCCTGATATTTTGGCGCTCTCATTGTACCTAGAGTACATCCAAACTATAATTGGACATGTATCATATGCATGGGCCCTCACAGCCTGGCCACAACTCTCCTATATAAACAATTCTACACAATGAACCCTAAAAGCAAGGCAAAATATAGTTCCAATTGTTTCTCTTAGAATGCCCTTTTTTTTCTTTGTGTGTTCAGTGCCTATCAGATTCTCAAGGACTGGTTCATGGACACCTTCACTCTGAAGACTTTTCTGACCTGCCCCCATCACTGGTTTCTTCTGCTAAGACACTTACTGAAGATGGCGTATCAGCGTGGGTCCACTCAGAAGACAGGAAGGCCATGCCAGAGAGGACAATGTAGTAATTTCATATAAGGAACTAGTGCGAACAGTTTTGGAAGACCTAAAAGGGCAAACTCAGGAGACTGTGAGGCCCTCCAGAGGTCAGCAAAGACAGGAAGCCACTTTCCCCATTGGAGCCAGAGGGTCAAATGGTAGAGGTTGTGTGACCAGAGCCCAGAATCTACACCCACTCTGAGGGGCACTGCCTGAGGCAGTTGGAACAGTAGGGCAGCTCTGACTACTCCCAGAGAGGCTTCTTGAAGCAGAGAGGAAGGCAGAGAGACTGGCCTTCTTCTCTCCCTGCTGTCCGATCTCCAGGAAGGGCCTCCACTGGCCAGTTGACAAGGGAGCTGGGCCATGCACTCCCTGTGATAGATTAGGGGAAGGGTGTGGAATGGGTCTGAAAGCAAACAGGCAGAAAATAGCACACATCATACATTTGCATATTTTTACTTACTTATACACGTGGATGGTGAGACTTCTTCAGGCAGAGACCACGTCATTCACATGTACGTGTCCACAACACTGAAGATGATGTCTTCACATGGATCTTTGTGAATCAGTTAAAAGAAGAAGGAGGAATGTGGTTATGAATGAATAAATGTGATGATGTTTTCAGATAACACACAGAATCTTTCAGTCTGGAGGTGCAACTGCCATCTTCTCCCGTTGTAAACATTTAGAACCTCACCGCTGGTTTGCTAACTGTTTTCTCTCCCCTCCCGCTCACACGTTACTGTTCTAAACCCCTGTTCCCTTGTTTTATTATTCCTTCCAGGCAAGCAAAACTGGCATTGCATTTATTTCAAACACTTTATATATATTTTTGTTTGATTACAGGGTATTCATTTTAATTACTTGGTATTACTTTGTTACTTATGTAACGGAAATCCTGAGTAAAACAGCTCAAACCACTAAAGGGATCCCGTGGAAGGATGTCAGGTACCTGATGGGATTCTGGAGCTGGGTTATTGCAACGGGAGGTGAGCCATGTTGGGGCCGGCGTGGTGCAGAGGGCTCCAGAGGGTTCCCACCTCACTGCCCTGACTGTCTTGTGCATCTGCACCTCTGGCCAGTGGGATGCACATGAAGTTGCTTCCTTTCTTGCACTCACTTCCAGGCATCCAGAGAGATATTCGTCTCAGGTTTGACTCTACAATTCCTAGAGAAGCCCACTGAGTGGCTCAGAGTGGTCAGGCACTCATCCTTGAAACAATTGATGGCTGTGTGGCATGAACCTGGAGCCTCTCATACACACTATGTGTAGGGATTCTGGGAGCGGGGACAGTGCTCAGGAAGGAGCCGGGAGCCCTGGGCAGCTGTTTTGACAACTCAGCACCCACTCTGAACCTAAGTCAGGGACTCCAAAGCAATATATGTTCTGAGCACAAGTAGTCTCAAAAGATGTAAGGAAAGGGACCTGCAGGCTGCAGGCTTTTAGGGGGCCAAGGTGCACATTAGCTTATTAAAGGCTCTGAGAAGTCCTGCAGATTAACCCAGCATATGCCAAGTCTATGTGAGCACAGGTTACCTTCTCAAAACATTAATTAATATCTCCCCCAAATACTTGAGACCCACTCTGTTAAATCAGGTTTGCTCTAATAGTGGTCCTTCAGGTCTCAGGGCCCAATTTCCTCCCAGAGCCTCCTTGAAACAAGCAAGGATAGTCTTAGGGTCTCCTCCCTGCCTTTGAGGTTTATAATTTTGTCCTGTCTATTTAATCAGGACACTGACTTGCAATTGGGTTTAAGCCCCACAGCAGTGGGGATCTGACCCATTCACCAGCCCTTAGCCTGGTCCCTCACATGCCCTGAGCCAGTTTGTTCCCTTCTAGGAGGAGATCAGAACACTTACATCAGAAAATAGAAACTCAGTAAGGTCATAGATGCAAAACATCTAGCAGAGTACTTGGCAAGCAGGAAGCCTTCAAGAAATGGGAGTCTCTTTCCTTTCATTGTCCTAACATCTGGGGAAGGGTGAGTTGCCAGAGGAAGAGCCGGTGACATTCTTCCTTTCCCGCTTTCTGTCTCTCTCTTTCTTTCTCTCCCTCCCTCTCCCTATACACAATATGTATACATCATTTAGAACTTCATCATTTCACTGAATTCAAAATTAACATCTTCATCCCTTTCCTCCCCTCTTTTGTCCTCCCACCCTTCTCCTACTTTATTCTTTCCCTCTTGCTGGTTTTCTTCTTCCAGACAGCACCCCATTAAACTGCCAAGTATCTGTGGCCTGAGGAAGAATGTCAGTTCATAGAGGTTGGTCTTCAGGGACGCTCAGCAGGAATTAGGACGGGGAATTCGGTGACTCGAGCATGGGGCCAAGAGTAGACAGGATTTATTGTGTATTCTGGAGACTTTTGGAATGAGTCTCTAAATGTCAGAGAACCAGGAAGATGGATCTCTGGATCCCTGTGTTTTCATATTCAACATCACTAGGATGATCGGGACATACTTGATATCTACCACACATCTCAAGGATCAGTCACTACAAAATTCTCAGACTTTTTCCATGCAATATTGTCCTTCTTTCCCTCCTCTTTCTCCTCAATCCTCTTGTTCTGCCTTTTTTCCCTCATTTTTTAAGATTTTATTTTTATTTATTTGACAGAGAGAGACACAGTGAGAGAGGGAATACAAGCAAGGGGAGTGGGAGAGGGAGAAGCAGGCTTCCCGCCGAGCAGGGGGCCCGATGTGGGGCTCGATCCCAGGACCCTGGAACCATGACCTGAGCCGAAGGCAGATGCTTAACCGACTGAGCCACCCAGGTGCCCCTTTCCCTCATTTTTTAAAGAGAAATTGGCCTTGGAAATGTTAGCTCATTGTGTCTTAGCTCCTCCTGCCAAGAAGTGTTTCAGAAGATACCTCTACCCACATTACTAAAGTCTCTGCTTCCCTCTTTTTCCTTGTTTTTGTCATATGCAAATTAGTTTTTAAAAATCGATGAAGGGCCCTACTTGGCACAGGGCAGCATGATTAGTGCCTTCAGGGTATTTAGATATTAACTTAATACCAGAGAAATAAATGTGAAGAAAATTTCTGCTTCGGTAGTGCTGGTATCTGTAGTAAAAGAGGCATTCAGGAAGAGGGTCCCACAGAAAACTGTTTCTCCCTGCAGAGAATTAACAAATGTGGGTCTTGGCTGCTAAAATCACCTGTAGACATTGTTTCTATTTCCTACTTTTAAGCCATCTCAAAATCACAGACGTTTCAGCCATACTCTACATCTCAGGCATTTCTGAGGAGTCCCCATTATATTGGATACAATGTTACAGTCTTAAGAAACAAAATGAGTAGAACACAATAGAGTGTGATAAATGTCCCAAGAGGCCTGGACACTGAGCTCCCCACGACTGAGAGACCAGTCCTGCATCCTCAGACGTCTATCCTTGTCTACTGGGAGTATTTTCAGGAGCCCATTGTGAGGAAAAAGGGCTGAAGCTATTCAGGGCAGGGAAAGGGCAGAAGGGGCCAAGGGGTTACAACAATCCGGCTCACAAACACTCGGTTCCCCAAGTGGACTTTATTTTCCTTCTGTCCATCCTGGTGGATAGATGCACACATCTCCACCCTCATGGACACTGGGCTTGGCTGTGTCATTTGCAGGCTGACTCCATACATCCTCTGGTCTGTAAAAGATTTCGAATCCATTGCATGCTTCTCTGTAGGCTCTAGTCTGCTCATGTCTCTCTGCCATGAAAAGAGCAGGTCCCCAGTAAGAGCTGCTCTTTCATCCTGGTTCCTGGACGGCAGCCGACCTATAGTCACCAACATGTAAGAAAGAAATGTGTGCTGTTCCAGCCTCTGAGATTTGGTGTGTGTGGGGTGGGGATGGGGGTTGTTTTTAATGCAGAAAAAAACTGAGTACTACAAATCTTCCTTTCTTTATTGTATTTCACAGAAAAATGTAGTCCTAAAACTTCTGTCCAGTGTTCTGCATTAAGCTTCATACTAAGAGCTATTCCTTCTATAATTTTTTTTTTAAATTTAAGATTAAGGCAATGTCTCTGTATCAGTGGATTTGATTTTTCTGGTTTCTATAAGAAGAGATGTGGCCCAACGATTTTTCCTAGAAGAGGCCTGTTCTTTCTCTCATCAGTTCGGCGATGGTTACAAAGTTTTTATAAGTGTTTGCTGCACAGTTGGAAGAAAGTGATAGAGGCAGCAGAGTTTGGGGGACACACTCTGGGAAAGAACTGAGTTCTGGGTCTGGTCAGATCAGAAACATTTAAAAAATAAGACCCATTTTTCCTCAGGTCGACTTCTCCTTGTGAGACAGTGAAAGGGTTGAATGGCAAATCTCCAAGTGCTTTCCTTTAACACATTTTTTTGTTTTATTTATAAAATTATTTTAGTTCACCTCAACCTATAAAAAACAGACTGGACCCTAAGATCCAGAGGATCCTTTGTGTCTGGTTCATCATAACTCTCCAGGGCCTGGAGCAGTTCTTGCTGAATGAAGGAATGTAGTGCATGCCTGAAACATATATTGAACATTACCGTATGCACACAGAGGACCAAGAAGATGGATCAGAGTGCAAGACCACAAAGATGGGAAAGATACAGTCACAGGCATGAAGAAGGCAGAGATACACCAAGAACTGACTTTTATAAAGCACAGTGAGCAATGACAGGCGTGAGGTGTCATGAAAGCGCACACAATAGCCGTCACCCTCAGCCTAGTGTCAGACAAGGTTTGTCCTCCCCTGGGAGTAGTTTCAGAGTCACATTTGAGAAGTAGTTATTTAGGGATTACAGAGTATCAGTCAGGTGAGATGTGTCCCCTTAAACACCATATAAAAATGGTTCAAGAAACATAAGAGGGGCAAGAGGATAATAAAACTGATGCTTCCAGAAATTGGAAATAATGAAGAAAACAGAACTCTTCAAACAACTGCTCTGGAGACATCCTGAGAGATAGAAATTTAAGACAAGGAAAGTTTTTTTGTTTGTTTGGCTTTTTTTATGCTTGAGTGTGAGGCTTGGTCAGCATGTACTAAGTAAGGATTATCGATAATACTCTATTTACAAACGACACATGTAGTGCTTTTCAGGAGGGCTGCAGAAGGGTCTCATTCCAATTAAGAAATTCAGAATAAGACATGGAACTCCTCTTAGCTAGTGGTTTCAAGCACCATTATTTGACCGTTTCTGTATTTAGAACTCATTCAAACTTATATAGCATATTACATTTAATTAATTGAGTGTTTATGCGCTAAAGCATTACTTGCTCGGGACTACAGTGGAATTCCCAGGGTTTATGACGGGAACACTTTAGAAAAGCAGCCTGTGTTTCCCCCAATTTGTATAGCTTCATTCATTATAATTTTTCCTGATGTTTTGCCTACCATATTATTAACTTCCCCAAAGCAATGAAATACCAGCTTGTCTTCTCACGGCAGAGAAATGAGAGGAATAATTATGAACGTGGAAATCCCAGTGAAAACATGCTTCTATTGAAAGAGGCTAGCGGTCCAAGAAGGAGCTCCCTGGATTTATGGAGACCATTAAAAAAAAAAAAAAAAAGCAAACACACAGCAAAACAGATGCATTTTGTCATCTAGCATCTTGGACACCCCCATATCCAGGGAAAAGAAATCTTTTATATACATACATACATATATATATTTTTATATGTATATACTTATATATTTATTTATATTTATATATATCTTACACTGGACAACAATTTCTATTTTACTCTAAGTTATAAAATCTGAATAAATCATCAAAGTTTCAAGTGCGTACCACACATAAACATTTAATCACTGCAAAGTGTTCTTTTCAAAACGTAAGTGTTTGTAAGCACAGTGTTTGATTTGTAACTGATTCCAGGGGCAGCGCCGAGATGCGTTCCTCCTGGTTCTTAAAGACCTTCCGATAATGGGACAAAGACAGTGTAAGGCAGACCTCAGCACCTGTCAGTGCAGAGATGCGGGGCCATCTGGGAAATCCATCCCAGCCAGGGCTGGGGGTCAGTGGTTATTTTACAAAGAGCAGGGCCTGACAGGACCACCACAGGCATGCGTGTTTATTGTCCAACGAGGTGTTTGGGGGCCATCCAGACCCAACCAGGATCCTGTGAAGAAAGCGGCCGAGGAGAGGTGTGGGGAAGGGGAGAGGACAGTGAGGACCCAGGGCAGGGAGGGGAGCAGGGTGCCGGCCGACTGGCTGGGAGGCAGCCTTCCATCCTGTTTGAGGCAATGTTTGTATTATGACATCCTGCAAGCTCCATTGTTATTTCTCACAACATCACAGCCTACTTCGGTACCCGGACCATCCCGGTGGCCTCTCATAAAAGTTAAAAAAAAAAAAAAACCCTCAATTTACATTCTTCCTTCAGAAATGCTCCCTGCCTTCTTACTTGGTGTGGCCCTGTTTTCCTGATATTTCACTTTGGTTTACATGGCCCTTCGATCAGTCACCGGTGCCAAATGTGTATTCAGTAAGAGGAAGTTTCGGTTGGAAAATAGTTCCCAATCTCAATTCTTCCTTCCAAAATCTGTGCCTCAGAGTTGCTCCACAATTTGGAGTTATTTCTGTGTAAATGTGGGAAAAAGAAGGAAATTTCCAAAGTGAAGATAACTAGCTCAGGGTAGGTCGCTCCAGTGATGAGGTTGGGATAACTGTATTTTTTAAACAACTTTATTGAGAATGTAGCATTCACCATCAAAACTTTGTAAGTTTCAAAGCACGATTTTGGGATTTCAAGAACCCCTGATTTTCAGTGGTTTATCTTTTAACCCCTACCTTTTACAATCATTTTCATTACAAATAATACCTTTATAGAAATGACCCAACTTCACCCTTTTACAACCCTACCTAATCGCTGGGACCAAAGCCAATCCTGATGCTAACACCCATACCAAGTTCATCATCAAAACAATCCAGAGGAGGCAGAGAACAGATCTCGGTAAAACACTGGGACAGGAGATCCCAAGGAAGAATGGCAATATTCATTAAGAAATAAAGAACCCACTTTTATTCTAAATTAATTATTCTCTGATTTGAGAAGCAACACACAGCATAGCCCACATTGCAGAATTTCCGGAAAGAACTTACGATTTTGTAAACTTTGTGTTGAGCAATCAGCTTTGCATACTTAAATGCAAAAGCGTAACTATATGATAAACATTATATTTTGAAGCATGAAATAAGGTTTCTGCAATCAAGTCTTATTATATTATAAGATTAAGAGTTTGAATTGTGATAACTTGCTTGGAAACTTTTGTACAAGAGTCACATATCACAGTGATATGTTGGAGATCACTTGACTTCAGGTCTCTGTTTCTCAAAAAGCAAGGATCTAGTGAATGCCCTAATGCTCAGAATATCAACAACATATCATTGTGTAGGCACCTACAGAATGGTCCCCATCGATGTCTGCCTCCTGGTAAGTATTCAGGCTCTTGGGTTATCTTTTGTGTGTGCACTGCGCCTACTGACTTGCTCGCTTCTATCTGTGTGTGGCAAAATATGTTATGTTCTAGATTAGAACACAAAAAAACTGTATCTTCCACCTTGCTCCTTCCCCTCTCTTGTGACTTTCACTCTCTCTCTCTCTCCCCCTCCATCCTTCCCTCCCTCCCCTTATTTCTCTGCCTTAGAGCCCTTACTCTGGGGGATGTAAGCTGCTCTGTTGTCAGTAGCCCTATGGATAGAGCCATGTGACAAGGAACCGATGTTTATGGCCAACAGCCACAGAGACCTACAAAGAGACACGTGAGTGAGCTTGGGAGCCAATTCTCTGCTACCCTACCAGCCAAGCCTTGAAATGACAGCAGCCCCAGCCAATCTCTTGGCTGCTGCCTGTGAGAAACACCAAGCCAGAGAGTCTAGCTAAGCTTCACCCAGATTCCCTCACCCACAAAAATCATGAGACAATAAAAGTTCTTTTAAGCTACAGAATTTTGGAATAATTGGTTATGCAACAACACATAAATAACACAATAATACTCTTCCCAACTTTAAAATAGTTCTCCATAAGTCATTGATGATATGCACCCTAAAACTCTAGCCATTAAAATAAGATCACTGATAAAGAACAATTCAGAACCCCAAGCCACAAATCACCTTACCATGACTCATTGGCAGAATCCTCCCCAAAGTTATATGAAATCAATAAACCTCCATATTCCTCATGCATCTCTTATCCTCTAACACACTTTTTATAAAATTGACTTCCTTATGTTTATCCTTTATTTTCTTTCTGTCCTATTAGAATATAAGCTGCACCAGGGCAAGGATTTCATCTTTTTTCCTCTCCGTTCATATATCCCAAGGACTAAAACCAGCACTGAGCTCATAGGAATTGCCCCAAAAATGTCTCTCATGAATGAACGAATTTGACATGGTTCAATGTCAAATTCACAGTCTCCAGCCACAACCCACAAACCATGTTGTTCCCCAGTCACACCTTCCACCTTCCTAAACTGACTGTCTTCCTTAGGCTGTTCATCACACCCAGAATGCCCTGTGTCTTAGGTTGCATTCCCCAGAAACGCACTGTGAGACAAGAATCTGTGTGCAAGTAATTTATTAAGGAAGTGCGCCCAAGAGAAACCAGGAAGAGTGGGGGAAGCATGACGGTGAAGGAGAAGAAGCCAGACAAGGGTGTGATTTCAGGCAGACTCCCAGAGAGGGCAACTTCCACATAATCCCACTGGGGAGTTCTCAAGTGTAAATTATGCCTCCAAGTTTGTCCCAACCCCAGGCAAGAGAGTTGAGCTTGCACACTCCCATGTTAATTAGTCATCAACGAAGGGCTGCCCCAGGGATGTAAACTCCCAGGTACTTCCAGCTGTCTGCAAGTGTGTGGAGAGCCAAGGGCAGCCCTCCAAAGAAGAGACACAGGTGCAGGCTTTGGAGGCAAATGGAGGCTGAGAGAGAAGAGCAAAGAGCCAGTGGGGGAATCCAAGAAAATCCAGGTGGATCTCCAACCGTGTCTGCGACCCCCACATGTTTCCCAGTTTATTTTACTGAAATCTTACCCATCCTTCAAATAATTCTCTATACCTTAGCACTACACTAGAACCATACCCACTGCCTCATTCTTTTGTCATTAACTTTCCCTCCCCTCCCCTAGATCATAAAACCCATAAAAGCAGAGATCGTACGGGCTATGTGCTTGTGCCTCCCACTCTGTGTTGTGAAGAGTCTCAATGCCACTGAATAGCTCTAGACTCCGTGGCAGTGCATGCAGCACGCATGGAGATAGCATGTGTAGAACAAGTGTGAGACCTGTGTTCCAGGCTGCAGTGCGCTTTCCTGTCTGTTATTCCATGTATCCCTCACAGGATACACAGAGCTACACAGAATTGCGACGACTACCCCATTTTCCAGAAAGAAAGGCTTAGTGATAAAGATTTCCTGATGCCTTGTCCACTAAATAGGCACTGAGTGATGCCTCAGAACTAAATCCGATTTCAAGTCCAATTTGCTTTCCCCTATACTGATTGATTGATTGATTAAGTGGAGAAGTAATCAAAAAATGTTTGATCTTATTTAAGTGAATCACAGAAAATAAAATGGCATGCAAATGTTCAGATTGAATTAATATAGATGAGATCATTTAAATTAAACTGAATTTTAAGGTGTCTTTTACTCCTTGATTTGCTGTATTTTGTCTAAAATTGAGGGGGTAAGCAGAAGAGGGGAGGAAGGTTGAGGGCAGGCTTGGTGACTATAAATTTCTGGCTGTAATTCATTAATATGTGTCAAGTAACCTATAAACAGGTCAGACCTCCAGAACCCTGCATTGTAAACTTGTCTGCAAGCATGGGAGCCTGCTATTTCCTGGGCAGGTAGTGTTCTGTTTGCCCAAACTCTTCACTCAACTCCTTCCACCCCCAGTAAATGGACCGCTGTCCTCACTTCTCCATCCTTAGATGTCATGAAGGCGAGCCCTCACACAGTCTAGTTCACACTAAGCTGGCAAGCACTGATAGGATGCACAGACTGACCCAACACCCCCTGCCCAGGACATACCCAACAGGGACCTACTGCAAACACTGGTGTTCTCTGCCTTAGTGCCGGCCCAAGCATGACAGACTGGAAGAGCGAGTGTCCATGGCCCCTGGGGAATAGCTGTCAACCAATGACAGCTGGAGTGACAACTTCCCTAACTTTATTGTCATTCTAATGGGTCAACTCTGACATATATTGGCCATTTCCTCCCAGAATTCCCCCAAAGGGCTGGAGCCTCAGCTGCCCATAGCAGTCGCCTATTCAATAGCTTACCTTCTCTTGGTTTCCTTGTCTTCTCTGTGTCCTCCACACTCCCACACCAATGCTCCCCAGAATCACCTCCAAAATAAACTGCTGGCCCTCCAATCCTTGTCTCTGGGACTGCTTCTAGGAGAATCCAAGCCTGGGTTGTGTTGCTCCATTCAAGGATATTCATACTTTTAAGGCAGATAGCTGGACTGACACCCCAAAGGGATGAACCAGTAATGAGGGAAACTTAATAAATAGGATAGTCACGTGGGGGAATAAATCTCAACAAAGAGCCTTCCTAGCAGCACCTTTGGGGTGACCACATCATCTGTCTACACAATAGGCAGGCTGGCATGGTGGACAAAGCCATGGACTGGATGTTGGAAATGTGGATTCTAATGTTGTCACTGCCACTGGCTCACTCCTCATCCTTGTCATCCTCTCTGATCTCTCTGATCTTCAGTTTTTCTCTTCTGGAAATTTACAGGATTGGATTATTTGATCCTAGGGCCCTTTTGGGCTCCTAATCCCCATGAATCCATGGAAGAGGATGAAGTGCATGGCACCTCTTTAAAAGTATGTTCCACCAGTAATTAATAAACAAGCAAACTTTTCACACAGCCCCAGCTGTAAGAGGGACTGTTTAATTAGGCACATGAGACGTTCCAATCTGTCTAGACAGGCTTCTCTTTTTCCCCTGGACGTCGTCAGCCATGCTTGCTCTGACACTGTGACAAGGTGTCTTTTGGCTACAGACTGCAATTTTGTTGGGTGATAATTCTAATGCCATAGAGTCAGCTGTGGAACTTTCTTTAGTTTTAATGCTGTTTGTCTTTCCAAGTGGAACTGACTAGGGAGAGTTACCCAAGAAATAGCCAGGAGAGGCAGCTCCTCCAACAGGAGTCACCAAAAAAGTTGTTTCTGGTGAGGCCCCTATGCCTGTCTGTCTTTGTTAGTGGACTTTTTAGTTATTGCTTCTCTCCCCACTCCTGCCCTTAGGGAATAAAATGTCCAAACATTGAAAAGGGAATTCCCAAGTCATTTAGTTGACACCCTCCACCCCTCCCAAGATCTCTGACAAAGAGAGCAGAAAAAGAGATTCCTTGACACCCAGATTTCTAAACACTCAAACTTGAGTCTCTTGATGACTCTGGCAAATAGACTGTAAAATCCTCGATCTTCCAAGGGCTGAGACCTTAACATCTGTGTGGATAATATTGACAGAGCTCATCTGGTATGAGGATTGGAGAAGAAATGCATGAAATCCCTGTCAGTAGCTAAAGAAAATTTTCAAAGCGCGGCCAGTTGATTAGACAAGCACAACTCACCAGACATAATCAAAAACATTGAATCTTCGTCTCTTACGGTCTTGTTCAAATTTATTCAGAGGAGGAAGATGAAAAATTGTCAGGAACCATATTTTTCATTTAATTCCTGTAGTTCTACAACCATATTAAGTCACAAAACACAATCTCAATTCAGTTACTAGAAGTGTCTGCCGAAGTTACTAGTCACATTTCAACCTTCCTTCAAGGCTAGACTCCTCCCATACTACTGTCACCTCAGGCTAGGTGGCTATGTTTGGCTTCTGCCCTCTTTCTCTTCCATTTCCTCCCCCACTCACTAGCTGCTGCTCCACACCTCATAAAAGTCAAAGAGGATGGGCTGCCAAGGAGAAGAGGAGGAGAAAAGGCAGTTTCTACTAGAGTGAATGGCTTCATGCTCTCTGGACCTGGCAATTGGACAGCAGTAGCTCTTTCCTTGTAGATTCTTTGAAAGTTGTTTGGAAGCTTCTCTGCTGGCCCCTCCAACTACGACTCCTCTGACGTGGGCAATGCCTTGCCTTCATCTGGCTGCTTCCCCCACCCTAGATTCCTCAAAGATGAGGTCCACATCCATTGTGCCACGTAAGTCCAAAAGCACTCCCAGGCAGTCCACTTGGGCAGGACTTGAAATGGCTCCAGGCTGGCTCTGTCACCATCTGCTCCATGAAACATGCCCTTGTACTTCTTCCTTCTCTGGTTACTTGCCAGGCACTGTAGTCTACTCTCTGGCCCGTCACAGGTTGCTCTAGCTTTTCTGAGGTGATAGTATGTCTGGGTCCTTGGTGTCCACCAACTGCAGGGAACATAACTAAAGCTTTATGAGTGCTGCCATTGGACAAGCTCTCTAAGCATGAGAAAGACCTAACACCTCACCCCTTCACCTGACCAGGTTAGGATTGGAATTGACACATAAGAGAAACTCCTTACAAAGAAAAGCTCCCACCATTCTTCCTCTCCATTTTCTTGAACATTTTATATCCTCAAAGCAGATGACAGACTACAAGAATCATGGAATTGGATCCTGATCATCCCCTTAGAAGATTCCCCCAGGGCAGTCTGCCTAACATTATCCGAAATCTACCATATCGATTACATGTCTGTGCCTAATTCAGAACTCGGGTCTTAAAATTCTACTTCCAAATAATACCAATGATAGATTATTTTCACTAATTGCTTTAGAGAATAGGTAAAATTTTTTAGAACTGTGCCTACAACATAGAAGGCACTTAATAAATATTTATGAAGGGAATTTATTAATAAGACATTTTGCATCTATGTATTTATTTAAGAAACACTCTGGGCTCTCTTGTTTGCAGCTACTTTCCATATTCTTGGAATGGAGTTTATTACATAGTAGGTATGAAGTACATATTTCTTTAATGAATTAATGGAGTGTTTTGGAAATCTTACCGAACACATATAGAGTTCCCTCTTGAATTTGACAAGCATTTGTTGAGCACTTGCTGAGTACCTAGTGGCAGTAAACACTTCTTTTCAGTGTTCCCATAATGTCCTGTCCTACCCTCTCAAGGTGTTTATTAAACTGTATTTCAGTAGCAATTTTTCTTGTCTGCACTCCCACTTGAAAAGAATGGGTATCATTTTCTTCTCCAAGTGCCTAGCTTAGTCAAGGGCAGGAGGAAGGAAAGCAGAATGGATTGAATGAATGTGTATTTCCTGTGTCATACAATGTTGGAAGAGGGGAACATAAGTTATGATTTCTTATATAGTTATCCATATAAAGGGGTAGTCTAGAATATAAAAAAATTATACCAGATAACCATGACAGAGTAACTGTTACAGGACTACCCTCTGATCCTACACTTTGAAAACAGTATGAAACACATGAAATAATTCAGACATTGGACAACAGGCAGGGAAACACTGTGCTGCCTGAGATGGATGAGAGACATGCAAGGAGTGGCCCATGTTTGCACAGCTTCCTTGCTGGAAGAATTTTCTGGTTTGCAATGCAGGGAGGTGAAGCCCGAGCAGAGCATGGTCTTGCTGAGCTGAGCAGACAGAGATGGAAAAGACAAATAAAGTCATTGGAATGCTGGACGCACAATGCCAACGAGGAGGACACTGTGCCGGGAAGGAGATCCAGAAATTCTGAGGGGTCTCTTGAGTCTAAGGTAATTAGTAAGCCATATATATACCATAGGGCAATTTTGTGAGGTTTGGTATATTAGTTTCCTAGGGCTGCTGTCATTTAGTGCCATGGACCGTGTGTCTGAAACAACAGAAAATCTGTCTCAGAGTTTGGGAGGCTGCGAGACCAAGATCAAGGGTTGGTTCCTTCCGAGGGCTATAGAAGGAAAGGATCTGTTCCATGCCTCTTCCCTGGCTTCTGATGGTTGCTGGCATTCTTTGGCATTCCTTCGTTTGGAAACCTGTCACCCTGATTTCTGCCTTCATGGTCACTTGTCATTCTCCCTGTGCATGTCTGTGTCCAAATTTCTCCTTTTTATAAGGACATTAGTCATGTTGGATTGGGATTCCACCCTACTCTAGTATGACCTCATCTTAATTTAGCTAATTATATCTGCAATGATCCTGCTTCCAAATAAGGTCACATTATGTGGTATTGAGGGTTAGCAGTTCAACACAGGAATGGGGCAGGGGCAGGAAATGACACATTTCATCCCATAACACCTGGCAAAAAGTCTGATCAGGGATTTATGAGCAGAACAGGAAAGACTGAGACATGTGAGAGCTCCAGCCGGACTAAGTGGAGAGAACTTGATAAACCAGCCAGGCCTTCAGCTGAGATACTGGAAAGGTCATGCATGAGGACAGGGTGCTCCCCTAACAATAAAGTAAACTCCCCTCACTCAAACAAAGCTTTAAAAAGTCCTCCAAAAAGTTCAGGCAGATCCACAAGTACATTAACTGGCTACCAGACCAAAAGTCAGCGATGCTAAAGAAACACAAAATCCAAGCATTCAATTCTGTAGAATTCACGATCTCTAGTATAAAGGAAAGTGTTGCTAGAAATGCAGAGGAGGGGAGAAGGGATCAGGAGCGGGAGCTGAGGGGAGGGAGAGGCCGGTGCGGGTCTGGCCGCGCAGCTGCTCGCCCGAGGTCTCCAGGCCCGGCTGCGGCTCCGTCCTCGGTTCCTGGGCACCGTCTGCGAAGCTCCGCGGGGCCCGTGGGGCAGGGCCGCAGGCGGCGACCGCCGCATCATGTCAGCCAAGGACGAGCGGGCCAGGGAGATCCTGAGGGGCTTCAAACTAAATTGGCTGAACCTCCGGGATGCTGAGACAGGGAAGGTCCTGTGGCAAGGAACAGAAGATCTGTCAGTCCCTGGAGAGGAGCATGAAGCCTGTGTTCCCAAGAAAATCCTCAAGTGCAAGGCAGTGTCTCGAGAATCGAACTGCTCTTCAGCAGAGCAAATGGAAAAATTCCGCCTGGAACAGGGCAAGGCCTAGAAGGGTGGTTCTTCGAGTTTGGCTTTGTGACCCCGAACTCCACAAACACCTGGCAGTCCCTGACAGAAGCAGCGCCCGAGTCCCAGATGACGCCCGCCAGCGTGCCGACTGGGAATGTTATCAGAGAGACAAAGTGTTTTGAAGAAGATCTTCTTGCAAGCACATCCAGAGTGAGACTTTTCTACGTTTGAGAGAAGAATATGTGTGCATTTCAAGAATTTGGGTTTTTTGGGGGAAAGGAGGAAACTGTTTACTTTTTTCCTCCACACATTTGGTTTTTGACACTTGCACCCCTAATTCCCTGTACGGCAGAACCCACCTGCGGCCACCAGGGGACCAGTTCTGTGTAGGTAACCAGATGGCTGTTAACTCCTGAGCCGCCATCTTCCACTGATCAGACTCAACTCCCAACCCCAGACCAGGGCAGAGGGTGAGCCTTGACTCCTTCCCAGGGTGACACGGGACAGACGCTTACCACGAGAGCCACTGCTGTTCCCGCCCCCGCCCTGCCTCCTCCTTGGCCCTGCAAGCAACACATCTTCCTTTGGCCCCTGGTTTTGGAAAAATTCATATTCCTGACCTATGTTTAGTTTTTTTCCTACCATTTCTATTTCATACATTCTCATACATTTAACTTGTAAAATAGACTGTGATATTATTATTATGTAATGAATTAAAACATATGAATTAAAATATTCCTACAGTCAAAAAAAAAGAAATGCAGAGGAGTAGGAAAATGTGACCTACAAGCAGGAGAAAGACAAGTCAGTAGAAGTAGACATGTCTACATCTACTTAGCAGGTTTGGATTTAACAGATAAGGACTTTAAAATAATTATTATAAAATGTGTTCAAAATATTTAAGGAAAACATGATGTGGCAAAACATAGAAAAGAGAACATAAGTGAAACCACATATGGTTTCACTTATTTGTGGAACATAAGGAATAGCATGGAGGACATTAGGAGAAGGAAGGGAAAAATGAAGGGGCGGGGGGAATCGGAGGGAGAGATGAACCATGAGAGACTATGGACTCCGAGAAACAAACAGGTTTTAGAGGGGAGGGGTGTGGGGGGATGGGTTAGCCCGGTGATGGGTATTAAGGAGGGCATGAACTGCATGGAGCACTGGCTGTTATATGAAAACAATGGATCGTGGATCACTACATCAAAAACTAATGATGTATTGTAAGGTGACTAACATACCATAATAAAATAAAATAAAAAAAGAAAAGAAAAGAGAACATAAGATAAATGGAAATTGAAAAAAAAACTAAATAAAAACACTAAACCCAAAGATAGAATTATAATATCTGAAGTAAAAAATTCAAGAGTGGTTTAATGACAAATTAGACACTTCTGGAGAAAAAATAGTCTCAGAGAACTGGCAACAGAAACAATTCAAATGGAAGCAAAGCACAAAAAAGGAAAAGCCTGAAAAAATTAGCAGAGCCTTGGTGACACAAGGACAAGTGCTCAAAGAGGTGGGTCATGGGAGCCCCCAAGAAAGGAGGTCAGAGAAATTTGGCCCCCAAAAATGAAGATATTTGGGCGAACAGACACATGAAAAAATGTTCCACATCACTTGGCATCAGGGAAATTCAAATCAAAGCCACAATGAGATACTACCTCACACCAGTCATAATGGCTAAAATTAACAAGACAGGAAACAACAAATGTTGGTGAGGATGTAGAGAAAAGGGAGCCCTCTTACACTGTTGGTGGGAATGCAAACTGGTGCTGTCACTCTGGAAAGCAGTATGGAGGTTCCTTAAGAAGTTAAAAATAGAGCTACCCTAGGACCCAGCAATTGCACTACTAGGTATTTACCCCCAAAATACAAATGTTGTGATTTGGAGGGGCACCTGCACCCCAATGTTTATAGCAGCAATGTCCACAATAGCCAAACTGTGGAAAAAGCCAAAATGTCCTTCAACAGATGAATGGATAAAGAAGATGTGGTGTGTATATATACAATGGAATTCTACTTAGCCATCAGAAAGGATAAATACTTACCATTTACATCAATGTAGATGGAACTGGAAGGTATTATGCTGAGTGAAATAAGTCAATCAGAGAAAGACAATTTCATATGGTTTCACTCATACATGGAATATAAGAAACAGAACAGAGAGTCATAGGGGAAGGGAGGGAAAACTGAATGGGAAAAAATCAGAGAGGGAGACAAACCATGAGAGACTCTTAACTCTAGGAAACAAACTGAGGGTTGCTGGAGGAGAGATGGGTGGGGGATGGGGTAACTGGCTGATGGGTATTAAGGAGGGCACGTGATGTGATGAGCACTGGGTCTTATACACAACTGATAAATTATTGAACACTACATCTGAAAGTAATGATGTACTATATGTTGGTTAATTGAATTTTTAAAAAATGAAGATATTTGGTCACATATTTTCCAAATTTGATGAAAAAATCAAGAATATTATCAGACCCAAAGAAGGATAAATACATCTAGGAATATCATAATAAAATTGCCAAAAAAAAAAAAAAAAGGTGAAAAGAACATCCTAAAAGCATCTGTAGAAAGGGGATGCATTATCTGCAAGGCAACAGTAAGCATGGCTGCTGGGCTCTCATCAGAAACAGTGTAAACCAGAAGGTAATAAAACATGTTTGAATTGCTTAACTTTTTTTTTTTAATTAGAGTTCTATATCCAGCACAAATACACTTCAGAAATAAAGGTGGTATAGGGGTGTCTGGGTGGTGCAGTCAGTTAAGTATCTGACTCTTGGTTTCGGTCAAAGAATTACAGCTGGCAAAATTAAAAAATATTTTCAATGGAATGATAATTAAGACACATCTAAACATGCATTGGGAGGCAACTAAAGCACTGCTTAGAGGAAATTTTATAACTCTATCTACTTATATTAGAAAAGAATAAATGCTTAAAGTCAAGGATCTAAGCTTCCATCACAGAAGCCAGAAAAAGAAGAAATTAAGCCTAAAGTCAGTAGAAGGAAGAAATAATGTAAAACAATACAAACCAATAAAATAGAAAATAAACAAGTGTAGAGGAAATCAATAAAATTAAATCTTGGTTCTTTGAAAAGTTCAGGAATATTGATAAGTTTCTACTTTGACTAAATTAAAAAACAGACCAAAAAACAGAAATTATTAGTATCAGGAATGAAAGAGGGAATATCACCATAGGTTTTACAGACCCAAGAAGAAATAGAAAATCTAAGTAGCCTTATATTTATTAATAAAATCAAATTAGTATTTAAAAAGCTACCATGAAGGGGCTCCTGGGTGGCTCAGTTGGTTGAGCATCTGACTCTTAATTTGGCTCTGGTCATGATCTCAGGGTTGTGAAATCAAGCCTCTCGTCAGGCTTTGCACTCAGCACG
The DNA here is from genome assembly GCF_004348235.1 of Phoca vitulina. Classification (NCBI taxonomy): domain Eukaryota; kingdom Metazoa; phylum Chordata; class Mammalia; order Carnivora; family Phocidae; genus Phoca; species Phoca vitulina. The sequence goes on from NW_022589706.1 coordinate 4,644,675, forward strand.
GAGTCTGCTTGTCCCTCTCCCTCTGCTCCTCCCCCGGCTAGCACGTACTTTCTCAAATAACTAAAATATTTTTTAAAAAATAAATTAAAAAAATAAAATAAAAAGCATACTATGAAGAAAGCTCAGAGCCAAATGGAGACACTAGTGAATTCTATCAAATAGAGTCAAATGAAGACACTAGTGAATTCTATCAAATAAGTAAAAACTCACAGTCTTGAACACTTGTTTTATGAGCACAGTATAACCATGATCCCAACATCATTCAAAAACATTAAAAGAGAACTAATGATCAGCATTACACATGAATATAATAGAAAAAAATATTTTTAAAATATTAGCAATTTAAATTCTGCAATATATTAAAAAAAGGCAATGCATCACAATTCAGAGGGGTTCATCTGAGAAATGCAATGTTGACTTAACACCCACAAATCAATCAATGTAAAACTTTTCCCCTAAAGATGGGAACAAGCAAGTTGTATACTCTTACTTTTTCAGTCAGTTAAGGTTTGAAAAAATACACAGAGCAATTCAATGTAAGAAAGTTTTTCAATCAATTTTTCCAAAATAACTAGATATGGAGGGAAAGAAGGTATAAACTCCTACCTCACATGGCACACAAAAAATAACTCAAAGTAGATTATAGACCCAAGGTAAAATGCAAACTATTAAGTATTGAAGGTCATCTTCATGGCCTTGGTATAGGTAAAGATTTTCAGAACCATGAAAGTACTAACTATTAAAGAAAAAAAAATTGATCAATTGCATTTTATCAAAATTGGTCTTCTATTCATCAAAAAACACCATTAAGAAAATGACTGGACAGGCCACACAATGGGAGAAAATATTTGCAGTATAAATCAAACAAGGGATTGTATCCATAATCTATAAGCACTTACAATTCAAAAATTAAAAGTCAAGAAATCTATATAGAAATGGTGGAGGTGGGCAGAAAGCAAAATACTTGAACAGACATCTCATGAGAGAAGATAGATGAATAGCCAAAAAGTTCAACATCTTTAGTCAGCAGGAAAATGCAAGTTAAAACCACATGGAGATACTACTACCCAGCCACTAAAATGATTAAAATTAAACACTGAAAATACCAAGTGGCAATAAGGATAAGAGGCAACTGGAACACTCATCCAACGGTGGTGAGAGTATAAAATGGTACAACCATTTTGGAAAATGGTTCAGCAATTTTTTTTTAATAAAATAAAACTTCTACTCTCTGGTCCATGAATTCCACTTCTTTGTATTTATCTGAGAGAAATGAAAACACGTTTTATGTCCACAAAAGTATGGGTCCAAGAATGTTCAGAGCTCTTTATTCATGAGAGTCACAATCTGAAAAGAGAAACACAAGTGTCCCATCAGAAAAATAAATGAACGAATGTCAGGATATCCATTGACTAAACAAATTTCAAATACATTTATATCATGGAATATGACCAATAAAATCATAAACTATTGATACATTCAACAATATGGAATGAATCTCAAAACACTGTACTAGGTGAAATAAAAACAAGCAAAGTTACATACTGTATGATTCCATTTATATGACATACTTAGGCAAAGCTAAACCAACAGTGAAAGAAACCAGAACAGTGGCTGGTTTGGAGAAGAAGGATGTGCAGGAATTGGCTAGAAGGGGGCATGAGGGAATTTCCTGAGCAAATGGAAAAATTCCGTATCTGAGAGGGGTGTGGTTTATAGAGTTTGTCAAAACTAATTAAACTGTACACTCAAGATCTTTATATTTCTTTGAATATAAGCTATATCTCAATAAATTATGACATTTTACTAATAAAAAAATGTGCCAGAGTGAATATAAGTGGTTATAATAGAAATGATTGACAGGAATCACAGTGGCACCAAAATGGAAGTGGTCAAACTTGGTTGGGAGAGGTGGAGGGTCTGAAGAGAAGAATGAGATCTGGGACTGTGTATGACATGGACATAGGACAAAACCTAAATGGAGGATGGTTATTTGGAGCCCAGGAATTTCCTGGCATGATTCATCTTAATAATTCATGAGAGACAATAGAGCTAGTAGTTAAGAGCTTACAGTCTGAAGCCAGCCTGCCTAGGTTTATATTTTAGCTCCACCACTTACTAGCTCTGAGACTTTGGACAAGTTCCCTAACATCTTTGTGTGTTTTTCTTATTTGTAAAATAGGAAGAATATTACTTAACTCAAACTGTTATTGTGAGGATAATATGTTTTAATAAATGTAAAACACTTAGAAAGAAAAAATCTGGTGCATACTTAGCACTCGCTAAATATTAATTGTCATCATTATTAGGTTTTTCTGAAGAAAAAGAATTTTGACAATGGCTCCTAGGGAGAGAGGGGTGGTAGTAGTTGAAAACAATGGAGAAGATAGGAAGTTGTTGAAATGTTGTGATTAGTAAAAAATATATATTTGGTCATTCAGATGACCAAATACATATTTCTCATATCTCATATATTCTTATATATATTTGGTCTTCATCCACATTTCCTGGCTCCTGGGTCTCAAAAACCCTAAGAGTTTCCTAAGTGATGAGAGCAGTAAAGGGGCCTTTTGTTATGTTAAGGAGGTGACTTTGGGACCCCCACCTAAGAAGGAGGGCTAGTTGCCAGGGGAACCAACCTTGGAATTACAAAGTTGGAACATTCAGTCAAGGGACTTTTTGGGAGGGGGTAGGGGCTGGAAGTTGAATCAATCTCCAATGGTCAATAATTGAATCAATCATGGGAAAAAGAAGCATAATGAAGCAGAAAAAGCATGGGCATCAGGGTCAGACAGTCCCAAATTTTGTGTGACATTTATTACCTATGGCACGTCAGCAAATTACCCAACTTCTCTGAGCTTTGTTGTTGCTGTTGTTTTTAATCTGTGAAAATAATATCACACATGTATAATGTTTGTTAGGTGCGGTGTCATATATAAACTATATTCTGTATTGCCTGTTCTAATTAACTAAGCCTCAGGACACGCTGTAAGGTAGGAACTGCTATTACCTCCATTTTGCACCTTAAGAAACGTGCTCCCAGAACTGCATCATTTGCCTACAGTCACAAAACTAGCAAACGGTGGAGCTCAGATACAAACCAGAGAGTCAGAATACAGATTTGAGCCTTAGCACATATTGGGTTGTAGTGAGGGCCGCATCAGGTCATGTAAGCAACATGTGGGACACATGGTGGGTGACTAATGCTCAGATGGGATAGAGAGAGAGGAGGCCACTTTGCCATGCCTGATTTTCACATAAAAGGAGACTCATCAACATAGTGTTCTCAGTCCCACTGCCCCTCACTCACTACACACTAGTGGAAGAGGAAAGACATGGCCAATGGGTGAGTTTTAAAGAAAATAAAGAAAGTCATGCTTGTTCCTTCTTCTCTCCTTCCTCTTGGGAGCATATGTATCTCTCCTTGCACAAAGGATACGTTTATCCTCAGTTGTCTGATACCCCAAGTCTCAGGATCCAGCATCACCTATGACTTAGGCAGTCTATCTGGCTGTCTCACTAAACTCTGTGCTCTCTAATCCTTCCACTATCAGTCAAGAGGTAGTATTTTGACCTTATCTGCCTTACTCTTTGGTCCTATATCTCATTGCAGACAGGGAAGCCAGAGCAGGGGTGGAAGGGAGGTAAGTATTCATTGCTTCTCCACAACTCTTGAACCTCCATACACCCTCCCAGCTTCTATTTATCTGTAATGGGCTATGAGATTTCTTCTGGACTGAACACCTCAGTCCAAACGTTTTTAGACATCTAGAAGCCAAGATATGGCTTCTAAGTAAACAAAGGAAACTTTATTTGAAGTTAACTTGTTTGAAGGCAACATCTTGCTGTTCTTCTGAGTGATTTCTTTCAAACGGTCTTACCCAGTTAACTACAACATTCCTCCCTGAATCAGCTAAGCCAGGATGGCCCTTGCCTGGCCTGCTCTTGCCAACATACACACTCCGTTCCAGAGAGAGGAAACTGTCCAAGGCACTGTGAGTTTAGAGGAGCTGGTACCAAGATGAGTCAAGCTGAGAGATATTTAAAACAGACTCAGCCTCACAGGGCCTTCCTGAGCTCACACCATTCAAACCTGAAAGAGGCCGTTTCTCATTAATATTGCCAGCTGAGAGTCTCACACAAATTATTACACTCCGTCCTTCCCACCCTGAGAAATATCCAGTCATTGGACTGGAAATAAAGACTCCAGCTCCCTCAGTTGAGCTGCTGATGTTTGATGTGTTCTCCAATCTCATTCTTCTCTCTCTGCCAAAGTGAGTGAAATGTTTCCACCACTGTCCCTGAGGCCATTCTAGCACACGGGGTGCGTCAGATTGACATATATATACACCTAGTTTAATGGAGCTAAATTTGGAAATGAAAAAAGTACTGCAGTGCAACCAGATGAATTCTGTTCATAGAAAACTTAGGACTCAGGGCGCCTGAGTGGCTTAGTTGTTAAGCGTGTGCCTTCGGCTCAGGTTATGATCCCAGGGTTCTGGGATCATTGGGCTCCCTGCTCAGCGGGAAGCCTGCTTCTCCTGTTCCCACTCCCCCTGCTTGTGTTCCCTCTCTAGCTGTGTCTCTCTCTGTCAAATAAATAAATAAAATCTTAAAAAAAAAGAAAAAGAAAGCTTAGGACTAGGAAAATGAATTTTATCCCTGCTCCGCATGGTCCCTGGATCTAACTTCACTTGTTCATTTGCTCCAGAAATACTTACTGTGTGACAAGGAGGGTAGTTAGTATCAAGAATACAAAATCCAGAGGCACCTGGCTGGTTCAGTCAGTTAAGCATCCAACTCTTGATTTTGGCTCTGGTCATGATCTCACGATTGTGAGATCAAGCCCTGGGCAGGGCTTGCACTCAGCGGGGAGTCTGCTTGAGATTCTCTCTCTCCCTCTGACTCTGCCCCTCCCCCTACTCATGCAAGCACACGTGTAAGCATGCTCCCTCTCTCTCTCTCTCTCTCTCATAAATAAATAAATCTTTAAAAAAAGAATACAAAAGAGCTTATAGTATACAAGCTGATTCACAAACAAGTGAATCAGTGACAAACAAGCATAATCATATGTGATAAATGATAATATTTAGAGCATTGAATGTGTACATGATGGAAAAAAAGCAGCAGAGTGTGATAAAAATGGAAAGGCTGCATCTAATCCTGACCTCCAGCTAAGGAAATGGTTTTCTGGTGAGAAGACCTCTGAATTAGACATTAAGAACGCCCAAGGGTTGACCTGTCAGAGAAAGAAAAAAGGTAGTTCCTGTTTGAAACAAGAACATGTGCAAGGCACAGAGGCGTTAAATTGCAAGGCATTAAATTACATTTGAGGAACTATAGGCACATTTCATGACTCAAGAGAACTGTACGCACATAGCTTATCCATTTGGCATTATTTAGTATTCAAAGTCCTGCACAAAATAGTTTGGAAAGATACAAAAGAGAAGTTTTAGCGATCGATATTGAAAAGAGATGACCTGGGGACAAATGATTACCATTCATCAAAGAATACTCACTGAAACAACAGAGAGAAAAAAATGAAAGCAAGACTACCACTCAGAACACTACATCAAAAACTAACGATATACTATATATTGGCTAATTGAACATAATAATAAAAAATAATAAATAAATAAATAGATAGATAGATAGATAGATAGATAGATAAACAAATAAAACCACCACCCACCCCCCCAAAAAAGACTTACATTGTGATTTATCAGACTACTTTGGAAGTGGGATCATTTTATTAACTGTGTTTTTCTGATGGGACAATCACCCTTTTTTAGCAATACCCTTGAAGCGTCTTCTTAAAAACTGATAGTTTTTTTCTCTTAAATAACAAAGCCGTTAGAATGATGTCTGGTAAAAGTAAGGATTCCTTAACCATGGCAGTAGGAATAGCAGTAGAATGTAGTTCTATTAGCAGCAGCCATCCTGATGGCAGAACTAGTCATCCTTACAGCAGCTGTGCTAGCTAAAGTAATAGCAGTAATAGTATAAGCGTAATAGGACAAGAAAGATATAACTGCCTTGTTGACTCTGAAATATGCAAAAATCTCGGAGTACTTATGAAAAAAGTAGTCTTTCTCTTTGGCCAGGCATATAACTGAATGCTAGGGGAAACCTCAACCTAATCAGAGAAGCCTAGAGTTAAAGAAGTCAGGTACCTAAAAATGAGCTTTTAAAATATCTCTGCTATCAACCTCATGATCTACTTTCCTCCTCTCCTCTCCAGATTCCCCAAATCTCCACTCTGGATGAATCAATACTCCCTCTCTATGTTCACGAGGCACTTTTTGCATGAACATGGTTATCTGTTCGTCATGATTATAGAGATTTGCATCTTTGCTCCAGACTGTTACCTCCTTGAGACTGTAATTCGTGTCTTGTCCATATGGATGCCCCAAGCATTCAACAGTCTTGCAGGATCACAACAAAAGTTCAATGAATCACCATTGCATTTAATGGACTCTCCTTGTTATTTGTCTCCCTCCATGGAATGTAAAGATAAAACTCTGGAGAAGTGAAATTTCAAATGACTAGGCTCTGGCCATTGAAGTTTTGCTCTCCCAAAATGATGTACAGTCCACCCATAACAAGCATGGAAAACATTTTAGTTCTCAATCACAGAGTTCACAATGCATGGACATTCACATAAGGTCTGACAGTGCTTGAAGAATATCTTAATGTTCAAAAAAATATCAGAAATCAATTGAAAAGAGAGAAAATCTCAGCATCAGTTGAGAATGATCTGAGGATGTTGGCATATGAGATCCTTCATATCCACTCACCAAAGGACTTCAAAAAAATGGAGAAGGATCTAGGGCCTGGTTGTTTACCCACCAACAGGGCATGACAGGAATGAGGAGGACATCCCAATGGAGAGGAAGATAAGGAGACATTGCTGGGCAGGCAGGGGATGGGTGCAGGAGCCCACGCCGATCACCCAGCCAGCGTGGCTGCAGGAGCTGAGGAAGCAGGAAGCAGAGGGAGAAAAGGCCAGGATGGGGAGTCTGGGAGGTTTGCACATCCATCTCGGCAAGCACAGATTGCCACCCCGCAGACTGATCTGCTGGTCGGAGATCTTCTGCCAGCCTGGGTTCTAGGGAAGAATCCAGCTCCTGGGAAGACAGGCAGTAGGAGAGATGGACAAGTTGGGAAAAGGGAACTCAAAATGGAATCACAGTCATTGCCCATCTGGTGAGAACTTGTCATCCTCCAGGTGCTATAGTAGAGGCAGGGGATACAGGCGTAAACACAAGGCCAACCTCAACCTCACAAGGGGAACTCACAGAGGGGAGACATGTCAAATAAACCAAGATTTATAGTATAATATGTTAAGTTTTCCAATAAAATGAAATAACTAAAATGTGCTGAGTGCTTAGTATGCAACAGTTAACTACCTGAGGAGCTTTATATGTATGACTCCATGTAGTCTCACAAAAACCCTACACAGTAAAGAAAGTAGAGTCCGTTCTAATAGTTCAATAGAAAGAATTTAATAGAGGTACTTGGTTACAAAAGTACTGGGAAAGCTGCATAACCAAATAGACAATGGCAAGGCAACCCAGAGAGTAGCAGAAACACGAAAACACGACCCCACCTATGGGGATGTAGGTTGAGGGGACACAGGGATGGGCTGGTGTTTCCAGAGCTGAGAAGCCAGAGTGACCAGAAGAAACTCAATCCACAAATGGAGGCTACCCAACAGGGGCTGGGACCTTGGAGGAATGACTCCAATCACCTGACTTCTCCCTTCCCTGGCCCTCCAATCTCTTTCAAGTGTCTCCCATTGACTGAACACAGCTGGGAGGCAAGAGATATGTTTTCAGAGGAATAATGAGTAATGGATCTGAGAACAAACTGGTAAGACACCAGCACAAAACCAATGAGGTGGGTGCTATTGTAAAGAATGCAGATAATGAAATTAAGTCACAGAGGAATAAAAACACCTGCCCAAGATCACAGAGTTGGACCCCAGAGACCACGTTCTCATCCACCCTGCCACACAGCCACTCATAGATAAATAATGGAGTTCAGTGGGAACATTAATCCAGCTGGAGTGGGGAGATGGTCAGGGACCAAAGAGTCTCCCAGGAGACCAAAGAAAATACTTGGTCCCAAGAACAGGATCACAGAAGAGATTCAAGCTTGGAAAATTTTCAGCCTCAGGAACTAGGAAAAGGAACAGTACCTGGTACACACAGAGGATTTAACAAATGAATGTATTGAATTTATAAATGGGTAAACGGGCCCCTTAATTTGAACGATATCTGGGGTGGAGAATAAGTGGTAACCCAAAATCTAAGCCATCACGAAAGGACTCAATGCCCCTGTCACTCTATGAAGGAAGAGAAGATGGGGGGTAACAGTTGGTGTTTATTGAACCCTTGTAGCATCGTGCAAGTGCAGTATAGGGAGTGTCTCATTTACACCACCAGGTCCTAATGCCATTGGGACTATAACTATCCCCGTTTTACAGGTGAGGAACCTAAGGCTCCAGAGTTAAGTAACTTGCCCAAGGTTAGCCAGTAATTAGGAGAGCCAACATTCAAACCCAAGGCCTTCCTCCTTCAGTTTGGATTAGCCGGGGAACTAGGGTGGACAGAGACTGCAGAGGGGACGGGAGAGGATGCCCCTTCAACCCATTTACAGAGAACTGAGGAAGGAAGGAAGAGGGAACCAATGGTGGTGCCTGCTGGCAGAAGCCAAATAATGAAAAATGAAATTATTGAGATGCCAACAAAAATCCTTTCCAAATTCTCCCCTTGCAAAGGCAATTCCACTTGTACTTTGATCTTTGACCTGGACCCATACAATTAATTCCACATCATATTTCTGCATATTGCTCTCCAAGGAGAATTGAGTTTACACTTCCCCCCCAGTCCAAACCATAACAGTGCTTAATTAGGTGATAATTTATGTAGTACTTAGCATGAACTTTTGGCACTTGCTGGAGAAGGCTGTACAAGTGTACACATGTTATCACCTGACTACATCAAGTAACAGGGCCTGGGCATTGGTGAGGTGTCTTGGGCTTTACAAGGTATCAAATGACTTTTATAACCCTGTAGTACCTGGCTTTCTAGTAGGCAGAACTGTCTCTAGTGTGTATTAATATACTGAATATTATGCCCACATGTACTTAAAACACTGATTCCGAGCACTTCAAAACAACAAGGAGCCTGGAAAATAGGAGAAACAGATGTTGGATGAATAGTCGGCCTTCTCGGGGTCTATCATTCAACTTCAGGGAAATGGTGCAACAGCAGAAGGGGATCACTCAGACCTTCACGGTGGAAAATAAACAGAACATTCCCTGCTGGCAGACATGGTCTATGGTGATAACGAGGTTCTGCACCCTCGGCTCCAACCCTCACGTCCCAGCCTTGTCAACAAGACTGACCCAGAAATGGTTTTTTGTCAGGCATCCCGTTAGGGCTCAGAAGGTCATGACTGTGTGGCCCCAAAATGTTGCAAATGCTCATTTACATCCCACGTGCTTGTCAAGAGAGGAAATCCTGAAAAATGGCAGATGCCTGAACTTCAGTGAGTGTGCAAGCTTGGGTCCAAACCTCTGCAAGATAGAACCTCGAAGAACGTCTTCCAGTCATCCTTAATTCTCATCATGCTCATGAATGAAAGTAGAAAGACATAGGAAGCGACATTATTTTGGCTCCTGGATACTGTGTTGCATTTGTCCTCTCTCTAAACTAAAATCAAGGGGCGCCTGGGTGGCTCAGTCGTTAAGCGTCTGCCTTCGGCTCAGGTCATGATCCCAGGGTCCTGGGATCGAGCCCCACATCGGGCTCCCTGCTCTGTGGGAAGCCTGCTTCTCCTTCTCCCACTCCCCCTGCTTGTGTTCCCTCTCTTGCTGTGTCTCTCTGTCAAATAAATAAATAAAATCTTTTTAAAAAAATTAAAAAATCAATTAAAATCAATTCCCAGAGAAAGTACCATCACAGACTTGGCCTTCTTCCATTGACTCCAGGAAGAAACAGAAGGATGGAGAGAACATGGAACACGACCTGTGTCTCATTCTGAGCACCACAAGTTTGTTCCAGGCCCATGGCCCTCGGTGGGCTAGACAAATGAGCTCATAACTGAGGACCTAGAATAGGAGGAAATCCACAAAGATGACTCATACTATAAGTTGGGATCCCCACACACCACTGAGGGCCATTCCCAGCAAATTCAGATCCCTCTTTAAGGTCATTCCCTCTCAGAGCAGGTCCAGCTGGCACATCTCCCTGGGGTTTATCTCCTAGCTGGGGCCTTGCTGCCACGTCATGGATTGATTGGGCTTTTGACATGTGCCATGCAACTCTGTCCCTCTGCAGGCCCTAGGGACTGCAGCTGGGGATGTTCCTGGCTCCCCCCACCCCTGCAGGCCTCCCTGAGACCACCACGTCCTTGCCCTGGCTCCTCAGTTTATCTGACTCTCTGCTCGGGCACACCCTCCATCCTCCTGTGGTCAAAAAGAAAGCAAGTAGAGGCTGAAAAAAATTCAACTATGAGGTTAAAGTTGAAAATGAACCCTCTTTTCCCTTCCTGGTATACTTCAGTCAAAAATAGAAGTAGTATATTCCTAGCTACTACTCCTACACAAATACTACAAGTCTAATGTGGGTCTAAAATAGTGTTGAAACCAAGCCTATAATAGTTTCATAAACCATATGCTTGTTCTTTCTCCAAGAATTTTTTTAAAATTGAAAATAAGTAAAACATTGTTCTGGGTGCTCTGAGGAAAACAAAGATGAATAATGTGCACTGTCTTTATAGAGTTTACAATCCAGCTCAAGAATTAAGATACAAGAGCTGTGGCTCCAGCAAATCCAGAGTCCCAGATGACTGAGATCCCTGAACTGGAAGATTTCTCAAAGAACATCCAGTCTAACAGCCTATTTGCCTCTGCTTGAGCACCTGCGGGAATAGAGAACTCATGACTTTTCAGTTCAAAACATTTCATCTTTGAACAACTCTGGATGCTGGACTTTTTTTACATAAAATTGAAATATATTCATCTGGGGCTTCTGCCAATAAGTTTACACTGGAATGTCTTAGGAAAATCTAAGTATTCTCTATTCATCATGTTGAGTATGAGTTACTTAAAACTGTTTATTAACTCTCCACCTGTAAAATTCTTCTCTTTGTCAGACATGATATCTCTAATTCCTGAATCATTTCTTATGCTGCATTATGCTTTTCATAATTATCCTGCTCACTTTTCTCTTAATTCTGTTCAGCTTGCATATCCTTTTGAGAATACGGAAGGAAGGATGCCAATATATGACAAACGGTTCAATTAGAGTAGAGAAGAATCAAGCTGTTACCCCTCTTTCCCTCAGTATTATATTTTATTGATAAAGCATACAACTTTTTTGAGAGCCACATCATACATAACAAATTTACAGCAATTGAGATCCTGAAGAGTGCTGATGTGATGTGATGACATGGTTTGTTTATCTATATGGTTGGTTTTGGGAAGCCAGCAATTTGCCACTGACTAGGTTACCTCGAGCCCACTGCTCCCATTTGTCTTACTAACCCTGGATCCCTGTTCCGCCACCCAACCTTCCAATTTAGGCCATATCCTCCATGCTGGTTTTGCCAGCCTACGTGCTTAGTAGATTTCCTACTGAGGATATAAATGTTAGTGAGAACAGGCCCAGGGACAGAGCTCTAAGACACACTGCAAGGAAATTTCCTCTGCTCTGAACGATATCTTCCCAGAATCCACCCACTCATACCACCTGCACCTCCCCCACCCTTGCTGAAGCTACCTTCATATTGCAATGGGATGAACACAAACCCAAAGTTTAACCCTTCCCCCATCTTCACCCTTGCTCCTCATGCTCCATACCCAATGGCACAGCCAGACTCTGTTAACACCAAGCCAAATCATCTATGCCTCTGCTACCCAGCCTCCAACAGCTTCCCATCCCAATCTCAATTAAAAACTGAAGCCTTTTGAAAGGCTGATGAAGTGTGCCTTTCTCCCACCTCACCGCCTACCTCTCTCTCAACCTCGGGCACTCTGCTCAGCCAAACTGGACTCCTTGCTGATCCCCAAACACCCTAGGTAAGCTCTGGCCTTGGGACCTCTGCACTTGCACTTCCTTCTTGTCCTTCCGTCAGATACCCCATGGCTCACTCTCTCACCAAGTCAAGTCATCTCAATGTCACCTGCTCATTATATGCCCTGACAAACCCTCCTGGTGCACTCTCTCCCTGTGCTCTGCTTCACTTCTCTCTGTGGCCCTTATCAATATCACCTGCTGACCCGAGATCAAATTCACATGTCTTTCATGGTTATTGGCTGTCCCTACTAGAATGTGGAATATTGAGGTATACTGTTTACTGATGCCTCTCTAGTGCCCTGTGGCACATGACACACGGTGGACATTCATTACATATTTGTTGAATGAATGAGTGATCATCTAGTGAGATGACTTAGTAGCTTATTTGTACTGATAGGTCTCACTATTCATTTGTTTAGGGAGCAGGTGGGTATATGTAAGGTTGGCATGGGGAAGCAGTCTCAAAGCAGGGTCTCAAAGCATTTTCTCAGGCTCCAAGTTGCATCTCAATTCCTAAACCATGCAGGTAGTTCTCCTCTTATTAGCTCTCCCATCTTGGCTGAAATGACCTCCCTCCACCCTCAGGCCCAACCCATGGAAGCTACAGACACAGATGTTCTTTATGGGCTGTTGCCCATACCCCTAAATCCCACCCACAAACTTAGGGCCTTACCTTCTCTGAATAGCCTCATTAACCAGGCAGCACCTTGGAGAAGGCAAAGGAAAAGCCTCAGGCAAACTTATCCGGCACTTTCACTGAAATTTCATTTGTACTTCAATTAAACCATAGACCTAGAACCCCACAAGGAATAAAGGTGGCCTTATTTTCCATACTTTCTGAATGATTGTCAATGGAAGCCTTTGTGCTGTCTATCCAAAAGATCTTGGAAGCCTAGAGCCTCTCTTTAGCAGGTACCAACTGATTTGGGATAGCAGTTATGAGCAGGAAAGCCATAATCAGGCATCTGCAGTTCAAGTCCCAGATCCACCACTTTCTAACTAGATAACAGGTAGCTCAGCCTCCCTGGACCTCAATATCATCATATGAAATCCGAAGGCAGTGATGGTACCTACCTCACAGATGACTGAAATTGTAATGCCATAAGTTCCTGGGACATAGGAAGCATTCAACGAATATTAGCTAATAGTACAATCTATTAATTTAATATTTAATAGCTTCTTTTAAAAATTGAATATGCCCTCTATCTCAAACACTGTGCTGTGTTTGGGAATGAGGAGGAAAGACGATTCACAACTCATGCCCCCAAGGAGCACGGAGTCCAGGCAGTTAAAGTATCAGCCAGGATCAGGGTGGGAAGCAGACAGCATGCTCAGTAGGATTTGTGAGTAGACTTTAAAGAAGGGACCATTTACAGAGAGGTGTTCAGAGTTTAAAAAGCCACATGGCTTGTTGAGGCACCCAGAGACTAGCAACAGCAGAAAGCTGCAACCTCACATGGGCTTGAAAAGACAAGAGAAGAAATCAGAGAGGGAAACAAACCATAAGAGGCTCTGGACTCCATAAAATGAACTGGGGGTTACAGAGGGGAGGAGGGTGAGGGAATAGGGTAACCGGGTGGTGGGTATTGAGGAGGGCACATGTTGTGATGAGCACTGGGTGTTATCCACAACTAGTGAATCATTGAACACTACATCAGAAACTAATGATGTACTACATGTTGGCTGACTGAACGTGATGGAAAAAAAATTAATTAAAAAAAAAGCAAGAGAGGGGGCACCTGGGTGACTCAGTCAGTTAAGTGTCTGCCTTCAAATCAGGTTGTGATCTCAGGGTCCTGGGATCGAGCCCCACATTGGTCTCCCTACTCAGTGGGGAGCCTGCTTCTCCCTCTGCCCCCTCCCCAGCTCGTGCTCTCTCTCTCTCTAAAGTAAATAAATAAAAATCTTAAAAAAGAAATAAAAGAAAAAGCAAGAGAGGAAACAGTGCTACTGAAGTGAATCCAGTTGAGATCAGAACCCTGAAAGGGGTTGTTTGGCGCAGTCAGGGCATCCTGAATCAGGGATGGAAGGAGAGAACTAAAGGCATCACCCCCATCTCCTCTTTCTTTCCTGTCTCCTCTCTGTGCTGCCCAACCAGACGCAGAAAGCAAAGGAGCCTGAGTGGAGCAGCTCTTAGAGGGAGAAGGCGGAGGGTGTATACAGGCAAGGTGGTTGAGAATAACTGGCACAAGGAACAAGCCACAGTCATTTTACTATATATCATCGCTTGCACTAATTGCTTTGCATAAATCATCTCTTATAGTCAAAACAAAACTGAGAGTAAGGTCTGCATTTTCCTTCCACACTTCTCAGAAGAGGAAGCTGAGATTCAGGAGACCAAGTGGCTTTTCCAAGTCTGTACCATCTAGCTTGGTCTCTCTGTGGGTGCAGAGAGTCTTCTTCTTATTGGGCTACAGTGTCCCCTTCATACATTCAACAAATATTTATGGCGTTCTGTAGCAGAGACAGTAATACTCACCCAATATTTAATCTCCTCCTTGTATTTTCCTCCTTGCACAGTTAGGTGTAGACATGATCTGAAGCCACTGGTTATGACCAATGAAACATGAGTGGAAGTTACATGTATCATGTCCAGGTTGGGACCATGAAGAGGGTACACATAAATGTGGCGTCTCTCTCTTTCTTCCACTGACATAGCACTGAAGAGATTCTGAACTCCAGATCGTATAGCTAGGAGATGCTCAAGCCTCCCTCAGCCTAGATCCCTAAGTGACTGTGTGGAGAAGCACCTCCTGCTGTCATTCATGTTACTTTAGCAAAGGTAAGAAATAAACTGTTGTGTTAATTCACTGACTTTGGGGTTATTTGTTACTCAGCATATCCTAGTCTGTCCTGACTAATATATGTGCTCACTTCATGTCAATTTCTTTGTGGTACAGAGAGTGCAATAGTAAACAATGGTTCTGCTACTCTTGGAGTTTCAGACAATGCCATATAAAAACTGCCTATAATGACAAGTAGATAAAGGAGGAATTATTCTTCTGAAGTAAAAGGAATAATTGACAGGATGCTTTAGCTCTCTTGAAGGACAAGCAGAACTTTGCCAGCAGACAAGGGACAGAAATAACTTTTCTGGAAGAGAAAGGCCAATGTAAATACTCAGAGATCTGCAATATCAGGTGGTGAGAAGCTGGAAGGTCCCACCATTGAATGGAATCCAAAATTATACCAAATTTCTGATATGATTGGGTCTAGATCACCAAAACACAATCTAGAGGGGAAGTGGATAAAACAGGAGGAAAACTTGCAATAAAATAAAATGAAGAAAGGGGGCACCTGGGTGGCTCAATCCATTGAACATCTGACTCTTGATTTTGGCTCAGGTCATGATCTCAGGGTTGTGAGATGGTTGAGCCTTGAGTCAGGCTTCATGCTCAGCACAGAGTTTGCTTGAGATTCTCTCTTTCCCTCTCCCTCTGACCCCCCCCCAAAAAACATAAATAAGTCTTAAAAATAATAAAAATAAAAATAAAAAAATAAAATGAAGAAACTATTACAGCACTGAATCAACTTTAACAGTACAGAAGAACCAAAGCCCTACCTGTTATCACATGGAAATACAGAAATTTAAAGTGGGATTTGAGTGTGTCGAACTACACAAACTGGTTCAAGGGTTTGCTGTTAGCGGTGACAATATCAGTAGCTGTGATAGCAGCTTTTGTCATAAAAGAAGTAACAGAGCACAATAGTAACTGAGCACTGAACAGTGTGCTTGTCTGGCATTAGTGACTTGTATGCATTATTACTATTTAGCTTGCTTATTGAACAAGCTATGTGCCAAACATCATTAGTAAAATAAACTCAGTAGTATGGAGCAGTGGGTAATAGGTGACAAGCGATTACAGAAATGTCAGAAAGGACTCCAGGAGGAGAACACAGAGAACGCACTGGGCCATGGTCAATGGGAAAGGTCTTAATGGATAGAGAGGAAACCATGATGTCACTTAAGTTTTGAATCCAGCATAAAGGAGGAAAAGCCCAGGTTTGGTTGGAGTGGTGGGACACAGGAGGTATAATTGGTGAGGGTCAGTGTGGGAACCTTAGAATCCCAAGCTAAAGAATGGCACTCTGCTCTGTGATAAGTAGGTCAGTCTGTTAAGAAGATAACCCAACGGGACTTGGTGTAGACACCACTGGAGGGGGGTGGGTCACCAGCCTCATCAACAGCCCCTTGGAAACATTGCCTGGATGGAGAATCTTTACAGCATCAGTTATTCTGCCATCAGAGTGGGTTCCTTGTGAGTCACCAACACATAGGTCTTACGGAACGAGAGAGAAACAGAGGAGGAAAGGCATCGGGGAAGAGGAGTGAGCAAAGAGAAAGCACTTAGAGCAGAAACGGAGCCCTAGTTATATTTGCTCATGATCAACCCAACCAAAAATTAACCTTAAAACAAAGTGGCTCTCGAAATACAAGTTAGTATTATTGAATTGCTCCATTACCATCAGGACTGTTTTCATTTTTAAGCACGTGTGTGGTCGCCTCCACATTGACGGACTATTCATAGCCAGGGAAAACACCCCCAAAATCATTTTCCAGGGCATCTGTGCCCTTGTGGAGGCTGCCACGATGTTTTAATTGCACTGGATTGAATTTCAATGAAAGGAGTAGAAGCAGTGCATTTTCAAGAACTAATAATTCTGTAATTTTGTAGGTGGGGCATACTTTTTTGGCACAAATAGGTAGGAGGCATCTGCATTTCTCCGCAACAGCCGTTCTCATTTGGACCAAGACCAGGACTATCAAAAGTGCATGCTGTTACTTTCTGACTCCCTCAGAGGATCCTGGAGGAAACGTGCCTAGAGAGGATCCTGCTTGATGGGAGGAGTCCTGGGGAGGTTTGCCAGATGAAGTGGGTGAGGGGGGGTGCTGGGGGAGAGCCGCAGGAGAAGCCAGGAGATGGTGGTCCAGCCTCACTGAGTCCTTGGTTTCCTGGTCAGCTCAGTGACATCTACACTCTTCACTCCCAGGTCATTTGTTTCTACTGAATCCACCCATTTCCCAGTGGTGGCCACACAGATGGAGGGTGAATGCAAGGAGAAGAAAAAACAGTGGGCTTTTGCCAGGAGATCCCAGGGTAGCATCTTAGAGCAGAAAGAATTGTGGTGTGGGTCCTAGAGTAAGTCAGTTCATCTTTTGTACCTTGATTTCTTCCTCTGTGTGATGGCTAAGGACCTTCTGAAATCCTGTGATCTATGAATCCTTTGTATGTCATTCCAGTCTTCCCACAGTAAGACCACAATTTGCCTGCCCCTCCATCCAACATCATATGGATGCTCCCCAACTACCCAAATCCACCCCTCAATTTGTTTCACTGAATCTCTCCTTTATCCACAAACTCCCACTGGACTTTCTAACTTTGAGGCAAATCCCCTTCTGCTTCCCTAAAGCCAGCTTTCTCTTCAAGTCTCCTGCTGGCCAGATGTCAGCAGCCAGGGGCCCCACAGGGAGGGAAAATTCCCCCACACAGAGAGCAGCTTATGTGTTGTCTTCTGCAGCATTGCATCCCCAGTGCCTGGGAACAAACTTAGCACACGGTATTTATGGATTCATCTGGAGATCTATTTTCTAGGTGAGTGCCTCTGAAACATCATGGGTCCTGGGCATGCTTGAGGATTTAACAAAAGCTGTGGAGGAGCCTCTTCCCAGAAAAAAACACACATGCAAAATCGGGAAGCCATCCAGGCAGGTCCAAATCATGATATCCAAAGAGCATGGCAAACTATGGGATTCAGAACATTCTCATCACCAGAAATCCAGACTTTAAATTTGAGTTTAGTGTAGAAGCTAGTTAAGGTGGTGTCCGTATTATGGATTCCTGCCTTGTGTGTGTGTGTGTGTGTGTGTGTGTGTGTGTGTGTGTGTGTGTGTATGGGGACGGGTGTCTGGCTTTTTTTTCTTTAGGGAATTGTCTTGTTGCTACTCTGTGTGATTCTCAGTCATGTGATGTTACCTTTCCAGCTAGAGGAAGCACAGCTATCATTGGTCAAAGTGGGAATAGTGATTGGTCTGGCAGGACCCAAGTTGGGCCAATTAGAGTATTTGTAGGGGATCAGTGCAGATGACTGGAAACTGAAAACCACATTCTTTTCTCTGGGATTACTAGGAGTGAAATGTTATGAGCTTAGAGCGACCAGAAATAATCCTTACTGCCATGATGCAAGAGCACTAACCCCCACTTGGCAGATAACTGGGATCTGGAGGGGCCGCTGCAAAGACACAGAAGCAGGGAAGAGTGGGCGCAAGTCCGGTTTGTCAGAATGACCCAGCCAGAGGGGGAAGAGGGGCTGTGATCCAAGGTGCCAGATCCCAGACTCCTGCTCTGCCACAGCAAGCTGGAGGGGAGACTGAGCTGAGGGGATCCCAGCAGCCATATGGAGCCTGAAGGTCTGACCGAGCAGCAGAAGCAACGGCCACTCAGTGCCAGGCACTGGACTCAGGCTTTTCCCGCACCATCTCATGTAATCATTGCCATAAAACTTTAAAGTATCACATATATATAAGCTATATATATGTCCACTGTGATGTGTGTGTGTGTATATATCTATGATAACACAATGGATATATATAATTTATACATATCATATATATCATGTACTATATCACTACATACATCACTATATATGATATACAGCATATATTTGATATCACATATAAATTTTACATTCACACACACACACATATATATCGCCATCACAATGGAAGAACGAGAGGTTTGTGAGGCTAAGTGGCACAGGTGTGGGGCCAGCATTGAGGGCCTGCTGTGCTTGATTGCACCGCTGACACCCTTCCTTTCCCTTAAGCTTCAGGACCTGGCGAGGAGGGTGGCACGTCGAAGGTAAGGACCCAGAAGCTGAGGCTGCATCTTCAGGTGGGGCTCAGGAGCAGACTCAGCTGCAAAGTGCCCCAGACCCAGGAATAGGGGGAGCAAGGCTGGGGGCGGTGGCCGCGTGTAGTACCGACTCCCTCCAACCCACTCCCTGCCAGACGCCAGGCAGAGCACAGAGGGGATGCTCAGCAACACCGGTGTTGCCCCCAGGAAGCCTGTAACCTAGTCTGTGTGGGCTTCAAGCCCAAACTATCTTACCTTATCTTTTAAATTGTCTTAAATGGCTTTTTAATTTTTTTATCATGTGTTTGGTACACAGGAGACTTCATTCCCTGCTCTGCCACTAATTCTATGATCCCGTGTACCTTCTCATCACTCCCCAGTGGATTATGAATACCTGGGGGCTGGAGTCCTGTGTCGGCCCGCCTGGTGTCCCCCACCAGGTCCTACGGTACTTGGGAGGCTTCAATAAATATTCCTTGGGAGGATAAATACCACACAGCAAGGTGCCACTTTTTCCTCCTCTATTGTAAAAATAGGGCAGGAAAAAAGCATTTATTGTACTAAATTATTTGTAGCAGCATATTTAACTCTAAAGAAATCAGCAAGCCCCTATTACTCTAGGCTTATGGCCAGGTCTTTAAAATATCTTTGTTATAGTAATATTTTTCTAACTGTATTTTCTATAATAAGATTTGACCTTAATTTGTTCTTTTACCACAATTCAAGTCAACCAATTATAGGGCTAGATGTAGCCAATCAAAAGAACACAAGAAATTGAGACCATGTACTCTAAAACTTCATTCCTAGGAGATGTTGATAGATGCCACACACACACACACACACACACACACACACGGGAGGAGGTGTTGGAGGACTCTATAGACCAATGTATTACTTGTTCCCCTTGGTGATTCACAATGTGCCTTAGCATATGAAAGGCTGACAAGTCCCAAAGGAAAGAAAATGATCTTTGAGCACTCAGCAGTTCTCAATTTACTGGAGCAGAATATCCACGAAGACACAGATGAGTCACCTGCTGTCGTCGGAACACCAGCTTGGGAAAATGACCTGGCATCTTCTCATTAGAGTGACAGGGCCCTGGAGACAGTGTGGGCCAGAGCAGCACACACAGTCTTTGGAATCAAATAAGGCGATGCTGGATTCCAACCCTACCACCCCAGAGCTACTGTAGGCAAATAAAAAAGCCTGTGTCCTCTCTCAACAAGAATTGTTTGAGCACCTACTACATGCCAGACACTGTTCTAATCACTTGGGATTTATCAGTAAGCATAAAAGGATCAAAATCTGTATTATAAAGTGGGAACAAAAATACCTAGATCTCAGAGTTATGAGGCTTAAATGGGGAAAGAGTTTTGAAATACCCGTCATGATGTTAACTCTTAGCAACAGTAAACACACGAAAAGTCACAAATCTTTAAAAAGGAGGTAATGAGCTTTTTCTAGAAAAGCCTAGTACTGGTGTCTCCTGACTTTCACAGGGCCACCACGTCTCCCTGGTTTATTGTTCTGTCCCTGAGACCTTTCCCACCAAAAGCTGCAAATCACTGTACCAGTACTCAGGTATTAAGGGAAAAGAAGGCATTGCATTTCTTAATGAGCCAAGAGGAAGGTATAATGATGGGGAATCTCATTGAAGGAATGACCTTCAATGAGGAAAAATCTCAAAGAAGAGGTATGAGAGGCAAAAGGAAAGGTTATGGAAAAGCGGAAGATAGTGACCCTCTCCAGACTGAACTATTTTCTTGAACCCCAAGACTGACTGACTAACTCCTCAACATCTCTATGTGAAGCTTCTCAAAGATCCAACCCTGACTCCCCAAATGAAAAGGCTCACTTTTTTAAGGCTAGTTCTTCCTTTTCTGTCATCCCCCAAGTTAATGAAACAATGTTATGAGGAAATCATTTCCTCCAGCAGTCAGCTCTGCAATTTTTCCCTATTGTCTCTGGCTTGCACCAACAATAAGATGAAAAAGAATTATAGTCTGTGACACGGGAGCCACTATGGAAAACAGACGGGCAATTCGTGTTCAACACAGCGTTAACATATGTAGAAATGAATGAAGACCAGCCAAATGGGAAAAGCAAAAACTATTTTTTCAGAGCTTGCTCTCCAGCACATGAGTCAGCCACCACCATTTATACACTAAGGTAGAGACTCAGAGGTAGGTGGAAAAGCTTCACAGTGGGGGAAAAAAGAAGGTTGCAGATCCACCTGCATTGGAAGATATTGATGTGAGGCACCCCATGTGATTGGTTAGGGGAACATATCTGGTTTTCTCTGATTGGTCCTACTTGGAAGCCAGAACAAAAATTAGGGAAGCTGTCAGTTACTAATCAAGTCCTAACCATCCGGGGCCAATTGTTACAGAAGCTATTATTTAGCATCCTGGAGTATTACTAAACATAGCGATCTGGCTCCCCTGCAAGCCTGATTTCCAGCCGGTTGGCTCTCTGAGCTGTTTATTATAGATAAGGAGAGGGATTTCTGGGCAGGTTGCTACAGGTTATGGGTCTGAATGCTGTTTTTGTATATGATCTGGACATTTCCTGTTTGTATATTCAGTCTCTCATATATGATTCAGAAATTCTACTCCTAGGTATTTACCCAAGAGAAATTAGAACATAAGTCTGCAGAAAGAACACACACCCATGTTTATAGCAACATTACTCATGATAGCCTAAAAAAATGGAAACAATTTGAATGTGCATCTGTTGATGAATGGATAAGCAAAGTGTCGTCTATCCATAAAACAGAATATTATTCAGCAATAAAAAGGACTGAACTATTGCTACATGCCACACTTAGCGTAAGCTCAGTGAAGGGAGCCAGACACAAAAGGCTGCATATTCTATGATTTAATTTATGTGAAATGTCCAGAATAGGCAAACCCATAGAGATGAAAAATAGATTTGTGGTTGCCAAGAGCTGGGGGAGAGGTGAACGGGGAGTGACTGCTAATGGATATGGGGTTTCTTTGACAATCATGATTGCACACCTCCATGAATAGACTAAAAACCATTGAATTGTATGCTTTAAAGGGGTGAATTTTATGGTATGTGATTATATCTCAATAAAGCTGTTGTTTAAAAAAAAAAAATCTGTGACACACATTTATGTTCCATAGTTCCCAAAGGCCTTTCATTAGTTTTGCCAAGTGTATATATATTTTTTTTTTTAAAAGATTTTATTTATTTATTTGACAGAGAGAGACATAGCGAGAGAGAGGGAACACAAGCAGGGGGAGTAGGAGAGGGAGAAGCAGGCTTCCCCGCGGTGCAGGGAGCCCGATGTGGGGCTCGATCCCAGGACCCTGGGATCACGACCTGAGCCGAAGGCAGACGCTTAACGACTGAGCCACCCAGGCGCCCCTGCCAAGTGTATATTAAGTAAAGTGCCTAAAATTCAATAAGCTCATTGCCTTCCCTGCACTTGTCTTAAAAGTAGTGTAGTTGGAGGAATCATTAGCTGGATTTCACAAAATGACTTTTTGCCCACAGTCCTAGAAATAACTCAAATGTTTAGGATAAAGAAATAAAGGCATAGAAAGTCTCCTTAAAGTTAAGCAACAACACAGGAATTTGAGAAGAGAAAGGATTCAATTATAACTGTGATAATTTATCAAAAATGAGGGAAAATTCTGAAAATTTTCTAAATAAAGGAATGAGTCCATTAGAGATGCAGAGATAAAAGGACGAGGTCAGAGGCAATGCCAACGATCTCCAAATTTGAGATTAGTGTTAAAAGCACTTTTGTGCAAAATTGCCATGAACTTCAAACTAATTCCGCACCATTAATTTCCAAGTGCTCTGAGCCACACTGACTCTAAGAGACAGACTTTTGTTGGCAGCAGAGACAGCTGGACTCAATTACTTGTTAGTTTTCATATTTCTTTTTTTAGCCACCAATATTTTCTTTCAAAAAAGAGGAGGGCTAATTCTGACCAGTTATCTTAAGAAGTTTTTTTTTAAACTAAGAAGTTGCCTCTGGCCATTCGGTAATGTCTGTTGTCACTTAGAGCAGAGTTCCAGCCTCAATCCATATTTGTACGTGAGGTAGAAACAGGGTAAGTAGACCATCTTGCCAGTCGGAGCTGTGGAGAGGGATTCTGGGAGTTTCAGTGGAACCAAGGTACACAATCTGTCTCCTTCCAGGAGCTTCTAGACAAAAATAGAAAGGAAAACAAGAATGAAAATACACCAGAGCAAAAACAGAATAGAATCTCTCTGGTATGCTAAATAATAGTAACAGCACCAGCTAGTAATGCATTTAGCCTATTATAGTAAGTATAAGTAATTATTATACTTATTATAATACAATATCATTAACTTACATTTATTGAACACGTGCTATGTGCCAGGCACCGTTCTAAGTACTTTCTACATGTTAACTCATTTAGCCTGTGAAGTACTATTTTATTATTCTCACTGTGCAGATAAGAAATAAACTCGTTGAGTTTATGTAACTAGCCAGAGTCACAGAATTAGCAAGTATTTTCACAATATCTGCAGCAGTTGCCAAAGCTCATTTCCGTTTGCATTGCTTGAGACATTAATTTATGGACCCATTAATTGAATTTTTTTTTTTTTTTTGGTTCAAACGCAAGCCCTTGCAAATTAGAAGTGGTTTATCTCATTAATGATATTTAGTCAGGAATCTCTGAAGTTCGAGAAACTGGAAAAAAAACCTAATCAGGTAGATTAGACAAACATGTATTTGGTGGGGTGTCTACATTCATTCATTTATTGTTTATTCAGTCACAAACATTGAGCCCCTAAAACATAGCACCAAGAGAAATAGGCAGAAAATACCATGATAAAAATGAGAGGCCAGCGGGGAGATGAGCTGTACTTTTAAACAGATATTCCCAAAACCATTCATTGTTTTAAAAAAATTAACATTTAACATATACTATACATGGAAAATATTTTAACATGTTTATTGCAAATTTAGTGCTCAAAAATGGGGGGAGCTCTAAGTGTTTCTTAACTATTTGTTTACTATAGTCAAAACAGATTGCAAATTTAGAACGAAGAGTAAATGCTAAGTGTTGAACTCGCACTTTGTACCTGGGACCTGTTCTAAGCTCATTGCACATTTCAACCCATCCTCACAACCCAATGAAGTAGGTCCTACGATCATCTCCATTTTATAAGAGAAGAAACGAAGGCACAGAGAGGTTAAGTAGCTTGCCCAACGTCACACAACCAGGAGCAATAGAGTTAGGATTAATGTGATAAAATGTGTTACCATAGAATGCACGTTGACACACAAGGTGCAGAAAAGATGCGCTTAAAAGCTCCTAAAAACAGGGATGGCTTCCAAGAGGAGGCAACATCCTGCTTTTCTTTCAAGATGTTTGGGCATCTGTTTCAGATGATCTTAAACAGTCCTCTTGGAGGGAAAATGGATCAAGGCACAAATCTGACCGCGATATTCACAAGCTCAGGACTTGCAGCCAGCCAAGTGTCTCTCCCTAGTTTCAGCTTAATTAGACAGAATTTTGGTGAAACTATAATCTGCTGTCTCACATGACATTTTTATCGCCTGCTTAACATTTCAAATGAAACATTTTATTGCATTTGATGTTAGTCAAACACTTAAAGTGTACTCTTCATGGTTACAATTCGCAATGTGTTCTGACTATATTAAGCAAATATTTAAGAAACATTTGGGCTGTTTTTCCATTTTTAAGTATTTAATCTGTAATAAACATATAGAATGTTAAAAATACATTTCATGTACAGTATGTGTTAAGTGTTAAGAATATATTTTTGAACTGCCTTATTTGAGCCTGTCAGACTTTCCATTACAACCCCCTAATTTAAGGGGGTTTTAAACCAGCCATAAAAATCTCCTCGCACTGATATTTCAGGTTAAATATCTCTCCTTCCAGAAGCCTTTTTTTAGTTGTCCATGGATTTTTAGTCTTGATGCATTTAAAGAAAATTTGACTTTACAAAATTGGGTATAAAGGAAAGATTTTTCTTGTAGGATTTTAGTGTGATCTTCTCTATGCTTTTTAAATAATCCATACATTAAAAGCATCACATTAAAAATCATAGGCCTTACTCCAAAACTTTGGAGAGAAAACAAAACAAGGTTGAGATAAGTACTATCTTTATATTTCCAGATTGTATTAAAATTCAGAATCAAGGATATGAAATAAGGTCGTGGACACTTCCCGCACAGTCCCAGGAAACTGCCTACGTGTGCAATAATGTAGTCATGTTAGCATATTACAGTTTACACTTGGGTTTCACATCCCTCCTCGTACACGTCCTTCAGGAAGATGGGAGGCAAGAAGACTTTCATAATGCCCACCATCTTACAGACAGGCCGGCAAAGTTTTGGCAGAAGTTAAGTGATTTGTCCAAAGTCACACAGCCAGCTATTAGTGAAGCTGAGGTTTGAACTCAGATCCCTTTGTTTGCCCCACGTTAACTTGTGCCCACTTGCAAAAGATAGAGCCCATGTGTGACTTGGTGTTTCCATGTAATTATATTTTTTTGTCTGTTAAAAATCTCAAATAAATAAAATTAAACCCCTTGTACAGATAAATAACTGGATTTTTTTTTTCTGATGTCACTTTCCATTTTAAGAGTCAAGATCATACAGGGGCACCTGGGTGGCGAAGTCAGTTAGGCAGCAGAATCTTGGTTTTGGCTCAGGTCGTGATCTCGGGAGTGTAAGATTGAGCCCCGCATCCAGCTCCACGCATGCTCAGTGTGGAGTCTGCTTGAGATTCTCTCTCCCTCTCCCTTTGCCCCTCCCCCTGCTCTCTCTCTCTTTCTCTCTCTAAAGTAAATAAATTAATTAAAAAGAAAAGAGTCAAGATCATACCAACAAACAAACTGAAGAAATGTTTCTCTTCCTTGTTCAAGTTGTCTAGACTATGACCTAAAGAAAAGAGGCATCCATCACATCACATTGTAATATCTTTTCTAACTGCATCCAGGAAAAGTCTCGAGAGTTTGTGTATCCATCCCACTCACTTAATTACAGATTCTTTGAAAGCCAGGGTTGTCATTTTGTCTTCCTCTCTCCTATCCTAATGCCCAATGGCTAGCACAGCACCCTGCACATTATAGGGGTTCAATAATGTTTGCCAATGAGAAGAATCTATCGAACTTCACAAAGAGAGTGCTTGTGCTATCTCATGGAATATTCGAGATCGGGGTGGGAGGGCACTTCAATTACCCATACCAGCATTTCTCCAAGAGACTTCCTTGTTTCACGAGTTCCACAAGACTCTACATGACAAAGCAATTCCACGAATAGATAAATTTTAGGAATGCTCCCTCCCCAGGAAAAATAATGCCATGGAGCTCCCTGAGTATAGTCATGCCTTCCTTATATTCCTCTTTGGAGTGGACCGACAATGGGGCGCCAGTGGCCTCTGCTGTCACCAGGGAGTCCGTCCCTGCTGGCCAGGTGGAGATCAGTTCTGTCCACTGCAACGGCAGTGTGGTAATGTCTAGCTTGTCCGAGGCGTGGGCCTCTGTGGCGCTCACACTAAACTATCCCCTCAACTCCTACCAGTAATTAAAGTGATATTTTGGCCTATCGATGTCATATTCCTTATTTTTTATTTCTCCATTTGTTCAGAACATAAAAGGGGGTGAGAAATGCTCTTTATTTTTGGTACCCATAAGCTCCGACAGAGAAAAACACCTGAAGTCCTCAACCGTCAATTGCTTTTCTTTCAAACCCATCTTCCTTCCAAGTATACCAAAAATATCCTCAGGCCTTCAGAGTAATTATATTTATGATCATTCATTTTTTCATTAGTCTAGAGCAAATATTGTGGGAACTCAAGAAAGATGATGTTCCAAAGTCAACCTCAGGTTTGGAATTGCAAGAAAGAACCACAGATGAAAATGGAATTGGAATCAACTGAACCCTGGATACTCTCTCTAATGAGCGCTCCGGACAGGAACCGCATATTATACTGTCTCAATATACAGCCTGAAGAAGTTAGGTGGGCTGGTCCCCAAATCATACCTATGACACTTGAGCCGCAGAGGCAAGGGGCGCTCCAGGACCCAAGAAGAGAAAGCGAGATTCAGCAGAGGCATCAACAACAGGGTGGGATGTTTGAATGTTGATTTCTAATTCAGACATAATGTCAAATAGTAAAAATGTCCTGACTTCATTCACCGGCTCAACAAATATTTACCGAGCGCCTGTGACATGCCAAGCACTGTTGGAGACATTATAGATGTAGCAACGAGCTAAATACAAAAACCCCTGCCTTCGTGAAGCTTACGATTGAATGGGGAAGAGATCTATAATAAAAAGTAAATGACTAAAGTATCCAGAGCGCTAGAAAATTTACATGCTACGAGAAAAATAAAGCGCGGAAAGAAGATAGCAAACGCAGGGGTATTGGGTAGAGAGGAGACTGAAATTTTAAATGGGACACTAGGAGAAACCCAACTGAAAACCTGACATTTGCACACACACATGAATGGGATGCCTGTTAGCGATTTAGAAAGCATTCTCCACAAAGGGGCAGGAAAATACAGATGTCATCAGAGGGAGTATACCTGGCAAGTTTGGTAAATAGAAGGGGGCTGTCTTACTCAGCTTGGGCTACCAAAGCAAAATGTCATAGACGGAGTGCCTGAAACAGCAGAAAAATGGATTTTCCCACATTTTGGGGGGTTGGAAACCCAAGATCGAGGTGCAGCAGATTTGGTTGCTGGTGAGCTTCCTTCCTGGCTTGCACACGGTCTCTTCCCACTGTGTCTGCACATGGCCTCTAGGGACAAGAGTGTAAGTTCTCTGGTGTTTTTTCTTATAAGGGCACCAGTCCCATCCCAAGGGACCCACACTCATGACCTCATCTAAACCTAATTACCTCCCAAAGGCCCCATCTACGTAGATACACTGTCTCACTGGGGGGTTAGGGCTTCAGCATATGAATTTTGGAGGATGAAATTCAGTTCCTAGCTGGGGACAAGTACAGCTGGAGCTGGAGAAGCCAGTCACCACAATCACCCTGTTGCATTGTCCTCAACTTCTTGCCCATCTCCCTAGATGGTGATTCACATGGCAAAGCCTCAGCCCCGATTATATTCAGTTCTCCCCTTTCTCAGGGGCTAGAGAAAATCACAGAACCATGTTCCCTGAATACACATTAATACCTAGTCCAATTCCCTGGGGATCACAGTACAGTGTCCTGCTATCCATCTCCCATCCTCTAAGACAATTGCGTCCTATCTTCTCCCTTCCTCCTCTAAACCCCAACAACTTCCTCCCTCCCTCTCTAGCTTGCTGTTTCATTGAGAAAATAAAAGCAAGTCAGAAGAGAATTCGTACATACACGCTGCACCCCCATCCCATCCACCCAACCCAGCATTTGTCGTCAGGACTGTCTCGGGTCAGCCTCTCTTGCTGAGTCCTGGACTGCACATTCTTCTGCTCAAGTTCATCCTTCCAGCAATTCTTCCTTCTCTCTCCCACACCATCAAGTTCCCATCTTGATTGAATTATTCCCAACAGCCTTCAAATTCCTCCACAGCTGTCCTTTATCTAGTTAAAATAAAATCCTCTTGAATTTACCTTCTTTTCAAGCTTTGACCCCATTTCTCTGCTCACCTTTAGAGCAAAACCCCTGAAAAGAGGTGTCTACACTCACTGTTTCTAGATCCACTACTCCTATTATCTTGTCCTTTTTGTGACCACTCACATATCTCTTACTTATAATTCACATACAGTAAAATTCACTCTTTTTATAGTACCTTTCTCTGAGTTTTGACATATGGACACAATCGTGTAACTACTACCACATCAAGATATAAGACAGCTCTGTCACCCCCCCACCAAAATCACCTTGTTCTCCTTTGTAGTCACATCTCCCCCACGCCTAGGCTGACAACCAGTGACCTGTCCCTTTGGATCTGCCTTTTCTAGAATGTCATATAAATTGAATCATACCATCCGTAGGTCTGAGTCTGTCTCTATTGTCCTCAATCTACTTTCACCCCCTACCCCTTCTCCAAAGCTCTCTTGTTAAAGTGATGTCAGGGACTTTAGCTCTGATGTTTAAGCCTCAGTGTTCATCTCATTTGCCCTATCTACAGCAGGGGACACTCCCTTCTTCTAGAAACATCTTCCTGGCCTGCCGTCCAGGACTCTATACATGTGTGGTTCCTCCTCCTCACCTGCTGCCTGCTCATCTCAACTTCTTCATTTTGGAGAGCATCAGAGCTCACTCAAAGTTGCTTTTCTCTACCTATATCCAGACTCATAGCTCTAATCTGTATTTGATGACACCAAAATTTATGTCTCTAGTTTAGACCACTTCCTTAACTCTAGGCTACCAATCCAACTGCCCACTCAACATATATCTATCTAATATCTATCTATCTATCATCTATCTATCTATCTATCTATCATCTATCTATCTATCATCTATCATCTATCTATCATCTATCCATCCATCTATCATCTATCCATCCATCCATCCATCCATCTATCTATCATCCAACCATCCATCAACTCTGGGACTTAACATTTTCATAACTGAGGCCCTGATGTTACCTCTCCCTCTCCACTCCCCCTTTCTTCCCCAGCTTTTTTATTCTCACCTACTGTCAACTCCATTCTTCCAGTTTGCAAGCCTTGGATTCACCCCTGACTACTCTCTTTCTTTCACACACCAGGGCCAATTCTGTGGGCTCTATCTTCAAAATGCTCATCTGCTTTTTTTTTTAATTTTATTTTATTATGTTATGTTAGTCACCATACAATACATCATTAGTTTTTGATGTAATGATCCACGATTCATTGTTTTCGTACAACACCCAGTGCTCCATGCAGTACGTGCCCTCTTTAATACCCATCACCGGGCTAACCCATCCCCCACCCCCTCCCCTCTAAAACCCTCAGTTTGTTTCTCAGAGTCCATCGTCTCTCATAAAGGCATTTTAAATGACTTTAATATATACTTGAAAACCCTGCTACCAATGTTTTAAATGCCCATTTATTTTAATTGGAAAATTATGATGCATTGCATCCCTAACAATACCTAAACAATTTTTACAGATCAAAAAATACAATGAAAAAATAAAAAATATATTTTTATAAAAAATTAGTTTAAAATGTTTATATAAGCAATAAAGAGTAATTCAAAAGTAAACAAATAAAGTTGTAGATGAAATGTAAAACAAGGATAGCACCCTGAGCTCTCCAAAGGGGGAAGAAAAGTCAGTACTTGCTAATATTCTATTCTGATTCCGTGCTTCCAGCTAGATTGTGAGCTCCTGGGCTTTTGTCTGTTCTATGTCCTGCTGCAGCATCAGTGTCAATCAGGGGCATTCTCCATCCACAGCTCTGTGGCTGACCGCACTCATGAGATCACTGGCTGGATTTTCTAAGACTTGGATACCTACATCTAGGGAAATCTGTGTCTTGCTTATAAAGTATGAGAGCAAATGTGTCTTTGCTCCACACCTCCCTCCATCCCATCCACGTTTCCCAGCACACAGCACATATTCTTCCACTGAAGCTGCTTCTGTTTTCCCTGTTTTATCTTTTTTATGGTTTCTAGTGACTTTTGAGGAAAGGGATAGAAACAGAAATGCTCTTTTATCTACTGAATTTAGAGGCAGCCATACCTGTATTTTAAAAGTATGCACAGAAGGGATGAATACCCAACTTTTACATCAACATGGATGGGACTGGAGGAGATTATGCTAAGTGAAATAAGTCAAGCAGAGAAAGTCAATTATCATATAGTTTCACTTATTTGTGGACCATAAGGAATAGCATGGAGGACATTAGGAGAAGGAAGGGAAAAATGAAGGGGGGGAAATCGGAGGGAGAGATGAACCATGAGAGACTATGGACTCTGAGAAACAAACTGAGGGTTTTAGAGGGGAGGAGGGTCGGGGGATGTGCTAGCCCGGTGACAGGTATTAAGGAGGGCACATACTGCATGGAGCCCTGGGTCTTATACAATAGCAATGAATCATGGATCACTACATCAAAAACTAATGATGTATGGTGACTAACATAACATAATAAAATAAAATTTAAAATAAATAAATTAATTAAATTAAAGTATGCACATGAATTTTAAGAAGTAGTAGATAAATTTTTGGATCTGTGGCTAATTACAGTATGATAATATAGTGGATTTTCAAACTTTGTTATGCATCAGAAACACTTGGAAGTATTAAAACAGACTTCTGGACTTTCCACCAGGGTTTCTGATTCAGTAGGCCTGGGATGGGACCTGAGAACTTTAATTTCTGGCATATTCCCAGCTGATGCCAATGCTTCAGGTCTGGTGACTACACTTTGAAAAGCACTGTTATACTAAAATATTTTCACTTTAGCTATGTCTAAAGGACTAAAACTGGGGGAGACGTTATAAAACATTATAAGAAAAAAAGACATTCTAAGAATTCATAAAATCTTTTAGGAATGAAAGCAGGCCTGCCATAACCAAAATGGACATGTACAATATTTCCAAGGGGCCAGTGCCATGGAGAGATTCCCAGGCCCTCCTGACTTCCTCAGGACATGGATCTAGTCCTGCCTCATGGTGAACTAGCCCTGTAACACACAACAAGTCATGCCTAAGGTCTTCGTGCCTGTAGAATGACGACCTTGGGCCATGTGGTCTCATTACAACTGGATGTATAGATGTGTATGTTCATGTGCTTTTTCAGACCCTCTCACTAAATGCAAGATTGATTTAAAGTATTTGTGCAATGAGATAGCCTACTAATGAACATAAGACAAATCTGTAGGTAAACTTGAACTCTTCAGGGTGAAAGCTCAGATTTTTTTTTAAAGATTTTATTAATTTATTTGTCAAAGAGAGAGCACACACACAAGCAGAAGGAGAGGGAGAAGCAGGCTCCCCGCTGAGCAAGGAGCCCGAAGCAGGACTCGACTCCAGGACCCCGGAATCATGACCTGAGCCGAAGGCAGACACTTAACCGACTAAGCCACCCAAGTGTCCCTAAATGCCCAGATTTTAATGCTTCTCCCCACCCCACCCCCGCCCGGTTCTTCTGCTTCCCACCTCTCCATCTTCTGAATTCCAGAAGAAACTCTGTAAAAATATGAAAGCAAGAGAGAGGGGTGTCTGGGCTATGCATTATCCCTCTTTACTGGCTCCCACTAACCTCTGGATTAAGGGAAGTTCACACTTCCTGGTTTGAGGTCGTTTTAAATTCTAGCGCCTGACCTCTGCCCTCAGTGCTTCTGCAGAGGAAGGACCTGCTGCTCCTCTAGGGTGAGTGCCCCTGGGAGCTCAGCCACCTTCCCCTGATGCTGGGCTCTCTACCTCTGCTCTTGCTGACGAGGTAGACCCTCTGACACCACTGCCTCATCCAGCTGGCTGGGTTCCTTGGGCTTGTCCGTCCTGCAGCTTGTTTACAGAGTACCTTCTTTGTCCCGCACAGAGTCACCTTGGAAAATGTAGATTCCTTCCATGTCACTTGCAGTCTTTGAGGAGAACTGAAACTGCCCTTAACAATTCCCTGTCTGGCTTCTGCCAAACCCTACTGTTGCTCTACCCCGGTCACCTTTTCTCTATGGTGGACCCTCAAACATTCTCCTTCCAGAATTTCAGAAGCAAGCCCTCTCCCCTTTCAGCTTCTGCCTCAAACTATCAGTGATATATGTCCAGCATGGCCCCCAGTGTGAGCGGTGATCCAGAGAGCAAAGACTCCAGGTGGTTCTCAGCAAGGCAGACAGCATCTTCTTCCTGGCAGCCTGGCTCTCCCCCATCACATCAGCAGAGGCTTTCCTTTCCTGTTTGAAACAAACTTACATATTACTCCTTGTCTTCTCTACACAACGGTTAAGGGCAAATAAAGCTCAGATACTCCAACATGTTGCTTTGTTTGTTTGTTTGTTTGTTTGTTTGTTTTTTAATAAGTGAATGGAAATTTGGGAAAATTTAAAGAAAAAAAAACCCTCTTCTCTCTCCATGAGAAATAGGCTGACGGGACTACTATCTCTCTATGTACTTTAAAAAAAAATCTAGTATGAAACTCAAAATCGAGCAATGAATTCTTTGTTCTAGTTGGTGGCCACAATCTCCCCAAAGCAATGAATGGCATTGATTCATTACGCAGATGAAATTGCTAGGCAACATAGTTTATGGGGAAGGAAAAATATCTTGTTTTAATATTTTTTGAAAATATTATCCCTCCTTACAGCATAGGAAAGTATACTTGAAAAGAGGGTACAGCAAAATCCCAGCGAGACAGCAACAGAAAGTTTTAACTGTGGCTAACACCAGTGGGGAGGCCACAGAAGATAAAGAAAACAGAATCAGGAGGAGGGGCACGTAATGGATGGAAACTCTGGAAAGTGGAATTCAGAATGGAATTTGTCCTTTTCTGGCCAACAAAACAAAACAGAAACCAGAAATCCCCCAAAAATGTCCTTCTCTACAGCATTGACAGAGCATATGACATTCTGTGGATGTGATGGGGTGGAGAAAGGTACTAGGGCATGAGAAGCATTTCCGCAAGGAACCTGGAGTGCTTGAACAATGAATGAGTCCACTCATAGAGAAGCAATAATTAAGAAACTCCTAAGAGAATACAGAAGCTTAGAAATATGGAAACCTCTGGGGCCACATGACCCCCTCTCCTCTTGTTTGGCTATGCAGTTTATGAATGTCTGCACACACGCAATGGAAAAGGGACCTGGTTGGGGGGTGGAGGGGAGATTTCATCATCATATCTGGTCTATATATCTAACGTTAATTCTCTATTTTCTCAGCTGATGTTTAATCTTTTAAATTGAGAGCTTTCCAGAGCCTTTGGGACACAGCAGACCTTCTCAGGAGAGCCAGCTGGGGTTTCTTGGACCTCTGCAGCCATCAGCACAAATGTGAAAGTAGCACTATGCATTTGAAACCCAGAAATTTTTCTTACCCATCTTTGGACCCCTAGTCCCTAGTTCAGTGTTCATCAAATAGCAGGTACTCAGCAAATACCTGATGAAGAAATCACATCATTTGGAAATCTATATAAAAAATAGCCTATAATAACTCCTAGAATTAGAAATAAACTCCTAGAATTTGAACATCTGAAGAAATTTCAGGGTTCATCTGGAGACATCCAGCCACCTCATTTTAAGGACAAGGAAACTGAGGCCTAGAGAAATTAGAAGACTTGTCCAAGATTTCCCAGGAAAGGGAGTTGACAGAATTGGGACTGGAACCCCAGCCCTTGACTCTTATTTTCTTTCTCCTTCTTTTTCTTTCTTTTCTTTCTTTCTTTCTTTCTTTCTTTCCTTCTTTCTTTCTTTCTTTCTTCTTTTCTTTCTTTCTTTCCTTTCTTTCTTTCTTTTTCTTTCTCTTTCACCTCACCATCTTAAAATGTAGATTTCATTATTATTCAGGTATGGCCAGACCAACAGATATGGAGACAATTGTCCTTGTAAAGAGAATTTGTCATAGTAATAGATCCAAAAGGGAGGGGGCAGGCCATGGCATGGGGGGGTGGGGGAGGTCACACGGGGAAACACCAGGGTGGGCCGGGAGGCAGAAAGAGGAAAACATGGCAAGGAGACTCTGGTGTGGTTTCCACAGGAAAGACCGGGTGAGGAGAGTTGGCCGACTGAGGATCGACTAGTTTGAATTACTTCAGCAGGCTCTGGAGCACAGGTACTGCCCCTAATTGTCTGATGCATGGCCCTGGGGAGATTAGGGCAGGGCAATTGTGGCCCAGAGTGTGAGAGCCAGACAGAGGAGGTGGTTAGGGGTCTGAGCTCTAGATGGATCAGTCCGTGTATGAGAGCACACTCCCAGCTGAGCTGTTTACTATCTCTAGGAATTAGTTAACCCTGAGAGGGGCAGTCCCTCCAGGGTTAGCAAGGCTCCAGATGGCAAAGCATCAAAATACGGAAATAAAAAGATGTGCCGAATGTACTCACCACACTGAGATCATAAGTCTTCACTGCATTAACAATTTAGCTTGGCCTTGGTAGGTTTGTCTGCCTTCTCTTGCATACTGTTCAATAAAATCATTAGAAAAGGGGGCTTCCACATGAAGTTAAGGATTCTGGATCCTCAGAGCTATGAAAAATGGCTTTTGGATCATAATCTAGACAATCTTTTCTGATTATTTATCTAAAACTAAAAGCAGGAAATGATTCATTTGATTCCTGCCAATCCTGGAGTGTTGCCACTTTCAGCTCAGGAAGAGCCGGCTTCCCTTGGCAGTCCTCACTTGCAGGATGATGAATGAAGTTCTATGTTTGGTGCTAGCTAAAATTTTATAGGGTCTAAAAAAGCAATTTATACATGCTTCAGGAGGTGGCTATATTTTTTCTTTTTTAGATAGCTCTTAGTCACAGCAGGGCACTCAATATACATATATCACATCGAGGGGTCATTTTACAGGAGAAATGAAGCTTCGCTCTGTCTGTTGATAAACATGTTCTTGGCTTCTGCAAGCCTTATGTAGGCTCAGAATCCAGCAAATAGGTATTAGCTGAATTCTGAATTTTCCCAGTTAGTTTCACACCTCAAAAACCCATGACCCTCAATGTGATATTAGGGAAAAGAGAAATCATCAGCCTAACAAAACATTTTCTTGGTTCCAAGTATCTGTTGTTATTCACAAATAGGCGGGGCCAGTTCTCTCCTCTTGGGAATCTTGAGATGGGTTGAATGGTCTTGCACACTAGCCAGTCAGGCCACTAAGTTGTCAAGGGTCAAAGCTAACTCAAAGAACAGTGGCCATGGGCCAAACCACCCACTTATTCTAAGTGATGAGCAATCTAAACACTCCCAACCCACCAAGCCTCATCCATACCGCATTTTGCTGAGAGTTTTGGATTTATTTTTTTTCTGTCTCCTAAGTATGTATCTGGGGTGAAACATCAGAGCGCTGGTCATTCTTAATCAAGCTTCAAGATACTCTCAAGATTATCTTCCCAGTTTCCATCATGACAACGGTTTTATTAACCTTCTTCCCTTTTCATTTCTGAATGCATGTCCTTACAAAGCACCCTGAAGGAAATCTGGACAGGAGGGTTAAGGACCATTACTGCTGTATATTGGCTGAGGGCCTCAGGCAAATTATTTTGCCTCCACCATCCTCATCTGTAACATAGGAACATAATATATATCCGCTATTTCAAAAGATTATGTAATAATATGGGAAAGACTTATGATTATTTTTAGTGAAAATATAATCTATAAAATATGTACTTGGAAAGACATTTGAGCGGCGCCTGGGTGCCTCAAGTCAGTTGAGCATTGGACTCTTGATTTCAGCTCAGGTCATGATCTCAGGGTCTTGAGATCGAGCCCCATGTCAGGCTCTGTGCTCAGCGGGGAGTCTGCTGGAGATTCTCTCTCTCCCTCTGCCCCTCTCCCCTCTCCCCTTCTTGCACATGTGCACACTCTCTCTCTCTCAAAAAAATAAATAAATAAATCTTTTTTTTAAAAAAAGGCATTTGAATTTATGGAAGGGCTGCTGCAAGTTCATTAAACCCCTGTCCTTTTTTTTTCTGGGCTCTCAACCATACTACATTGCTCAGCCTCTCTTGG
Source organism: Phoca vitulina (assembly GCF_004348235.1). Lineage (NCBI taxonomy): Eukaryota > Metazoa > Chordata > Mammalia > Carnivora > Phocidae > Phoca > Phoca vitulina. The sequence continues at coordinate 4,681,173 of NW_022589706.1, forward strand.
AGTTCGTTGTGACCTCATTACTAACTTATTGCTTAACATAATACTAATTTACAATCAAGTTTTAGGTAAGGAACTACAAGAGAAAGTGGTGTGGCTACCTCCAGGTCTTCTTATAAAAAGTTCCCTTGAAGATCCTCTAGCCCTTTCTCCCCAAGTCAACATTTTTGGAAGCCCTGGGCCAAAGATGGCAGAGCCACAAGATGGCAGGAGCCTGGGCAGCTGCATTATCACTGGGAGGAGAGATACTCCCCAATTAGAAGCATCCATTTGAACGTCACATAAGGGAGAAATAAAGTTTTATTGTGTTAACCTATTGATGTTTGGAGGTTTCTCTATTACTGCACATAGCAAAATATTAACTAATATATACTAGTCCTTAAAGTGTATGTATAAGAAACTATAAAAATATAAAATCAGAAGGATATGTTATCAATGTGTTTGGGTGGTAAGATAGCAAGCACATTTTTATTTTCTTAATCCTCTCTTGATTCTGGATTTTTACAATCTCTAAGGAACATGTATTGATTTTATAATTTCAGAAATTACTTAAAGGGAAAAAATAACCTCCCTAATCTGTCCTTTGTCTGGGCAGGTACAGTCTCATTTCACACTGAATCAACAAATGCAATTTGTACATGTACTTGATGCCAAGCACTATGCTAACTGTTGAGATACTAAGATTAATAAAATATTATCACCATGAGCCTCAAAGAATCCACAGCATATCAAGGATTAGAGTATACAGTGATAAAGCCAGGTACTCTGGGAACACACAAAGGGACTGAACCCAAACCAATGCAATTTAGATAAGACTTTCTATACAGAGTGATGCCTGCATGAAACTGTGAACACAGTTTAAAGTGGAAAGAGGCATAAAAAGAGGCACAGCACCGACGAAGAGCGTGATGTGCGCTGCGTAGTTAGCTATAGTTCCAGCCTAAAATTCCAGCTAGAGTTTTAGACCCACAAGATTTATTTATTTTGTTCCTGCAGTGCTAAATACAATGCCTGGTATATAGTGAGTGTACAGTAAATATTTGTCAAATAAATAATTAAAAACGGACATTTCTGCCAAGTGGTTATCCAGGCTCTTGCTTACACATCCCCTATAATAGTAAGCATCTTGTGAGACATTGCACTCCATCTCCAGGCAGCTCTGGCCACGAAAAGGTCTTCCTTGTATTAAGCCAACCAAAACCCAGTTGTACTAGGGAGCATATTTATATGAGGGTGCAGGGTCAACAGCAGAGCGATGTTCTAAAAAGGTGAGGAATAAAGGGATGGGATATGGGAGAAAAAGGCAGAACAATGGGGCTACTTCCACTTTGTTCCATTTAAAAGGACTCCGACATGTTTTCACATGTAGGTCCGTAGTGTTGAACTTGGGTGTTCATGTCCACCACCACATGCCAGACACTCTACAAGCACTTTGTCTACCTGATCTCATTTATTCCTTTTCTTTTTTTAAATTTAAATTCAATTAGCCAACATATAGGACATCATTAGTTTTTATGTAGTGTTCAATGATTCATTAGTGGCATATAACACCCAGTGCTCATCAGATCACATGCCCTCCTTAATGCCCATCACCCAGTTACCCTTTTCACTGCTTACTGAGCTCTCTCAAGTGGAAATATCTCTGTTCTGTAGATAAGAAAATGAAGATAAAGATTGAAGTCATAGGTTAGTGATACAACCAGGATCTGAAGCTCTGTTTTCCTGCCCTGGTCCATGGGCTATAGACAGGCTTTCCCCCAAGAGCCATTTTGATTATTGCTCGATGGGACATTTTGGACAGATGCTGCTGCACTACAAAGACTGCCTGATCACGAGCTGACCTGAGCAAGCTGTGGGCTCTGGGGCTGGTGAAGTTTGTCTTCCTCTGGCTTGCTATTTAACAAGGCAGTTCAGTGCTTTAACTCAAGTGGGAATCACAGTGGAGTTCAGGCTCCACAGCAAGGCCAATAGGAAGATAATTTTGGAAAGGGGCATACTGACAGAGCTCTGGGTGCAAGGGGCTGATGACTGAGAGCCTGGAAGTGCTCTTACTGTAACAGCCATGAGGCAGGGCTTATTCCTGGCAAGGTCAGGAAGGCTTGCTTGATGAGGGCTCCTGAAACACCTCAAATTCATCTAAAAGCCTGAGAGTTCCAAGGACCAGAAGCAGGATTGACCGGTCAAGTGGCTTCAGCTGTGAGAGCAGGAGGTGAGTGGAGGCAGGGAGCAGGCTACCATGTACTCGTGAACCCCCGACCCCCACAGCCCTAGTCCAAAAGCTTGACTTCCCCACCGTTCCTCCAACGTACCCTTCCATTTGGCATAAAATCTCACCCCTTTTCACAGCCCAGCAGTACCCACTGTCTGGGAGAACATAGAGTTAAGAAACATGGGTTGCCAAGACATTCTGGAAGAAACAAAGCCCTGGTGTGTGCTTACGACACCTGGTTAGTACCTTTCACACCAAGAGTGAAAAGCACAGTGTGTCTGAGGATGCACAACCCAAAAACGTAAAAGGGGATCATAATCATGATAAACTCTCAAACTTGTGAAGTGTGCTTAAGTCCATAACAGCTTCCATATTCACTATTTGATTTGCTTTTTATCATGCCCATTATATAGATGAGTACACTGAAGCCAAGAAATTAAATGGTATGCATTTTTTATAAATATAATTTTATTTTTACAATATGTTAGGGCTTGAAGTGTTGAAGTTCGAAGCTCCCAGTATCCCAGGATGGGACTTTATGTAGAAATAGGGTCCCTACCCATGTGATTAGTTAAGATGAGGTCACACTGGAGTTGGGTGGGTACCTAATCCAATGTGACTGGTGTCCTTATAAAAAGACTGCCATGTGAAGAAACAGGGACATGCGGGGAAGCTGGCTGTGTGGAGACAGAGGCAGAGATCGGAATGGTGATGCCACGGCCTGTGAATGCCTGTGGCCACTAGAGGCTGAAAGAGGCAAGGTATGACCTTCCCCCAGAGGCTTTGAGGGGAGGCCCGGCCCTGTGGATACCTTGATTTGAGACTCCTGACCTCCAGGACTGAGAGAGAATACACTGAGGAGTGGGTCCCAAGAGGAGGCATCGTCAATGTCATCAAATATCACATCTTTAGTGGGAGAAGATAAAAAACTGAAAATCTGACCTCTGGGTTGAGTGATTGGGAGTCTGACAATGACCTTTGCAAGGAGACTTTCAGTGGAGTAAAGAAAGAGCTTGCCTCGTTGCAGGCGAGTAGGGTGCATGAGACGTGAAGCAGTGGAGACACCCAGTGACTGCTGACTCCTTTCAAGAAAAGCCCACCTGTGGAAAGAGGGTGATCAAAAGAAAAAAGAGGAGAAGAGGTGGAAAGACATCGAAATAATAGGTAGAAGTTGAACACAGAGTCCAAGGGTGAAGAGTCAGTGCCGAGGGATGGAGTGAGGTCCAGGAGAAGAGGTGTGGCTGGCACAGCACCCTCGTGGAGGATTTGTGAGAGGGTGGTTCCCAGAGGAGAGGTAGGGTCAGGACCAACTTTGTGCAGTTCAGAACGGCCCTGCACGTTGTTTAAAGCTCTGCGGTTGCTGTCTTAAAATTCCTAATACTTTTATCTTTGATTTTCTGTTTTGCAAGTGGAACATGTGTGAGGGGTGTGGAGCCTCGGCAAACAAGCTGTCTCACCCGCTGGGGACCTGGGTGCCTCCCCTGTGGCCTCGCCCACCCCACAAACATGTTCACCCCACACACAAGGCGGAGAGCAGGTTGTGTGGGCAGGGAAAGCCACACTGGCCATCACCCCTTTGTCCCAGCAGGGGCCTGCCCCACAGCATCTTGGAGCTGGGCCGGGCTTGGCCAGCTCTGATCCAGGCTGGCAGGACCAGGCTTGCTCAGTGGACAACACAGGCAAGGTCCCTCACCCACCCCACCAGGGATTAAACAAGTTCACCATGGTGGTTATGATACCCTGGGGGTCACCTGTCCCCTGTGAATTGAAACAGTGGGCCATTGGAGGAGGGGGAGATTGGCTTCCCTGCCTGGGTTTTCATTTTGCCCTGGGCTTTGCCAGGTCTGTTGCCAGCCCTGAGTGAAGGAAGGGAGGAAGAACACTTTTATTCTAAGATGCGAAGGACAAAAGGATGGGGGGTTGTGGTTTGCAGGAAGAGAAATGCCCACCTGCCCACCTCTCTTGTCTCTCAGGTACAAAGCCGGGACAACTGCTGAGGCAGGGTTTGGGGTAGAAGCAGGGTCCCCAAGCGGAGCGAGGACTTGAAGTGAGGGTTCCCAGTAGTGTAGGAGACGCTGCTCCCCTAACCCAGTCGTTACTCAGAGTATAAATACCTGAATGAATGGAAAGAAAGGCTACTTTAGGGGAAATAAAAAAACAACGCTTAAGTAGTCTCTTTACCACACTACACACAAAGCAGGTTTCCAGCCAGTTTTCCATTCTCACCAATGCCAGAAACTTCCGTTCAGTTTTTAAAGGGGCTAATTCTTTTCTTTTTTTTCCTCTGAATGTTTTAAGGAATATTTTAAAATAATTAATCATAATGCACATTGGGTTTCCCTCACTCGTATATCAGATGTTCCATAAATATCCCGGTAGGTTTTGTTGACAGATTGATTGATCCTGGATTGCTACGGGCTGAGCTACCCTTCATCTCCCTCTGTCGTGCGCCTGACTCGCAACCCCAGGAGGTAGAGAGCACAGCCTATGCTCTTTCTTGCTCAAAGAGAGGAGAAGAAAGCTCGTGTAGCTCAGACTGAGCCAAGTTCCCCCGATCCCCCTGCCCCCCGCTTCGCTCACTGGACTCCTCTATGAGATCACCAAACTGCCTTCTGTCTGCATGACTTGAGTTATGATTCCCCTTGTGGTCATTTGCAGGAGTGGAGGACATTCATGGACACAGGGGGATTCTCACTTCAAATAAAGCGTATCTTCCCTCAATTAGAAATGGGAAGAAAGAAAGGGGAATCTATGTGTGAGGGGACGTGAGGGCAGGGACACAGGTCTCAGAGTGCAGGCCCCCAGCTCGAAGGATGAGTCATGCTCAGTGAGCTCAGAGCCTGAATAGACTCCAACACCTTCCCCTGGGCTGCTCCTCCGTCTTTATTAAAGTCTCCTATGTTCGCACACGGATGGAGAGAGGGGGCTGCTCATTAGAGACGCCAGGGTGGGTGTGCACCAGGCAAATAGCAATCCAGTTATACCAATGCCAGTGCTTGAAATGTGATCTGGACCCAGGCTCTGAGGCTGAACTTCCTGCTGCTGGCACCTGCTTGTGCTCCCCTCGGGTCTTTCCCTTGCTCCCCACTGCAGGTGCAGCCAAAAAATTAAGCCTTTCCTAAGGCGGGATTGGCAGTAGGGAGGCTCGGGCATGAAGTCACGTTCGACAACCTTTTCCGGGCATTCCTGGTATGAGAGTTGCCTCACAAAGCACCTTCAGTGATAAGTTAATTCTATTGACAGGCGGCCAGGAGATTGGTCAGGCCTCCAACAGTTCTGAGTTTCGCTCCACTGGAAGCTCTGGCTTCATTGTCTCCTAAATCGGGGAGTCTCAGAGTCCAAAGGGACTTTGGAAGAAGAGCTTTGTTTTGTTCAGAAAATGGAATCACAGAGAGGTTGTGTGACTTGCTAAAGTCACACAGCAAATAATAACTAACTGTCTGGGTTCAAATTCAGTACATCTTTTTCTGATGACCAGAGTCTCAGAAACTCATCTCCTTAAAGATGCTTCAAGGATTTCAGAAAGTGTTTTCCATCAAATAAAAATTTTTATGGAAAATTTTTAATAATTTTTAAAAATTCAGTCACAGGTGCATCTCCTTATCTATTTTCTTAATTGACATTCCTCATCATATTTCTTTGTGAAGAAGTTTGAATAATATTATACTGAACACTGACAACTGTGTGTTTGATGAAAATGAAGGGAATCAGTAGGATGAATTAGAATTGGCCAAAAACACAGTAAAATAGAAGAAGACATGACTGGTTAAGGTACAAGAACTAGGGATGTGTCTTCCCCAAAGTGGAGGGGGCAGTGTGCCCCCCAAATGTCCCTTCACGTTGGAGTTGAGTTGGCTCTGGGATCTCACAGCCACAGGTAGAAGAGAGATGCTTGCCCAAGGGCACACCTTTTCCTCAGATGCAACTCCTGTCCCATCACTGGCCTGTGGATGGGGAGGGACAGCTCTAAAGTGCCAGCCCAGCTCCAGCCCCTGTGGGATTAGCTCAGATTTCTGCTGCAACCATATCTCAGCCCGCCTTCTTCCATTCAGTTCCCCTCCCCAACTCCACACCCTCCCCTGAAACTACCTGCGTGCAAATCACAGTGTCAGAGTCTACTTCCAGAGAACCCCATCTAGGACAGGTGGGTGTCCCTGTATCACTTAGAACTATAAGATCTGTCACTGAAGGACTGTTCTTAAATAGAAAAGAAAAAAGTTAAGTACAATATACAGTGATTTATAACAATAAAAAATGTAGTCAAGTAGGCCACTTAATAAAAATATACATCTGTCTCTATATATGCACATATATTTATTCTAGATGTTCAGTTCTCTTTAAATTATATCATATGCTATTGTCCTTCAAATATGTGTACAAATAGTATTGTAGATTTTTTTTTATTTTATTTATTTGGGAGAGGGAGATAGAGAGCATGAGAGAGAGAGCATGAGTGGGGGAAGAAGCGGGAGAGGGGCACAAGGAAAGGGAGAAGCAGACACCCTGCTGAGCAGGGAGCCCCATGTGAGGCTTAATCCCAGGACCTTGGAATCATGACCTGAGCCGAAGGCAGATGCTTAACCGACTGAGCCACGCAGGCGCCCCTAGTATTGTAGATTTTTAAGCTGAAATTTATATTTTTAATAGATAAAAGCAGTATTAATTGGATTGTGTCTTGTTAAGATCAGTAATCACACCTATCAAATTGTGCTTTTTAGATCCCTATTAGCCAAGACACCCCTAATCACCACATGACACCTACATAATGCCATGAGTGAATACGTTCTATTCCAAGGAAAATATCCCACGTCACTGGTAAAGATTCAACACTCAGAAAGGAAGAGATGGGGGAGGTTGTGGCACTTCTGTTCCTGTCAGGACAAGAGATATCAGAAGTAAATCTGACAAAATCTGTTATAATTGAGTGAAAGATAACAGGCATCAGACTTCTCTGTGTGTCTGAGATGTTTTACAATCAAAATACATGATCTTTAAGAGTATTTCCTTTCCAGCTGGATCCCAGAAGAGCAGCAATAGCTGTAAAACAGATGACTGATTGTCGACCCTGCCATTGACATGACGCCCATCACCAGGGTCACTTGTCACCACCTCTTATCATCCCAGTTTTTCAACAGTGTAGAATCACAGGTTGGACGTATAGTGTCCCTGTGAAGTAGACTGCTCTTTCTCTCCTTTATCTGTCCTACCTTTCTTCCTTTCTTCCTTAGAAATAGAAACAAACTCCCATAGTTATTGAGTCCAAGGCGGCCTAGAAAAGATATATTTTCCACCACTCCTTGCAGCTAAGTGTGACCATGTGACCAAGGTTTAACCAATGACAGGCACATAGCTTCCAGGAAGTGTCCCCAAGATGAAGACACAGGCCTTTGTTTGCCCTTCCTCTTTCCTGTTGGTTGGAAAGAGGAAATGGTGGCTGGAGCTCATGCTGCCATCTTGGACTATAAGAGGCCATCCTAAGGAGAGTGAAGTGGCAAGACAGAGAGTTCTGGTGCCAGGTAATTATGGTGCATGAGCCCTGGACCCCATTCTCTGTTTACCTAAATAAGAAAGACTGGTTTATCTTCATAAAATCGCTGTTTAGGAAATTAAGGTCATTTGTCACATGTAGATGAACCTAGTCATAATAAAAATAATCACTAAAAATCCCATCATTTCCAGATTGAACCACATTTAACTTACTCAGAGATGACACACCTTTAATTTTAAAACCTCCAAAGAGGTAGAAATCACAAATGCATGCTAAGTAAGGCATTTAATCATCATAAAGTGTACTTCCATCATGTGTTCCAATGACTCAGAATCTGGGAGGTTATCATGTCACATGAATGATGATTGTTTGCATCTGGGTACATGGAATGTAGTAATGTAGAAATTAATAAAATTGCTTATATTATTATCTTGATTCATTACTTCTTTTTATTTTACAGACCAATTTTTCACACCAAATCATAAAATGCTTGAGACTACAGCTAGATAACAAGGTTTTGCACATGATGAATGTTCAGGAAATATTTTTAGATTATTTATAAAAGTTCTTGTGATATTGTAGAATTCAGTATTTCATAAGTAAACCTGAAATTTATTTTTCATGTGCAGCTCAGATGATTGAGCAATTTAGTCAGATGACTAAAAGAAAAAATTATTCATTTGGATTAAGAGAAAGACAATGACTCTGAATTTTAGTAACATCACACTATCATGTAATTCCTCCTCACCCCCCAACCCCAACCTTTGACCAGAGAGTAAGAGGCAAGATCTAGCTTTCAGGTGAAGACTGCAGACTGAAAAAACATTTAGCATCACTTCATCTGAAAACCTCACTAAAAAAAAAAGTAAAGAAATGTTTTAAGGGATAGAACAACAAGGACAAAGAAAATTAGGAAAAAAACAATAACCACAGAATTTTGGGAGTTAGGAAACAGAAGAATGAGTAATAACTGACTTTGAAGACACCATAGACATGAGAGCTAGCCAGCTCATACCATGGTACCTCCATAAGGGTCAGAAATTAGCATCTTCAGGACCCCATAGAGATGGGCATAAATGTGGAGGTAAAAATAGTAGTTAGGTTGAAAATTGCTTCCTAAAGCCACTGGATCTCCATATCCTCTCCACCATACCAACTCTGGAAGTAAATGCACCTCTATTCACTAAAGGAGGTAAAACAGAAGGTATATGGACAGGAGGAGCAAGATGGTGGAGGAGTAGGAGACCTAAATTTTGTCTGGTCCCAGGAATTCAGCTAGATAGGGATCAAACCATTCTGAACACCTACGAACTCAACAGGAGATCAAAGAAAAGAATAGCAACAACTCTCTGAACAGAAAAGTGACCACTTTCTGGAAGGTAGGACGTGCAGAGAAGTGAATCCAAGGTGATATTCGGGAAGATAGATGGCGGGGGAGGGGGCCTCAGTTGGCCGCTACTGGCAAGTGATAGAGCAGCAGAGCACAAAATCAGAAATTTTTGAAGTCTGCTCCACCGAGGGACGTGGAACCCTCACTGGGACAGTGTGGTCTCAGGACCCTCAGGGTCACAGAAAGACTGGGGGTGCCTGAGTGCAGCAGAGCTCCCAGGTATCAGAGCAGGGAAGCCAGCTGCAGAGACGGAGCTGAGGAGTGGGCTCTCATCTCAGGGTTGCCATAAACCGTGATCCTCGGCACAGTCGGGCCACTGCACTTCCAGCAGGGACCCAACAAGCGGCAGATCCGGGAAGACTCCCCTTCCCCCCCCCCCCCAGGAGGAGTGGCTCAGGAGCGCACCACAGGAATCTCCTGGGTTTGGAGACTCCAAACAGGGTCGTGTGCCAGAGATAGAAATGCTCAGTCACAGGCAGGGTGAGCACAGAGTGTGGCCGGAGACTGGGGAGACGGGAGTGATTGACTGCTTTTCTCTGGGGGCTCACTGAGAAGTGGGGCCCCGAGTTCTTGGCTCCCCTGGGGCAGAGATTGGGAGGCCACCATGTTCACCCTCATCCTCCAAAGGTATACAGAAAACTTGCAGGGAACAAAAGCTCCCGAGAGCAAACCCGAGCAGATTACTTAGCCGGCCCCCAGCAAGGGTGGGGCAATTCCGCCTCCAGGAAAGACTGAGAACCACAGCAACAAGCCCCTCCCCCAGAAGATCAGCAAGAACAGCTGGTCAAGATCAAGTTTACCAATCAATGAGGACGGCAGAACTCCAGCACTAGGGGAATACAGCACATAGAATTCATGCTTTTTTACCATGATTTCTTAGTCTTTCAAAATTAATTTTTTTAACTGTCTTTTTTTTTAATTTTTCTTTTTCCCTTTTTCAACCAACATCTTATCGATCTCTTTTTTTAAAAAATATTTTTTATTTTTCATTTTTAGAGTCATATTTTATCCCTTCATAGGAGTTAACCTTATTTTGGGTATATATATATATAAGTTGTTCTCTCTTTAAAATTTTGGGATACAGTTTCTTCTAACAGACCAAAATATACCCTAAATTTCTATTGTATGGCTTTGTTCTAGTCTCCAGCCTGATCACATTCTCTCCCTTTTTTTTTTAAATCCTCTTTCTTTTTTCAACCAACTTCTTATCTTATCAATTCCTTTTATAAAATCTTTTATAATTTTCAGCTTTAGAGTCATAATCCATCCCTTCATTGTATTTACCCTTATTTTTGTACATATATAAGTTTTTCTTTCTTTAAAATTTTGGGAGGCACTTTCTTCTAAAAGACCAAAATACTCCCAAAATCTAGTGTGTGGCACTGATCTATGCACCAGCCTGATCGTATTTGATCATATTCTGGTTTTTTGTTTGTTATTTTTTCTTTTTTCTTTTTCTTCTTTTTTCTTTCTTTCCCTTTCTTTTCCCCAGGTTTCAGGTCTCTTCTGATTTGTTTAATGTATATTTTTCTGGGGTCATTGTTACCCTGTTAGCATTTTGTTCTCTTATTCATCTATTCTCCTCTGGACAAAATGACAAGATGGAAAAAATCACCTCAAAAAAAGAACAAGAGGCTGTACCGAGGCTCTAACTGCTACGATAAATGAGGCAGAAGAGAGAATCAGTGAGATAGAAGACCAAATGATGGAAAATAAAGAAGCTGAGAAAAAGAGAGAAAACAACTACTGGATCACGAGGGCAGAATTCAAGAGATAAGGGATACCATAAGACGAAACAACATTAGAATAATTAGGATCCCAGAAGAAGAAGAGAGTGAGGGGCAGAAGGTATGTTGGAGCAAATTATAGCAGAAAACTTTCCCAATTTAGGGAAGGAAACAGGCATCAAAATCCAGGAGGCACAGAGAACCCCCCACAAAATCAATAAATAGGTCGACACCCCGACATCTAATAGTAAAACTTAAGAGTCTCAAAGACAAAGAGAAAATCCTGAAAGCAGCTCGGGACAAGAGATTTGTAACCTACAATGGTAGAAACATTAGATTGGCAACAGACCTATCCACAGAGACCTGGCAGGCTAGAAAGGACTGGCATGATATATTCAGAGCACTAAATGAGAAAAATATGCAGCCAAGAATACTATATCCAGCTAGGCTGTCATTGAAAATAGAAGGAGAGATAAAAAAAATTCCAGGACAAACAAAAACTAAAGGAATTTGCAAACATGAAACCAGGCCTACAAGAAATATTGAAAGGGGTCCTCTAAGCAAAGAGAGAGCCTAAAGGTAACATAGACCAGAAAGGAACACAGACAATATACAGAAACACCTTACAGACAATACAATGGCACTAAATTCATATCTTTCAATAGTCACCCTGAATGTAAATGGGCTAAATGCCCCAATCAAAAGACACAGGCTATCAGATTGGATAAAAAAAACAAGACCCATCAATATGCTGTCTGCAAGAGACTAAGTTTAGACCCAAAGACACCCCCAGATTGAAAGTGAGGGGGTGGAAAACCATTTACCATGCTAATGGACACCAAAAGAAAGCTGGGTGGCAATCCTTATATCAGACAAATTAGATTTTAAACCAAAGACTGTAATAAGAGATGAAGAAGAACACTGTATCCTACTTAAAGGTTCTATCCAACAAGAAGATCTAACAATTATAAATATCTATGCCCCTAACATGGGAGAAACCAATTATATAAGGCAATTAATAACAAAAGCAAAGAAACACATTGACAACAATACAATAATAGTGGGGGACTTTAACACCCCCCTCATTGAAATGGACAGATCATCTAAGCAAAAGATCAACAAGGAAATAAGGACTTTAAATGACACACTGGACCAAATGGACTTCACAGATATATTCAGAACATTCCATCCCAAAGCAACAGAATACACATTCTTCTCTAGTGCCCATGGAACATTCTCCAGATTAGATCACATCCTAGGTCACAAATCAGGTCTCAACCAGTACCAAAAGTTTGGGATCATTCCCTGCATATTTTCAGACCACAGTGCTTTAAAACTAGAACTCAATCACAAGAGAAAAGTTGGAAAGAACGCAAATACATGGAGGCTAAAGAGCATCCTACTAAAGAATGAATGGGTCAACCAGGAAATTAAAGAAGAATTTAAAAAATTCATGGAAACCAATGAAATTGAAAACACAACTGTTCAAAATCTTTGGGATGCAGCAAAGGTGGTCCTAAGAGGAAAGTATATAGCAATACAAGCCTTTCTCAAGAAACAAGAAAGGTCTCAAATACACAACCTAACCCTACACCTAAAGGAGCTGGAGAAAGAACAGCAAATAAAGCTTAAACCCAGCAGGAGAAGAGAAATCATAAAGATCAGAGCAGAGATCAATGAAATAGAAACCAAAAGAACAGTAGAACAGATCAATGAAACTAGGAGCTGGCTCTTTGAAAGAATTAACAAGATTGATAAACCCCTGGCCAGACTTATCAAAAAGAAAAGAGAAAAGACCCAAATAAATAAAATCATGAATGAAAGAAGAGAGATCACAACCAACACCAAAGAAATACAAACAAATGTTATAATCTGGAAGAAATGGATGCATTCCTAGAGATGTATCAACTACCAAAACTGAACCAGGATGAAATAGAAAACCTGAACAGACCTATAACCACTAAGGAAATTGAAGCAGTCATCAAAAAATCTCCCAACAAACAAAAGCCCAGGGCCAGATGGCTTCCCAGAGGAATTCTACCAACCATTTAAAGAATTAATACCTATTCTTCTGAAACTGTTCCAAAAAATAGAAATGGAAGGAAAACTTCCAAACTCATTTTATGAGGCCACCATTACCTTGATCCCAAAACCAGACAAAGACCCCATCAAAAAGAAGAATTACAGACCAATATCCATGATGAACATGGATGCAAATATTCTCACCAAAATACTAGCCAATAGGATCCAACAGTACATTAAAAGGATTATTCACCACGACCAAGTGGGATTTATCCCTGGGCTGCAAGGTTGGTTCAACATCTGCAAATCAATCAATGTGATATAATACATTGTTAAAAGAAAGAACAAGAACCATATGATCCTCTCAATAGATGCAGAAAAAGCATTTGACAAAATACAGCATCCTTCCTTGATCAAAACTCTTCAGAGTATAGGGATAGAGGGTACAAAGCTCAATATCATAAAAGCCATCTATGAAAAACCCACAGCAAATATCATTCTCAATGGGGAAAAACTGAAAGCTTTCCCCCTAAGGTCAGGAACGTGGCAGGGATGTCGACTATCACCACTGCTATTCAACATAGTACTAGAAGTCCTAGCCACAACAATCAGACAACAAAAAGAAATAAAAGGCATCCAAATAGGCAAAGAAGAAGTCAAACTCTTACTCTTTGCAGATGATATGATACTTTATGTGGAAAACCCAAAAGACTCCACCTCAAAACTGCTAGAACTCATACAGGAATTCAGTAAAGTGGCAGGATATAAAATCAATGCACAGAAATCAGTGGTATTCCTGTACACCAACAACAAGACAGAAAAAAGAGAAATTAAGGAGTTGATTCCATTTACAACTGCACCCAAAACCATAAGACACCTAGGAATAAATCTAACCAAAGAGGCAAAGAAGCTGTACTCAGAAAACTATAAAATACTCATGAAAGAAATTGAGGAAGACACAAAGAAATGGAAAAACGTTCCATGCTCATGAATTGGAAGAACAAATATTGTGAAGATGTCAATGCTACCTAGAGCAATCTACACATTTAATGCAATCCCTATCAAAATACCACCCACTTTTTTCAAAGAAATGGAACAAATAATCCTAAAATTTGTATGGAACCAGAAAAGACCCCAAATAGCCAGAGGAATGTTGGAAAAAAAGAGCAAAGCTCTTCACAATTCCGGACTTCAAGCTCTATTACAAAGTTGTCACCATCAAGACAATATGGTGCTGGCACAAAAACAGACACATAGATCAATGGGACAGAATAGAGAGCTCAGAAATGGACCCTCAACTCTATGGTCAACTAATCTTCGACAAAGCAGGAAAGAATGTCCAACGGAGAAAAGACAGTCTCTTCAACAAATGGTGTTGGGAAAATTGGACAGCCACATGCAGAAGAATGAAACTGGACTATTTCCTTACACCACACACAAAAATAGACTCGAAATGGATGAAAGACCTAAATGTGAGACAGGAGTCCATCAAAATCCTAAAGGAGAACACAGACAGCACCTCTTTGACCTCAGCCACAGCAACTTCTAGAAACCTTGCCAAAGGCAGGGGAAGCAAGGGCAAAAATGAACTGTTGGGACTTCATCAAGATAAAATGCTTTTGTTCAGCAAAAGAAACAGTCAATAAAACCAAAAGACAAGTGACAGAATGGGAGAAGATATTTGCAAATGATATATCAGGTAAAGGGCTAGTATCAAAAATCTATAAAGAACTTATCAAACTCAACACCTAAAGAACAAATGATCCAATCAAGAAATGGGCAGAAGACATGAACAGACATTTTTCCAAAGAAGACACCCAAATGGCCAACAGACACATGAAAAAGTGCTCAACATCGCTCAGCATCAGGGAAATCCCAATCAAAACCTCAATGAGATACCACCTCACACCAGTCAGAATGGCTAAAATTAACAAGTCAGGAAACGACAGACGTCGGCGAGGATGCAGAGAAAGGGGAACCCTCCTATACTGTTAGTGGGAATGCAAGCTGATGCAGCCACTCTGGAAAACAGTATGGAGGTTCCTCAAAAAGTTGAAAATAGAGCTACCATACAATCCAGCAATTGCACTACTGGGTATTTACCCCAAAGATACAAATGTAGGGATCCGAAGGGGTACGTGCACCCCGATGTTTATAGCAGCAATGTCCACAATAGCCAAATTATAGAAAGTGCCAAGATGTCCATCAACAGATGAATGGGTAAAGAAGAAGTGGTGTATATATACTATGGAATATTATGCAGCCATCAAACGGAATGAAATCTTGCCATTTGCAAAGACATGGATGGAACTGGAGGGTTTTATGCTGAGCGAAATAAGTCAATCAGAGAAAGACATGTATCATATGACCTCACTGATATGAGGAATTCTTAATCTCAGGAAACAAACTGAGGGTTGCTGGAGTGGTGGGGAATGGGAGGGATAGGTTGGCTGGGTGATAGACATTGGGGAGTGTATGTGCTATGGTGAGCGCTGTGAATTGTGTAAGACTGTTGAATCACAGACCTGTACCTCTGAAACAAATAATACATTATATGTTAAAAAAAAAAAAAAGAAGAAGATAGCAGGAGGGAAAGAATGAAGGGGGGGAAATCGGAGGGGCAGATGAATCATGAGAGACTATGGACTCTGAGAAACAAACTGAGGGTTCTAGAGGGGAGGGCGATGGGGGGATGGGTTAGCCTGGTGATGGGTATTAAAGAGGGCATGTACTGAATGGAGCACTGGGTGTCATATGCAAACAATGAATCTTGGAGCACTACATCAAAAACTAATGATGTAATGTATGGTGATTAACATAACATAATAAAATTAAAAAAAAAACAAAACAGAAAGTATATGGACCAGAGGACACCAAGCAAAGTTTAAGTTTGGTGCTCTGAAAACAATGAGATTACATGAAAGTTTACATCCTAATTATTTTCCTCGGCTCTTAGGTCTCTAAAAGCCAGACCTTTATTTTCCAGGCATGATGCTAAAAGATTACCCTTTAGGAAAACTGATCAGCCCAAGAAAAATTATCTAAAGATACTAATATTAGAGACCCCGTACAAAAATCCTAGCTATTACCAGGCGTCTTATAATGAGGAACAATGTCAGGCACCCCAGGCATATGCCTCAGACCAATCCAAAAATGAATTAGGCATCATGTTGTTTAAGAGGGACTCTTGAAGCTAGAAGAAAATGAAGAAATGTCTTCAAATGGCTCAGGGAAAGTGATTTTCAACTGTGATGGTTAATTTTATGAGGGAACAGGCAGGACTGGATCATAGGGTGTCCCAATATTCAGTCAAATGTAATTCTGAGTGTTTCTGTAAGGATGTTTTTGGATGAGATTAACATTCAAATTGGCAGACTGAGTAAAGCAGATTGCTCTTCTTAATGTGGGTGGGCCTCATCTAACCAGATGAAGGCCTGAATAGAGCAAAAATGTTGACCCTCCCCTGAGTAAGAGAGAATTCTTCCTGCTAGACTGCCTATGAAGTGGGGCACCGGTTTTTTTGCTGTCTTCAGACTAAAACTGAAACATGAGTTCTTCCTGAGTCTTGAGCCTGCTGGCCTTTAGATAGGAATTATACCACAGGCTCTCCTGGTTCTCAGGTCTATGGAGTCAGATGAACTAAATCATTGGATTTCCTTGGTCTTCAGCTTGCCTACTCACTCTGTAGATCATAATAAAATAAAACCTCCATAATTACATGAGCCAATTCCTTGTAATAAATCTATCTATCTATCTATCTATCTATCTATCTAATCTATCTTCTATCTATCATCTGTCTATATCATCTATCATCTATCTATCCATTTATCTATCATCCATTTATCCATCCATCCACCCATCCATCCATCCATCATCTGTCTGCCTATCTATCTATTTATCTATCTATCTACGCATCCTATTAGTTCTCTTTCTCTAGAGAACTCTGACTAATATACCAACTTAGGCAATGAAATATTAATTCAGTATGAGCAAAGAATAATGACATGTTAGATCCCCCAAAATTTACCTCCTTTTCTCCCTTTCTCAGAAACCTAGAAAAGCAGGGCCTCCACCAAGGGAGAGTAGACCAAAAATGCAGCAGTCATGAAAATGGGAAACAGAGACTTTAATACAAGAGACAAGAGTATTCCTAGAATGATGTTTTAGGAGAGTCCCAGTGGCAGTTCTAGAAAGTAACTAGTCCACTCAAGTAAACCAAAAGGCTCCAACAAAGATGTCTCCCAGTTGATAAAAAATGGAATACTCCACTTGTTTGATTGTGTTGAGAGGAGATTTCACAAACTGGGAGGGAGTATGAGGAAGATTTATTAATAAAGTATATTTAAAAAACCAGCCACTCAATTAAACAAATGTACCGCAATAGAGGGAAAGTATTTATAACTGCCAAATGGCTCAGCTATTATAAACAATGAATTTTCTTTTATCTCAAATCATGGCATAGGTTATGTTCTCCTCTAGGATTCTGATGGATTCCTGTCTCACATTGAGGTCTTTCATCCATTTTGAGTTTATCTTTGTGTATGGTGTTAGAGAATGGGGAAGTTTCATTCTTCTGCATTTGGCTGTCCAATTTTCCCAGCACCATTTATTGAAGAGACTCTCTTTTTTCCATTGCATATTTTTGCCTGCTTTGTTGAAGATTATTTGACCACAGAGTTGAGGGTCCATATCTGGGTTCTCTATTCTGTTCCATTGGTCTATAAGTCTGTTTTTGTGCCAGTACCATGCTGTCTTGGTGATCACAGCTTTGTAATATAGCTTGAAATAAGGCAACGTGATGCCCCCAGCTTTGTTTTTCTTTTTCAACATTTCCTTGGCGATTCGGGGTCTTTTCTGATTCCATACAAATTTTAGGATTGTTTGTTCCAGCACTTTGAAAAATGTCATTGGAATTTTGATCGGGATGGCATTGAACGTATAGATTGCTCTGGGTAACATAGACATTTTAACAATGTCTATGAGCATGGAATGTTTTTCCGTATTTTTCTGTCTTCTTCAATTTCTTTCATGAGTGTTCTGTAGTTCCTAGAGTATAGATCCTGTACCTCTTTGGTTAGGTTTATTCTGAGGTGTTTTAATGGTTTTTGGTGCTATTGTAAATGGAATAATTTCTCTAATTTCTCTTTCTACAGTTACATTGTTAGTGTATAAGAAAGCAACTGATTTCTGTGCATTGATTTTGTATCCTGCCACATTACTGAATTGCTGTATGAGTTCTAGTAATTTGGGGGTGGAGTCTTTTGGATTTTCCACATGAAGTATCACATCATCTGCGAAGAGAGAGAGTTTGACTTCTTCTTTGCCAATTTGAATACCTTTTATTTCTTTCTGTTGTCTGATTGCTGTTGCCAGGACTTCTAGTACTATGTTGAAGAATAGTGACGAGAGTGAGCATCCTTGGAGAACATAAGCAGGAACCTCTTTGACATCAGCCACAGCAACTTCTTTCTAGATACATCTCCAAAAACTAGTGAAACAAAAGCAAAAATGAACTTTCGGGACTTCATCAAGATAACAACCTTCTGCACAGCAAAGGAAACAGTCAACAAAACAAAGAGGCAACCCATAGAATGGGAGAAGATATTTGCAAATGACACTACAGATAAAGGCCTGGTATCCAAGATCTATAAAGAACTTCTCAAACTCAACACCCAAAAAACAAATAATCAAGTCAAAAAGTGGGCAGAAGAGATGAAAAGACAGTTCTCTGAAGAAGACATAAAAATGGCTAACAGACACATGAAAAAATGTTCATCATCATTAGCCATCAGGGAAATCCAAATCAAAACCACATTGAGATACCACCTTACACCAGTTAGAATGGCAAAAATGGACAAGGAAAGAAACAACAAATGTTGGAGAGGTTGTGGAGAAAGGGGAACCCTCTTACATTGTTGGTGGGAATGCAAGTTGGTACAGCCACTTTGGAAAACAGTGTGGATGTGCCTCAAAAAATTAAAAATAGAGCGACCCTATGACCCAGCAACTGCACTCCTGAGTATTTACCCCAAAGACACAGATGTCGTGAAAAGAAGGGCCATATGCACCCTAATGTTCATAGCAGCAATGTCTGCAATAGCCAAACTGTGGAAAGAGCTGAGATGCCCTTCAACAGATGAATGGATAAAGAAGATGTGGTCCATATATACAATGGAATATTACTCAGCCATCAGAAAGGATGAATACCCAACCTTTACATCAACATGGATGGGACTGGAGGAGATTCTGCTAAGTGAAATAAGTCAAGCAGAGAAAGTCAATTATCATATGGTTTCACTTATCTGTGGAACATAAGGAATAGCATGGAGGACATTAGGAGAAGGAAGGGAAAAATGAAGGGGGGAGGAATTCGGAGGGAGAGACGAACCATGAGAGACTATGAGCTCTGAGAAACAAAGTGAGGGTTTTAGAGGGGAGGGGGCTGGGGGGGATGGGTTAGCCCAGTGATGGGTATTAAGGAGGGCATGTACTGCATGGAGCACTGGGTATTATACAAAAACAAGGAGTCGCGGATCACTACATCGAAAACTAATGATGTATTGTATGGTGACTAACCTAACATAATAAAATAAAATTTAAAAAAATAACTATAGGTTATGAAAATACCAACATTCAAACATTTTTCACCAAGAACAATGGCAATGTCATAGAGTTCAACCTAATACAATGGAAAGTTATAGACAGCTAATGGTTAGAAATGTACCAATTGACCAAGAGGAGGCATGGAAGAGAACTGTGTCTTGTCTTCCATCATAGAAAATCGGTCAATAATGCCTGAAACTGACAAATCCAGAAATAGTAGGGTAAGCACATTAACTAGATTTATAGAGGCAAATATCCAGAGGAAATCAAAAAATGATGAGAGCTTCCATAGTGGGGGTACTGCACTGTCCCTGTCCCATTGAGCTACTTGTATCTTCAAACTACATTGTCTACATAACTGTAATGAAAACTAAATTTAAAGCCAAAAACATGACTAATACCAGGAGTCGGAAAAAAATAAGATGCCTGCTTCTAATGCTGTAACAAAGCAGTTAGAGTCCTTATGCTTGGTAGATCCAAGGAGGGTTAAAGTCCACAGACTTCAGATTAGCCAGAGGACCAACTTGATGAGTTCACATCAATTTCTTCTCATGACCCTTTGTTATACACTCAAAACAATCTTCCCTATAAAGGGGCACATGTTTATATATCCAAGCAGAACTTTCACCAAGAAGTATAAATAGTTTGTGATTGTTGAAGGAAACATTCATAGTTAATAATTAATTAAGTCAAAATGAAAATCTGAGCTAGACTAAACAGTGAGGGAGAATGCTAAAGGATCCATGAAAACAAATCATAATTCTACAAAAGCGTGTTTTCCTGCATATTTTGTTTTAAATTGGGTGTCCTACTTAAATATGTTGTTTGTGCTAATGTTATAATTTATGTGCTTAACTCCTTTTTTTTTTTTTAAGAAAAAGCACAGTTAAGTGTCACAGCAGTCTTATTTATTTCCCCATTGACCAAGATTCTGAGACTTCCATGGATTCACATTACAGAACAATAACTAGTGGCTCATCTAAGACAAGAGTCGTGTACCCAAATTACATGCAAAATGTCCAGTAGGAAACTGTTTTCCCCCTGAATGACTAGCCAATACAAACCTATAAAGAATGGAAAATTCTACCAGCACAAAGCCACTTCGATAAACACAACGTGATGGTGAATCTCTCTACTGGAAATATTTTCACCTTGAGGAGAACATTTTCAGTGGAACAGTAGAGGCTGAAGCCAAGCTGCAGCAGGCTAAAGAGTACATAAGCTATGAGGACTTTATATGCCATGTGTGGACAATACTTCATGAAATTTGACCATAAAGGGATAAGCAAAAAAAGATAGTAGCAGGAAAATAAGGAGTCAAGAAAGTTTGTTTTTTACCTTGTCTGTTTTTATTTTAAGATGAATTTTCTTTCAGATGCATTAAACTCAGAAAGATGATCCAAAAGAGAAAAGAGCAATTCAATGTACATTGGAAGAGAAAAAGAGAGAGAGAGAGGTAAGGATGGGAGAGAGAGAGTGAGAGAAGGAGGAGGGATGGAGTTCTGAGCATTTGCGCCCGGTGCTGGTAGGAACCCGTGTTCCAGATGAGAAAACCAAGGTTGAGAGAGAGCATTCAGTAGCCAAAACAGGATTCAAAATCCAGTCTGTTTGAATCCAAGTAGACCATGCTCATGAATCCCAAACCTTCATACCTCACAGGTTACAATTACTCAGAGCTGGCATTCAGCTCTTTTGAAAGTAAGGGAAAATTGGAAATAGATACTGATACCACTTGTCAATTATCCAACTAAACCATTTCTAAAAAGCTGGATTTGAATGAGAGGAGTTCTGTCAGAATGGACTATCAAGTGCATATAAAAGGGTATAAAAACAAGACAAATATTCAGGGAGATACTCCTGCCAGCCCTTCAGGCAGCTCACATCTTCACAGCGAGAATGCAGACATTTACTTAACATATAGGAGCCCCTTGGTATTGGTTACATTTCTACAACAAAAGGGAAGTCAGCACAGACAAAAACTATTAATGCATCCAGCAGACTCATTTACTTCTGTGTTTCTGAGCCATTCCTCAGCCCCTGGCTGAAGGTGCCCCTGAGACATCGCAAGCCACACAGTGAAAGGTGAAACTATACACAGCAGATTTGTTAAACCAGGCTAGCACATTCAGAAGGAAATATCACCCCCAAATAGCATGGCCATTAGCAAACAATATAATACTATTAAGCACTCTACTGCCTGGAATACCCTCTTGTAACCAGTAAAGATTAGGAGTTAAAGGCCATAGGAAACATGAATTTTCCTTTTGTAAATGCAGACAGGGAGTTCTTTATAGTTTTGCATAAGCTGAAGTAGAGCATGCTCTCTCAGAGAGTTATCATTTTCCACATCACCTCAACACTGACTCATTCAAGTTCCCAGGGCCCTTGGGAGATGTGATTCTGGCTCTCCTATTCTTCAGGTCTTCCTCCAGATCTAAACACAAGTCCCAACACTCCAACACTGTTGGTGGGAATGCAAGCTGGTGCAGCTACTCTGGAAAACAGTATGGAGGTTCCTCAAAAAGTTGAAAATAGAGCTACCCTACAACCCAGCAATTGCACTACTGGGTATTTTCCCCAAAGATACAAATGTAGTGATCTGAAGGGGCACATGAACCCCAGTGTTTATAGAAGCAATGTCCACGATAGCTAAACTATGGAAAGAGCCTAGATGTCCATCAACAGATGAATGAATAAAGAAGATGTGGTATATATTGGAGTAACATCCAATGGAGAGACATCTTCAAGATGTCTCTGTATATATATATATATATATATACAATGGAATATTATGCAGCCATCAAAAAATGAAATCTTTCTGTTTGCAACAATGTGGATGGAACTAGAGGGTATTATGCTAAAAGAAATAAGTCAATCAGAGAAAGACAATTATCATATGATCTCACTGATATGAGGAATTTGAGAAACAAGACAGGATCATAGGGGAAGGGAGGGAAAAATGAAACAAGATGAAACCAGAGAGGGAGACAAACCATAAGAGACTCTTAATCTCAGGAAATAAACTGAAGGTTGCTGGAGTGGAAGAAGGTGGGAGGGATGGGGTGGCTGGGTGATGGACACTGGGGAGATATGTGCTATGGTGAGTGCTGTGAATTGTGTAAGACTGATGAATCACAGACTTGTGTCCCTGAAACAAATAATACATTATATGTTAATAAAAAAAATTTTAAAAAGAAAAAAAACTAATGAAAGAGCTAAGATGTCCATCAACAGATGAATGGATAAAGAAGATGTGGTATATATATACAATGGAATATTATGCAGCCATCACAAAAACGAAATCTTGCCATTTGCAATGATGTGGATGGAACTAGAGAGTATTATGCTAAGCGAAATAAGTCAATCAGAGAAACACAAGCATCATATGATCTCACTGATATGAGGAATTCTTAATCTCAGGAAACAAACTGAGGGTTGCTGGAGTGGTGGGGGGTGGGAGGGATGGGGTGGCTGGGTGATAGACATTGGGGAGGGTATGTGCTATGGTGAGCACTAATGAAGGGAGGGAAATCGGAGGGGGAGATGAACCATGAGAGACTATGGACTCTGAGAAACAAACTGAGGGTTTTAGAGGGGAGGAGGGTGGGGGATGGGTTAGCCCGGTGATGGGTATTAAGGAGGGCACATGCTGCATGGAGCACTGTGTGTTATATGCAAACAGTGAATCATGGAACACTACATCAAAAACTAATGAATGTATGGTGATTAACATAACATAATAAAATAAAATTAATAAAAATAAATTAACATTGAACATGCAACAAAAAAAAAAAACTAAAACTTCACAAAGACCTTTCTAGCTACTGTTGATGAATAACATCTTAAGCAAAATACATTATTAACAAAGGTAACAGTGGTAATAGAACATCCAATATGATATCCAATAAATTCTAATACCAAAAAAAAAAGAAGAAGAAGAAAAAGAAAAAATAAACAGAAGTCCTCTTTCAGGAAGTGGAAACAGTTGGAAATGAGTGGTGTCTAGATTCTTCAAGGATGCTTTTGTGGACGGCTCTGTTCCCAGCAGCTCCAGTGTTGGCCCTGCCTGGCACGTGGGAGATGCCTAATCAATGCTTGTTGAGGTCACGAATAAATGCCTGGCTGGACAAACTGAATGGCTCTCAGAGCACTGAGAATGGAGTGGAGATGAATGCAGAAGAAAGATACCTGAGATAGAAATCAGGAGATCCTGGGTCCAGCCACATCAACTCCGTAAAATCAAGGAATTTGAATGCATTGTCTTACTGATGTCTAACTATAAAGGCACGTCAGACGTAGAAAACACACTCCACTCACCAGAAGCCTTCAATCAATGACTGATGACAGATGATGTAAAAGTACTTCTTCCTTTCCTTCATCCCTCACGTGAGATAGATCTGAGGTGCCTCATCCACTTTTATGTTTGTAACCAGCATCCACCTAGATATATAGAGTTCTCTCTTGAGCTTCCATTGTGTATGTCCACCATGTTTTGGACACCTCTACCGGGCTGTCTCCCAGGCACTTCACACTTAACCTCCAAAACTAAATTATCTTCCTCTCTTCCTTAGTATTTTTAATCTTAATTTTTGCATGCATCGTTCACTCAAGCATCCAACTCCGAAACATCGGGATTCATTTTTGGCCTTCTTCTTTCACTTGCTCTCTGTTCAGCCATGCCATTCTTTATGCCATGCCATGCTCCTGACTTTACCTCTTCAAGATGTCTCTGAATTAGCTCTTCTTTCTGCCTCTTTACTACCAGCAACACCAGCTTGACTTCCCTGGATTACTGCAGTACACTCCTCACTTTTTTGCTGCTTACAGGATCATCATGCCTCCCACCCTCCACCCATCCTTTGCACTGCTTCAGTGCTTCTTCCTTTCTGCTCTTTTTGCCCATTATTCTGGCCCTCTGTGAGCCAGCCTCCAAGCCTCCTCCCTATCCACTCGACTTTATCATTTATGCTCCAGTAAAAACTGAGTGGTTTGTTGTTTCTCTATCTCACGTGGTTGGGGTTTTTTTGCTTGGTTTTGGGGTTTGGGTTTTTTTGTTTTGTTTTGTTTTCTTTGCTGAAATACTTTCCCATCCTTCTTTACCTGGGTATATCTTTGTTCTTCAGGATTTAGAACATCCATTTTTCCCTTGGGAAGACCTTTTTAACACAGACCCAGTGTGATCCTGGGTTGCCCTTCCTCTATACTTGCCTGGTGTCCTGAACATCATATTGAAATTACCTGTGTCCTCAACCTGACCATGAAATGTTTGGATCTAATGACCATAGGGACTTTGGGGTGTGCCCTGAGAGCTGTAGGAAGTCAATGGCATGATCCAAGCAGGTTCCCAAGAAGTCATTTCGGTAGCAAGATGGTGGGTTGAAGGGAAGGAGACAGCCTTGGAGATAGCATTTTATTCTACCTGTTTTCCCTTTTATGATTATGATTGCAATGTATAATTTTGTATTTATTTGTCTTTATTGTCTTTTAACTTCTGCCTCCCAGTGGCTAGTAAATGCCGTGTCTCTGCACAGACCATCCAGTGCCCAGCACAATGCCTGCTGCAATCACTGGGGTGGGCCTTTGGGGTAAAGGAAAAAGTGTCTAAAATAACTGAAGTTTCTGTTTTGGGTAACAGTGGACAGTAAAAGCACTCATGACTGCCTGCAACATATATTAAAATGCATCCAAACATAATAATATGGATTGATTGAGGGATAGGAGACACACATGAGTAGAAACATGATAAAACAGGCAGAGCAAACTGTTAATGATAGCATCCCAGGTGGTAGGTAGGCCAGTACTCACTGTAAAATTCTTACAATTTTTCCATGTGTCTGCAGATTTTTATAATAAATGTTAGGGATTAAAAAGCATTCATGATAACATTCTGCATGGAGCACTGGGTGTTATGAACAAACAATGAATCATGGAACACTACATCTAAAACTAATGATGTAATGTAGGGTGATTAACATAACAATAAAAAATTTTAAAAAAAAAGCATTCATGATAAATATTGACCGTTCCCAAATGGAAATGCATGATGATGAGGAATGAGCTCAGGGAATGACTGACTTTCTCATCTAGTATCAGAAGCAATGCCCTCTCCTGCCTCCCTCCACAATCCTAGCTCCCACATCACACAAGATGGCCCACAGACCGTGTGTATCTACAAGCCATCAGTGGCCCCAACTTTCTCTGCTTCAGATCCAAACACTTAACGAACCAAACAGTCTATTTCCTATCACATCAGTAATCCAGAGTTTATCATATGTGCAAATCGGGGCAGAGAGCTTGTCTCTGTTGAATCTTCTTGTTATTCTTGAAACAGAAAGTTGAATTTCCCCACCTGCAAATGAAACTGGAAACCCCTTCTCCCCACCCCCAAAAGAACTGAAAAAAGGGGAATGTCTTCAACTGGGAGAACTTTTTTTCAAATATACAAAAGACTCCTCTTCTTTCTTCATTCTTGGCAAGAGCATCAACTTTCTCTACAAATGCTGAAAATTTATCTGAAAACTTCATGAATGCTTATTAAGAGAAAAATCACACCAGTCGTAAAAAGAGGTTGTTATGTTTTGTTTTGCAATCTTCTTGATATTTTGGATTCTTAAGTTTTATTCCAAAAATACAACCTATGTCAATGTACCTATTCTCCAGGTTCTGAAACTTGTAGACTTCTCATAACTTTGCAAAGAGAAGGCATTTGTTTTCCTGGCCCGAGGTGTACACTGACTCTTTCATGCAAATACATCTTTCTACTCCTGTGGCCAAGTACCTTTCTGTTATTGCCGCGTGTTTGTTCAAGTGGTGAGGAAATATTAAATATCACACGTTCTCAGCAGAGACCGGACAGTAATTATCAACAGATGGCAGCAGTAGGGGACTGAGAGAGCAGAAGAGCCCTCCCTGCAGGAGGGCTTGTGCCAAACCCTGGGCAACTCATTGGTCACAGACCTGGGGAGATAAGATGAGGTTAACTACCCATCCATCTCCCCACTTTTCACATTATCTTGACATTTCCTAGGCATCCATCCTGAGCACCTAATTCTAGGCTCCCTCATAAGTGGCAGAAGATTTAACTGTGTGCTGGGATCATTAATGGTCCTCTGGAAAAGGCAAGGACCATTAGAAGGGTTTGAGTGTTTCAGGAAATGCACACAGCAGAACTCATAAGTGGATATAAGTCAATTCAACAGGTATGTATTGAAAGGCTGCTCTCTTCTCTACACCTATCAGACAAATAATTAGGAACACAGAATAAAAAGGTATGAACCTAGTCCTTGAGGAATGAACATCTAATGAGGGAAACAATTATTTATGACACAATGTACTAAATTGCAGCCATGGAAACATAGGTACTAGATGTATCATTTTTAAACATCATGATTAACTCTGTCTGGAGTCCAAGTTATGGGAGTTATGGGAGCTATGTCAAGAAAAGCTTCAAGGAGAGGTGACATTTACCCTGGGCTCATAAATAAGAATACATTTGTTCTACAAATGTGACAGGTCATGGGCATTCAGCACTGAAGGAGGCAGACAGGATTTCTTTCTTAAAGAAATTTCTATCTACAGAGAGTAAGGAGAAGGGGAATTTTCACAGTGGAGCAAGAGAGAAAGGTTATTCCTAAAGAGGTGGGAGCAGAGACTCATGCAGAGGCACAGAGACATGGAAGAGTCAGGCACGTGAAAGAGTGGAGACTTGTTACAAGGTAAATTCAGCAGCCCCTCCTCTTGCCCAATGCAATTATTAAGCCAATATTCCTGCCAATGAACAGGCACTGGATATGCAGGGTTAGATGAACCTCGTGGAATCTCAGCCTTCCTGGAGCTTAATGACCATAGAAATGATGGCCAATGAAGACAATATTCAGTATATGAGGTCTTCCTTAAATTTCATAGAAACTAAGGCTTTATTAAGAAGATGGTTGACTCACTCATGAAAAGAACAATTTTTTATTTTTCTCTTATCTGAGACTAAGATCTGACAAACAAGTAGATGAGGGGCAGAGTGGCATAGCGGAAGGGTTCTACAGAAATCCCACCATGACTTAAAATCACTACCAAGGAAGAGAGAAAGCAAAGACACTTCCCACATAATCCTCACATCAAATTCTGTGTGAAATATTTAAACAAACAAAAAATACAGAAAATAATGATACCTTTATACCCATCACCTATATTGAACACACCTTAAAATATGCTTAATTTGATATTAAAGACAAAAAATGTTACAGATAGAATTGAAGCCCCCTTTATACTCCTTCCTTATCTTATTATCCTCTATCCCACTCCAGATATAATCAAGATAGTGATTATACATTACCAAAAAAATGTATACATATAGGATATGCATTTATTCATCTTAAAGTAGCACTGTTTTGAATAGTTTATAAAATTTAAATTATTATCATACTGTATATTTCATTCTACAACTGACTTTTTGTATATGTAATTAAACTTTCAGGATTTTTCCATGTTTTTCAAAACAACATCTATATTTTTTATGGTCTCCATTTATCATTTGTATTGGGATTCTGCAGAAACAGAATCAGTAGTATATATATTTAAAGAGAGATAGATAGAGATACATAGATAGAGATATATAAAGATATGTATAAGAGAAGACTTATTATAGGGATTGCCTCCCACGATTATGGAGGCCAAGAGGTCCCAAGATCTGCCATCTGCAAGGTGGAGAACGAGAAAAGCTGGTGGAGTAACTCAGACTGAGTTTGAAGGCCTGAGAACTGGGAAATGATGGTGAAAGTCCCGATCTGAGTCTGAAAGCCTGAGAGCCAGGAGCACCAATGCCTGAGGCCAAGAGAAGAGGGATGTCTCAGCTCAAGAGGAGCGTGCATTCTCCCTGTCTCCACCTTTTTGTTCTGTTCCAGCTCTCAATGGATTGGATGATGTTCCCCCACATTGAGGAGGGACATCTGCTTTACTCAGCTTACCAATTCAAATGCTAATTGCTTCTGGAAACACCCCCACAGAGACCCTCAGGAAGGATGTATTATTCCCAGCTATCTGGTGCCAGACACCTGGACATCCCTGAGCCCAGTCAAGGTGACACACAAATGAACCATCACACCATCCTATTTCTTTCCTTCTTTTGTTCTCATTTTTAACATTCTTTGAGATGTCTACATTCCTTCCTTTTTTCATAGCTGGCTTGCAGTTTGTAAATTGTGGTTCTATTTTAGTATTTAACATTAAAACTTTATAATTTTCTGGCAAGTCTAAAATTATTCACTATTTTCGTCCTCCTAAAAACAAGTTAAGGACTTTATCATGTTGTAACTACCCTTTTAAAGCCCAGTATCTATCCTGTGTTTTGTACTATATAATCTTTTCATTTTATATTTTTCTTTTTTAAGTTTTCGCCTTAATTAAATAAAGATATTTTGTTATTTTTGTGCTATTTTCACTTAAATCTATTCCTTCCTTCTGGATTTACTTTCCTTCATTTTTTAAGTACATGCTTCATTGGTTCTTTTGGTAAGAACTATGGATGGTGAGAGAGAGAGAAGATGACAGAGGAGTAGGGGACCATATTCCAACTGGTCCCCAGAATTGAGCTGATATCTACCAGACCACTCTGAGCACCCACGAAATCACTCTGAGATATAAGAAAATAGATCCGGATCTCTACAAACAGAATATCACAGGCGGCTGGTTTTGAGGTACAAAGCGGGGAGCCATGATTCCACGGGCAGATATTGGAGGATAAATGGCAGCGGGAGGGAGCATAGCCATGGGGATCCTACACCGCCAGTGAGCGACAGCCTCGCGCGCTGAGGATGGGGCACAGACTCGCAGACCGGTAGCAGCGGGGAAAGGATTTTATGGCAGCCCCCAGGACAGAAACCCAGAGCGGTGGGGCCATGCATGCGAACTGGGAGCAGCTAGCAGCTGGCGGTTTTAGAAGCACAAAGGGCAGAGACGTGCCCGACCTGGAGACAGTACTGGGAGCACTGCGGAGGGGTGCACAACCCAGGATGCTGCAGTTTACAGCAGCACAGACGGAAACAGAGAGAGTGTGGCCTGGAGAGTTCACTGAAGAACAGACTGTGACCTCTCTGCTCTGAGGCAGAGGGTTGGAAACAGTCTTTTCTGCTCTAACTCTCAGAAGAGCCGTGGAAAGCCACCAGAGAACAAAAGCCCCAAAAAACTGGTTCCCACTGAGCCCATCCCCCACCACAGGGGGGCAGGGCAACTCTGCCCAAACAGGGTTGCCTGAGTAACAGTGTGGCAGGCCCCTCCTCCAGAAGACAGGCTGGGAAAACAAGAGGCCAGCAACCCTAAGGTCCCTAGAAAACAGGTGCATCTTGCTTGGGTTCTGGTCAATAATTTGGACTCTGTACATTCCCTCAAACACCCATCAACAGAATGACTAGGAGGAGGAACCCCCAAAATAGAAAAGACTCAGAGATTATGACTTATGCAGCAGATTTACAAATGGATGCAGATATAACCAAGATGTCAGAGATGGAATTCAGGCTAGCAATTGTGAAGACAATAGCTAGAATGGAGAAATCAATTAATGGCAACATAGAGTCTCTAAGGGCAGAAATGAAAGCTGAATTGGCAGAACTTAAAAATGCTATCAATGAGATCCAATCAAATCTAGATAATCTAACAGCTAGGGTAAGTGAAGCAGAAGAACGAATAAATGACCGGGAAGACAATTTAATAGATAAAAAGGAAAAAGAAGAGGACAGGGAAAAACAACTCAGAATCCATGAAAATAGAATCAGAGAAATAAGTGACACCATGAAGCGTTCCAATGTCAGAATTATTGGAATCCCAGAGGGAATGGAGAGAGAGAGAGGACTAGAAGATATATTTGAGCAAATCGTAGCTGCGAACTTCCGTAATCTGGGGAATGAAACAAACATTCGTGTCCTAGAGGCAGAGAGGACCCCTCCCAAGATCAAGGAAAACAGGCCAACACCCCGGCATGTAATAGTAAAACTCGCAAATCTTAGAACCAAGGAAACCATTTTAAGGGCAGTTAGGGGGAAGAGATTCCTTACGTACAGAGGGAGGAACATCAGAATAACATCAGACCTATCCACAGAGACCTGGCAAGCCAGAAAGGCCTGGCAAGACATATTCAGGGTACTAAATGAGAAGAACATGCAGCCAAGAATACTTTATCTGGCAAGGCTGTCATTTAGAATGGATGGAGAGATGCAGAACTTCCAAGACTGGCAGAAACTGAAAGAATATGTGACCACTAAGCCGGCCCTGCAAGAAATATTAAGGGGGGTTCTATAAAAGGAGAAAGACCCCAAGAGTGATATACAACAGAAATTTACAGGGACAATCTATAAAAACAACATCTTCACAGGCAACATGACAATTAATTCATATCTTTCAATAATCACTCTCAAGGTGAATGGCCTAAATGCTCCCATAAAACAGCACAGGGTTGCAGATTGGATAAAAAGACAGGACCCATCCATATGCTGTCTACAAGAGACTCATTTTGAACCTAAAGGTACATCCAGACTGAAAGTGAAGAGATGGAGATCCATCTTCCATGCCAGCGGACCTCAAAAGAAAGCTGGGGTAGCAATTCTTATATCAGACAAATTAGATTTTAAACTAGTCTGTAGTTAGAGACACAGAAGGACACTATATCATTCTTAAAGGATCTATCCAACAAGAAGATCTAACAATTGTAAATATCTATGCCCCCAACATGGGAGCAGCCATGTTAACATGGTTAACAGCCAACTGTTAACCAAAATAAAGAGTCATGTTGATAACAATATGTTAATTGTAGGAGACCTCAATACTCCACTCTCAGCAATGGACAGATCATCTAAGCAGAAAATCAACAAGGAAACAAGAGCTTTGAATGATACATTGGACCAGATGGACCTCATAGATATATACAGAACATTCTATCTTAAAACAACAGAATACTCATTCTTCTCGAGTGCACATGGAACTTTCTCCAGAATAGACCAAATACTGAATCAGGTCTCAACCGATACCAAAAGACTGAGATTATTCCCTGCATATTCTCAGACCACAATGCTTTAAAACTAGAACTTAATCACAAGAAAAAATTTGGAAGAAATTCAAACACTTGAAAGCTAAAGACCACTCTGCTCAAGAATGTTTGGGTCAACCAGGAAATCAAAGAAGAACTTAAACAATTCATGGAAATCAATGAGAATGAAAACACATTGGTCCAAAACCTATGGGATACTGCAAAGGCGGTCCTAAGGGGGAAATACGTAACCATCCAAGCCTCACTCAAAAAAATAGAAAAATCCCGAATTCACCAACTAACTCTACACCTTAAAGAACTAGAGAAAAAGCAACAAACGATGCCTAAGCCACGCATTAGAAGAGAAATAATTAAGATTAGAGCAGAAATCAATGAATTAGAAACCAGAAACCCAGTAGATCAGATCAATGAAACTAGAAGTTGGTTCTTTGAAAGAATTAATAAGAGCAATAAACCACTGGCCAGACTCATCCAAAACAAAAGAAGAAGGACCCAAATTAATAAAATTATGAATGAAAGGGGAGAGATCACGACTAACACGAAGGAAATAGAAACAATTATTAGAAATTATTATCAACAACTATATGCCAAGAAACTGAGCAATCTGGATGAAATGGATGCCTTCCTGGAAACCTATAAACTTCCAAGACTGAAACAGGAAGAAATTGACAACCTGAATAGGCCAATAACCAGTAATGAGATTGAAGCAGTGATCAAAAACCTCCCACAAAACAAGAGTCCAGGGCCTGATGGATTCCCTGGGGAATTCTACCAAACATTTCAAAGAAGAAATAATACCTATTCTACTGAAGCTGTTTCAAAAAATAGAAACAGAAGGAAAACTTCCAAACTCATTCTATGAGGCCAGCATTACCTTAATCCCCAAACCAGGCAAAGACCCCACCAAAAAGGAGAATTTCAGACTGATATCCCTGATGAATATGGATTCCAAAATCCTCAACAAAATCCTAGCTAATAGGTCCAACAATACATAAAAGGATCATCCACCATGACCAAGTGGGATTTATCCCCAGGATGCAAGGGTGGTTCAACATTCGCAAATCAATCAAAGTGATAGAACACATTAATAAGAGGAGGGAGAAGAACCATATGGTCCTCTCGATGCAGAAAAAGCATTCGACAAAATACAACATCCTTTCCTGATTAAAACTCTTCAGAGTATAGGGATAGAGGGAACATTCCTCAAGTTCATAAAATCCATCTATGAAAAACCCACAGCAAATATCATTCTCAATGGGGAAAAGCTGAGAGCCTTTCCCTTAAGATCAGGAACACGTCAAGGATGCCCACTCTCGCCACTATTGTTCAACATAGTACTAGAAGTCCTAGCAACAGCAATCAGACAACAAAAAGAAATAAAAGGTATTCAAATTGGCAAAGAAGAAGTCAAACTCTCTCTCTTCGCAGATGACATAATACTTCATGTGGAAAACCCAAAAGACTCCACCCCCAAATTACTAGAACTCATACAGCAATTCAGTAATGTGGCAGGATACAAAATCAATGCACAGAAATCAGTTGCTTTCTTATACACTAACAATGTAACTGTAGAAAGAGAAATTAGAGAAATTATTCCATTTACAATAGCACCAAAAACCATTAAGACACCTCAGAATAAACCTAACCAAAGAGGTACAGGATCTATACTCTAGGAACTACAGAACACTCATGAAAGAAATTGAAGAAGACAGAAAAATACGGAAAAACATTCCATGCTCATGGATTGGAAGAATAAACATTGTTAAAATGTCTATGCTACCCAGAGCAATCTATACCTTCAATGCCATCCCGATCAAAATTCCAATGACATTTTTCAAAGTGCTGGAACAAACAATCCTAAAATTTGTATGGAACCAGAAAAGACCCCGAATCGCCAAGGAAATGTTGAAAGAGAAAAACAAAGCTGGGGGCATCACGTTGCCTTATTTCAAGCTATATTACAAAGCTGTGATCACCAAGACAGCATGATACTGGCACAAAAACAGACTTATAGACCAATGGAACAGAATAGAGAACCCGGATATGGACCCTCAACTCTATGGTCAAATAATCTTCGCCAAAGCAGGAAAAAACATGCAATGGAAAAAAGACAGTCTCTTCAATAAATGGTGCTGGGAAAATTGGACAGCCACATGCAGAAGAATGAAACTCGACCATTCTCTAACACCATACACAAAGATAAACTCAAAATGGATGAAAGACCTCAATGTGAGACAGGAATCCATCAAAATCCTAGAGGAGAACATAGGGAGTAACCTCTTTGACATCGGCCACAGCAACTTCTTTCAAGATACATCTCCAAAAGCTAGTGAAACAAGCAAAGATGAACTTTTGGGACTTCATCAAGATAACAACCTTCTGCACAGCAAAGGAAACAGTCAAAAAAACAAAGAGGCAAATGACACTACAGATAAAGGGCTTGTATCCAAGATCTATAAAGAACTTCTCAAACTCAACACCCAAAAAACAAATAATCAAGTCAAAAAATGGGCAGAAGACATGCAAAGACACTTCTCTAAATAAGACATACAAATGGCTAACAGACACATGAAAAAATGTTCATCATCATTAGCCATCAGGGAAATCCAAATCAAAACCACACTGAGATACCACCTTACACTAGTTAGAATGGCAAAAATGGACAGGGAAAGAAACAACAAATGTTGGAGAGGTTGTGGAGAAAGGGGAACCCTCTTACATTGTTGGTGGGAATGCAAGTTGGTACAGCCACTTTGGAAAACAGTGTGGATGTGCCTCAAAAAATTAAAAATAGAGCGACCCTATGACCCAGCAATTGCACTCCTGGGTATTTACCCCAAAGACACAGATGTCGTGAAAAGAAGGGCCATATGCACCCTAATGTTCATAGCAGCAATGTCCGCAATAGCCAAACTGTGGAAAGAGCCGAGATGCCCTTCAACAGATGAATGGATAAAGAAGATGTGGTCCATATATACAATGGAATATTACTCAGCCGTCAGAAAGGATGAATACCCAACCTTTACATCAACATGGATGGGACTGGAGGAGATTCTGCTAAGTGAAATAAGTCAAGCAGAGAAAGTCAATTATCATATGGTTTCACTTATTTGTGGAACATAAGGAATAGCATGGAGGACATTAGGAGAAGGAAGGGAAAAATGAAGGGGGGAGGAATTCGGAGGGAGAGACGAACCATGAGAGACTATGAGCTCTGAGAAACAAAGTGAGGGTTTTAGAGGGGAGGGGGCTGGGGGGATGGGTTAGCCCAGTGATGGGTATTAAGGAGGGCATGTACTGCATGGAGCACTGGGTGATGTACAAAAACAATGGATCGTGAATCACTACTTCAAAAACTAATGATGTATTGTATGGTGACTAACATAACATAATAAAATTTAAAAATAAAATAAAAATAAAAAAATTAAAAATAAAAAATATAAATAAAATAAAATATGGGACAATAACAGGGAAAATGAAACATCCAAATTATATCCCTAGTTATCATTGTTAAGTATAATTTTATTTTGAATTTTTCAATCATGGGTCATTTGAAATATATGATCTGAGTGAATTTATAACTCAATTTAATTTGTTTAAGTGTCCATCAACCTTCTAAAAGTACCCCAGTCCAATTTCATGGACATTCTGGTTATTCACCATGCACGTTACTTATTCCAAAGGGTATCACTGTGCTCTGTAACAAGTCCTCTATCAGCCTGAAATTAAATACTTTCCTAAGACAAAAAAAAAAAAAGAAGAAGAACTATGGATGGTAAATTATCTTAATCTTTGTCTGGAATTTTCCTTATTTAAGCCTCCCTCCTGGCTAATAGTTCACTTGGGTATAAAACTATAAATTGACAGTTATTTTCTCTATCACTTTAAAGATATTGTTGTGTTGCCTCTTACACCTGTCCTGGTAAAGAGAAATCACTATCAGTATATTTGTCACCAGTTTGTTGTTAATTGACCTCTTCTCTCTGTTAGCTTCAAAATGGGTCTTTTTAAGCTTAATGTTCTACAATCTTATTATGATCATTTAGGTTTTTTATTTTATCCTACTCAGTCCTCCTGTCCTCCCCAACTCTTGGAAATTCATAGCCATCAGATCTTCAAAAATCTCTTCTCACCATTTCCACAACTTTTATTTCTTTATAGTTCCTTCTATATTTTAGATTAATTACTTAGTATTACCTTCCAATTTATTAATTTTTTTCAGGCTTGTCCAATCTAGCATTTGTTCCATTTATTGAATGTTTTATTTTTATGATTATATTTTTAATTCCCAATTTATTTTTTGAAGTTTTTAAATATATACATGTTCTTTATTCACTAATAACTTATTTTTGCTCATTATATTTTTCTTTATGAATCTCTGATTAACCCTCATATAAGTCTTTTTCAAACTGTTTTATTAATTCTATTTCATGTACCATGACACATCCAATCATGGATTTTATTGACCACCTTTCGATATTTTCATACTTTATAAATTTGGTTTGTAGGCAGTTTGTATGCAAATATTGTTTTTCTCTCTGGTTGGGGGGGTGAATATATTTGTATCTATTTACTCCTCCATGTCTAGCCTTTTCTACCTTCACCTAGGCCCCTGGAACTCCAGACTAGAACCAGGTCCCATATGGTAAACTAGAAGCTCCTTCCCCCAGAAGCACTCACAGATAGTCACTGAGGCAGGAGATTCTCTTGGCCCACAACTGAAAGGTACACAACTTCA
Organism: Phoca vitulina; assembly: GCF_004348235.1. Taxonomy (NCBI): domain Eukaryota; kingdom Metazoa; phylum Chordata; class Mammalia; order Carnivora; family Phocidae; genus Phoca; species Phoca vitulina. The sequence continues at coordinate 4,717,378 of NW_022589706.1, forward strand.
TACAAACTAAAAAGCGGCAACTGTTCACACCAGTGGGGAGAACCACATCCCAGCGTTGTTGAAAAGCAGTGATCTTGGCACCATTAGGGCAACTTAGTCCCAATTACCCCATCGGGCCTAAACTCCAAGTCTCCTCTGCCTCCGTGGGAATCCAGAGACCATCAGGGCCTCATCACAGCTCTCAGATCTGTATTTCTTTTCATTTTTCTGAAGCACAGAGAAGAGTGTCCTATATTTGAACCATTGTGGAGGGTTTCTTGTCTTTTATTATATTTTTATCATCTGTCTTCTGGGAAGCAGTGGAGTTGAGTGGCCTCAAAACATAAACTTTTGATCTCATTCTGACATGCTACTCATCCTTCAAAATCCAGAGGATTGTTCAGTCTCACCTCCTTGCTGTGGCCCACGACTTTTCCTCTGCTCAGAACGCACACCCCTGCTTCTGTTGTACTAGCTCTTCTAGACTCAGCTCAGCCTCTTCTTTTTTAAGAATTTCTCCATAACAATGTCCACCCTTTGCCCCGACCCCTTTATTTATCCCTCACCCTCAACAGATTGTAAACTTCTTAAGCACAGGTTGGATTGTTTTCATCTTTCATCCCCTCTTAAATTTCATCAGGAGTGCTTGATCAATATTTAGTGAATGCATACCTACTTGAGTTTTAGAAAATCCAAGTGCACAGGGCCTTATTTTGACTTTTCTAAAATCTGCCAGCAAGGCTAAAAATAAAAACTAAAACTAAAACAACTCTTCTCTTAAAGACATCCCAAATTCCTAAACCTATACTCAGATGTCCCAAAAATGCGTAAAGATTTTGCCGTCTTCCAACTCCGTGAAACCCAAAGCAGCTTGTTCTCCTTGCCATTTCGAAAGATAAATAGGATTTGTGGAGAAATTATGCAAACTTTCCCTGGAAAATAGAAAGATTTCTAAAAAACCCACAGGCAAACTTCTGAAAAGCCAAAATCAACTAGCTTCATTCTACATGCAGGACTTTCTACACCTCAGTATAAAATAATGCAGATGATTAAATCTCACTAAAATTCAAGAAAATCGAGGTACCACACCTCACCAAAGAATATTAATATATACATATATGTGTGCACATATGTACATATGTGTGTATGTATATGTCTACACACACATGAACAAAAATAGCATCTTCATGTAACTGAGTTAATAAATGCATGAATGAGAGAATTTACAGTTAATATCATTTAGATAACTGACTCTTAGACTCTAAAGATAGAAACACCTTATCATTCTCCCCAACACAACTTGCCCCCAAGACCCCATGAATCTGTAGTGCTCTCCTTGGGATAGCCTCCTCTATCTTGATTAACTGGATAAGTCTCAGCTTCAATTCTACCTCCTCTGGGCAGTCTTGACTCCTGGCATAATACCCTCATTGCCCCTTGCACACCTCCAACACGTCTGCATGTCACACTGTGAGCCATCTAAGGGCAAGGACCAGTGTTTTTATCTCAGAATCCCAGCCTAGCCCTGGGCTTGTACATGGTAGGTATGCAATACATTTTTGATGAATGAATGAATGAATGAATGAATAAAACCCTAAGTAGAACTGTGTTGCAATTTTTTTTCCATCAAAGAAGGAAGCAATAAACAGCTCTGCTTTATCGAAGTATCTTCTGCTAAATAAAATCTAAAGGGGCTTCTGCAAAGGCATTGGTAACTTTCAGCGTGAACACCATGGTCCTTCTAAAATTAAAGTACGCACCCCCTCTCCTTAAAAAATCTCAGCCATTTTACTCCAGCAAATAAACACTCAAATGACATGTTTTTCTATTAAAAACTCATGGGCCTTAAATTTCTTTTTAATCACAGGATTTAGTATTATTACACGTGTTCCATTAACAGGCATATCCAATGAATTCCCTTTCATAAACACTAGTAAGTTCAGTGCAAACCAGCCAGGTGATTAATTTATAATTCTTGACACATTAGGGAGGTAGGTTGGAGGTAAGAAGTAGCAAGCAAACCTCGGATGGACTGCCTTTTATGCCAACACCGTGGACACACACAGAGAAGGGCACATGCAAACACCTGAGCACACGTACACACACACATACACACACACACCACCCATGAACACCCACTGTGCTGAACTGGCATTGGCTCCAAATTTGACAAACCAACGCCTGAAGGCAAATAGCTGAGCTTAAACTGTTGCAGGTTCCTTTTCCCATAAAAATAATAATAATGAATAAAAATCATTGGAGCTTGGCCAGAGCCTAATGCAGCACAATTGCTAAATTCAGCATCCTCCTTCCCCCCACACACATACTCCCCGCTTGCCCTACCACCTCCTTCTTGCCTCTCTGGGCAGGTTCTTCTACTTGGAATAAAAAGTCTGTCAATAGCTGCTTCAATCCCAAACGCCTAAATCATGCAACCTTCTCCTTAAACCTCAGGGACAGAGAGTCTTTCTGCAGGAAGGAGAGCAACTTCACAAAGGAACCAAGCAGCCACTAACTTGCCGTGATTTTAAGAGTCATTTCCCCTCTCTGAGCTATATGAGCACATGTCCACATGAGCAAATCCGAAGGTCGGCTGTGATGATTCCTTTCGCTTCTAACCTTTTATGAAGAACTCTAGAGGATGGACTCCATAGCCAGACAGATGGGATTCAAATCCCAGCCCCCTTACTTGTCTGTAAAATGGTGATGATGACAATGATGATGATAGATAGATAGATGGATAGATGATAGATAGATAGAGATGATAGATGATAGATAGATAGATAGATGGTAGATAGATGATAGATAGATAGATAGATAGATAGATGATAGATAGATAGGTGATGGATAGATAGATAATAGATAGATGATAGATAGATGATGGATAGATACATACATACATACATACAGCTGGTACTCATAGGGTTATAATGAGACTTGAATGACATATTTTATATAGTATTTATATAGCCTGGCGCATCGTCAGCTCTATATAAAGATTAGTTGCTGTTATAACAATGAAGAAAGAATTTCTGAAGATCATATTATTAACACTTTCTGTCTCATTTCTTTGTTTCAGAATAAGGGAGTGATAAACAAAAGCCAAGAACTTAACATTTGCTTCCAGATACACGAGGGGAGAATTGTTCCACCGAATCCCTGCGACCCATAGCTCTTGGGCTCCGGGTCAGGTATGCCTGCGAGCATCGCTGGCCCTGCTAGGAGGACGAAGAACTGAACGGGAGGAGAGCCACTGTCAGGAATAAAGCGTGCTGGCAAAGCAAGAGGAACTCACACCGAGCCTTGGCCACACAGCTTTTGGCAGCATCCAGGCCTCTTCATCTCTCAATTTCATGGTCACCAAAAATCACACATAAAAAGCCCAGTGACTAAATGAATATGGAAACGGAACGGCTTGCAAACTTCCAAGATGTGGTCAGTCTGGGTCACCTTCAAGTTGCGCGGTGGCATCCCAGGACGATGAAGGTTGGTGTCAGTGACTTTTACTGGGGCATGGAAAGGGGATGAAAATGATATTTTAAACCCCTGAGCTATTGGTGCAGAAACCTTCACAGGATCGAAGTCCAAGACAGAAAAACAAACACAGTTCAAGTTATTCAATCTTCCAATATCCTAGTTCCTAGGGAGATTTCCTCCTAAATGAGTCACTGGAAACTGCTATTTAAAAAGCAAGTATTTATATTCCTTTTATAAAAACACGAATGCATTGCTTATGAATAATAACAAGGGAACACCTGACAATGATGTAAACTGAGGCAAGAGGACTGGACTGCAGAATGATTATCCTTGATCTGTGCATTCACCTGAACCCAACGACAACAGGTTCTCTCTTTCTTTATTCCCTTCCTAACAGAGCACTGCACTGAAAGCCCTGAAGCCAAGGATCTCATGCCCAGAATGTGCACTGAAAAGCTGTGTGTCACCAAGAAATCTCTTAGCTTCTCTGGGCTATGGCATCATGTGTTCAACAATAACATTAGATCCATCTCAGCCCTTGTGCTCAATGGTTTTAGGCTGTCATCCAGCAGCTCCCATCCCCCGCTGGGAGAAGTTTTCCCCAGGAGATGCTCCACCCCCGGCATGCACAGGTGTCCACGTGCATTCTCCATAACGGTGGACCCATGTCCAGCAGGTGTCCCAGGAGGCAGGTAGACACAAAAGGGCTCTAGTATATACTCTTTTAACTACTGCTCACCCATAGAACTGTAACTTCAATTATGAACCTTAGTAAATAATAATATATCAATATTGGTTCATCCATTGTAACACGCCCACCATGCTAATGTAAATGTTAATAATTGGAGAAACTGTGTGCAAAGGAAGAGGGCATGTGGGAACTCTCTTTACTTTCTGCTTTGTTTATCTGTGAACCTAAAACTACCCTAAAAATAATCAATTAATCAAACAAAAAACATCTCTTGTACACCTAACAACATATCTTGTCTTAGCTCAGGCTGCTGTAACAAATAACCATAGACAGGGGGGATTATCAACAACAGACATTTATTTCTCACAGTTCTGGAGGCTGCAAGTCCAAGGTCAGGGTGCCAGCATGGCCAGGGTCTGGTGCAGGCCCGTTTCCAGACTGCAGACAGATGACTTCTCTTTGTACCCTCATGTGGAGGAGAAAGGACAAGCTAACTCTCTGGTCTCTTAAGGGAACTCATTGCATTCATGGGGAACACTCAAGATGTAATCACCTCCCAAAATCACCTCCTGTACCATCACATTGAGGATTAAGTTTCACATATGAATTTTGGGGGCACACAAACATTCAGTCCTTCACACTTATCTTGCCCACAATGTTTATTTTTATTTTTTCCAGGGCGCTAATGGCTGATACAGCATTATTATACTTATGTTTCTGTTTATTGTTGGTGTTTACCCTTCCTAACATAAACACAACATGGAAAGCAGGATCCACGAGGATAGAGATGTTTGTATCTTATGTTCACTGATATATTCCCCAAGTGTTGCCTAGTGCATAGCAGACATTAGAAAAGAACTTTTTAAGATGAATCAATGAATGAGTGGATAAATGAATGAATGAAGAAGTCTCAAACTCTTTGGCAGACTAATAGGAGAACAGAGAACCCAGGGGAGATGGGAAATAACCCATAGGCAAAAGAAAGAGATGGGAAGGCTTATATTGGGCTAATCAAGCCCGCTTCTCACTCTCCACACCCATGAAATCAGCAAACAGTTAATAAGAACCACCGGTCACCTAAAGCCAACTGAGCAGCCCAAGTCAATGGCAAGAAGAACAAATTACCAAAAGGTGGCCCCTTTGCGGCAAATTTTAACCACATCACCAGTTGAGGATCTGGCAGAAGCCCTGAGATTGTGGCTCTAAGAAGAGTGACCCCCCCCCCCCCCCCCCCCCCGGATTCCCTGGAACCAGTTTGCATGGGGAGGACTATAAGACAAACCGAAGGTGATGCTGATGATTAGCGCAAGTGCAGAGTAAGAGATGAGATGCTGGGGGCTTACTCTAGGTGCTCCCTGTGGATTTTCGCATGTAATCTTCACAGCATCTCTGGGAGAGAGAAAAACTGTTATCCCCATTGTAGCAAAGACAATTTCAAGAGCTCTCACTGCTGGGTTTTCTCCAACATATAGGAAGGCCACACCTCCCACCACCATTTCCCTTGATTCAGAAAAGGACCCTATGCCTGGCTTCTGGTCAGTGCAGTGTAGGGATGCGCCCACTTCCAGGTGTGGCTCAGCAGCGACCATCCTTCCGCAGTCTTCCACACTCTCCTTCATCAGACGGCAAGGGAGGAAAGAAGGGAGGGAAGGAGGAAGGATGAGAGGAAGAAAGGGAGGGAGGAAGGGAGGGAGAGAGGGAGAAGTGAGGAAGGGAGGAGGGAGGGAGGGAGGGTGGAAGGGAAGAAAGAAAGATAGGAAGAGGGAAGGAAGGAAGGAAGGAAGGAAGGAAGGAAGGAAGGAAGGAAGGAAGGAAGGAAGGAAGGGAGGGAGGGAGGGAGGAAGGAAGGAAGGAAGGAAGGAAGGAAGGAAGGAAGGAAGAGTAAGTGTGTCAAGTCACTGAGAGTTCCTCTGTTACTGTGGCTGGCATTATGCAACCATTTTACAGAGGACAAAACTGAGGCACAGTTGTAGCAACTTGCCCTACTTGGTCTTGCAGCTGACACTTGAACTCAGGCAGTCAGCCAGAGCCCATGAGTTTCATCCACTACAAGTGTGGGCTCTGGGGAGCCCAAGTCCCTTCATGCAGTGGTGCAGTGTTCCCTGACAGCAGGTGAGCCCAGAGGCAACATCAGGGAACGTCTCACACTCCCAGGAGGTAGAAAGGCAGAGCAAACAGGTTCTACCGAATGAGGTCGCTCAGGAATTCCGTGTCTATGTACAAGCTACATACTTAATTTCTATACAGATGGTATATGGCATTTTCTGTTCATTAAATTCCTCAATATAACTTTATGGTAAGAATGCTTGTCTTGTATTTCATATAGTCCCAGGAGTGCTAGGAAAGGGGATTAAACCACACAGCAACACTGCATGAAATTAATTAACTGGCAGAATTCACAAATGCTCACTACATTATGGTACTACATGCGGAGGAAAAGAAGGTGATGGAAATGGACAATCAGTGATGTCTTTGGAAAGAAGGAGCACCAGTGCACACTCACCCTTGGGAAGTCTTGGGAAGAAGTGTCTGTTTACTTTACTTCGTTCAGTCCATCATCTCGACAACGCTGCAAAAGAGGAATTATCGCCCCTAGCTATATAATAGGGACAATAATTGTATAGATTTTCTTCCCTACCATACTCACATGGGGTAGAAAAGAAAATCAAGACCAGCTCTCATTGACAACAAACTTCAGGCTTTTTCACTACAGCCCATGGCCCCTCAACAAGATGGCTTTTAACCAAAATAAGTTCTGAGAACCACCTGAAATGGATTAGGACATCTCCCTTCCTAAAACTGTTCCAGTACAACTGATTCTCAAGCCACTTTCTATAAAGCAAATTCAAATTTTGTACTGACTCTCAGAGTTGGGGAAATGAGCTAAGTTGTTTTATGGAACAAGGTGGAAAGACAGTAATAGTTGATTTCTACCAAATGCTTACTAGGTGCTCAACACATTATATGTGTTATTTTTGTCACATTCCCAACAAATCTGTGGGATGTGCTGTTATTGTTCCCATGCTGCCAGATGAGGAAATGGGGAGCATCAAAGGATAACTCACATGCCTACAGCCACACAGCTGGCCTCGGCCACAATTGAAGCTCAGGTCTGATGGTGAGGACAATGACACCAACAACAGTTCTTTGAAGCTTACTACCAGCCAGACACTGCACAAAGCATATTTCACATACTAACTTGTGTGGGGTTTTTTTAAAGATTTTATTTTTAAGTAATCTCTACACCCACTTTGAACTCGAACTCACAACCCCAAAATCAAGAGTCTCATGCTCTACCAACTGAGCCAGCCAGGTGCTCCAATTAACTTGTTTAATCCTCAAAATAACTCTATTGTTATCCCCATTTATAGATGAGCAAACCGAATCAAGGGGAAATTAGGTAAGATGAAGTGTTCTGTACAAGTCTACACAGCTTATAAATAGTGGAAGGGCCAGGAGTCAGATGCAGGCAGTTTGGCTCCAGTATCTGCACTTGTAATGGCCACTCTGTATTGTCTGATTCCAGGACCTACCCACATCACCACTGACAATAATTATTCCCTTGGCTGGAGACCAGAACTGTGCGAAGTGAGTGTCTCCACTGTATTTAGTGGCAGCACGAGTCCTCACCCTCCATCCCTGGTCACCTGCCTGAAATCTCCAATTCTGTATTGTTATGGACTGAATGTGTGTGCCCCCCACCACCAAATTCCTATGGTGAAGCCCTAACTCCAATGTGCCAGTATTTGGAGGGGAGGCCTATAGGAAGTAATTAGGATAAGACACAATCATGAGGGTAGGGTCTACAAGATGGTATCAGTGCCTTTATAAGAAAAGATACCAGAGAGCCTGAAGCCTGCTCACTTTCTCCCCCCAAACCGCGTAACCTTGTGAGGCCCTAGCAAGAAGGCAGACATCTGCAAGTCAGGAAGAGAGTTCTCATCAGAAATTGAAACTCCTGGCACCTTGATGTTGGACTTTCCAGCCTCCAGAACTGTGAGAAATAAATGTCTGTTGTTGAAGCTACTCTGTTTACAATATTTTGTTATAATAGCCAGAGCTAACTAATGCATGTATCCCTACCTACACCCTCTTGAGAATGTCTCCTGCACCTGACAACTTCAATTCCATCAGGACTACAGCTCTTAGTATCCTAGAATTTAGTTCTATTCTCCCTTTTCTTGAATAGTTCCAGGAGCATGATGAATAAAATGGGTTTGAAATGCATTATAAAAATAGCCACTAGAACAAAACCTCAGCACACTTCCCCAGATGATGTCTCTCTCCTTCAGATGCACCAGAGCAGGAAAGTGATCCATGTGAGAGGATCCAGAATGGATGAAATTAAAGCTTTTTCTTGTTCCTTCTTTGTATCAGTTACCTACTGCTGCATAACAAATTAATCCAAAATTTAAAAGCAACATTTATTATCTCATAGATTCTTTTGATCTAGAATGTGGGCACAGCTTACCTGGGTCCTCTGGTCCAGGGTCTCATAAGTGTTGGCTAAGGTAGCCTGAGTCATCTCATGTCACTGGGGGAAAGGAAGGGGATATAGGGAGGAACCACTTCCATATTCACTCCCATACCTTCCAGAGACATGTTCCTACCCATATAAGACTAGCCTTAGACCTATTCCCAACACACCTGTTACATCCCCTAGAGTAAGGGCTGTGAAAGAGAGAGAGACAGAGCAGGCACCCAAGATGGAAACTATAGTCTCATTGTAACCTGATCTTGGAAGTGACATCCCATCACTTCTATATTTTATTCATAAGAAGCTAATCTGCAGGCCCAGCCCACCCTTAAGGGGAGGGGTTACATAAGAGTGTGAATGCCAGAAAGCTGGGATCATCAGGAGTCATTTTAGAAGCTGCCTACCTCATTCCCTACACTGAAATTCCCTTGAAATTAGACCTACTTATAGTAATCTGATAGTTTACTATAGCATATTATGATGAGTTATCTATCAGATGAAAATCTGAACTCGAGTAATAAGACACCCAGTAGAAACAGGCCTAAACAATGTGGAAATGTAGTCTCTCCAATAACTGCCAAACTCTCTCCAATAAGCTTGCCAGACATGGACAAGCTTCAGCATTGGGTGATTTAGTGACTCAGCCAGATTGCAGAGCACTCAGGGCCTTCCTCTCTCTCCTCTGCCATGCACTACACTCACTGTACCCTACGGCTAGCTCCCCTCTTAGTCAAAGATGGCTGCCACCCGCCATCTTAGGTTCTCCAGACTCAATCCCCTTGCTTATAAAATGAACATGAAATAGTACCTACACCATTTTTGCCTATCAAATTATTATTAGTAGTATTAGTATTAGTATAAACATAAAGGGAGGTTTTACTAGGGCCCTAAGGAGTGAGGAGTCCTGGGAAAGTCATAATATTGGATCTAACACAAATTGAAAAGAATGTCAATGAGAGCCTTGAAGAAGAAAAAAATAATGGTATGTGGATCAGGGTGTTTTATTTATTTGCTGTGGTGGAGAAGGGATAGAGAGAGCTGGGATTATGGGTTTTTGTTATGAGCTTACCTGATTTTTAATGACAGCTGGAGATCCTTCCTCCTGCCCTAATCTTTGTTTTCCTGAATTATAGCACTGTTTCTTATGACACTATCTTGCTCTAATTTGCTCACACACTCTTCTCCTTTAGTAGATAAGTTCCTTGAGATCAGAGGCTATGTTTTATTTTACATGTATCTCTAACACCTACCACAATGCCTCTACTAGACAGGGTTCTCTAGAGAAACAGAACCAACAGGAAGTGTGTATGTGGATGGGTGTGGGTATGTGGGTGTGTGCATATGTAAAGTGAAAGAAAGAGAGATGTTATAAGGAATTGGCTCACACAATTATGGGGGCTGAGAAGTCCAGACCTAGGAAAGCCGATGGTACAGTTCTGGTCCAAGTCCAAAGGTTTGAGAACCAGAAGATCCAATGGTATAAATTCAGTCCAAGTACGAGTCCAAAGGCTGGATAAGACTGAAGTCCCAGCTCACAGCCAGTCAGGCAGAGAGAGAGAGAATTCTTCCTTACTCAGCCTTTTATTCTATTTAGTCCTTCAATGGATTGGATGAGGCCCACCCACATTGGGAAAGGCAATCTGCTTTACTCAGTCTACTGATTCAAGTGTTAATCTCATCAAAGACACTCTCACAGATACACTCAGAATCCTGTTTAACCAATTATCTGGGTGCCCCTTGGCCCAATAAACCATGACATGAAATCAACCGCGGCAATGCCTGATACATATGTCAAAAAATAGATAAATTTGGTGAAAGCATCTATCCTACTCTACACCTGATCCTTTGCTCTTATATTTAAAATCCACTCACTAGACCCTCCAGTTCCCAATGTCACCTCCCCAAGGTTTCAAATTTCTTTCTAGAAAGCACACTTGGGTCCTCATCATACATACACCAGCGTGGCTGAGTCAGAATGAGGTAACTACAGTCATAGGTACAATTTGGTGAGTGCTTTGTATATGCTACATACTGTTAGCTAAAAGTTTAACTAATTTAATGTCTCATTTATTGACCCAACAACCCAGTTAGAGCAGTATAATTATTAGCGGCCACTTAACATACAGGGAAACTGCATCTCACACGTGGGAAATAGGCAGGTAATACTCTGAACTCCAAGAGCTCACGTCAGAGATAGGATGGTGAACCACTCTGTTGTGGTGTCTCTACTAGGTTCAGGTTCTGTTTGGCCAAGGTCCACCGGTTGAGAAAGGGCAAAGATGGGTGTGAGGAGAGAGGCACAGCTTCGTGACCAGGGCTATGAGAGTCTTAGAGAGTCCTAGAAGTGAAAGTTCTAAAATGAAGAGTAATAGAGAGTATTGTATCTGAAAATACAAAGTTAAGGTGGCAAGTCACTACTCTAATAAGAGAGAGAGACTCAGGGGCCTCGAGGGGGGTGGGGAGAAAGGGAAGACTCCAAGAGGACCATGGAGAGGAAGCAGCGGTACTTCCTTCAGCAGTAAGATGCACGGAAGCAGTTAACAGCTAAGTCTCCAGGGACGGCTTCCCATCAGCAGCAAGACTTTTTGAGCTTTTGCTCACTGCTCATCTCCCTCACACATGTTGCTATGCTAGGCTTTCACACCCACTTGTGGCCTGGGCATGCGTTATTTAACCTCCAGTGTGTAGATGAAAAAAATGCCAGTTTTTAGAGAAGTTAAGAAATTGAGATTGAATGAATAGTAGGTTAATTGCAAGAACAAAGAAAGACATCAAATCTCGGGAGGCACTTTTGTGAAGAGTGTGACGTGTAAGTTTGCACTTCAACACCCCAACTAGATGGTTCTTATTGTCTGGCAATTCGGGGAAACACAGAGCCCATCTGTACTGACGCACGCGTCTGCCTCATGAACCCCCACAGCAGCAAGCTGGGTGCTGGCGGCCAGGGCAGCAGACAAGCTGCAGACTCCTGGGGGTGGGGGGGTGGGGGGCGCCACTGACAGCTTGAATGTCAGAGCAAGGACCAACACAGGTAGGACAGTCTGAACAGCAGTGTGAACAACAGACTGGGAAGGCAGCATGGTGATGCCCTGAGGAAAATGTCAGCTTTCAGGTCTGACGGACCCACGTCCAAACCCGACTCCTCCTCTACCCAGCTGTGCGACCCAGGCAGCTCACTGAAACTTTCTGAGTCTCCTTACCTGTAACTTGGGGTTTGTGATGCCTCCCTCGTAGGATTACTGTGGGGACAACCCATCCTGTGTGCAGTGTCGGGAACAAGGTAGCCACTCCCACGTGGTAAATCTTACTGTTGTCCACTTCACCGGGGAGCCCACAGCCACCTTTGCAGTGTCTGCGTCCCTCAGGCCACTGTAACAGAATGCCATAGGCCAGGGGCTTATCAGCAACAGAGGGTTTCTCACAGCTCTGGAGGCTAGACATCGACGATCAAGGAGCCAGAAGATCTAGTGTGTGGTTGCAGACTCCAGCTTCTCTCCTTGTCCTGTTGCATCCTCACGTGGTGGAGAACAGAGCCAGGGAGCAGGCTCTCTGGTTACTCTTACACGGGCACTGATTCCATCATGGGGGTCCCACCTGTGTGGCCTCATCAGATCCTAATCACCCCCCCAAAGGCCCACCTCCTCATAGGATTGCACTGGGGAGCAGGACTTCACAGACGAAGGGGGCAGGGTGGGGCAAACATTCACCCCATAACATGTTAGTGAAGCAACTGGAGGTGTCTGAGTTTTGGAAACAACAGCAATAGGAAACCTTGTGTGTATCTGTGTGTGTGTGCACATGCATGTGCAACGCTGCCCAACCAAGAAAGGCCACCTCTGATGGCCGACTGTCCTGGCAGCCTGTGAGGGTCCAAGGCAGGGATTATCATCACAATTTCAGGAAACAGTGGACAGAGGAGGACTCAGGTGTAGGGAGCTGCCCAAGGTCTCCCAGACTGGGGAGGGCAGCGGGGGGGGGGGGGGGCAGGTCAAATCTAAGAGGGTGACCTTTTTCTTCCAGCTCCTCACTGCACAGCACATCCCCAAGGGCTGGGATCTGAGAAGCCGGGGAGGCCACACTTCCCAAAAGCTGGTATTGGAAGTGGGGAGGCAGAAAGAGGGAGGGAAAGAAGTGAGGGAGAACACCGACTCAGACAAGGGCCACTGATCTCTACTCAGTTCGTAAGGGGGTCAGACAGAACCCCAGCCCAGCTCCATCACTGAGTGGAGCTTATTTGCACTAACAGTGCATATGCTGCTGCATCCTTCATGCAGGCACATAGCGAGCCTCTGGAAGGCAAGTGTCACCCTTCTCCTTCAGTCCCTTTTCTGGCTGCCCATCATGAATGGTCCAGAAACCAGGGCACTGGCAAAAACCCGGCTCGCCAGGGTCGTTCACTTCGATTGGATGGGGGGACAGTCCCACTTCAGACATTGGCTCCTCCCCTTTCTCAGAGCCTCGGAGCCGCAAACTGTCCAGGCTGAGTGAGCCTCAGTGTCCTAACCTGGAAAATGAGGGAAGGAGAGGAAAGAGATGGAATAAATGAGATGATTCAACAGACGCCTAATCCCGTATCTGCTGTCGTGTAGGCACAACCCCACGTTCCAAGAATGCAGTGGTGACCAGTTCAGACGCTGGCCCTACCCTGCTGGCGCTCACACTCATGTGGGAAATGCGTGTACCCTGCTTGGACTGCGAGCCCGCAATCAATTCCCAATAGTTTCACCTATTGGAAGAAGGTCAGGGAGTCAACAAAAGCACAATTACTTGGTTCCTCCCATTATATTCCCTCCCCCAGACTCAATCTCTCCCTGCTATTAAGAACAGCTAGAATCACTTTAGATTTACATTTAGGGCAACGAGAGGAATATAAAGTAATGGCAGAGGCCAATACAGTCAACATATAAATATCTCTTTCAGCTTTGTGTTTGAGTTTAGAACCCTACAACCCTCCATTCCCCCTGCCTCCAGCACATATATTAATAACTAATTCCCCCAAAAGGAAATGCCTGTCTGTTAACTGGACCAAGGACACCACTGTGGCAGGTTCAGCCAACTTTTCTGTAAAGAGTCAGATAGTAAATATTTTAGGCTTTATGGCCAAGGAGAAAAATTGAGGATATTATGTAGTTACTTTTATCACGAGAGAAAACAAATTTCCACAAGCTTTTTATTGATGAAATCCAAAATATCATAAGAAATGAGCACTTTTTTGTAATATATTTATGAGAAAAATACAATTCTTCAAGGGATGACATTTTGCTTAATTGTGGTGCAAAGCCCATGTTCCCTATAATCAAAATGGATTACAAATGTCATCTGTGAAACCCGATCCGTAATGTCATTTTACATATTTCATCTTTGAAAATGTATCCTTCTTTTGATTTGTTTTGCTCAGCTATTTAAAATGCAAAAACCAGGGGCGCCTGGGTGGCTCAGTCCGTTAGCATGGGACTCTTGGTTTCTGCTCAGGTCATGATCTCAGGGTCCTGAGATTGAGCCTCTCAGGCTCTAGGCTCAGCGGGGAGTCTGCTTGAGATTCTCTCTCTCCCTCTGCCCTCCCCCTGCTTGCACACACATGCACGCACACACATGCTCTCATACTCTCTAAAATAAATAAAATCTTTTAAAAAATAAAATAAAATGCAAAAAACATTCTTAGCTCGTGGATCATACGAATATAGGCAAGAGTGTCCTGTCTGTCTCTGCCTACTTTGCAGATCTTTACAACACAGTTAACAAGGCCTGTCTGCTAGATGGTGAGTTTCTGGTTAGAATGTTGGCATTTTCACCACCAGCTCTGTGATGCTTCCTTTCTTGGTAAATAAACTTAATAAGCAACTTTAATAACTACTATTCATCTGGAAGGAAGGATGAAAGGGAGGAAGGAAGGGAGAGTATTTTTAAAGACCTACTATGTTGCAGGCCCTGTGCTGAATATTTTATATCTACTATCTCATTTAATCCTAATAATCCTCTAAGATGTGTGTTATCCCATTGTACACATGAGGAAAGTAAAGCTCGGAGAGGTTAAGGGGTTGGACCCAAGTCACAGAGCAAATGAGTAGCAGAGACCAGCTCCCCACTCAGGAAAGTTTAACTCAGAAGCCCTCTGTCCTAGCCACCCTTGCCTACTTCCTTGGAACCTGTCAAATCCACAAGCCCAAATGCAAGTCCTCCTGGTCATTATATTCTTGTTCCTGGGTTTTTGGTTTTGCAGATGTACATAGATAAAGCCCTTTCCTGCAGAAGCTACACCTGGGCTCATCCAATATTTTCCTTGAAAACCAGGAGAAAAGAACATTTTCAAGCAGCGCCTCCTGGCACTGGGAAGTGTTTGAGAAGAAAGGGCTCTTTGTCGCTGGTGTTGCACCGTGGACGTAATCTCATTTTCAGCTAATCAATTCATATACAGTAAAAAGCCTAATGTGATTCCTCATTAGCCCAGGCTCATAAAGAAGCTGGTTCGGAGGCTGCACTAAATCCCAAAATCGCTGGCACCTCCTGCTTGGCGATTATCAAATTGGCTGGCATTAATCATTTTTAATGGCCAATCTGGGTTTTTTTTTTATTTTATTTTAAAAAGAAAAAAAAGGGGGGGGGGAGCCTTGTCTGATTACTGGTGTGAAAGAAAACAAGCAGTCTTAGTAAAATCTCATTTTTTTAAAAGTAGTGGGAGAGAACTGAGGGGAAGCAGGGAAGCCTGAATCACTTGTGTCAGGTATTTAGCTGTGACCAGCAAAACAGACCGTCAAGAGGGGGCCTTTCAGCAGAGGCCTGCAGGGGGAGGCCGTCAATGGCCCCTTTATTTGGGCAAGATGGATTATTTTAAATAAATTACAGAGCACTTTCGCTGAATAAACAGCGCCTCCGTGGCTGTGGTGTGCTGCGCATGCTTAATTGCGCCACAGAAAATCCTAAGTGACTCTTGAGCCTGGGTCCAGCCTTTGATTCTGCTGATAGGACCTAAGTCTTCAGGCCGGGCCCAGATGGTTTCAGGCTGGAAGGCAGTGCCATGGGGAAGAAAACAGTAAGCCTAATCGGGAATATATACTCATAATATTTCGGAAAACCACAGGGATGGAGGATTCCCAAAACTGCACAAGGCTGTCTCAGAAGTAAGCCATCTGCGTGTCATTTTTATTTGCGTTTGATATGTTAAATGCCCCTGATGTTTACGGCGTGGAAGCCCACTCAAACATTGCGGGGATTCTTTGGCCAAAGCAAGAGGACTTTCTCCCCCCGCCCACCCCTCACCCCCGCCTCCCCTCCCCTCCCCCAACGCGCATACCCCTCCCACCATAGACACCCTCCCACCCCCCCACCCCCGTTACTGTCCTTTCTTTGGGCAAAAGGTCTACCGTGAGAACTGCACCTCGGGAGAGATTTGTAAATCCTTTTTAAGAATTCAGCACAATCTGACCTTGTTTTAGAAACAGGTTAAAGTGATTTATTATGTGAGGACCCAGAGTGACTACAGGCGGGAGTCAGGTTAATGTGCGGAGTAGGAAGGGGCATTTGAGCCCTTCCCAAGGAACCTCGCCTCGGGCGGGGAGCCCGAATAAAAGGGATGATGAAGAGCTCTGAGCACAGGCAAATCAAGTCAGGAGAACAGGTACCCTATGTTTTGTGGGAGGCATGGAGCATTAATTTTGACAGCCGGTATTACAGAAAGTAAAATGACCCCTCATTTGCTAATATCCCCCAAATTGAATTGCAACAAGCAAGCAGCTACCAGTTGCCTTGATGAACAGTAATCAAGGGGGAAAAAAGAAAGATGGATATAGTCAAGCCTCACAAAAATCATAGAATCTGGGCTTTCTCTTGAGAATTTCAACACATACTACTTTAATAAGGGACTTACCACCCTCCCCCAAGTGTAGCTGTGAAATTCTTCCCCAAAGGTGACACAATTAATTGCATTTGCAGTTAACACAATTAAAGTGTAGCTGAAAGACTGGCCTGCACCTAATAAATCTGAAATGTTAAGAGGGATAATCAAGTTGATAAATCGTTGGGTTACATTACCTGAGAAAGTATATAAAAGCCCAAGATCATGGGAAAGGATGAGCAATTAGTGATGGATAACAAGCTTTCCCAACAACCTTCATTTTGATGCCACAATTATTGTGAGACCTCTTCTTATGGTTTAGTTTTGCAAAGAACTATAAAGGTTGCTTTCCAGATGTTCTTTGCAAACTCACTGTTCATGAACTCCCCCGGAAGATGGTTTGCCAGCTCCTCAGACACAGCATGTTTGTCGTGAGCTCCTAATCTCTCTTCCATAAAGCAGTAAGATTCAGCTGGTTAATAATGATGCTTACTCTCAAAGAATTTGTCATGGGGGTGGGGGGGAGGTAGGACATATACAAAAGAAAAATTAATCCTTACAAAAGGGTGCCAGTCAGGAGCTGTGAAATCTGTAAAATGGGTATAATCTTGGACAAGTTAAATTCCCCAAGGATTAGACTCATCATATATAAATGGAGAGAAGACTACCCAATTCAAAATTCAAAATGTTGTTTTGAGGACTAAGAAAACAATACAGTGAAATCTGCAATAGTAGGTGCACAATAAATATCTGGATTTTTTTTAAGAAAACAAATGCTATGGGGGGAAGGAAAGCATGTTTGATAATGAGACACAAGTCTTTTTTTTTTTTTTAAGATTTTATTTATTTATTTGAGAGAGAGAGAGACAGATAGTGACAGAGATAGCGAGGGAGAACACAAGCGGGGAGGAGAGGGAGAGGCAGGCTCCTGCCGAGCAGGGAGCCTGACATGGGGCTTAATCCCAGGACCCTGGGATCATGACCCGAGCTGAAGGCAGACGCTTAACTGACTGAGCCACCCAGGCACCCCAAGACACAAGTCTTATTCTGAGTTCTGGGGGACTAGGAGGAGTCTTGTGGCAGCAACAGCTTGCTTCCTGATGATAGAAAATCTTAAAGACCAAACTGTGGGCTTTGTTCTGAAAGCAAAAAAAGAGCTATGGGTGGATTTTTAGCTTGACAGTGAGTGGTATTATCAAAGCTGGCATTATCATAGGAATCTGCCCTGTACAGAAAAGGAAGGAGAATGTGGGGCAAGAGCAGAGATACAGGTGTTTTCCTGCAATTATATAGACATGAAGGAAAGTACCAGGTGGGGGCGTTTTCAGTATGATGGAAAATGAGAGAACAAGATGCAACAGAAGGCAAAGGATAGGGGAAAGTCAAATCTGAATTTGAAATTTGATTCTTGGGGGGGTTGGAAAAATTCATTCATTCACTCATTTATTGATTGACTCAAAATATATTTAATGAGTATCTATTATTGTCAGATACTGTGCTAGAGAATATAAACAAAGAAGAGCTCACATTCCATATAGCCTGCCATGCAAATCAATAAATAGACATGTCTTATAATCGGTATACATATATAATGGTGTATAAGGTGAATACGAATGTAGCAACGTCAACTCTAGAAAGGCAAGAAAAGCCCCCCAGGGACAAGGTAATGTTGCAGTTGGATTTAAAACTTTCCCTGGATAGAAAAGGAGGGAATAGCATCCAGGCAGAAGGAACAGCATATGCAAGAACATGGAGACGTGAACTTGAATGCTGTATTTGGGGAACTTGGAGAACTTCATTCTACCCAATTCAAAATTCAAAATGTTGTTTTGAGGACTAAGAAAACAATACAGTGAAATCTGCAATAGTAGGTGCACAATAAATATCTGGATTTTTTTTTAAGAAAACAAATGCTATGGGGGGAAGGAAAGCATGTTTGATAATGAGACACAAGTCTTTTTTTTTTTTAAAGATTTTATTTATTTATTTGAGAGAGAGAGAGACAGATAGTGACAGAGATAGCGTGCCTTCCAGTGTTGGGTAGTTGGATGTTAAATTGTATGGTCAGGAAAATTAAGCTGGAGAGGTAGGTGGAGGTCACATCATATAGGTCCTTCTGCGTTATGACAATAAGTTTAAATTCTACCCCATAGGCCCCAAGTAAGCCAATAGAAGATTTCAGTGTTGTAAGTAGGTCAATGTCATTAATAGAAATGGGGGGCCTCCAGATGGAGAAGTAATATCAAAAGAAAGACGCTGAGTTTGATGTCAAACATGTTGAATTTGAGGAGATGTCCAGGTCATCTAAGTGGAAATGTTCAGTACGTGGTCATGGAAGTAACTCTAATCTTTGGAGAAGTGGTCAGGTTGAAAGAAGAATTTTGAAGTTGCTGCCCACAGGTGACCAGTAAAGAGCTTAGACCGGCTAAGAAATTCTGGGAGGGTATGGAGAGAGAGAAGATGATCCTAAACTCAATTGTGTAAATCCCGTGCTCACAAAGAAGGAATATGAGCCAGAGGAGGAAAGACAGAAGGAGAGCTGCTCCCTGGAGTGGGAAGGAAGTCTGGAGAAGAAAAAAATCAGCAGGTTCAGGATAATCAAAGGACAGAGACAGGGCTAACAGAAGCAATTTAAACAACCTGTAGTTACTGGCATGGGGAGAGAGACTACAAGAAATGGGCACAAAAAGTAGAAAACATTCTTTCCCTTATGAAACTCAATATTTACCTGGAAAAGCAAGGTTAATCTTCTTTCTAAAATAGCAAATAATAAAAGACAAGATAAAACTCACTCCACAGTATGTGGGACATTTCATAAGAGCTATAGAAAATCTGAGAAGGGCAGGTTTTAATATCAGGAAAGGGTTTGTGGATGGGTTTGACTGACCTTGGCCTTGAAGGACAGCAAAAACCTGTCTGGAGAAACAAGATTACAATAGGCCATTCTTGTTGGAGGAAATTCCTGAACTGAGGCCGAGAGTCAGGAATGAGCGTGGTGTTTTGTCAGGACAGCTAGGAGCCCAAACTGTCGGGCCGAGAATCTGAATTTGGAAAGAGGAGGAAACAAGATAGGATAGATTGGAATGGGATTGAATATGAGGGCCTTGAAAGTCAGGTAGAGAAATTTGTGTTTGTCGATCCAACCTTCAGTAGAAAGAGACAGTTGAGCACATAGCCTCAGTTCCATCCAGTTCTGAGCCAGCTCACAGGCTTCCATTCATTCATTCATTCATTCGTTCATTCACTCTTCCACTGAGTGAGTGATGAGCTGGATGCCAGAGATGCAAAGACCAGGAAAGCTCAAGAGACCAGAACAATCACCCCCATTCTTCTTTCCCTTTTCATGTGCCTGCCAGCCCAGGTAAGACACCACACTAGGATTTAAGTCCACAAAAGCCAGGACAAGCCCGTCTGTCATCAGTAAGATCCCCTATAACTGAGCTCCTTCACCTGTCCCTTCTTGTAGCAGCCATTTAGAGACCCTGGAGCTATTTTGCCCATTCTTTCATGATATTAGCTTCTGGCTTACTGCCTCTCTTTCCAGCATGGCTGTTGTAATTCTTCACAGTTATCCTCACAAATAATCCTTCTATTAATGTGACCTCTCAGTGCCCTGGTCTCTTCTCCTGTACTGATCCTACCTTCCACCTACCTCAGTCATAGTTGAGAACCCATTGTGATCAATTACTGTCACCTTGTCCTAATCTCAAGTTCAGGCCTCCCCCTGCCCTCCCCTCCCAACCCTCAGCTCCAGTGATTCTTCTGTTTCCCCAGTTTCCTTCTTACCTGACTCAGATTCCAAAAGCTCTGGAATAAACTGTCAATCTCCTTGCTTCTATCTGCTCTATTACACCCTCTAGAAAGTCCCCATGAGATTGAATTCTGCATCTGTTCCAGGCAGCTGAATGTGCTAGGTTAGGGAAAACACAAGCCCAAGTGATCAGTCTCACCCTGAATGGCTGACAGCCATTCTTGAGTATGTCTTTAATGCTACCTGGCAAGCCGATGATGTTTCCCTGTGACATCCATTCTCCCATTCCCTGCGGTATCTGCTTCTTGCTTCTGAAATCTCAAAACCCTCTCTTAAATGATAGTCTCAGAAATCAGATACGGGTGAGGTTGGAGGTGGGATTTACTCTGAGGAAAAATTCCTCTCCAGCTGTGAAACCAAATACATTATGTACCCTCAAAACACAATGGCAAGGCAAGCATAGTATAGACATTTCCATTCCAAAAGGGTTGGAAGGGGGAAAGGGGTGACAGGTCCCATGGAAGTCCAACCTAGAAAGACAAATACCATTAGACCTCAAGGCTGGAGAATAATCCTGTTTGATTCAAGGTTCTGCCCTCTCGGACCCACTGGAGCAGCAGTCCCACCCTTAGGACTCGCCAGCTCCACTAGGCAGAAGTCACACTCCACAGCTCCTGGTGGCCACTGTCTGGCCTGTTGAAACCAAGGAGGCAGCGCCGATGATCTCTGAATCACCTTCAGAGTCGTCCTTCCCTTGTCTTGAAGAATAGGGCACATTTCAACTGAATTGTTCTGTAGAAACTAAGTCCAACAGCCGTCTTCCATTTCATGCTGTTTCTGTCCTCTTCAGCTCAATCTAGCAGTGTTTCTACTGTGGTGGTTAATTAGATCCACGGTTCACACCCATACTCATCTCCTTAACAAATGACCGTTCAGCCCCACTCTTGGCATTCTCTATAATATGGCACTTTTCCAAATCTTAAATTCTGGCTCTTTTTACTTAGCAATTTCTTCCTCAATTCATTTCTCTCTTCTCACATTTTACCAGAAGCTGTCTGGAGGAACCAAGCTGCTCCTCCAACACTTTGCTGATCTACCCAGTTTCATCGCTCCCAAGTCTCACCTTCCACAAAACACTAGAACACAACACAGTTCAGCAAGTTGTTTTCCACTTGGTAACAAGAATCGCCTTTTGTCCATGGTCTGGTAACCAGTGTTCCTCGCTCCCATCCAGGACCTCACAAGAACGGCCTTGACCATCTGGATTTCTAGCAGCATTCGGTTCATGCATTCTCGCATTCTCTCAGGAGACGCGAGTTCTCCTGCAGCTCTACTCTGTCCTTGCTGAGTTCCCACCAGAATCTCCTTTTGCAGTCCCTTCGTGGCAATTCCGGTTTTCTAGAGCAAGCACCGCAAAACCCTCCCAAACCGCTACCTCTTACCCACTTCCAAAGCTGCCTCCACATTTTTAGGTGGTTCTTACAGCAGCACCCCACTCTCAGTACCAATTACTGTCCTGGTCTGCTCGGGTTGCTAGGACTAATACCATAGATTGAGTGACTTAAACAAAAGACATTTATTTCTCACAGTTCAGGAGGCTGGGAAGTCCAAGAGCAAGGTGCTGGCTGATTCAATTGTTGGTGTGGGCTTTTTTCCTGGCTTGTAGACAGCTACCTTCTTGCTTTGTGCTCACGTGACCTCTTCTTGGCACCTACGTGTGGAGAGAGAATCTATCTTCTTCTTTGGGGGCAATAATCTCATCATGAGGGTCCCACTCTCATGATTCCATCTAAACCTATTACCTCCCAAATGCCCCAACTCCAAATACCATCATGTTAGAAGTTAGGGCTTCAACATATGAACTTGGGGTAGAAGGGGAGCAAACAGTCAGTACATAACATAATAAGACATCTTAATGTCTTATCTCACTGAAAAAATAGACATAATCATAAAAGAACTTCCATACACCCTGACCTGATCCACCAATCTGCTGGGATATATCCCCAAGTATTCTGCCTCCTCCAACCATCATAAAAATGACCTGACCCATGTTCCTAGCTAGGGTCAGGCTAGGCTTGGGACAATTACATGGGACTCAAGTGGTCTGGGGACATTTCCTCCCAGAGTTAAGATGGGAAGGATGGGAGGATTTGTCAGTGATGGAAGAGCATATCCAAGCACACAGACATGCTGGGTCTATTTGGGGAGTTTGGAGGTTGGGGGGCAGTACTCTGGGCAAAATGGGTACTGCACCAGCATTGGAGTCAAATGGGCTTCATTTCAAGCCCCAGCTCTGCCACGACCACTGGCTACTCTAGCAGAGTCTTTCCACCTGGGAGCACAGGAACACCTCTGTTAGTCTTGTTCACTCTGGATCCTTAACTCCCAGTGCCCAGCGCAGTGCCTGAACACATAGCAGTTATGTTAAAGAACATGGAATGGTGTCTAATGTCACACTCGGGTTGGACTCAATGCCACCCTGTACTAGCTGTGTGACTGGAGACAAATTAGCAGCTGCTCTGAGCTTTAGTTTCCTCGCCCACCACACAGGGCTAATCACGGGATTTCCCTCATAGGGTTGAAGGATAAATTAGATCACATGTGTAAGACGTTGGCACAGTGTCTAACTCATAGTAGATAATAAATGCTAGGTCATGCTATTAGGTTTTATTTCAGGGCTCTGTAATTATATTTTGTCATCAAATGGTCATCAATTATTTTCCTATAATGCAGCTTTCATGAGTCCTACCTACTTTGATGAGTTTTTAGGACAAATGCTTTACAAGTCAATAAGCTGAGCCTGTCACATAATAGGATCTTTTTTATCCTGCCCCACCTACCATGTTTTGCAACTTAGCTAAAACCAGGCCCGCATGGGTGGCAGGCTCTTGCTCTGGGCCCCTCCCTGCAAAAAAAATTTCTCCATCTCTCCTTTAGGAGGGTCCCTGCCGTTCTTGCTCTTGCTTTCTTCCTTTCTTTTGCTGCCTTGTCTGAGCACCAGCCTCGGGTGGGGGTCTTGCCTTCAGCTCCACTCCGGGCTCTAAGATTACTGTTTTCATTTCCCCGACTGCTTGATGACCGCGATGTGGCCCTCAGGGTGAGGGAGCCTGGGAGAGGGTGTGACCAGCGGGGATCCTTTTAAAACACAGAGCAGTCATGCAGTCCAGGCTGTTTGGCTCCTTCCCGCCTGCTCTGGCCACCCCGCCCCCAAATATGATCATAACAGCACAGAGCTATAAAGTTGCTTTTCATAGCACACATTGCCCGGCTCCCTAACAAAGTTCTGACTGTCAAAAAGAAAAGGAGGACATTGTGAGGAGGGGATTAAAGGAAGGGGTGATGAAGAGAGGCAGTGTGGTATACTAGAAAGATCCCCAACCCAGGAAGCAGGACCCGGTGATTCCTGCTGAATTCCGCAGCCAGTTTACCCTATGATGTGAGGCAAGTGCCTCCTTCTTGGGCCTCAGTTTCTCTACTTATAAAATGAGGATTTTGGTCTAGATTGTTTTAATGTCTTTTCCAGCTTCTGGATGCTGGAAAATGCTTAACCCCAAGCAGAAGAGGAAGATGTGAATGCCTGCTCACATCACAACCTGCTGCTCCAAAGTGCGGTTGACCTTTGCACAACGTGGGTTTGAACTGCGCAGGTCCACTTGCATGTGGGTGTATTTTGATAAAGACAGTACAGTACTGTGAATGTATTTTTTCTTCCTTACGATTTTCTTAATAACATTTTCTTTCCTCTGGCTTACTTTCTTGTAAGAACAGGGTATATAATATGTATTAACACATACAAAATATCTGTTAATCGACTGTTTATGTGATTGGTAAGGCTTCTGGTCAACAGTAGGCTATTAGTAAAGTTTTGGGGGAGTCAAAAGTTATACATGGATTTTTGACTGTGCAGAGGTCAGCACCCCTAACCTCCATGATGTTCAAGGGTCAACTTTAATTGAGCTTTTAACCAGCCCTGGAATTGGGGGTCTGGAATGGAGACACCAAGCCATGGATTTCGAACCAGAGACATCTGGGTCATCTCAGTCTACCTTGCCTGTCACTGAAACACTCAGATCATTTGGGGGCTTGTTCACTGCCAGGCACCAGCCCCTCAAAGATGTTAGTAAGCATCTACTAACCCGTAGTAGATGCTGAATGAATGTGCATTGGATTAATGGATGAACACATGCAGCAGGATGGGGCAAGGTTCTTTTTCATCATTCATTATTCATTTGCTCACTATTTATGGAATGATCATTATGTGCAAGAACCTAGAGATGCTTTAGAGAACAAGCCAAACCAAGACCCTGCCCTCATGGAGTTAACATTCAAATAAGAAGACACAGATATATGAATGCAAAAACAATTACTTGCCAGATGGTGTTAAGTCCTAGAAGAAAAATAAAAGAGGGTGAGGGGAGAGAGAATTAAGAAGGTCAGGATGCCCTTTTCCATACAATGTGATCAGGATAGGACTCCTTAATAAAGTGTCTTTTGAACCAAAACCTAAAAGAAGTGACGGAGTAGCCAAGGCAATATTTGGGGAAGTTCCCTGCCAAGAAGCAATGGTAGTAAATACAAAGTCCCTGGGTAGTGGTCCACTTGCATTTAAGAAATAGCATGGGGATCTATGTGGTTGGAGCCCAGGGAGTCACTTAGGGGTCCAGGGATGATGATGTCAGGGTTGGTGGTGGCTGCAGATTATGGTAAGGATTTGACTTGAACTCTAACGAAGATTATCATCCAGGGGAACAGTTTGTTGCTGAAAAGATACAGGATGTGATATATTTTAAAAGGCAAATGTTAGCCAAAGGAATTGTCCAAAGTGAAGCAAGAATATCAGCAGTGAGGTCAATTAAGAAACTAATGAAATAATCCAGTAAAGAAATCCTATGGAGTTAGACTATCATGGGGAGGTGGAGATAGTAAGAAGGGATCAGATTTAAGACATACTTTGAAGACTGACCCAGTTCAGTTAGCATCTACCCTCTACTACTACTATCTCTTCAGGTGTTGTTAATGTCTTTCTTCAACTTTGAAGGTTCTTTGAAGTCAAGGGTTCTGTGTCATAGTTCTGTGTAACTCCTAAGTCATATTTGTTAAACAACATGTTTGCACCCAATAAACTTGTTTGTTCAACTCAGTTTAATCAATGTTTATTAAGCATCAAGCTCCTACCTCATCCCCCACCTCCCACAAACCAGCATCACATGCTCAATTCATAGAGAACTTCTTCTATTCCTCAAGCCAAGTAGCTTCCATAGCTTTGGAAGAAGAGGCTGGGGTGGCTGGTAGAGCAGGACATAGGGTTAAAGAAGGATTTGTTTTCTTCTTTAATGATGAGAAAGAAAGAAATATGTTTAAAAACTGACAGAAGGTATGTGAAAAGGAGGAGATGTTGTGGAAACCATCAGGGAAGGAATGAGTATAACAGAAAGGTCCTGAGAAAGCCAGAAAGGCTGCATGGGAAGACTTTCAGGATGAAAGAAAGGGCAAGTCTGCATGCTAGTTTTCAGGATTCATGATAGAAAATGAGGAGAGGCCATCACTTTTGTATGTGCTGAGCATGAAAGTACAGGTAGAGGTTGAAATTTGAAAAAAGAGGAGAATATTTGAAATAATTCCTGGAGAACAGGAACAAGAAACCTGAAAAGCAAAGCAGCATGCAGGAGCTGGGCAGTACTGAGGCATCAGTTGAGAGGTTTGCATTCATCTACAGTGGCCTTGATCTACAGGCTGGAATGGATTTGACCTCGAGAGAATTTCAGTTGCCATGTGGGGGCACAAATAGAGCAGATGATTGGAATCCTGCAAGATCCATTTGTGATATGTGTGTGGCAAAAAGACAGTAGAGCAATGACATTAAAGTTCAGGGAGTTGTTGAAGAGATGAGCTGTGGAATCTATGCAAATAGGGATGAGAGGAAAGACAAGGGCAGTGGAGAGTGTAGGACAAAGAAGAAGGTAGATGAGTCAGAGAACCAGAAAGTTGAGAGCAAGTGAGTGACAGAATTGGAAGGAGAGGAAAGTTGTGGTCAGAGAGTGGGAGGTGTGAATTTTATGACTTCTGAGGTGGAGCAGTTCCAGAAACTGACCAAGTCCAGGGTGTAGCCACAAGAGTGGGTGAATGAGGTCGCTTGGAGGGGAAGCCACCAGAAGTGAGAAGAACCAGGGAGGAAGAGAACAGGGTTGAGTGGCTCATGCGTGTCAACACAGAAGACCTCCTGGGTAGTGGCAGTGCATGGGAAGTCGGGTGATGCAGAGACAGATGCCAGCTTGAGCAAAGAGTGAAGGGACGTGTCCAGGAAGTCGATGACAGTTATATGAAAGGGCCAAAGAGGGGACCAGTGAATCAGAAGGTGCAACAAGGGACCTGAAATTGTATTTACAAAAGCCTGGTTCAGCCCATACGGAAGAGTGGACTATATAACCCTGAACCTCTGAGGAGTCACAGTTTGGGAGAAAAGTTGGTGAAGACGTGTGAAGATCTGATCCACATGTGAATACATAGGCTTCCCTTGATCAGACTCAGGCCATAGGAAATAAAACTTTTCTGAGTTACCTACATCACCAACCACAGTCTTTCACTGGTCTCCAGAATGTAAGTGTCAGGGGAGAGGTAGCACTTAAGTGTCAACTTTAGGAGCCAGTTAACAATCTGAATTCAACCTTGACTGCTGGACTAACTGGACAGACATGGGAAGATTCTGTAGCTTATGTGTGAAAAGATTGGAAGCCAGTTAACCAGTGAACATCACTGCAGTCACTATACTGGGAATTCAAACCAGAATGGCATCAAGAGAAACACGAGGGTGGACTGGAGAAGTCTGGGACATTGCTGGAGGGGATGGAGTTGATCTGAGCCTTGAGGGACATCCAGGCTGTGTAGAGATGAGGGAAAAGGAGAGATTCTAGGCTGAGCGAATACTACACCATTTGTTGCCAGGCAGGAGCTACCAGTTAAGAAAAGTACTTCTTAGAAGACTTGATGGAGTTCCCAGAACTTCTGCTTGGCTTAGAGCCTTATAAAATCTCATAGAAACTTCAAGGTTGAACTGAGAGCTTTAAGGACTCATCTATAGGAGTGTGGACTGACATTTTAAGGAATAGGAAATCTTGGGTGGTTTTTGAGCGATGTGCAACAGGATCAGAGCTGTGCTTCTGGAAGATTGGCCTGGCAGAAGTGGGTGAGAGGGGCACAGGGAAAGAATTGCTGCAAGGAGACCATTTACAAGGCCACTGTGGTTGCCCAAGAGACAGGCACAGATGCCTAAATGGGAAAGGGAGTAATGGGAATGGGGAGAAGAGAGCAGACAGGATAGATTTTTTTACAGCGGTAGACACAACAGGACTTGAAAGCCAAAATAAATATGAGCAATCGTCACAAAGCGTGCTTGCTGCATTATTGGTCAAGCACTATTGAGCATTATTCAGAGGCTCTAAGAGATTCAACACAAAGATCTCTGACTCCAACTAAAACCAAGTCAGCGGTTGACGTCTTAAAAGAAGAAAATCAGACACCAAAAAGGGAAATTAACTTTTCCCTCCCAGAAGCCATAAACAGCATCCAAATGTGGCAGAGAATGAAATCACCAACCATGTGTTTAAAAGAAACGTGATATCATTGGCTGACAGAGACAAGACCCAACAAGGAAACAGACTCCAGTATTAAAATTCCAGCACACGGGACTTTGGGAAAACAAAAAATAGACACAGTGGGATAGAAAACCTCTATCCCAATGTATGAGGCCAGGAGAGACATGATCTATTGATCTCTACTGAGAAGGCAGCTGGGAGAGAGGTGACCGAAACTGGGAAACATTCACCAGAGGAAAGGTTATTGGCCACCAACGAGCAATGACACGAAAGAGATTCAACATTGCTGCTTCAGATAGAAGCAGGGAAAACAAGAATATGGTCGGTCAGGGAGTATCATTTTCTCCAAGTGAGGCCAGGCTCCTGGAAACATTACACGGCTGTCGCCGCACCCCTGTCTCAATGCTCTGCCCCGCCAGGAAGCTCTGTGCCACGGGGCAAGTGAGAGAAACTCCCCGTGAACCTCAGACCCCTCATCTACAAGAAGAGGATGGTCATTTCCATTTCACTGGACAGGAAATGAAGTCACATAAGACCTGTAGGTGACTAATGGGTTTGTCCAAATTGACTTTGTCTTTTGAGTCCTCTCTCTTGTTTTCTTGATGAGAGTGGCTAAAGGTTTATCGATTTTGTTTCTCTTTTCAAAGAACCAGCGCCTGGTTTCATTGATCCTTTCTGGGTCAATTGTTTTTTGTCAATTGTTTTTACTCAATCAATTTATTTTGTTCTTTTTTTTTTTTTTTTTAGGCACTATTTCATTGATTTCTGCTCTGATCTTGCTTATTTCCTTTCTTCTACTGGCTTCTGTCTTTGTTCCTCTTTCCGGCTCCTTTATGTGTAAGGGTAGGTTTATTTGAGATTGTTCCTCTTTCTTGAGGTAGGCTTGTTTGCTATAAACTTCCCTCAGAGAATGGCTTTTGCTGCATGCCAAAGACTTTGGACTGTTGTGTTTTCATTTTCATTTGTTTCCATAAATTTTTTATTTTCCTCTGTGATTTCTTGGTTGACCCATTCATTGTTTAGGTCTGTTATTTAACCTCCATGTATTTGTGTTCTTTCCAGATTTTTTCTTGTAATCAATTTCTAGTTTCATACTCTCATGGTCAGAAAAGATGCACAATATGATTTCAGTCTTCTTGAATTTATTAAGACTTGTTTTGTGGCCTGCTATATGATCTATCCTGGAGAATATTCCATGTGCACTTGAAAAAAATGTGTATGGTGCTATTTTTGGATAGAATGTTCTCATGTCTGTCAATAGTTGCTTTATGTATTTAGCTGCCCCCATGTTGGATGCATAGATATTTACAATTGTTACATCTTCTTAATGGATTGTTCCCTTTATCATTATGCAATTTTTTTCTTTGTTTCTTGCTACATTCTTTGTTTTAATGTATTTAGTCTGATATAAGTATTGCTACCCTGGCTTTCTTTTCACTTCCATTTGCATGGTGATTTTGCATCCCTTCCCTTTCGGTCTGCATGTGTTTCTAGGTCTGAAGTGAGTCTCTTAAATCAACTTAATATAGACTGCTATACTCATGTTATATATGAATTAAATGGTAACTACAAATCAAAAACCTATAATAGATATACACAAAAAAGAGAAAGGAATCCAAACAACAATAAAGAAAGCCATCAAACCACCAGGGAAGAGAGCAAGAGAAGAAGACAAGAACAGAGAAGAACTACAAAAGCAACCAGAAAACAAGTAAGAAAATGGCAAAAGTACATATCAACCAATAATTACTTTAAATGTTAATGGACTAAACACTCCATTCAAAAGACACAGGGTGACTGAATGGGTAAAAAGCAAGGCCTACCTACATGCTGCCTACAAAACTGACTTTGTTTTTTTGATTTATTAAAAACAATTGGAATAAGAGTGACCCATTTGATATTTCTGACATGACAGCTCTCAGATGACCCTGGAAATGGCCTTTTTTTTTTTTTTTCCTGGGAAGGACTGCCAGTGGGGGCCCTAATGGGCCATGGAAATGCAGAGCAGAGAAGCCTGAGGGAGGAGAGCGCTCTCTGGGAGCTGCTGGTAAGGGTGTATGTAACTTGCTGCCACAAATTGCTCCTCCTCTGGGCATGGTGTGAGTTTCTTGAAGCCCAGAAACTTCTTTTTCTTTACATTTTGAACATCATCTAGGACAATGCCAGGCACAAAATAGACACTGAATGAATGGGTGTGTATCCAGTTGTTATAGTAAACTCCACTGAGTTAGGAGTCCCATGTGCATCCTCAGAATCCAGAACAACGCCTAACCTGGGGTGGAGACCCTCAGTGAGTATTCCTTAAATAAATAAATGAGCAGAACCTGACATTGGTCAGGACTACATGTGTTAATATCTGAAAGGCATGGTTAGAATAGACACAGCACTGTATGGCCCAAATAGAGATACATATTCACATGATTTCTGTGTAATATTCAAGCCAATCCTATTTGCACTAACACATGTGCACACTTGCATGTAACCACTGTCCCCAGGCATGAAGGTCAATGGCATCTTAATCCATTAGCTTTATTTTGTCGCTATTTGAATGGCAGGGGATTGGAAATAGTGATGTTCCAGAGAATCAAATAATCAATGAAGAGTAGCTATTTTTCTACAAAGCAGGCTCCATGCTAAGTGCTATACGGGTACTCTACCACGGAAACTTACAACAGTCTTGTGAAGTCTTTAAAATTTGTATTCCCATTTTACAGAGGAAGAAGCTGAGACTCAGAGGGTTTAAGTAATTTGCCTAGAGTCACACAGCCCAAATGCTGACCTATACTCTCTAATACCCCTTTACGTGGTATTAGAAAACCACTTTAGAATAGCACTTCCCAGGCTTCTCCTGTCAAGATGGCAGAAACCACAGGGGACAACTTTCTTTGGTTCCAACCCTTTTAATTTGCTGCCCTCAGTCTCTGGCACACCCGACTTCTAGTCATCCCAGCAGTGTCAGGTGCACAGGGACCTAGAAGCTTCTGAGACACAGCAGACTACAGTGGGGCTGGCTTCGAGGCACCGGAGTGGAAGCTACACGTAGGATCCTGTTTCAACCACCAGCCATGCAAAGAAGCTGACACTGACTGCCCTTCACTAACAGCTCACCAGAAATTTAGCAAGTCATTTCCTTCATGACTTGCTAAATTTCCTCTGAAAGTCGAACTCTCCGCAAGGCCCTGTGGCTCCATCCTGCAGCCCACACTGATAGCACCAGGACTCCTGACTCAAAGCCAGATCCCGGTCCTCAGTCCTTTGTGAGCAGACTAGTACGTCTCCAAAGTAACTGAGGCACCCAAGGCCACATGAAGGCTTTAACCAGACCTTGGTTGTGGCCAGGACCCCTGCAGAAGGGGCCTTGGAGGGACGGCAGTGACTGGAACCCAGGGTATCTCCTTCAAAGCAGAGGAAGCTTCCTTCCAGTTAAATCCACAATGGAGAAAGCAAATAAGGGCCAAACTGCTGGGCTTGAAGCAGGAGTGGTGTCTGGATCTTCTCCAACCCCAATGTCCCTTTGGGACCCCACATTGTTCCCCAGGGCATTTGCCCAGAATCTCTGTAGCTCCTCAGAGAGTAGTAGAAATCCTCTGACCAGGTCCACCCAGCCCAGTTTCTTTAGGGATAAGGAGCAAAAGCAGAGAGAGGTCACAGAACATGGCCAAGGTCACGCAGCTAGGAAGTGCACTCAGCTCCCAACGCTCAGCTCAGGCCCAGCTGTCATATAGCACTATTTTGACTTCAGAGGTGAAAAGAATTCTCTCATTCCTGGCTAATTTTGTTTATCCTGTTCTCAATCACCATGGGAAACAATTGTTAAAATGAATTTTATTGCCTTCTAAAGAAATCTCCATTTGTAGCCAGAGGGAATATCATCATTTGATATTGGTACCAAGGGAGAACGAGGTAGGATATGGTGAGCTTTCATGACACCCTCTAGAAGCAGCAAACATACAACATCTTCCCCTTCGAAATAAAAAATAAAAGGTTTATATGTGAGATTTTTCTTTGTCAGGGAAGCTCTCTCTCCTAAATCCCCATGCATCTGTAGGACTGTTGCTTCCTTTTAGACTATGTCCATGTAACATCCCAGTGAAGCCATCTGAGGGACACATCCCAGTGGTAGTGCTCTTTACAATACCCTAATTATGGGGCTGCCAACATTCATCCCCGGCTACACAGTAACCTCCGTAAGTGGTGAATTGGGGTTCTGTGCATCAGTGCAGAGCACTGAAGAGCAAAATTTGCACCAGTAACTGAATGTGTTGTTTTAATAATGCTCAGAGTTTCACAAAAATGCTGCCCAATCTGCAGCCACATGTTCTTTTCTCTTGTGGAATAGAATTCTAGAATCTTATTAGTGCTGAGTTGGAGTCCTAATTCTGCCACCTCCTAGCTGTGTGGCCTTAGCCAGGCCACTTAACATCCCTAAGCCTGTTCCCTCCTTCACGACGTGGTTCTAACAAGCTGCAGGGTCATACTGAAGACAAGAGATCATAAACATATCCTATCTGATTCACGGAGGTACTCAGAAATGGCAGCTAGCGTTTTTTTTTCTACCAGAAGATAAGCTTTTATTCACGATTCTATCACCAGCAACTAGCAAGGTGCTCGGTAAATGTTTGTGGCAGTAATTATTGCTTAACAGAGTGGCTGATTGAATCAACTAATGAAGTAATGAACAGATGAACAGACCTTAAGCATTATCAAGCATAACCTCCCATCCAATTCAGAGTGGGTCTTTGAGAGCACTCCTGAAGGGTGGCCATTTGGTGTTCAATGGAGCATGCTCACCAGCTTATTACCACCTGCTTGAGGAAGCATATAATTAGAAAGACAGGCATGGGATTGCATAGAAATGTCACCATGGTTCACCAACCACCTGTCTTTGATGATTCTGGCCTCCCGCACTGTGGGTCACATAGTAGGTCCTCATTCTTTCAACCTTCGAACAAACATTTCTCATGGGCCTTGTTTACTGAGCTAGTTGGTAAACTCTGGATTCAGGCTGATGATGTTGAGGCAGCCCTGTCTCTAGAAGCTTATGTTTTAGCCAGAGACAGACCTTAATAACCAAATGAATAATTAACTATTTAACACCAATTATAACAAGCACATCCAAAGAGAAATAAAGAGTACTGTAGAGGAAGGGTAACCGGGAATCTTAGCACTCTGGAAGGTGGGCCAGAGATTGTCAGAGGAAGATGGCAGAGGAGTAGGGGACCCTAGTTTTGTCTGGTCCCTGGAATTCAGCTAGTTAGTTATCAAATCATGCTGAACACCTGTGAACTCAACTCAGAGATCTAAGAAAAGAATCGCTGCAACTCTACGAATAGAAAAGCAACCACTTTTTGCAAGTGTGCAATTCTCTGGGGTCATTGTTGCTATTTTAGTATTTTGTTCCCTCGTTCATCTATTCTTCTCTGGAAAGAATGACAAGACGGGACACCGTCTTTGGGGTGATCCGTGGTGGACGTTTTGAGGGCAGCTGACCCGCAGCCTGCACGCCCCGGACCGCCTCCTGTGGAAGCCTGAGCCGGCCGTCTTTCTCCCTTTGTCTCGTAACCATGTCCACCAATGAGAATGCTAATTCACCAGCTGCCCGCCTTAACAGATTCAAGAACAAGGGGAAAGACAGTACAGAAATGAGGCAGCGCCGAATAGAAGTTAATGTGGAGCTGAGGAAAGCTAAGAAGGATGACCAGATGCTGGAAAGGAGAAACGTAAGCTCGTTTCCTGATGATGCTACCTCTCCACTGCAGGAAAACCACAACAACCAGGGCACTGTAAATTGGTCTCTTGATGACATTGTCAAGGGCATAAATAGCAATAATTTGGAAAGCCAGCTCCAGGCTACTCAAGCTGCTAGGAAACTGCTTTCTAGGGAAAAACAGCCCCTCATAGACAACATAATCCGGGCTGGGTTGATTCCAAAATTTGTGTCCTTCTTGGGCAGAACTGACTGTAGTCCCATTCAGTTTGAATCCGCTTGGGCTCTCACTAACATTGCTTCTGGGACATCAGAACAGACCAAGGCTGTGGTAGATGGAGGTGCTATCCCAGCATTCATTTCTCTGTTGGTATCTTCCCATGCCCGCGTCAGTGAACAAGCTGTATGGGCTCTAGGAAACATTGCAGGTGATGGTTCAGTTTTTCGAGACTTGGTTATCAAGTATGGTGCAGTTGACCCACTATGGGCTCTCCTTGCAGTTCCTGATATGTGATCTTTAACATGTGGTTACTTACGTAACCTTACTTGGACACTTTCAAACCTTTGTCGCAACAAGAATCCTGCGCCCCCATTAGATGCTGTTGAGCAGATTCTTCCTACCTTAGTTCGTCTCCTGCATCATGATGATCCAGAAGTATTGGCAGATACCTGCTGGGCCATTTCCTACCTTACTGATGGTCCAAATGAATGGATTGAAATGGTTGTGAAAACAGGAGTTTTCACTGTGCCCTAGCTTGTGAAGCTTCTAGGAGCTACTGAATTGCCCATTGTGACTCCTGCACTAAGAGCCATAAGAAATATTGTCACTGGGACAGATGAACAGACTCAGGTTGGAATAGATGCAGGAGCACTTGCTGTTTTTGCCAGCCTCCTAACGAACCCCAAAACTAATATTCAGAAGGAAGCTACGTGGACAATGTCAAACATCACAGCTGGTCACCAGAACCAGATACAGCAAGTTGTGAATCATGGATTAGTCCCATTCCTCATTGGTGTTCTCTCTAAGGCAGACTTTAAGACACAAAGGAAGCTGTCTGGGCTGTGACCAACTATACAAGTGGTGGGACAGTTGAACAGATTGTATACCTCATTCATTGTGGCATAATAGAACCATTGATGAACCTCTTAACTGCAAAAGATACCAAAATTATTCTGGTTATTCTAGATGCCATTTCAAACATCTTTCAGGCTGCTGAGAAACTAGGTGAAACTGAGAAACTTAGTATAATGATGGAAGAATGTGGAGGTTTGGACAAAATGGAAGCTCTACAAAACCATGAAAATGAGTCTGTGTACAAAGCTTCATTAAACTTGATTGAGAAGTGTTTCTCTGTGGAGGAAGAGGGAGATCAGAATGTTGTGCCAGAAACTACCTCTGAAGGCTATACGTTCCAAGTTCAGGATGGCACTCCCGGGACTTTTAACTTTTAGATTGTACAGCCGAGGCAGAAAGTTGTTTGTTGTGTACTCTGTTTGGTAGAAGTTTGTCTTACTGTTTCTCTACTAAGCACCCTTTTTAAATGTGTTTTGTTATTGTAGCACTTTTTACAACGAAACTACTTGACCAGTTCCAAAGGGTACAAACTGTATGAAGCTCCTCCTCTCAGTGGGTTTCTTATTTCTATGTGGAATCTCCTCTCTTGCAGTGTCCTGTAAATAAAGATTAAATTCCACTCTTTTCTTTAAAAAAAAAAAAAAAGAATGACAAGACGGAAAAACTCACCTCAAAAAAGAGAACTCCTAGGGCGCCTGGGTGGCTCAGTTGGTTAAGCGACTGCCTTCGGCTCAGGTCATGATCCTGGAGTCCCGGGATCGAGTCCCACATCAGGCTCCCTGCTCAGCAGGGAGTCTGCTTCTCCCTCTGACCCTCCTCCCTCTCATGCTCTCTGTCTCTCATTCTCTCTCTCACAAATAAATAAAAAATCTTAAAAAAAAAAAAAAAGAGAACTCCTAGGAGGCAGTACTGACGAGCGGGACCTAATCAGTATGGACATAAGTAAGATGACGGGACTAGAGTTCAGAATAGCGATTATAAAGATACTAGCTGGGCTTGAAAAAAGCATAGAAGACACTAAGAATCCCTTTCTGGGGAAATAAAAGGACTAAAATCTAATCAGGTGGAAGATGGGCCAGAGATTTGATTGAAGAAGCACTGGGGATAGGAAAGGAAGGAATGAGGGAAGGAGGGGCGAACGTATTTTTTAATATACTGGGAAAGTCACCTCTTAATCCTTCCTGAAAACCCCCATTCATGTTAGGGCTCTTTGTCACAAATCAACGATTATTCATAGATTTGTGAAACATAAACAAGCCCAGGCTCAATTCCTGAGCCTGCTATTTACACTTTTGGCAAATGACTCCACTCTCCCGAGCTCAGATTCCTTACCTGTAACATGAGGAGGGTAAAAAGTAGCTACTGTCTGGGATTGCTATGGAAATTAAATGCAAGGAATTCTAAAGCACTTAGCCCAGTGTCATCACATGGCCAGCAAAGTGGTATCCTTGTTACTATCATAATTAATGTCCAACTGCTTCCCATTCAGGTGGGGAAGCTGAAGCTCAGAGCAATTAAAGACATAGATAAAATCATTCAGCCAACCCAAGGCAGAAGTGACACCCAGCAGCAGGTCTCCCTAAGCCAATCCTCTTGACAGAAAATGATATTACTTCATGCTTTTAAATCTCATAATCAGAAATAAAACATATATGTGTACTAACAATAATGCTTTCCTTGGGGTCAGGCACTGATCACGTGGAAATTTCAGAGGGTGAGCTCTAGGTTGGGAAGAAAAACATCTTCACTTTTTGCATAATTAACTCACAGGTCTTTCGCGGGCAATGTCGTGGATCCGGGGCTGTTTTGAATGCTGAATGGGATGCAGAGTCTCAGACGGACCTCTTTCCTCCCAGGTTTTACAGTCTTGTTGAATTTCCCCCTCAAAGAGCCAACAACATGGATTCTTTCAGGTGGGAGATTTAAGACTTGAAGGGGATATTTCCAAACATTCTCCGAGACCACGGCTCAGATATTTCTGGTCACTTCTTCACAGGAAACCTTTACTTCTGACCGACGACTCACTTTAGAACTCATCCGTATTACTAAAACCAACAAAATAATTTCAACGTGGATGTCAGACATGTCGGTGGCATTTAACCTTCAGTATGTCAGGACATTGCCCGTCACAGGAAAGTAATTCCTCTCAACTTATTAATAACCTAGTAATAGAAACTAATTATAGGTAGGTGAATAGAAACAGGCATTCTGAACCAAATAAACACCTTCATGTTAGCCAGACTTTCTGAGACTATCACACACTAACATCTATTCATTGGCCTTTCAATAAACAGTTCTTGAGCACCTACTAATAATAGCCAACCTTAAAGAGGGCTTACTGTGACCAGACCTTTATGTAAACTTTATAACATCCCTACGAGGTGGGTACTAGTATTATCCCCATTTGACAGATAAGAAAACCGAGTCATAGAGAGCTCAAGTAATATCCCCAAGGCCACACAGCTATCAAGTAGTAGCATTAGGCTCTCCCAGGGAGTTTGGTGCCAGAGTCCCTGCTATTAGCCACCATGCTGTATTGCTTCTGAGAAGCAAGAATTCTCTGGACGTTGTGAGAGATGCACAGACAAGTAATCTCACCTTGAGACATTCACGGTGCCGTGACAAAGTCTGGCACACCAAGGTTGACAATAGGAGGACACAAGTGAACAAATATTGAGCACTTACCATGTACAAGGCCCAGGACCGGCTCCTCACAATACATCCTAATACATCATTTATCCCCACAACAACTCCATGAAGGGTAATTGTTTGCAATAAGGCAAATAGTGAGAATGTGAGAAAGGCAGGAATTTAGAGATGTTGGATGACCAGACCCAGGTCAAGCAGTTTGAGAGGGGTGTGAGGATGGGAGCCAGAATTCATGGTCAACTCCATCCCTCTTGGAATCATACATGCTTTCCACTTCACCCCGATATCTGCTACTTTACAATTCTCACGATGACCAAGGGCATCTCTAAAGTACTCTTGGACATAGATGAGACAGTGGTTTGCTCTACCTGGGTAAGATCAGGAAGGTTCCAGGGAGAAACTGGCCTAACAATGGGATTGAGAAGGAGTATTAGGACAGTGAGAGACTGCAGTGGAATGTTCTAGACTGAAAATAAATATGGTGTGTTCACGAAAACACAAAGATGTGAAAGAGTTTGGCAGGCTCAGGAGCAAGAGCTTGTGTGGGGTAGTTTCAGTGTGGGTTAGAGTGGTGGGGAAGTGGGGAACATAAGACTGGGAATGTTTGGGGGGCCAAATATTGAGGAGCTTTGCAGGACACCCCACATGGAGTTTACACTGGAGGCCTATGAGAGCTGACTCACAGCTTCCCCCTGTGGTCAAAGCCTCTAGACAAGAGATAACTGTGAATATTTTTATGGTTTTACTCTCTTTCATCTAATTAACTAATTCTACACAGAAAATATTTTGCAGAATTTTTGGAGAGGGCTTTTGTTCAAGCATAATTTTCCAAGAGCCACAAAGACTGTCACTATGTCATATTTCTTTTTATAATCCCAATGCCTACATTATGCCTGCACAAGATTCATGCTTTATGAAAGATTGCTTAAATAAGTGGATGGACGGATGGATGGATGGATGGATGGATGGAGAATGGATGGATGGATGAATGGATAAATGGATGGATGGATGGATGGATGAATGGATGGAGAATGGACAGACAGATGGCTGGACGGATGGATGGATAGATAAACAATCGATTGAATAAATTAATGAGCAACTAAGCAAAGTAGTGGCTTTATGGCAGAGGTGGCATTATATGTAGAATTACTAACAATTTACATATTCAATGTCAGCACCACCCATGTGCCTCTCTCCACAGTCCCCAAGGACTAGAATTCCTGTCACATGGAGCAATGTATTTCATCCTATAGCAAAGATAAGACTTAAACTGTAAATACTTTGAGGAATTCTTCAATGAATTTTTGATCAATTGTTGAAAATAAGAATAATAAATTCATACTAACATGTAAATGACTGATCTTAGATCATGTCCTGACAGAGTGCTGGGATAGGAAGGAA
Source organism: Phoca vitulina (assembly GCF_004348235.1). Classification (NCBI taxonomy): domain Eukaryota; kingdom Metazoa; phylum Chordata; class Mammalia; order Carnivora; family Phocidae; genus Phoca; species Phoca vitulina. The sequence continues at coordinate 4,756,008 of NW_022589706.1, forward strand.
TGCAGAGGATGAAGTCTCACTTTGTTAATTCCTTCTATTCCATCTGTAAGGAGTTTCAGAAGCTTCAATCTTCACCAGATCTTACTTTACTATTCAATATTCACCTTCACTTAAGAATGCTTTCTTTCAAAAATGGATGCTGGCAAAGACCTCCAGAATCTCGTCCACATCATTTATCCCATCACTCCCTAACATCAAGGGCCCTCTTTATTAATCAGGCCAACCTCTGCCTTTTGGCATAACCCATGTTGGTTCTCATCTCCCTTCCTTATCTCTGTCTTCCCCACCTCCTATGATGCTTTCCCCATCCCATCTCCCCATCCTTCAAAATCTCGCCTTATCTTCTCGACAATCTGTCCTTCCTAAAATTCCCACAGCAATAGGGAACAATACCAAAGCCCATTTTTTTCCCATTCATCCTTAACTATTTGTCATAGTCTTGGCTCCTTGATCTAGATTATAGGTGCAGTAAATTCTGCTAAAATAATGATAATATCTACGTTTATTGAGCATGCCCTTTATGCTCAGGCCCTGGATTTTGCACGCAATATATCTCATCCTAAGAGGTAAAAATTTGTGTGTCTATTGTGTAGATGAAGAATCCAAGGATCAAGAAGGATAAAATACAAGCCAAATAAATGCGCCCAACCCTGAAAACGAGCTCTTTTAGTTTCAACCCAGTTTCTTCTCCTAGTTGGTGTATCTACCAAATGATGAAAATATTCTGCTTTATCATTAGCTATTATATTTTAAATGGTAGCTCATTATGTACAAAACCTCTGTAAGTGCTTTTTATTTTTTTTATTTTTTTTAAAGATTTTATTTATTTATTTGATAGAAAGATAGAGAGAACAAGTAGGCAGAGCAGCAGGCAGAGGGAGAGGGAGAAGCAGACTCCCTGCTGAGCAGGGAGCCCGATGCGGGGCTCGATCCCAGGACTCTGGGATCATGACCTGAGCTGAAGGCAGACGCTTAACTGACTGAGCCACCCAGGCGCCCCTGTAAGTGCTTTTTAAATTGGCCGTAGAGTATTCCACAGAAAGGATCTACGGATCAGGTTTTATTTAACCCTTATTACTGAAAATGGCATTTGCAGCTTTGTTTTTAAAATTATAAGGAGCAGAGCTCCGAAAAAAATGTAGGGTTTTTTTTTCCTTATTTTGGATTATTTCCTTATAATCAATTCCCAGGAGCAGGATTATTGTGTCAGAGCATATGAAAGTTTTATGACTCAAAATACACATTTATCAATGCACAGTGGTGTGCACCAATGTACGATGCCCAGCTACCAGCAAATGTGTACATGTCCCAGGGCATCAGCAAAGGGCATTATCATTTTGCTTTCTTACAACTAGTGAAGCCAGACATGGTCTACTAATTTATCTGCTGTGAATTATCTCATCTAGTCCTTTATGGTGTCCCTCTTGGTATTCCGATTGCATTTTTATTCATTTGTACTAGTTCTTCATAAGATAGTGTAAATCCTATGCTGGGCACACTGTCTATGTCTATGCTAGACCTGAATTCATTCAGCTAATTAGACTCATTCTGGCAGTAAGCATGTGATGGTAACACACACCCAATGCATCACCATGCTAGCACTGGGGATACCCAAATGAAAAAGACATGGCTTCACATAACCCAGAGACTACCAAAAAACTAAAAATGTCTGATGGGTGGTCCTGTGGGATAAACTCTGAATTGCAATTATAAGATATTTCTACCCAAAATGGGGAGATGGGACATGAAAAGGGTCATGATTTTGAGGTGGTAGGGGCAGCCAGGGAGTGGTCTAAGACTTCAGAAGAGGTAGAATATGGACATCTTCCTTTCCATGACATCTTCATGGAAAGGGCAAGTTTCCAGCTGGGCCTGAGGGACAGTGGGATTTTCTCTCTGGGGGGGGGGGGGAGTAGAGAGGTGGGATTTCTGGCTGAGAAGCCTGTGAATCAAAGCCCAGAGCCGACATCACAGCTGCAAAAGCAAGCTCAGTGAGCAGAGGGGGGGCTGGTGCATCTGGGAAACATTTTCTGCATGAGGACCCATGAGACATTTGTTTGTTCACCAAGCAGTCTGGCCGCTATTGTGGGGGTCCATGAGAACCAGACCACTCAGATGAAAGTGGACATCTCTTTTCCAGAAGTTTCTCCTGGCCCTTTTTTAACCAACTAATGAGGAGCCTATTAAATTCTGATCCTCAAGGTTCTTAGTGTGACAGATATACTTTTCCCCAGGGCCTGGCTACTTGGACCAGGGAACTAAAAAAGATTCTTTGGCTGAGTCAGGGAAGGGTCCTAGAAAGATATGAGGATAAACTGCCACACACTCAAAGTCCTTTGCAAAGTAGGGTAAGTCACAAAGCTGTCTGATCAAAATCTCTGTTTAACAGGCATCCATCAGTCACCCATGGTCTAAAGTCAGCAAAGGCTTTCTCCTAGATTGGATCAATTCAGTTAAAAAAAGCTTTGACTCACATGTCTCAATAAATTTAAGTGTATAACTTGGGCATTCCTTAAATCCAGGCTGAGAGTCCCCTCTGAGCACCAGGAGATAACCCATTTTCATTGTCCTACTTCCCTAGTGCTGATCATTAGAGATCTAAACCCAGGAAATGGCTCATAGTCCATAGTGACAGGCACCCAAGGATCACCCAAAAAGGATGATGGTGAATTCTCTGGAATCGAAGGGAAGATTGTTCCCAGGCTACCAAAACAAAGTTCCAGAGACACTAACACAGACTCTTAAGATCATAGTCCTCAGTAGAATGCTCATTGTCTGGCCTAAAGGGCTCAGGATCCAGAACCAGAAGATCTCTCACTTGTCACTTGGCCATCAGGCAAGCCTTAGGGTCAAATGTTGAATGGGTATAAGAAACCCTTGGGGTATGTGCTTAGCATCTGACTCTAACCCAACTCCAGGCCTATGGATACATTGATGGACTTGATGGTAGAACCCAGGAATCCCCACCCTGCACCAGCTACACTGGCCTCCTTTGCTATTTCTCAAACATACCTCCCACCTCCAGGCCTTTCTTTGCACTAGCTGTTCGCCCACCAGGAATACTCTTTCCCTAGACATCCAAATGGCTCCCTCCTTGACTTCATGTTGGTCTCTGCTGCCTCCTCCAGTGAGCTTCCCTGACTACCTCATATGAAAGAGCAGCCTTTCACCCTTCTTTTCGCAGATTAGACTCTTCCTAGAGCACATAACCACCTGAAACACTAACCAAGGTTAAGCTCCATGACAGCAGGGACCCGTCTTATCGTTCCACTGCTATGAACCAAGCACCCAAAACAGAGCCTGGCACATAGCTTTCCATAATTACTTGTAACTTCATCAATTCTCATAAAAGCTCCAAGGTGTCCCAAAAGCTAGTCCTTGAACCACACTTGGGAAGCTGCCAGCCTTACTTCCTCAAGTCAAATTTCAGTCCTTCAAGTGTCTCCATCCCACTTCATCGAGACAGTGTGTTTTGCTCAGCTCCTTTCTTGCTCTACTTCTCTATCAAGCCTGGAGCCCCAGAGGAGAATTACAGATCTCGGGAGATGACACATGGATCTTACCCAAACCTCTCAGAAAAATGAACATCGGAGGGTTCAATGGCTCATCTAATGTCACGTGGGTACTATGTGAGCGTCAGAGCCGGGACGAAGGACCCGGGCATCCTGATTCCCACTACATCGCTCCTCCTCTCTCCCTGAGAGGCAAATTTGAGCAAGTTTGAGAAGGAAGGCGTGTGTACTGCTAACGGGGAAGAGAACTTCTTTAAGGAAGCAGACAGAATCAAGGAGGAAGGCCGCAAGTTGAACTAGGAAGAAATGCAAGGCCTTGCCATCATCATCAATTGTGGAGCGGGTACCCTGGTAGTGGAGAGATTCAGGTGGCCCCAATCTGTGCAGCTCCAGGACCGGCGGTCCAAGACCTCGCCAGTCCCAGGGCGCCACAGGTAAACCACAGTGACTGCAGCCAGCAGAACCAACCACATCCGACCCTGACTTGGGTCCGAACACGTGCAGCAGGACTGAAAGAAAGAACGCAAAGGGGGCAGGGGGTGGGAAAAAGAAAAGCCCCCTTGAACAGGGAGGCCAGTTAGGAAACTAGCCAAGAGCACAACGGACACAAGAAAACATAATAGACATGAAAACGCAGCAGAAAAAAAAAAAAAAAACGGCAAAGAAAAGTAAGTTGATGAAAAATAAATGCAATCCAAAAACACAACAAAACATTTTTTAAAAGTTTATTTTACCTAGAATTAATGGCAGGAAAACCCCATAAACGTGGTGCAAAATGTTTAATGCCCCATTGAATGCCAACATTATGCCATTCATCTGTCCTTGCAGGTGTATTATTTCTAGTCCCCAGGATGAAAAGAAAAGTTGCTTTCCACATCTTTTATAGTACTTAAAAATACATATTTCCAGGGCTTTATTGCCAAGGGTCCTGCTTTCTTCCAGAACCCACAATAACTAATCATGTTACTGCCACCGAGTCTAGGAATTGGGATTAATAGTTGGTGGGAGGATTTGCTTCCATCCTATGAGTGATCTTTGCTTTAACGACCCTTAGAGTTAGTGATTTCTCCTAAATATTTATTTCTCCCTGAGGGAAAGATTTCTCTAAGAACTTTCTCTCTGCCCTAAATATCCACAATTCTCAATCTGTTTTTCTTCTATTTGTCCACTTAGAGTTTTTGCTGGAATCAATTTTATTAATTTCCTTCTGAAAATTAGCAAGTCAGAGTAAATCACAGGAGCCTTTTCCTTTCTACCATGTGAATGAGCCTCCCTCCACTTTCTGGGTTTTTCTCTCAACCCCAGGTAACCAAGGCCTAGATTGATTCCGTATTTACCTCGTTTTTCTCCAGAATATCTCTTCAAATTAAAAAAAAAAATAAGAAGAGGAAGAAGAAAGAGACAGAGACAAAAAAAAAGAAAGAGGGAGGGAGGGAAGGAAAAGGTAAACTAAAAAAAATTACTGCAATTTACATTGCAATTAACAGCTACGCTCACAGCATTTTTCTAAAAGGTGCCTCCTTTAGATTCGGAAGACTTCTTTCATGATAAAGGACATTATCTAGCATTGCCTCTGGATCCTTCTGGCCCACCATCAAATTCACCGTGATGCAGAAACTTCTGGTCTCACCAGCCTTCTTCAAGGACTCCTGTTCAAATTATTGGATTAACTAAGCCACCATCAAAATCCTGTTTCAAAGCCGATGATGACCACGGGATCTGTGGATCCACCAACTTGGGGAGGTCATTTAAACTTTCTGCATCGGCAAGTTCGTCCTCTGCAAAATAAAAGAGCTAGGCCAGATTATCTCTAAAATCCTTTCAAGCAGTCATATCCTGCTTGTATACTGTTTTCTCAACAAAACGATTTTCATTTGACTTTAAGAGAGCGCAATATTCAGCCATTATCAGGGAACTCTAGCTCACAATTGAAAAAGTCATAAAAATAAAATAAAATAATAAAGGCTTTACTAGCTGTAGAATCTGTTTCCAGAACCCCAAACCTGGAGATTCACTTGGAGGCATTCTCCACCATAGGTTTTCTCATTGGCCGTTCTGGTGGCAACCGGCTTGTTAACTGACTTTTATCACTTCTTTTCACAACAACCTTGAGACTCCTTAGAGCAAATTGCAATGGCCAAGCATGCTATCCAATTGGCTGTTAGGAAATCCAGATCTCAGGCCCCAGAGGAAAGGCCGACTCCTTAATTCCAGCCTGATGATGGGAAGGGAGTCATCAGGAGGTTAAGTGACTCCGGCAGTGGGACAGGGCGAGCCAGCGTCTGCGACAGAATTCTGGACCCCGAGTGCTCACCTCTTCCGACGGCATTCAGTTCCCCCAGCCACACTTCTTCCCTGAATGCTTTTTAATCTGGCATGATCCATAAATAAAGGAAATTGTGGTTTTCACATCATGATTGAGGTTATTTTTCCGCTGTGAATAATAAATACAGAGTGACCCATGCGACGCTTCAAAACATTCCCTTTCCAGCCTGCATTGTTTATTCCTCATGCTTTCAACAGTTTTTATTTCAAGATGTCAGTTTTTAACGCGTCTGCATAATTCTGCATTTTATTTCAGGACTCTCTGTCATAACCATTCATTTCCCCCTTACCAGCTAAGCTGCTGAAAAAGAAAACTGTGTTTCGAGGCCAGTCCAATCCTACAAGTTAAACGCTGGCAGGATCCCTCTTCCCTCTCTCCCCTGGGAGGATTAATTTGCTTCTTTTTTATTCTCAAAGTTTTATGATTCCAAATAAAGGATATAATGGTGCCATTGAGAGTTGGGGAAATGTGGAAGATAAATAGTCTATGTGGGAACTGCTTAAAACGAGAATCGAAGTTTCGGGAAAGGGGGTGGGAGAAGCAGAGCTGGGTTTATCATGTGAGTGTGGCCCATTAATGATAAAGGAAATTTCCTCCTTCTAATGAGTCTTGCCTTTATGGACTGAAGTGAGGGCGAATGGCTCCATTTGTGTCATAAATGTAAAGAAGCTGAAATCGTACTCCCAAGAATGTAATATGTTTAATTTTGAAGTTAGGGGAGTAGTCGTTAAAATGCACGTTTTGTTTTTTTTTTTTTTCTGGGACCTGCAACAAGAAGGAGTCTGGGCTTTTAATCTCGGTTTCATTGCCTGAACACTGACACGTTTAAGAAACATTCTAAAATCATCTGCAGGAAAGTAATTGACCAAGGGGAGTGATTTGAATAACTTCTTTTGGTCAAGTTCACCCTAATTACCCTCCCAACTAGGGGGGAGCCATCTGGGTGATGATCCATTAATACCACTGTTTCAAGAGCCCAATTCCCCATCAAAGAACTTTTCTGAAGGGCACTTTGGAATTTTACAAAATAAATTGGGCAAATGTTATTAACCTCCAGGAGCTTATAATTAAGGTCCATGCAGTAGACATTTATTGACGAAGCACTGTGTGCAAAGTGGAGAAGCAGGGCCAACGCGGGCATGATTCCTGTCCTCATGGAGCACACGGGCTGTGGACAGGAAGGTGGGCCCCTTCGTTAGTGCACCGTCACACTCTGAGCCCAGGGATCCTTCTGCTGCAAACGGTTCACAGCACATCTGAATGGGCATAGAAGAGCCAAGAGATAAAACACTGATTTAATGCACTTCCCATCCCACGTTGCTCACATGCTCCTCTGGCTCCCCTTCCTATCTTGAATAGAATCCAATCCCCTAACCATGACCTTCAGAGTCCTGCATGCCCTTGGCCCTCCCTGGTTATCTGATTGGATCTCTCACCAGCCCCCCTTCCCCCCACTTGGCTCACACCCTTCCCTCCCCCCAGGCCTCCTGGTGTTTGTCAACCAATCCAAACCTGATCCTGTCCTCGGGAGGGGGAGAGGGAGGGGACCCCCCACACACACCAAATGGAGCATCAGCCTCTGAGCCACAGGGCTGCCCCATACTGTCCCCATCTCAGCTCCCTCCTCCGTGAAGCTTTCCTGGACCACCCAATTTAAATCAGGCCCCTCTTCACCTCCACTCTGTCCCTTCACTCTGTTTCACTCTCTCATGGCTTTTATTACTCCCAGAAATGTGCATCTTTATTCATTGATTTACATATTTATTGTCTGTCTCTCCCCTTGCCCTACCCAGAACGGCAGGTCCACAAGAACGGGACTTTTCTGAGTTATTTACTGCAGTATCTTTTGCACCAGGGAAGTCAGTGCCAGGCACTCGGTTAATATTAGGTGAATCAATCAATCAATCAGTGAAGATAAAAAGATCAAAGATAGGTCATTCTTAGCAGGGTGGGGGGCAAGGAGCAATGCACAAGACAGGGGTGAAGTTGGGGCGGGGAGAGCACAAGGGTGCCTGAAGGGAACTAACAGAAATATGACTCAGCAGGTAGGCGGTGGCCTCAAAAGCTGCAATTCGGTCTTCAGACTTTCAGACACGTGGCTTCTGACAATCACAGTGGAAGATAGAAATGAATTTGGGGTGTCTCTGCCCCACCTCCCTTCCCCTCAAAATGTACACTTTTGATAAAGTGCATGCATCTCGGCATTATTTTCCTGGCACCTCCCTTAAGTATCTGCTGAAATGTTGCTCCCTCCAGCAACGGAGCACCCATCTCTCCCGCCAGGCTTTGCATTATTCTCGTGGAGGAAAGAGACCCTCAAGATAAACGGAGAGCCCTGAGAAGAACCACTTGTTCCTAAGCACGAGGGAGAGAGGCTGTAACTTTAAGATGTGTGGTTTCTGTCCTCTGCACCATGGCGGACAAGCCCATCTTTAAGTGTATCCAAAAATGTCAGCTGTCACATTTAAGGGCAGACATCCAGCCCCAGTCGGCCCGCGAAGGTGGGTGTGTTATCAGAAGGCCATCACAGAGCACTTAATGGACCTCCACTCCTAAATAAACACGGCAGGGGGATGTGGGGTGCAGCCTTACGTCCTGGTTGTTTGCGTGTTCCTGTCAGACTAGTCAGTTTCATCGGCCTGTGACATTACATTGACTTCCTGGAATATGAGATTGTACAGATCTGCCTTTGTGGGTACCAGTGGCTCAAGTGGGAACGGGTAAAGGAATCGCAGCTCAGAGCCTGTATATAAAGTCCACAGCACAGGGAGATGGCCAGGGCTCCGCTCGGACCCAGCGAGATTTATCTTCCCTGGGTTAGACCATGACCCTATGCTCCCTCACCCCCCTTTCACACCAATAACAATGTTATCTCACTCCCTAAAGGGCCCACGAGGTCTTATTGGAGGCCCTTTAAAATCTGGAGCCAGATTATTTTCCAAGGGTTTAAGTGACATTTTAATTGCACTGGTCACTGTAAGGCACCATGTTAACTCCTTCAGGGGAAAGTGAACAGTTTCACAAAGATAGGCTCCATGTGGAAGAACCTGAGATCCTGGTTTTTGACACCTAAGTCTAAACGTCTGGCTGATCCAAGAGCACTGAATTCATGTCTCCATGGTCCCTCAGCCAGACTAGCTGTGAGGGAGGCAAACAATGTGTCTACACTTGGGACGGAGGGCCTTCCAGCTGCCCTGGTGTCTGCCACACCCCAATTATAGACCTCTTCTTGGCTTAAGTCTTGGTGCCCCTCGCGCCACCTGATTGGGTCCATCTGATGGTCATTACTCCTTCACGTGAGCAAATCGGGTCAAGTTTTAGATATCACCAGGAGTTACCCTGAGTGTGCTAGCATTCTTCCAGTCCAGAGAACCTGGATCCACGAGAAACTTTTCAATGCCCCTCGACTCTCTTCCCTCTGTGTGTTGTGAGATCCCCACTCCAGACCCCCAGAGTGGCAGTAACAACTAAACAGGTCTTGTCACAAACATGACACGCCCTGCACTTTCTGATCTCTTTGCTTGTGTGCATCCCCTTCTGCCAAGCAGCAAGGAAGGCCTCCTCCTCATACCCAGCGGGATCATTGTATCCACCCCAAAGATTCCTCACTTCTGTGGCGACTCCTTATTTAGAAGAAACTCTATGTTTTTTTAAGAATTTTATTTATTTGAGAGAGAGAGAGAGAGTGCATGCGCAAGAGAGAGGATCACAGGGAGAGGGAGAAGCAGACTCCCCACTGAGCAGGGAGCCAGAAGCGGGGCTCAATCCCAGGACCCTGAGATCATGACCTGAGCTGAAGGCAGATGCTTAACTGACTGAGCCACCCAGATGCCCCTATAGGAGGCTCTCTTTAGAGTCTCTCTCCTAAAGGAGTGGAAGATGGTCCACTTCTGGTTGGAATCCTGGGTTCCAAGGATGTTGGAGGAACAGGCCCTTTTACTTCCCTTGATCAGCTCTGCCCACAGTTTCCTTCCCCGTGCCTTGTTCTCTCTGGATGGCATGCAAATCCCAGCACACAAAGTGATGCTGCCCATGTCTAAGAGAGTCAAGATGCCTGCTCCCATTTTCCTTGAAACACAGCCTTCAAGCCTATCTCTCTTTGCCTCCATTTCCAAGAGAGCAGTATTTCTCTACTTACAGTGAAAACAAGGGTATGAGCATATAATAAAAAGCATCTGACCCTCTGCTTCCATCAGGGAGATAAAAGGGCATGGTGGGGACTTGGGTTCGCTGGGGAAAACTCTTCCCCTTTAAAATGAGCAGAGAGTCCCAGCCAACTGATACCAAACAGGAAAAGAAAAAAAAAAATTTAAGAAAACCCCTAAACCCATTTTAGGAGAAATCTCCTGATGTACAGATACTAATTTAAATCTAAAAACATACAAAGAAAAAAACAACGTGGGCCAGTGTGCAAGTGCTGCCTCAGATGGATGCTAATAGGGTATGAGTTTAAGTTAGCATTTCCTGGAATATATGTTATGATATTGTAGATTTCTCAGATGCTTTAGGTTCCATAGTCCTAGAAGTCTAGAAAACGGTGATCTGAATAATGTGAAACAAATTCTGTCTCAATCTCTCCTCCTTACTAGTGTGCACTGTGAATTTCTGAGAAGGAGAACAAGGGACAAAGTTTCCTAAATATGAATGACCAGGACACCCTTTCTTTGAGGACCGGCTCAAGGGACTGATGAGCCACAGAATAAGCATGGGGGTACCTGCCTACAGAAAAGGGGTCTCAGAAGCTGCCCATGCTGCTCAAATTGCCAGCCTTGGTCCTGGGGCACAAAAGAAGCCTTTGTAATCTGTAGAAGGCCCCATCCAGCTCCTGGGGAGCCTGGACTGAAGTGTAAGGACAAAGCCCTTTCTGGTAATAAAGCATTTGCTGGGCCATGCACATCTGCCTCCTTTGGGGGCCTCACAGTGTGACCCCCAGTAAGTCTTTCCTTCTTATCATAACAAACATTAGGTGCGGGGAAGAAATAGACATACAAAGACACATGTCTCTTCTTGGAAAATTTTAAGAACAAGAAGGCAGAGGTTCAAGATCACTGCTTTAACCAAGGTTAGTGCAGACTGCCATAGAAATAAAGGAGAAGCACCCGTGTTTGAGAATCAATAAAGATATCAAGAGCTTACCAGCTGCTCAAGCACAGCAGTGTTCCAGGCGGAGAAATGCCATACACCAATGGTTCTCAACCAGGTACAATTTTGCTCCTCCAGAAGATATGTATTTGGCAATATCTGGATACAGTTTTGATTGTTGTAGTGGAGAAGGGGGTTGACTTGCTACTGGCATCTAGTGGGCAGAGGCCAGGGATATTGTTCAGCGTCCCACAATGCACAGAGCAGCCCAACGACAAAGATTTATCCACCCCAAATGTCAAAATAGCACCAAGGCTGAGAAGCCCTGCCATGGGCAAAGCACAGTTTAACCGAGGGATCTGCAAGTGTCTGCCATTGCTAGTTAGGGCTGTGGTGAGAGATCCACCTCCCTCTCCCACCACCCGCAGACTGTAAACTCCTCAAAGGCACTGACTCACCCTCTTGGTATTTACATTTCCAGGGCCTAGACTATGGTAAGTAGAAAATGAATGAATAAAATAGGTTTCCCAAGGAGCAAGGATGATAAGAATGATACAGAGAACACAGGTATATGAGGCTCCAGGAGCAGCCAGACATAACCCCATAACAGGGCAACTGAAACACCTGAAATGTGTTATCTCCAGCTTTGGAGGCCAGAAGTGTGAAATCAAGGGGTTGGCACAAGCCGTCCCTCCTGAAGGCTCTGAAGGAGAGTCTTTTTTTGTCTCTTCTGGTGACTCCAGGTTTTCCTTGGCTTGTGGAAGCGTAAGTCCAATCTTGGCATTCGTCTTCCCCTAGGTCTTCACTTGGCCTTCTCCTCTGCGTCTGTCTTCTCTTCTCTTTCTTACAAGGACATGCGCCACTGGATTTAGCATCCTCTCCATTAATCCAGGATGACCTGATCTCAAGATTCTTAACTGAATTACATCTGCAAAGACCTTTTTCCAAATCAGGTCACATTCACAGCTCCTGGGAGTATAGACTTGAACATAGCTTTTGGGGGGTGGGGCACCATTCAAGACACTCTGCCAGGGGGGCTACACAGCTGGAAGGTGGGACAAGGGAAATGTGCATTGGAAGGGAAGAATGGGTCTGCCACCTGGTCATAATGTCTCCAAGGACTGGTCACTTCTGATTCCCACTTCAAAAAGACTCAAGATGAAATGTTAAGGGCATTTCGTTTTGACATACAAAATATTTGCCTATAGAATATACGATATAAAATATTTTCAATGCTAAAAGAGGCTGTCAAAGAAAAAGCTGTGGGGAATCAACAAAAGTCCTCTTAATTCCTATAATGTCCCTCAATTTCAAGTCCCTGAAATCTGCTCTGGGCAAAGATTCCATCTGTGCTATTGGTGGAAAGCCTCATTTTCCTGGGAATGAGAGTAAAACTTGAGAAACTCTCTGAAAAGTTCTAGACGCCATAAAGTAGCTCAGTTTGAGCCCAGTCCCCAAAATAAGGAACACTGGGCCTCTGTTTTAAAATTGGCTCTGTCACTTTAAATTATCCCCACTTCTTGTCTTGACGCAACCTCAAAGGCCTGCTGTTCAGACGTGGTTGCATCAAAGCTACATCAGTGTGAGAGGGGCGTATTTTTAAGTGACAGATCTAAGAAGCCAGCCCTCAGTGGTCTAAATGAGTATATTCTTTTAAAGATGGAAATGACTCATGGAATACCTTGTAATCCAACATTTCTCAGTAAATCTTATGTAATAAATTCTCTGCAGGTCTGAAGACCTGGTCTTGGGATTATCATGTGCATCCTGGAGCCATATTGGATGGACAATTGAAATGAGTGTCTCTTAGGGCATGGGATTAAGGGTGCCTTTGATAGTGACCCCAAGACCATGTCACCCAGGGGAGCATGATTTTAGAGGAGAGGAGATGAATGGCCAATTTAACCGAGCTCCCCTCAGACCTCTAGTTGGTAAAGATGAGACTCTCCCATTTTCTAGAAATACTCTGGTTCCTTGTTCCTCCAAAGATGGAGGTTGAGTGGGAAGGTTTTCCACTCTGAATGGCTTTCAATGTAATAATACTTAATACTCCTTTTGGAAACAGTTTCCTCTTTTTCTGAATATTTTCATGGGACTGTAACCCATTTGTACATAAAATTGGTTGAAAGTGACATGTTGAAAAGTCCGGCAAACACTACAGCGCACTCTATTTTCAAGGAATATAAAATTGGGCTCTGTCTGACACCTTGAGTGCGCTTGTGAAAACAGAATGTCACATCTCAAAGGGTTATTCTTGATAGTTTTTAAAAAATGAAATAAAATAAACAGACCTCTCTAGGCAAACAGCCCCTTTGTACTCCAGTTTCCATGGAAATGCTGGCAATTGTAGTTTCATGGCATGGTCTTTTTCACTTGATTTTTAAGTCTGGTGTAGGCAGCTGACTTAGTGACCCATCAAATTCAGGAAATAATCTTTATCAAGGCAGCATATGATATTTTGATAGATCTTAAAGATAGTAACTACACTGTAGGCTTAGTTGAAGAAAAGAAGATTCATAACTGGATACAATTGGAGGAAGTGGGATTCATTTTTTTTCCTGACCAATGCTTTACGATTCTCCATTTTATTCAATATCCTTACTTTGAAAATTCCTTGACTTAAAAGACCAAACATATATTATTTGGAATCTTCCCTACAGAAGAATTTCCAGTCATATATGTTGATACCTCCCTGTCCAGGAGGTGAAGCTTAACTTCCCTCCCCTTGAGAGCAGGAGGTAGAACATAGTGACTCACTTCCAATGAATAGTGTGGAGAGGAATAAAGGCAACTTTATAGTGGTGAAAACTGGCGGACATTACGTCAACCAAGTGATCAATGTTAGTATCCCCAACGGTAACTCATGTTGTCCTCCTGTCCTCCCTGACATGACGTGATTAGAAGGGTACTTCATCTCAGTAGAATTCTTCCCCCAAATGCAAAATCCCAATATAAATATACAAAAAAGAAAAAAGAAAAACAACAGATAAGCCCTAACTGAGGGACAGCCTATAAAACACTTGACCAGTAATCTTCAAAGTTGTCAAGATCATAAAAAACAAGGAAGGTGAGAGATTGTCATAGATTAGAGACTAAGGAGACATCACAATTAAATAAAAGCAATTTCCTGGATTCAATCTTATAATATGAAAAAAGGCCCTATGGGAAAACTAGTTAATTCCAAATAAAGTCTGTAGTTTAGTGAATAGAATGGTATCAATGTGAATTATTCAACAAATGAACCATGCCTACCAACTCAAGAAAGGGGAAAATAAGTAAGGAGTATATGGGAACTCTCTATACTATCTTTGCAACTCCCCTATAAATGTAAAATTATTTTAAAATTAAAAAGTGTACCTTAAAAATAAAACAAATTAGCGCACTTTCAAGATTAAAAAGAATAGGCCAAACCAAAAAAAATTAAAAATAAAAGAAAGTGCCATAATTTTGTATAATGAAGTGGACTCATTTCAAGATGACAATACTGAGATAGAATTAGAAAAGCAGAGAATTTAAAAAAAGAGAGAAAAGAAAAGTAGAGAATAAATATAAACACATAGACAATGAAGCTGGACACAAGGGTCTAAATCCTAAAGAAAAAAATCTGTATTGGTAAAGAATCCAAAACCAACAGGGAGATTATTTCCTATGGCCCAGGACCTGGGTCCTTAAACTATGATTGGAATCATGATCTTTGAGAAAGCTTTGTAAACATGTAGATTCCTGGGGACCACTTTCTCAATTCTAAATCAGTGGAAATGAGGTAGGCTCTAGTCATGCACATTTCACAGAGACATGGTTGCCTCTTGTGGTAAAGTAGGTTGAAAGAAATGGAGTCTCTGTCCACAACCTTTGAATCTTAGCTGGTAATGGACTTTGACCAACACAACAGAAGTGATTCTATGTAACTGTGATGATTAATTTTACTTAATTAATTAACTTAATTAATTAATTTACTTACTCAACTTAAGTGGGCCCTTATCTGATGACCAATATCTTTGTAAGACACAAAGGAAAAGACACACAGAGGAGGTAATGTGAAGACAGAGCAGAGAGATCTGGCTACAAACCAAGGAATGCCAACACCAGAAGCTGGAAGAGGTAAGGGATGGATTATTCCCTAGAACCTCCAGGGGGAGTATGGCCTTGTGGAGACCCTGACTTCACATTTCTGGTCTCTAGAACTGTGAGAGAATAAATAAGTCTCTGTTGTTTTAAGACACCAAGTTTGTGGTAATTTGTTACAGTCGCCATAGGAAACTATTAAAAAAGAAACAACAGGCCCAAAATGGAGTCATTTGCTCCCCACAGCAGCAGATCAAGACTAACTTACCAGTTTCAACCTCTCCAGGAATGTGACCTTTTGACATTCAACCTGAAATTTCCTGATCAGCACTCGTGCGGACATCTGCACATTATAAACCCAGCTCTTCGCTTCTCCCTGCCCCCCAAATTTGACCTGGCCTGAAACTATCCTTGCTTTTCTTTTGCTAGTAACATCCTTGCCGCACCCTCCTGCCCGTAAAAACCTTCCATTTTGTACAACTCCTCAGAGCATCCCTCTACTTGCTGGGTGGGATGCTGCGCAGTTCATGAATCACTTAATAAAGCCAATTAGATCTTCAAATTTACTCACTTGAATTTTGCTTTTTAACATAATGCAAACCCAAAGAGAAACATGAGCAAGAGAGGAGAAGAAGGAAAAATTAGAACCTTCTATTAGAGAAATGGAAGAAGTCCTGTGATGGCTGGAAAGTGGAGCTCCAGGTAGAAATTAGGGAGAAAGGGAAGAGTCAAGTTGGGTAGGAGGAGCCAACAGTGTGAGAAGTCTTCAAGGCCACAAGGGGGAGTTTGAACTTACCCGAGGACAACTAAAGGCTATTTCACAAGAAGGTGTAGGCACCAAGGCCTCAGGAAGAAAGAATCACTAGAAACCGAGCATCACCCTCAGTCTGATTCACTCACTGAATCAAAGACATTAAGTGAAGAGCTTACCGACTAATGAGGAAGATGGATGTTAATAAAACAATAACATCAGGGAATGCATAGTGACAGGGTGAAATAAATCCTCTGAAAAGCAGAATTGGTGCCTGAGTTTCCCTCGGGCCCTGAACCAGAGCTCAAGAAGGGGCTCCCTGAAGAGCTTTACTACCATGTAGAGACACATCGCATTTTTTTTTCTTTTAAAACAAAAATTAAGGAGGGTGTGATATTGTGACTTATTAGAAGAAATATATATTTGGTCTTCATTCCCATTTCTGGCACAGGGCTCTTAAAGCCCTTGCAATTTCCTAAATGATGACAGCGATAGAGGGGCCTTTTGTTACATTGACGGGTGACTTTTGGACCCCACCTAAGGATGGTCTTTGGCTGCCAGGGGAACCAACAATGTGACAAGGGGGTTGGAACTTGTATTGCCACCCCCGCTGACCTCTGGGGAGGGGAGAGGGGTTGGAGGTTGAATCAATCACAAATGGTCAAAGATTTAATCAGTTCTGTCTGTGTAATGAAGCCCCCCATATAAACCCAAAAGGACTGGGTTTGGAGAGTTTCCAGATTGGTGAACCTGAATGCATCCACGTGCCATTGTTCCAGGCCCCAAACTCCACTAAGATAGAAGCTCTTTCATTGAGGGGGTCACCCTATGTATCTCTTTCATCTGGTTGTTGATTCATATCCTTTGTAATAAACCAGTCATCTAGTAAGGAAACAGGTTTCCTGACCTCTGTGAGCCACTCTAGCAAATTAATTGAGGCCCAATTAATTGAGGGGGTCAATACTACCTCTGATATGCAGCTAGTCAGTCAGAAACACAGGTAACAGCCTGGACTCGTGACTGGCATCTCAGTGAGGTCAGTCTTGTGGGACAGAGCCCTTGCCCTGGGGAATCCAATGCTGTCTCCAGGTAGATCATGTTGAAATTGAGTTGAATAATAAGACACCCAGCTGGGGTCAGAGAACTGCTTAATGGCCTGGGAAGACCCACACTCGCCCTTTGGAATCGGGTGCAGATCCTTTAGATGAAATGATGGAAGGACCACAGTATATTTAAGGATGAACACTTTTAAAACCAGGGTTCTATTTTTAAAACCACACTGCTACACACTTGTAGTTAGTAAGCTCCATTAGGATATCAGTATTATTAAACAGTACCATATTATTCTATAAATTGGGAAATTCAAGGTTTAGTTTCACTGAGAAACTTTATTTTCCAACTCCCAAACAGTAGGTGCCAGGCCTGCCACAATAACAATATTGAAAGTTTGGTCACCCCTCAATGAATTTGACCCTGAAGACAAGTGAAATGGGGCAAGTCTTCTGTATTGAAATAATTTGGCCCCAACATTCTTGTCATCTGAGGTACCAGGTAATTTTCCATGTAGATTTGGCCTGAAAATGCAAAGGAAAAGTTCAAACAGGGACACAGCGTCTCTTTGCCTAACCCTGCAGGGATGATTGCCTCAACCATACATTTTTTTATTGTCCAGTTAAGTTTTGAGTAATTCAGCTGATGGGATTTTCAGCCCTGCCCATGGGCTGTGACTCATTCCACCATCAAATTAACAGCTCTTTTGGAAAATGTTTTTTCATGACTTGGCCAAAACTCCCCATGGCTTAATTTCATCCCCTTTCTTCCCAGAGAAATTCTTTGAACAAGTCCAATGATTGCGCACTTCAGAAGAGCCTTTATGTCTAGCCATGGCAAATGCCTGACCAACGTATCGATTTCAGCTTCCCTCAGCACCCTTAGGCTGATGCCTTCACCTTCCCTTCCTATCTGCATATCAACTCTTTCTCCGTTGCTAAAGCAGATTTACGGTATCTTGAAACATCCAATTCATGGGATTAAAAGTTATTTTGCAGAAGGAAAAGATGCACAGAAGGGCAAGTCAGGATGCTTGCATTCTCCCTCTGTTCTTCTAAGAACAGTGAGATGTGAGCCAAATTGCTTTCCCTCTTGGCTTCTTCATCTGTAAGATTCTGAGACCAGAATAAATAACATTATGGTCATGACCTTCTACCTCTAAAACTGAAGAGTTCGGTCTACTCAGATCAATATGAAACTATAAAAAGTTTGCCTACAAAAGTCAAGCAGCAGGTGTTGCATGATACTGGGTTGAGTAAGAATGCTTTGATGCAGAGGTAGAGTCCAGGCCACTAGATAGAAAGGATGTGTGCACAGTGCATTAGGCAACAATTTTCTCAGTCGCAATGCCTAACAAGCCAGCCCAAAAGTAAGTGGCTACCATCAATAAGCACATATCCTCATGCTCATGGATCCATAGCTGGAGCGACTCTGCTTTGTGCCTTGGGTGAATTGGATTTGGCTTCAGGTAACATTCAGGCCCAGTCCACCTCTCTCACACACATGGGGCATACTCTTCCCATGGGGGTTACTGGAGCCAAGAGCCAAGCCAAACTACACAAACACATTTAAAGTCTCTGCTTATATTTCTTCCTCTAACATTCCATTGGCCAAAATATGCCATGTGGCCAAGCTCAAAATCCAAGGGGCTAATCAGTCTATTCTGCCCACAGTGGGAGGGGGAGAAAAGTGAATATTGCTGAATGATCATTTAAACCATCACGTACAGATCTCCTGCTCCCACTATCTTTTTGACACAGGCTAAAGATTTGAGTTGACTTCAAGATCAAATAAGACCAGTTTCTGGAATGCACATTTTTGGAGAAAAAGAAAGTCTTTAAAAGGTAATTTACTATCTTACAATTTTCATGAGACCAAAATCAAGCTGTTCTGCGACTATGGATAATTACATAATAAGAGAATCTGATGAGCACTGACTCTGGGCCCAGCTCCACTCCGGGTTTTTTTTCACTCGTTCACTTATTTAAAGGAACTATCATTTAAACACCTCAGATTGATCTCTTACCTCATATAGAATACCCTGAACAGAACTGATCCTAAAAGAATTATCTTTCCTATTCATAGCATTCAAAAATGTTGGCCTAAAAACATTTTTCATTATTTGATCAGTTTAATCAGGATTCACTAAATATCTCTAAGTCTCAATTTTCCCAACAAAGCCTAAAATAAAATATTATTGATCACATGTTACAGATCAGGAAAGTGAAGATTAGAAAAGGTTAAATGACTGCTGAAAAATAAAGGAGCAAATATATGAACCCAGATGCCCCTGATGCCAAAGCCCATGGATTTCCTGCAGTGCCATGTACCTGAGGTAACACTGAAACAGGAAGTGTTTAATTAAAGTTTATAGAATAAAGAAAGAAGGGAGGGAAAATGAAAGGAAGGAAGGAAGGAAGGAAGATGGATGGTAGGAAGGGAGGGATGGAGGGTGGGAGGGAGGAAGGGAGGGAGGGGAGGAAGGGAGGGAGGGAAGGAAGGAATAACCTCCCAAAATAGGAAAACTAACGTACTTGAAACAAATACATAATAATACACGGCAACTTCAAGCTGTAAACTAAAGAAAAACAAAATTTTATTTTCCTGGAGTTGAATGGTCAATTGGTAAATTCCTTCATTCATTAAATGAACTGTGCTGCATCTTGACACAAGTCCACAGGGGGTGGGAGGGCAGTTTCTGCTTGCACCCTGCTCTAGGAATCCAACAGGGAGAGGTCTCAGGGACACATAATACTTACATCTGGCTTAGATGCTTATCAGGCTCACTATTTTCTACAACTACCACTCCCCCCCCCAGCCCCATTTCCAAGCATGGTGCTCAAGTTCCTACACAGTTTGGTCCCAACATACTTCCTATCTGCATCCCCTTCCAGGCCCCGTGCTCTATCAGCACTCAGCTTCTCACCAGTCCCAGAATATGTGCCTCTCCCAGGCTCTGTGCCTTGAACCTCCCCTTTTCTCTGCCTGGAATTCAGCCCAGCTCCACCAGGTGGACTTTTTCTCATCTTTCAACGTCCAACCTAATTATCGGCTCCTCTGTGACACCGGCCTCAGATTTCCCTGGGAGACTCAGTCCTTCCCTTCACTATGGCCTCAGGCATCCTATTACCTCTATTACGGCAGGCATCAGAGGGCACAGGATCACTCATCTACATGCCTGTTCCACCACTGATTTTTGAGCTCTGTTCAAACAGGAAGTATCTTAGGACCTTTGTTAGCACCTCACTGGACTTAGCCTAAAACCTGGCGATTATACTGCTTTACCTTCTTACGACTTTAATCCGTGCCTTCCCCCACCTCCTCCACAGCAACTGGGTCAAAGGAAGCTGTACTGGAGAAGAAATGAGATGTGTTTCTGTTACACCCAAAAGTGGAGGCCAAGCAATGATGAGAACTTTGCCTTCTTTGCCTGGCTTATTCCTACCCTTTCTTCAACACTGACCTCCTCCACAAAGCCTTCCCCAGACCTGGGTAGAACTTGTGCACACCCTGCCCATCGGGTCAGGACTAGTTAGGAACTACCTACAGAACCATGTACAGTGGACCTTTGAACAACACGGGGGTTAGAGGGGCTGACCTCCGTGCAGTCGAAAATCCATGTAGAACTTTTGACTCCCCCCAAATTTACTAATAGCAAGAACCACAAAAGATCACTTTTTACTGCCCTATACAATTTACTGGAGAGAGGAAGTGCTCAGTGGAGGTGATTAGCATCACAGGTGTGTGAAGTGGATGCTTGCAACATGTGAGCCCACCGCAATAGCAACGGGAGGTGGCTACAAAACTGCCACAGGGGTACAGTGTGTACTACAGTTAATTTCATGCATTTATGGTTTAATACTGTGTCTTTACCTTTGCTTACATTTGTCTCTACTGAGAATGGTGCCATGTATGATCTATAAGTGTGCATGAAAGTTTTGATAAATGCTAACTTTTTATGATGGATATGTGTAAATTTTATGGCAGTAAATGATAAAAAGACTATTATCTACATCTATTTTATGCACTCATGACATACCTAACTTTTTCTTATTTTTTTCAATATTTCTAGGCTTTGTGATTCATCTATGAGTTTTTTCAAATTGTTGCAAATCTCCCAAATATTTTCCAATATAGGGGCGCCTGGGTGGCTCAGTCGTTAAGCGTCTGCCTTCGGCTCAGGTCATGGTCCCAGGGTCCTGGGATCGAGCCCCGCATCGGGCTCCCTGCTCCGCGGGAAGCCTGCTTCTCCCTCTCCCACTCCCCCTGCTTGTGTTCCCTCTCTCGCTGTGTCTCTCTCTGTCAAAAAATAAATAAAAAATCTTTAAAAAAAAAATGTTAAAAAAAATTTTTCCAATATATTTATTGAAAAACATGCATGTAGAAGTGGACCTGCATAGTTCAAACCCATGTAGTTCAAGGGTCAGCTGTACTGGGAACAGAAGGCGGGTTCAGCCAGCTGTCACTCTGAATCTATCAATACATCAAGTGTAAAGGCTAAAACCTCAGCCAAGAAGAGAGCCAGCAATTCAACCCAGGAAAAGTGAGTGTGCGTATAACCAGAGAATCAATGACCAGCTGCCAGGTTAAAAGTTAAGAGCCAAGAGAACAAAATGAAGATTTGAGTACAAGACAGGAAAGCTCAAACAATTCAAGAAATGCTATCTCCTGTATGTGATTCCTTGAAGAAACCAGAACCAGATACATCCCATCTGCTTCTATGGCAATTGGACAAATCTTTATTACAGAACCCTCTTAATAGCTCATAACTGTTTATGCATCAACCACTCCCATGTGTGTGAATTACTTGAGAGCAACAATCTCATCACCTCACCCTCTATATCACCAGCACCTAATATGGTGCATAGGCCTTCAGAAAGGGGAAGGAAAGAGAAGAAGAGAAAAGGAAACAGGAGAGAAAGATACAGGAAAGAAGGGAAGGGAAGGAAAGGGAGGGGGAGGCAAGGAGAAGGAGAGGGGAGGGAGATGCCAGGGGAGGGGAGCGAAGGGGAGGGAAGGGAATATGCTTCTCAAAGTTAACATGGTATAAGAATGCTTGGTTTCAGCCACCTCCAGCTACAAACCAGTTCCTCCAGTGTTCTCCATATTTGCCAAGGATACCATCAACGACCTTGCTTCACTGACCAAAGCCTAGGTGTGATCTCACATGCTTCTCTTCACCTCACCCTTCACATCGAATTCACCAGCACAGTCTTCAAGCTCCCAAGTAGAAAGCAGATCCAACCCTCCCCACCACCATCAACACTCCATCCCTCTCCAGGTCCCTACTGAACTCCCACAGCAGCCTCTTAGCTGGCCTTCCTGCTTCCTCTCTAGCTTTCCCACAAAAGCCAAAAGGTTATTCAAATTTTTTTTTATTTGAGTGTAGTTGACACACAACGTTAGATTAGTTTCGGTTGTACAACTTAGTGATTCTATTTCTTTATATGATGCTATGCTCACCACAAGTGTAGCTGCCATCTCTCACCATACAACGCTTTTACAGTATTACTGACTATATTCCCTAGGCTGTACCTTTCGTTCCCATGACTTATTCATGCCATATTTAAGTGTAAATCATAATATATCATTTTGCTGATCAAAATTCTCTGATGGTGTCTCTTAAACCTTAGTCCAAAGTCAAAGTCATTGCAGTGGCCCACGGGGCCCCGTGTAATCGGAGCCTGCCTGCCCCTCTGATCTCACCTCCCTTGACCGAACCTGGAGCACCAGGGTCTAGCCACACGACCTTCACTGTATTCCTTGAACATATTACACTCTCCAACTCAAAGACTTTGATATTGTGTCTTTGTATGATTGCCCCTTCATTCAAAGTGTCAGCTTCTCAGAGAGGGTTTCCCTGGCATCCCTAGTGAAAGTAGACACACACACACTCACACACACAAGCATATACACACATACACAACACTCACATGCACACACATGCACAATTATATACAATCACACCCAAAACATACACACATACACCCACATGTACGCACATTCATATACACACACATACACACACACAGGTTGAAGCCATCATAAATGTAAAGTTAAGAGTCAGCTGCACCTTCCAGGCTGGTTCCTACTGAACGTTAGATGTTTCATTTGTCCCCCCAAAAAATGGCATTCTTTACTGTAATCTCTCAAATTTTATGTATCAGCGGAAAACTCTGTCTTGGTTTATGAGCTAGGATAACCTTAGGAACACAAGGCATTTTTCATGTTTTTCAAAGTAGTCTGGAGAATTGTGTTTTAAGCTCCATATTGAGTTTTATTTAGTTCTGTGGTCTCTCCCCAAAACTGGAGCACGATGCTCACTTTGACAGCCCGGATCTTACAAGGACTGAGAAATGGCGGCTTGAATTTTGGGCACCTGAGAGTTGCATGGGACTGTGCAATTCTTATAAACATTACAGGTCTTCTGGAGCCTATGAACTGCTTCCATTTAAACTCAAAAGCCCCATGACACGGTTCCCGGGGCCTGTAAACCCTGTGATACTAGCCATAATAACTCCCCTGGCAAGAAATAAGCTTCACTTCCCCCGGCCTATAAAGGACCTTGCCTGACCTTTAATATCAATCAGAGGTAACATGGGCCTGGGAAAGCCCAGGGCTGGGGCCTGAGATGGGGAGCAAGCGTGGCACCCCCAGACCTGCAGCTTTGCCTGGGAGCCCCGCAAATGCTGTAGGCACACCTGCTCCCTTGGTGGGAGCGCCTGCAAGCTTCCCTGTCCTCATCTTTGCGGAGCAGACATGACTACCAACCCTGTGGGGCTGAGTGAGGATCTCAAGGCTTCAGTGCTGGTTGGTGGGAAAACTATCCTGTGCCAAAGACCGTAAGGAGGATGAGGCAGCCTGGAACCCAGGGTTTGACCAGGGGGAGAAGCCAAGCTAAAGCAGTTTAAATATGTGATGGTAGGTAACATGGATGGTAATTTGGGGTCTGGCAGATGAATGGTGCTCCATAAATGTTAATCTTCCCTAGAGATTCATGGACTCACAGAACTTATGCAACCTTAGGATGACCATATGACCCAAATGACTTGGACAAAGCTGGTTTAGAGCTATTGTCCTGGAATAATTATTCCTTTCACCATTAGCGGTACACCAGATAGCACAACAAAGCACAGGGTTACCTCGGCCAATGTTCTCACTTGTGCAGAAGAGAAATGTGCAGCCCCCAGGGAAGAAGAGGCTTGCCATAGCTGACCTCCCCTGACCTCCCCCCACCCTGGAGAAATGCTGGCATCCATAGCCTCCTCTGCTCTCTCAGTGCTTCACCACCTGGCCCGGGCCTCTTCTGGGCCCACAGTCTGTGTGGGTTTCTGGTGGTCAGAAGCACCCTCTTTCTGAAACAGCTTGAATCACTGATAATGAGATGTGTCTATGGCAGTGGCAATCCGGCTCAGTGAACTGACCAGACTGTGGTGACATTCATCATTTACTTAGATCTACAGCAACCTCTGGACCCATCTAGACTGAATAATTAGGACTTATTTGGAGGCTAGTAAAAAGCAAAATGAACCTTTTAGCATAAAGGTGAGTTCCAGTCCTTTTGCATGTCAAGTCCAACGTCAGATTCTTACCTACACTCCACTAAAAAACGTGAGTTCAGGAGAGATGGACAGGTTTGTCTTCGCAGCAAAGCTTGAAGAAAAACAGGAAGTGATGCAGGAGGGGAACAAGAAAGGAAGTGGTAATTCTATGAGATGAATTAATTAATCCTTGGTAACTCTAGGAAGTAGATACCATCATCTTCACTTTCACAGATAAGGAACCAGAGGTCTGTCAAGTTTACTCAGTGTGATAGTCTTTGATGTGTCAGCACATCTAGGCTAGTTATTCCATCAAACACAAATGTAGATGTTGCTCAGAAGGTATTTTGTGATGTGATTAGGGTCCATAATCAGTCGCCTTGAAGTGAAGAGAGATTATCCCAGATAGTCTGGCCTGGCCTGAATCAGTCAGTGGAAAGGTCTTAAATGCTGAGCTGAGGCTTCCCTAAGTCAGAAGTCCAGCTTGTTGATTTCAGTGTCAGCTCCTGCCTGAGAGCTCCAGCCTGCCCAGCCCACCTGCACTACAGACATCACATCTACCTAGCCAGTCCCCACAATCATGTAAGTGAACCCCCTACAATGAGTCTCTTAATATATACCTCCTCCTGGTTCTGCTTATTCACTTAAATTGTTACTAATGACACCAAGATAGAACACAGTGTAATCAGAGTGCAAGCTCAAAACCATGTTCTGGTTCCTTGGGTTGATTCTCTAAAATTCTTTCTCTCCATTTGGGGAATTGTTCACAATCTAATGATAGCCTCATACTTGTACGACCTGCTGATAGAGCACTGCCTTTTGCTGATACTGGTCAGTTATGGGCAAAACGACCAAGCCTCAGGTCGGGGAGTGGATGAAAGAAACAGGTGAAGGGAGAGGAGGGAGGAAGGAGAATGAGGACGAACATTTATCAAGTATTTACTACATACATATCCAATATTGTCAAGGATTTTCATGTTCTTTATATAATTTACTAATTGTAAAGACTGATTGCTAGGTTATTGTTCAAAGATATTCACACCCTCCCTCAAGTGTCTGTGGGAGTATACTTTCCTGTCCGTAACTTTGGTCTTAGACACTTGACTTTCTTTGGTTAGTGGGATGTTAGCAGATGGAATACAAGCAAACACTTGAAATGTGCTTAAGTAATACGGTGTGCCTTCATATATCCCTAGCATCACAATGACGAAAATATACTCTGTTTGGCTCACTGATTCAAGGAGGATGAGATTCATGGAGCAGACCTTATGTTAACCTGTAACTTAGCACCAGTGAGCCAAACCCAGTCTAGGTCACCAAACCCCAGCCGACCTATAGATATGCAAGTTAAACCAATGCTTATTTTGTATGGCATGAAGATTTTGTGTTGTTTCTTATGTAGCAATAACCGATTGACACACCAAAATAATAAGAGGGAAATAATTTCTACCTATCAGAGCCACGTGAAAAGTTTAGAGTCTTGATACAAAAGGTTAATCCAGGAACTAATGATAAAGCTGGATTGGGGAACTACAGTCAGGATCCAGAAAGTGGAGGCTATAGTTTTAAATCTCCTTTCCAGGCAGCTATGGTCTCCTTCAGGTCACAAGACTAATGAAGAGTAGAGACAGTCAAAGTCACATAAATTTAGACATATTTGCCATGGGGTTCTATAGAGAAAAGAGAAAAGGCTGTTATATTACACAAATTCTCAATATTTGCTGATTACACAAGACCTTACGAATTTTCAGTACCCTCCCTTACTGTGTACTACTTAAAATACATATATATATATATATATATATATATATATATATATATATCCCTTATTAATTAGAAAAGGATTTATGGAGTGGCTAAAACCCTAGGTCAGGATATTCAAGCCCAAAACTAATATGGTACCTAAAGAGTTGCTGCAGAGGTAAGGGGGAGCCTCAGCAGGCTTTACTCCCATGCATCCCCATCCTAAATTCAACCAGAGCAACCACATTTTTAATTATTTTATGCCACAGGATTCTGCATAAAATTCTACTGGAACAGAAGTGAGCCCTGGCCTGACCAGCCCCACAGTAAAGATGACAGCAGAAATCTCTAAAACACACAACCGAAACTAAACTCATTGTTTTTGCCCCCCTAAGACTTCCTTGGTTCCCCTTCTCAGAGATTCTTTTTTTTTTTTAAGATTTTATTTATTTATTTGACAGAGAGATAGACAGAAGATCACAAGCAGAGGGAATGGCATAGGGAGAGGGAGAAGCAGGATCTACACTGAGCAGGGAGTCCGATGTGGGACTCGATCCCAGGACCCTGGAATCATGACCTGAGCCGAAGGCAGACACTTAACCATCTGAGCCACCCAGGCACCCCCCTTCTCAGAGATTCTCACCACCGTTTATCTTCAGCTGAGTAAGCCAGCAACCTGGAAGCTACATTTATCCCTACTTACCATTCCCATCTCTTCTGTCTCCTAAATAGATGACAAATATATGTATCTCCATCTACTTGGACTATCACCATCCTGTTCTTGCCACCATCCCTTACCTAACTACTCAAACTCTTCCATCATTCATTTATCTACCTCTAACTGATGCCCTCTATGAGACCTAGACCCCAAGATGGCCTCTAAGGATCTTCACCTCCTGGTGACATCCTTTCCCTTTGTGTAACCTCATCTCCTTGAGTGTCTTGATCCTAACCAACAAAACACAGCAAATGTGATGAGCTGTCACTTCCATGAATAGATTACATAGGACTCTGGCTTCTCTCTTCCTAGTGGACTTCCACCCTTCTGGTTTTGTTGAAACAGGCTGCCATATTTGAGCTGCCCCATGGAGAGACATATGATGAAGAACTGAGTGTGGCTTCCAGATGAAATCCAGCAGGGAACTGAGGTCTGAAGTCCAATAACCTGGAAACAATCAAATCCTGCCAATAGCTCCATGATCTTAGAAGCAGATTCTCACTGAGTTGAGCTTTCAGATGAGCCCTCAGCCCCAGCCAACATTTTGATTGTAGCCCCATGAGAGACACTGAGGACCCATCTAAGTCATGTCTGGATACCTGGCACACAGAAATTGTGAGGCAATAATGTATGCGGTTTTACCCCACCGACTGATCATTTGTTACAGCAATAGATAACTAATACCTCCTCCAATGCACACTTAACATGGCAGCCTGAGTGATAGTTCTAAACACAGACTTGGTGATGACCTTCCTCAGATTCAATCCCTTTCTTAAATGTCATAGGAAGCAAAAAGTGGCATTCATCAGGTGGTTGTGTTGATGCTTTCATGTGCTAGCTCATCTAACCATTCAGCAAAGTTAAGGTTACTAACCCCTTTTTTAGATAAGAAAACTGGAGGATTAAGTAACTTACGCAAACTACACAACTAGAAAATGACAAGTCAGAACTTGGACCAAAATTGTCTGGCTTCAAAACTCTCCTGCTACACCTGTGCTTCCACAAAACCCAAAGCATCCTGATTCAGAATTAGGGTGATACTAAAGCCAGCCTAAGGGATGGATGGGCCTGATATCCTAGGAGAAGAGGAAGTCCAGTAAAACTTGGGGGAGGAGAAAACTGGAATGTTTCTGCACAATGTCTGACTTAGGAGAGTTTTACTGATAGCCTCAGAAAAATGGAAGTTCAACAAAAATAAGCTTGTTTATTGTTAATTCCAGGGCCCTTGGAAAAATGGAAGTTCAGCAAAAATCAGCTTGTTTTTTGTTAATTCCAGGGCTCTAAACTTCAGTGGACTTTGTGAGAGGTGTTTGAAACTCAGTGGTAAAATTCCAGAGCCAGGAGTCTGTGGGTTCCTTGTCATAGGGCTACCCTGTTGGACAACTGTCTGAAAGAGATCTCCTAGTGTAGAAGGTACAGACACCTATCCTGTCCTATCTCAGCTTCAAGTGTCCCCTGTGGCAAGAGTAAACCCTCCTCTTACCTCACCATTAGACACTCTGGCGGAAACTTGAACCTCCTAGAAGTATCCCATTAACCTCACAAATCCCCCACATACCAGAAGTTGCATCAGCCTTTAAAAACCAAAAGGGCAGAGGGGAAAAGCTCACAGAAAGCTTACAAGGATGTTGAGGTGTCACAGGCGTGTTCGTAGAGACGAGGCCTTTGACAAATTGAACATGAGTCTCTAAGAGAGGGAAGAGCCAAGAAGTCAACCTCTTCCTCCCCTCAGATTTATGAATCTTCCAGCTAGAGGCAAAAGCATCTCTCCATCAAGATCAAAGCTCAGAGAGGTGAGAAGAAAGGCAAGAAGACCAGAGGTTCCCCTGGGATGGAAGCATGTCTGCTTTATGTAACATACATGGTCTGTGTTCTAGAAGGCACGTTGCAAAGGAAACCCATTTAATAGTCCTCATAAAATAAATACTTCCTTTGCATTAAGAATACGAAAAGATGGATATGTTCCTTGCTTGGAATGTATAAAGCAAAGGTTAAAAGTTCCACCATGTTTTCTGCTCATGGAAAATCACTTTTGATTCATCAGCCCAGAGTCCAGATATTTTCCTGGAAGAATCGAACTTGGAAACAGAGAGTATTTGCAATACTTCAGCTGCCTCAGGCTGTTGTGTCAAGGTACTTAATGTGTAAGGGCGTTTCTAGTCATCGGAGTCAAAGCAGGTTCCCAAGTTGGGCTGACGAGATAATAGCCATGGCAGAGCCTTAATCAGTTACAGAACTCCGTGATGTGCACCCTTAGAAGACTGCATAAATGCCGCATGATTCACAGACTCATTGATATTCCCTTTTCAATATTTGCTATTTGGTGTGATGGTCATGAGTGGAAAGCGATTAGGCAATGCTGTGTTTATGGAAAAAGAACAAAGGCTGAGAAAAACCAACTTCTCAGTTCTAAGAAAAGAAACACCAAAAAGGAAATGAAAATATCAAAGGGCCGTTCGTCCCATGATGCATATTTCAGCCAAATGCAGCCACGTACCAAGGGCTGCTCAGCCTGGTCTGAGGAACACCTCATTCCTCGACATTTACAGAATTTGCAAAGGCTGCACGAGGACAAAAAAAAAAGCCACATCAGGATCCAGAAGATGAAGCACTGAACTGGGATAGGAGTCAAAGGCATTGCTCCTGATCTGGATCCATCTCTTCTCTTAACCCATCTGTAAAATGGGACTGATACTATTTATGTTGTCAAAATCACTTCATTATTTAGCCAGTCCTTTGTTTCTTTCAGTCACTCTAATGTGTAAGGCACTGGGTACAAAAGTGAATGCCCATAAAGGGTTCCCAGTCAGCAGGGATGATGAGACAGGTACGTGGAAAATAACATTCTCACTGAGCGTGATAAGTGTCATTTCAAATAACCAGCCAGACGAAATGGTGTCATTGGCAGCCAGAGATGTAGTACCGAACCAGCAACCTCCCCTCCCACAAAAGCATGAACTGTGAAGGCACGTCTTTTCTTTTCCCACCCCATTCATGGTACCATCCTCCTTCCTTACTTTTTTCTTGTGGCTTAAATTTCCCCCTTTGTTTTATGTTTATTCTCTCTAGAAATATTGTCTAATCTTTGTAAATTCTTCCTCGAGCAAAGAGGGTTATAAATGAAGGGACACGCGCCTGCCTGGGAGAAGCCTCCATAAACTCGTGCTCGACTGTAAGTGACTGATGGATGCATGAGACGTGCACAGCTGGAACTGCTGGACACCATAAAGCAGTGTGGTGCCTGTCGTGATGATGATTATCTTCATGCAAAATATTTCCACTTGTATCTTGATACAAGTCCACAGAATGGAGATTTATATAAATCTTTCCTCACAACAGATCTAACGGTGGTTCTAAGCTACAGCAAAACAAGCTACATATGCCCAGGACTGGGGTAAACTGGAAACATTCACTGGGTCTCAGGCTCCCCTTGTGGCTCACCTCAATGTCCACCAGGTGAATCTACTTCTCCAGACACCCATATACCCCCAAGACAGAACCCCAAGCCCAGTCCCCAGGCTCTGAGCTGCCTTCTGTTCTGAGACAAGGACCTGCCAGAATCTTCTTCCTGGAACAAAGGCTGTAAATAAGGGAACAGATAAACACATGCCCCCCCTCCACCCCAAACACTAAGGGGCAAACCAACCAATCTCAAGCTGGTCCTGAGCCAGAAATCCTGTCTTCTCTGGTCTGCCTCTCTGAATATTACTTATCTTCAAAGCCCAGTTCAAAGGCCACAGCCTCCATAAGGCCTCCCTCCCCACGTCCCCGCAGCATGGTCGGCCACCTTCTCCTTGCCCCCAGCCCCTGTCACAGAATCACTGCATTTTCTCTGCACTCAGTGCTTCCTCTGACAGGCTCCTGGAAGCAGGGACTGTTCCAAACCCATTTGACTCACCCCTGGGAGCCCTTCCCCAGCAACGAGCAAGGTGTCCAGAATTTGCTCCAGGAATCCTTATGAAATCACTTTTTTTTTTTTTCCAGTTTTCCTTTTCTTTCTTATAACTACTTGGCTAATAAATAACACTAAAACTCTTCAAAGGGAAGAATCATCACATATTATGTGTCAAGCCAATAAGCAGGAACATCTGTTGTCTTTAGCTGAGTGTGAGAACACAGGCTACAAGGACCCATTTCCTTTTTCCTGGTGGTGAAGAGGGAATAGTACAGGGTGGCCCCAAAGGGCTCCGAGTTCGAATCCTAACTCCATAAATTTAGGATTTGTGTGATTCTTTGTCTCTGATCTTCTTTGGTTCTGTTTTATCATCTGCAAAACTAGGAGTATGAAGGATTGTAGGGAAGATTTAAGAAAACACATTAGAGCCCCCAGGCCCTGGAACACAGTGGTCACTCAATAGACGTGGCTTCTTTCCATCCCCCAAATGAAGAAACCAAACTAATCCCATCCTCCTAGGAGATGGGGGGAAAATATATGAAACGGAATCGAGCAAAGTCAGAAAAAGCAAGCACATTTGTATGAAGAGCCCTTCCTGCTCATGTAAGTATAACTGAATAATTCATGTTTGCACCTAAGGCAATTAAATGGCCAAGGTCCACAGGCATCCATCTGTGCTTTAGACACGGGAATTTATATTAAATTTTTAGCATGCTTAGGATACATAATTCTAAAACTAAATAAGATTGAACTAATGATGAAAAGCATACCATTTTTTAAAAGTCAAATTTTGAATGTTTTTCTTAACAGAGCATTAGTGTACTGCTCTCTCTATATATGGGACTTGAACCATCCGCTCTATTTAAAAAAAAAGAAAAAGACATAACGAAAAGAGGTCCAATCATAATTTGTAGTAAGAAAAATTGCATTCCTCCTGCCCTTTGCACAGGCATAGAGCCATCAAAGTGTTATGCCATAAAATTTAATTTTTGAGTCTTGAATGATTTACAGTGGAGCAGAACTTATAAATCAGAACAGTAACCATTGCTATGAATAGAGATGTATGTTTTTCCAAAATGTCTAAATGAAATACTTTAAAACGCGCTAAAAGACCTGCACAGTTTTCCAAAGGCAGCCATAATTGAAGTTAATCATACTTGTTTGGACAGAAGGAAACTCACTGACACCTGGGCACCTCCCCCTCCTTGAGATGAAGAGATCAAACAGTCATCATCTCTTCTTATGAAAGCAATTAATCAGGGCAATATATCATGCTATTGCAGCTCAGTTTCTAGCCTTGTCTGTTAGGTTTATAAACCCCTTCTGATGTCTTTGAATGTGTCTTTAATCAGATGCCATTCTTAAAATAGTTAGGATACCGAGAGCAACATGAAAGCCTCGCCATGCAAGAATCCCTCCCTTCCTTCCACATCCCAGTATCCAAGCCAGCGGCAAGTCCTCAACACTCGGCCACTCCCATATGTCCCGCTGGTCTGCACCCCCCCATCTCATACCTGGGTCACTAACACAGCCTCCCAATTTCCTGTCTGCCTCTGTGGGGGGAGCATACAGGAGTCAGCTGTCCAAAGCATGATGCGCATCATGGTCCTCCCTTTCTCAAAATTCTCCCAGGCCAGGGGGCACCTGGATAGCTCAGTCAGTTAAATGTCTGACTCTTGGTTTCAGGTCGGGTGGTGATCTCAGGGTCGTGGGATCAAGCCCTGTGTCGGGCTCTACACTCAGCACGGAATCTGCGTGGGACTCTCTCTCCCTCTCCTTCTCCTCCTCCTGCTCTTTCTCTTTCTCTCTAAAATAAATAAATCTTTGGAAAAAAAAATTCTCCAGTGCCTTCCCATTGTCCTCAGCACAAAAGCCCCCCTACTCATGGCAGCTTACAGGTTCCCCGGGAGCCTGCGCACCCATAGTGCGCGTCTGTCCCTTCTCACGGATCCTCCCTATTCTGCAGACGTGCCGCTTGAAGCTTACTCCATGGCCCCAAGTTTGTGAAAATTTCTGGATGAACAGATAGAGGTGGATGGATTTAGATATTGTGTACCCAAAATACAGGAAGGGAAAGCAATGAAGTATTAATAGGTTTTATAACTAATGTTTGGGACTTCAGGCAATTTTATATTCTTCTCTACACTTGACTGGATATTCCAAAATCTTAGTTCAAAATGGGAAAGACACCGAACACAGCCTGTTAGACTCCAGAGGGCAGAACTGGAACTCTGAGATGCAAACTCACAAAAGACACAAGGTTCAGGTCTTCAGTGTGCTGCAGAACAGGGATAACTGAAGTCTCCATTCTAAAATTTTATCATCCCCATAAGTCTTTCCCTATAACAGACCAATCAAAACATTTGTTGTCTCTCTCCCCTGAAGTGTGGACAAAGGGCACGTGGCCAGCATGGAGCATAGAGATAGAGGGCAGCTGCTGAGCACAGTCGTCAGAATTAGGGAGAGGGTCTGAAATCATGGGATCCATCAGGCATCTGGAAATATTAATATACACTTAAACGTTTTCATCCCCCCCACCACCAGATTGTAAGCTCCATAAAGGCAGGGATCATATCTATCCATATTATTTGTTCAACAAACATTTGCTGAGTGCCTACTTCATGCAAGCGTTGGTCTAAGTGTTAAGAACACAAGAGTGGAGAAGAGAGACTCGTGGGATTGCATGCTAATGGTGGAGAAAGAAAATAAACAAATTACAAATATTACTAGTGAATGATAGGTGATAGCAGAGAAAGATAGGGTGGCTCTTTTAGGTGGGGTGCCAAAAAACACTTTGAGAAGGAGCCAACGCTGCAGCTGCGACAGGACTGATGGGAAGGAGCCAGCCCCGGGACATTGCCTTCCAGGCAGGGGGATAGTGGGCCAAAGCTCGGAAGGGGTGACCTTGGGGTGTGGGAAGAACAGAATTAAAGCTAGTGTGGTTGGAGCTGGAGGAGGGAAAGGATGAGAGGCAATGGTAGGAGACAAGGTCAGAGATTGATGGGGGCCAGATTATGAAAGGTCTTACCCACTGTGGTAAGGAGTTTGTCTTTTTTCCAAATGCCATGAAAAGCCACTGGGAGATTTGAGGCAGGGGAGTGAAGTGATCTGATCTAGCTTTCTAAAAACTCATTTTGGCTGCTGTGTGAGGAATGGACTAGTGGACACGGGAAACAAACAGGAAGCAATCTCTGAAAAGACGGGGTCTTAGGATAGGATGATGCCACGGAAAGGAGAGAAGGAATGGCTTCCAGGCTGGAGGTGAAGCTGACAGGATCACCAGTCAACCAGGCGTGGAGATCCTGAGAATAAGGAAAAATGGGGATCGAGGATGATTCCCAAGTTTGGAGCTTATTCACAGGTGTGTCCCCAGCACCCGATCAGGTCCTGACACAAGGAGCACTGGGCGATTATTTGAGTGGAAGGATGGATGGAAGGATGGATGGATGAATACACGGATAGAATGATTGTGAGAAGTAGATCCTAGAGCAATTCTATGTGTGGGGTGTGAGGGAGGAGGCAGCAGCCATCTTCCCCAATTCCCAAGGTCCCACCAGGCTTTTTTTTTTTTTTTTTTTGAGAGAAAGAGAGAGAGCGTGCACACACAAGCAGTGGGGGAGGGACAGAGGAAGGGGCAGAGAGAGAATCCTAAGCCGGCCCCACAGCCAGCACGGAGCCCAACATGGGTCTTAATCTCACAACCCTGAGATCATGACCTGAGCGAAATCAAGAATCGGTCGCTCAACCGACTGAGCCACCCAGGCGCCCCCCACCAGGCATTTTCTGGGGGGCTTTATAGGGATAGCAGTGGGGAGGACATGACCTCAGAGCAGGTGAGATCATTGATGCCACAGAGTGAGACAGACCTGTATTTAAGATCTAGCTCTGCCACTCACTGTGTGTCCTTGTGTGACTTTGCTAGTCTCTCTAAGCCTCAGTTTCTTTATCTGTAAAATGAGATCATCGATTTAACCTCACAGTCCTGCATCTGCTGCACGTGGTTTGTGTGGTCGTGGGTGAGCCCACCGAAGCACTCTGAGCCTCATTTTTCGTATCTGTCAGATGGAACAAATGACCACCACTAGCTGTCTCACAGGATGCTTGGCAAGTTCAGTAACACAACAGGTTGGTACAGAGTACCCTCCGGGTCACCCCTCCGGAAGTCGCAGGCTGGGGCACAGCTCCTCCATGACATCTGGGCCAGCAGAGCCGAGTGAGGGAGAAGGATGCCCGGAGACCAAATCAACCTCCGGACTTGCATGGAGGCACAATTCCCTTTTCCCCGAGTCCCACAGGGCCATTATTCCTGACTGTCATGGTTGCAAAAGAGGCAGGGCTGTGTCCCACAGGTATCTGTCAGGATGTGAAGAGAAAAGGTTTTTAAAAGCCAGAAAAGAGAGATTTGGGAGGCCTGTGTGGTGTTCCATACAGCCTGTGGGAAGAGCTCTGTATTGTGAGCACTCCAGCCCTAATTGAGGATGACGGACTGGATAAATGTATTTATAGCTGCAAAACCCAGAGCTTTCTGGCGTGTTCCCCATCCTGTTCTAAATGCCCCACACCTGAGGCCCACTGGGCAGGCGGGCAGTGGGGCAGGGAGGTACCAGAGAGCAGGAGAGCCAGAGGACCAGATATAAATCCCATCCAGACTTCCTTTCCTAAACCCAGGAAATACCAGTCAATTTATATCTCATCATCTTAACCCTGCAGGTCTGGTTAATGGTTTGACCCGTGTATTCTCTCCTTTTCCAAAATCTTGTCCCGTTCCCTCTTAACTTGATTTACTCAACTTACTTCAGCTGCTGACTTTGGCAGCTTTTCCAGCTCTCCACCGACCGCTGCATGCGGGCATCACCCCGAGCGGGTTCCACTGTAGCGAGGGCTCAGCGGCTCTCCCTCCGAGCTCCAGAAGGTGCCCGCCCTCCTAACTCGCGCTGGAAAAACACCCTCCCCCGGACCCGCCCCTTCTCACTTTCACCGCCCAGGCACACTTTGGGGCGCAGCATGAAAAGCCAGGCTAAAAGGGGCTTGTATTTTTACACCATATTTGAGTTAGCTGTTTTATCTGGACGTGAACCTGAGCAGGGAGACGAGGGGGAGAGAGAGGGGCTTTATGAACTCAAAACCAAAATAGACCGTCCAAGCGAGGCTGAGTGAAGTCACTGAATGTGCCGTGGAAAATACTTTCAAGGCATTTTATAAATTTTGCACCCAAAAAAATGCCCCAGCCAAGTTGGACTAGCTGCTTTCAGATATTCAAATCCTCCATTTTTCCATGATTTTCCTTATGGCTTAGGGACTTAAGAAAACAATGAGAACGTGTCCCAAAAAGTTAAAGGAACATGGCACGTAAGCTCACTTTCCTACAAATGAGCCACAAAAATTAGAGGCTCTGCGAAGAAAGTGACCTCAGAATTCTCCCTCCTTCTTCTCCCTTACCTTCTCTTCTTCCTCTTCTCACCACCACCATTAACATTAATTGACCATATCACCAATGGTTTCGGCCTCCTGGGCTCCTGGTTCTACTCATGCTTCAGGGGTGGGGGTTTGGAGGGACATTGTTAACCCTGAAACCAAACTCAGCATCTTTAGTGGTTTTCCCTGAGAAGTCTGCTCACCGCAAAGATGTCCTGAGTTTAATGGCATCCACTGGCTTGCCGTGTCTGTGCATGTCTCCTCTCTCACACCCCCTCAATGGAGGGCACCCCCAAGCCCCACATCTGTGTCCTCTCTCCAGGGCTTTCCCTCCTTATGGCTCGCCTGCTCTCTCTCAGCCCTCCCCTCTCAGGTATCCCCACCCTGTCCTCCCCACCCCACAGCCCTGGCTGGACACCACTCACCCCCGTGACTCTCCCAGTCTCCGACCCCACCACCCAACACGTGCTCTGCTTCCCTCCACCAAACTTACTTCTTTCTTTTTGGCTGAGACAGCTGGCTTGACCCAGGTGGCCGTCCTCGCTCTGGGACTTGTTAGCTGTGTGATGTTGAGCAAATAACTTAAACTTTCAGAGACTCAGTTTCCTCTGCTGCAAAATACAAACAATAATATTTATCTCACAGAGTATGAAAATAAGATGCAAAAAAAGCCTATGTGAAACTCTTAACACAGTGGCTGGAACATTTCTAACGGTTCACTAAATAAAAGTTGTTGTTTGGCTTATTACCTTGTATAAATACTTGAGTCTAGTCATACCTTTTTTTAAAGATTTTTATTTATTTATTTGAGAGAGAGAGAGAGATAGAATGAGCGGGGGGAGGGTCAGAGGGAGAAGGAGAAGCAGACTCCCCACTGAGCAGGGAGCCTGACATGGAGATCGATCTCAGGACCCTGCGATCATGACCTGAGCCGAAGGCAGATGCTTAACCGACTGAGTCACCCAGGCGCCCCTAGCCATACATTTTCTACTATATCACAAGCTTCTTAATATAAGGATTAATACATTGAGTCTCTCACCACCCTACCTAGAAATGACGGGACACATTTACGTGCCAAGTCACGTGCTTACTGCTTCATATGTTTGTGATGGTCGGTTTTATGTGTCAACTTGGCCAGGCTACAGTATCCATCCATCAATCAAATACTCAGATAGGTATTGCTTGAAGGTGTTTTGTAGATGTGATTAACATCCATAAATCAATTGCCTTTAAGTAAAGGAGATTATCCTAATAACCCAGACGGGCTGATTCAGCCAGTTGAGAGGTCTTAAGAGTAGAATTGAGACTTCCAGAAGAAGAAGAAATTCCACCTGTAGACTGGAGCATCGGCGTCTGCCTGAGAGGCTCAGCACCTACTACCCAATGGTCTGCCTGGGGACTTCAGACTTGGCTGGCCCACCTCCACAATGGTGTAAGCCAGTTCTTTGCAATAAATCTCTCTGTCTATATATGTATATATCCATATACAGATAGATAGATGATAGATAGATGATAGATAGATGATAGATAGATGATAGATAGATAGATAGATAGATAGATAGATAGATAGATGATAGACAGACATTTCCTACTGGTTATGTTTCTCTGGTGGAACCCTGATATGATGCATTTTAATATTAGTATATTTTAATATTAGTATCAGTACCAATATGTTACTATTTTGTGTCAACTTGGCTAAGTTATGGTTCCCAGATATTTGGTCAAATGCTATTCTGGAACACTCCAGAGGTGAGGGTGTTTTGGGATGAGATTAACATTTATATCAGTGAACTTTGAGTAACGCAGAATGCCCCTCATAATGTTGTGGGTCCCTTCAAATCAGGTGAAGCCTAACTAGAACAAAGACTGACCTTCCCTTGGCAAGAGGGAATTCCGCCAGCAGATGGCCTTTGACCTTGAACTGCAGCATCAGCCCCTCTTGGGACTCCAGCCTGCTGGCCCACCCTGCAGATTCAGTATTTAACAGTGTCCATAACTGCATGAGCCAATACCTTAAAATAAATTATTTTCTCTGGATATACACATCCTATTGGTTCTGCTTTTCTGGAGAACTCTGACTGATACACAGTATTAGAATGGGTACCCCTAATGAAATTGCTGTCACTATTGGAACTGGCATCAGTATTTAGGACAAGTACTCGCATTGGGAGTGGTCTAGTATTAGCATTAGCCTTATTAGGATTAGAATTAGGGCTGACATCCC
The DNA here is from genome assembly GCF_004348235.1 of Phoca vitulina. NCBI lineage: Eukaryota > Metazoa > Chordata > Mammalia > Carnivora > Phocidae > Phoca > Phoca vitulina. The sequence goes on from NW_022589706.1 coordinate 4,794,330, forward strand.
AGTGGATACTGAAAGCAAGGTAGTGTCCAGGGAAGTGCCTTAGAAACCTGAACTCTAATCCCTATCTGTGAAATATAAGTGTCACTTTCTTCCCACTATCCCCTGCTGCTTCCCAAGTCCAGGGGCTCATACCTGGAAGGTTTCAAAAAATCTTTACCCAAAGTGGATCAAAGTGGAAGATGTACAAAACCCGATTTCCTAGTAGTATGAAAACTTTAAGGAGGCAGACCCTTCAGGACTTTCCTTCAAACTCTGAGTATTTTCATGAGTCCAAAGAAAGTCCATTAAAACAGTTTCCACTGGAGCAAAGAAAAGTCCATGAAGCCGGAACACATAACACATGAAAGTCATCATACATGCGTGTGTAGGTCAAGTATTAAAAGGACAATGTCCTACACAGGAAACATCTGAAACGTGTGATAGGCATGGGCTCCCTGGTAGGTGGACAATCGTGACCAGGCTGCAATATGGCTGTTTGCACCCCTCCACAATGAATAGCCCTGGGATACCCTGTCTGGGATAACAGAGAGAGAGACACCCCCTTCATTTTAAGTCTCATTTTCTCGGTTTGGGGTCTTTTGAGTCCAAAACTTCCCTTTTGTGTCAACAAGGCTTATGCGAGTGTTTAATTTATTATACACCATCTGAAGGCCCAGGGGGAAAAAGTGGGAGGATTTTTTTCATGAAATAACTACATCCCAACTATCAAATTAAATTGAAAATGCAATGTAAAAACAAATAAATGACACCATTGTTGATGTTAGCCCTGATCATTGACAAATATATCTTTCCCCAGGATGAAGAGAAGGTAAGAAAGAAGTAAAGCAATGGTTCTCACTCACATTTTACACACTAGGCACTTGGCGAGGCGAGCTCACACGATGAGTGCAATTCTTTCCTTCTCTCTGCACAAAATTGAGCCAGGCTATCGCCAACCCTGCCATTGTTCACGTAGCGTTCCTCCCCCCAACGACACCACACTCCTCCTTCCCCACTTCTTTGTCCAGAGGACACACATTTTTGGAGAATCAAGCTACATTTCTCAACCATGGCTACATTCAAAAATCATCTGAGATCAGAGTTGCAAGATTTAGCAAATACAAATGCGGCATGGCCAGTTAAATTTGAATCTCAGAAAACAATGAATAATATTTTTAGTATGAGTATGTCCCGTGTAATATCTGTGACATACTCATTCACTGTTGATCTAAAATGCAACTTCAGCTGGATGTTCTATATTTTATCTGGCAACACTCTCTGAAAGGCTTTGCCTTTACCTCTGCCCATCCCCAGAAATTCTATCTTAATTGCTAGAAGATTCCTCCCACCTACACACATATGCACACTTCCATGCTTTTTTCTTCCTGACCTCTCCTTCTTCTGTCTCAGGTACCCTGACCTACTGTGAGCAGCTTAACACTTAAGGTCTATGGGGCAGGATATTTATTGAGATGATAGCGCTTTGTTGCTTCTGTGGGGAAATATTCCAAAAGAATGGCACTACTTCTGTTTTGGTCTCTGCATTTTTCCCTCCCCTCCAAGATCAGTTGAGCCTCTGTGTCCCCTAATTTCAGGGGCCAGACCAGTTCAGAAGTGCTTGCAGGTACTGAGGTCCCTCTGTTTTCCAGGGAAGTGTCTTCATCCAATTAAGTGCAGCTAGCCTTCCCTGAGCGAGGAAGAGGAGAAAGAAGCACATTTGAAGAGGTGGGGGTGCTGCCTAAATGGAGGGTCAGAGAAAGGATGAGCCCCAATACTGGAAAGAAACTATTATTGAAATAGCGTTCTGAGTGGTCTTGCTTCAGCTCTTGCCCTTTGCACTCCCCACCTGCCTTACATATTTTTTTTATTATGTTCAATTAGCCAACTACAATACATCACTGGTTTTTGATGTAATGTTCAATGATTCATTAGTTGCATATAACACCCAGTGCTCATCACAACACGTGCCCTCCTTAATGCCCATCACCCGGTTACCCCATCCCCCCAAACCCCTCCCTTCTGTAACCCTCAATTTGTTTCCCGGAGTCCAGAGTCTCTCATGGTTTATCTCCCTCACCGATTTCTTCCTATTCAGCTTTCCCTCCTTTCCTCTATGATCTTCTGTGCTATTTCTTATGTTCTACATATGAGTGAAACCATATGATAATTGTCTTTCTCTGCTTATTTCACTTAGCGTGATTCCCTCCAGTTCCACTCATGTTGATGCAAATGGTAGGTGCTCATCCTTTCTGATGACTGAATAATATTCCATTGTATATATAGGTACCACATTTTCTTTATCCATTCATCTCTTGAAGGATATCTTAGCTCCTTCTACAGTTTGGCTATTGTGGACATTGCTGCTATGAACATTAGGGTACATGTGCCCCTTCTTTTCACTACATCTCTATCTTGGGGTAAATACCTAGTAGTGCAATTGCTGGGTCATAGGGTAGCTCTATTTTTAACATCTTGAGGAACCTCCATACTGTTTTTTTTTTTTTAAGATTTTATTTATTTATTTGAGACACAGAGATACAGAGAGAGAGAGAGAGCATGAGCAGGGAGAGATGCAGAGGGAGAGGGAGAAGCAGGCTCCCCGCTGAGCCAGGAGCCCGACGTGGGGCTCGATCCCAGGACTCTGGGATCATGACCTGAGCCGAAGGCAGATGCTTAACCATCCGAGCCACCCAGGCGCCCCACTCCATACTGTTTTCCAGAGTGGCTGTACAAGCCTGCATTCCCACCAACACAAACTTAATACCCAAAAAACAAATAATCCACCTACCTGCCTTTTAGAATGAAATTCAGATTACACCATTCATCAGTCAGATTCATCTCGTGTGGCTTCCATCTCACTCCAAACAAAAGGTGAGGCTTGATCTGCCCCAGCGCCATCTGTCCCATCTCCACTCCAGGTCCCTGCTGTTCTCTGAACACCAGGCAGGCTGTTTCACCCTCAGCAGTGGTGGGTCCATTTCCCTCTGCCAGGGACTCTCTGCTTCCAGATAGCCACCAGTTTGTTTTATCACTTGTTTTTCCTCTGGGAAAAATTCAAGGCTCACCCTGACCTCTTCCCAGTACCACCCACCCTTTTCCCTACTTTGCTTTCTCTGTAGCTCCAAACTCTGCTAAGCTGCCATATAACTCATTGCTTTTATTTGTTGTCTATCTCTCTATGATTCTCTGCCACTGAGCATCCTGATGGCAGGAGTTTTCTGTTTCACCTCTCTGTCCCCAACACAAAGGTTAGTGCCTGCTTATAGTAGGCACTCAACAAATAATTGGGGAAAGAAGGAAGGAAAGTGGGAAGGAAAAGAAAGATGGAAAGGAGTCAGAGAGGGAGAGAAGGAGGGAGGAGCCCAGAGATCTAAGATGCCCAGGGTAGTGAGAATGTAAAGAGCCTCCTTCCCAGTCCGAGGAAAGGTAGCAGGACCTTTGAGGGATGCAGATCTCTAGACAGAGGTGTACCCAAGACTGAGCTGATTCCTACATCTAAGTATGCCACTGAATCAATAAAACCTCCAGCTGTGTAGGGACCATGCAGTGCATTAGGGGTAACCATAAGGTCAACTGGCTCTCCCAAAGCTCTGTGTTCCAGAGATGACACCTGGGCTACTCTTAAAAGTCTAGGGAAGAAAAAGCAGAGACACAGAAATGACCAAGTGAGACTGAGTTTTCCACCAGCACATGAAATGGGGGCTTTGAGTCAGATTCAGATTGATGTAGAGAAACTAAAAATACATGATATATCTTGAAAAATCAATTAGTAAAGTTTGTACAGGTTAAATTATATATCCATTAAAAATAGTATAGTCCGGGTGCCCACTTGCTAGCTGAATGACCCTGGGCAAGTCACCTCTCTGATTAGGGAGTATCTCAGCTATAAAATGGGATCATTGTACTTCATCTCTCAGTCAGAATGTGTTAGATTATGCTGTAGTAACAAATAGTCCCCAATTCCCCACATCCTGAACTAACAAAGGCTATTTCTTGATCACATAACATGTCCATTAAGGGTAAGTGAGGAAGCTTTGTTCTTCATATCATTCAGGAAACCAGGCTGACAGGGCAGCCTCCCTCTCAGACATTTCTGGTGGCCATGCCAGAGGGAACATGAGCTCAGGAGGGCCTCTCGATGACAATCAAGTGCCCTGCCCCAGAAATGGCACATGTCACTCTAGCTCGAAGTTTGTTGGCCTAAACTAGTCACAGGGCCCCATCCATCAGGTATGATACCATGTTCTTGGAAGAGAAGGAGCAGGAAATGTTTGGGAAAACATACCATGGGGTATCACAGAGCAAGCGTGAAAATGAACTGAGGGAAAGTGCTTGTCACAGTGCCTGGCACTTTGAAGGCACACTACAAACTGATTGGGTCCTTAGAGTCTGGGAGGGAGGCAGAGATGAAATTCATTTCATGCCCAATCCATAGCTCAGTGACTAACAGGCATTTCTTTAATTGACTGAATAGTCATTGATTAAATTCACTGAACTCTACTATACTTCAGACAATAGATAGCTCTTGCCTTCAAGAGCTCATAGGGGAAAGGGACATAAACATGCATAATTTCAACATAGCTCCACTCCCATGCCTACCCAAGCCTACACCATCAATATTTACTTAGTGCTTTCTGTGTTCTAGGAAAGCACTATTATAGGCCTTGGGGGTATAGAGTAAAAAGAACAGAGAGTCTTTGCCCTCATTCAGCTTACATCCTAAGGGGGGATGAGGAGGCAGAGAGTAAATATTTAATCAAATATGTAAGATCATTTCCTAGCTTAGTATCAGCAAGGGTGTTGTTTGAGGCAGTCAAGAAGACCTACCTAAAGGAAACTTAGGGATGAGAAGAAGATTGCTGCAGAGGATCCAAGCAGAGGGACCGGCAAGTGCAGAGAGCCAGAGGCTGGAGGAAAATAGCTGTATCTAAGGACCAGGAACAAAGTCAGTGTGACCTGGTGCAAGGACACAAGGTGGAGGGATGGAGGAGGAAGGAATGAAAGAAGCCATCATGGTCTTGTAGGCCAATGTTAGGAATTGAGATTTCATTTGAATTATAGCAGAGAGCAAGTGCAGAATAGGTGGGATACAAATTGGGAAACAATCAATAGTGCTTTAGCAACCTAGGTGTGAAATGGCTAATACCCAAGCAGAGTCATCAAACAGCAGTTGGAAACCAAATCTGCAGTTCAAGGAAGAGATTCAGACCAGAGATACGAAGCTAAGAGTCAGTAACAAGTGAAGTCAGAATATGATGTTTTTTCAGAGAACCCTGACTGGCCTCTCTGGAGCTGGCACTGGCCAAAAAGTCAACATTGTGGAAACCAAATAATAAAAGAGATGTTGCTGTGAAGAAGAGCTCTCTTGGGCATGTCACTGCCAAATCAGATGCTACTGTTCCAAATAGTAACTGTATGATTTTGAAGCAGAAACTGGAAAGATGATGACTATGGTCTTACCGTGAAGATGTGTGAATTTCACAAAAGAAAGAATCAGTAATCCGAAGAGGGACCATATCAGTCAGAATAAGCTAGGTTCTGCTCTAATAACCACCAACATCAAACTGTTAAAGCAACAAAGACACATTTTTTTATCACACTGCATATTCATCAAGAATCAGCAGAGGGTTTTGCTCAACAGGGCCACCCTGGAGACCAGGCTAATGGAGCAGCTCCCACCTCAGAGTAAGAGAACATAGTGGGGGTCTTACAGAACAATTGAATATTCCAGCCCAGAGGGTATATATGTCTCTTTCACTCACAACCCCATGTCATCCCTAGTCACAAGAGGGCCAGGAAGTTTAATCCTACTATGTGCCCATTTTCCAACATTTCTGCCTCTTGCCCCCTCATTCCACCATTTTTTACTATAGATAACCCTCAGAACTTTCAGAATGGGACAACTGAAAAAAATAACTCATGATTATATGGTTCACAACACTCTAATTCTCACATCAACCCTACCAACTAGTTTTTATCCTTCCCAATGAGCAGATGTGGAAATGAAGGCACAGACATACTCTGTGACATGCAGAGGACCCCACGACGAGAAGGCAAAGGAACCAAGATTTTAGGGCAGGCACAAATGCAAAGCCACTCCCATCCTTTCCACAACACCACACTACCATTTACGGCCCTACTTTCCCTTTCAAATGAGTTGGCATTTTCATTTCAGGTCCATCCTGGCCAAACCGAAAAAGGAGAGGGGCATACTTAGCAAAATATGTTTAATCAGAGAGAAGGAATAAGGGTAAGAATGCGGAATTGGCTCGATTTTCTTTGGCCATCTTTGTCTTCTATGAGTGGATGGAGAAAGGAAGGGGCACCAAACACAGAGCAGATCAGAGGCCTCTGATAATCCCAGGGAAGTGTATGCTTATTTTTAAAGATTCTACAGGGATTCAGACATGTGTACGCCAGCCCCATCTGAAACTCATGTTTCATGGAGTTGATTCCTTATGAACCGTAAAACAGTTTTCATTTGTCCCTAGTGTTATTTGTAGAAATATGTATCAGAGAGGTCAGAAAATGATTATATAGTCTCTTTTCAAATGGTCCCAATAAGCAGCCTGTTGTATTTCTTGGTTAGGGCAGGATTTCGTTATGTTTCAAGTTCCTGCCAGTTGGGACCGCCTTCATGCAAAGATTTGCACAAGTTTAGCTTTCAGCTAGAACACAGAATTCGTGTCATTTCAGGGATCTGATTTAAACTTTCTGTAATTCAATGGGTTAAGTTTGTTGTACTTATTTGTGAAATATTTTCTGACACCTTATTACAATTACTTTATACCCCCAATTACAACCTGAGTCCTAAGAGAAAAGTCTGATCCATTGGCCTGAGGCCCCTGTGGCATATTCTGCTCTTTCATAAAAAAGCCCCATTTCTCAAGCCTCAAAGATACCACATTCTAAAACAAAAGCTCCCAAGAAGGGCAAACCTTTAGCCAAAAAAAGGACAGAATGTAGAAAAGAGAAACATTAAGTTATAAAGCTTTAATTCATAAAAAGTTTAAACTTCCAGAATCAGGGATTTTTATCTCCAACATACATAACAGTAGAGCAAGGCAAGAAAATGAATGAACCTGGACTGGACCCCTCACCAAAGGCAACTGTCTTTGCACGTTCCACGAGGCAATTTATGAGACATACCTACCAGGTGTTTGAGCAGAGAGAAACTGTCTGTATAGTATGAGGGTTGATCCTTATGTCTCCCTAGTAGCAGTGTTAAATGGAGGTCAAATCTGAAGAGGACAGGCAAGTCATCCCCATATCAGCAATGGAAGGAGTCTTATATACTATAACATCTCAGCTCCTCTGGCTACAGAGGGGGAAATGACATGCTTGAGCTATCTTGGCTTGCCGGTTACCTAGCTAGGCCTGAATCCATGCCTTTCGTGAGGGTTCAAATGAGCCCCTGCTGTGTTCAGTGTTAGTTCCCAGTTGTGACTGACTGCCAAAGTGGCCTTGGATGGTTCCCAGCTCTCTCTGAGCCTAGACTTCCTCATCCGTAAAATGGGGATAGTAACATTTACCTGCATGGAACTGATTGATGGGAGCATTAGAGGAGGTTATATTCCCATAATATACCCTTCATATTGCTGACAACCCACTCTGTGAGATCACAGAAAATGTATGCATTGGTCTCTGTTCCCCATTCCTGGCACAGAGTTCCTAAAACCTTCGTAATTCCTAAATCCCTTGGAATTTCTTGAGTGATAGGAGTGTCTTCTGTTCAAATGAGGTGACTCTTGGTGGGCTCCTGGATGGGGGCTGGTCACCAACAAGACCAAGCCATGATTAGAAGCCCCACTCCCATTCTCCAGCAAGGGGAGAAGGGCTGGAAATAGACGTTAATAATCAATCATACCTGTGTGATGAAGCCTCCATAAAAATCCCAAAAGGATGGGACTGGGAGAGCTTCCAGGCTGGAGAACACGTGGAGGTGTGGGGTGAGCGGCATGCCGGGAGAAAGCATGGGAGCTCCGTGCCCTTCCCACTTACCTTGTCCTATGCATCTCTTCCATTTGGATGTTCATCTGTATCCTTTATCATAGCCTTTAATAATAAACATAAACAGTAGGTAAACTGTTTTTCCTGAGTTCCATGAGCCCCTTTAGCAAATTAACTGGACCCAAGGAGGGGGTAGTGAGAATCTCTGATTTATAGCTGATGAGTCAGAAGCACAGGTGACCAGTTAGACTTGGGACTGGTGTCTGAAGTGGGAGAGGTCTTATGGGATCTGACACCTTTAGCCTGTGGGATCTGACACTCTCCAGATAGACAGTGTCAGAATGAAGTGAAATTGTAAGGCACCCAGTTTGGTGGGGAAAACCCCCACATCTGGCGTCAGAAGTGTTGCGGGTGTGGTAGTGGTGTCAGCAGAAAGGAGAAACATAGGGGGAAGTGTGGGTTTTCCCGTCACACACTTAAAATTACATTGGTCTGTTTATGAGTCTCTCTACCCCGCTTGACTAAGACAGTCTCAGAGAAAGGCCTCCATCTTGTTCCTCTTTGTGTCCCCTGTGCCAGGTGCAGTCAAATATTTGACAGATAAGTAATCAATTAAATGAGGTGTGTAAATTACACACCCCAGGTGTCCTCCAGCTTTTCTTCAATGCCAACTGAAGGTCCATTGCTCTTTGCACTATATTATTCTCATACCTAGCTGGAAATTCCACCTGTATCATTGGCCAGAAGCTCTTTCAACAGTGGGAGAATAAGTTTATATTTAGTCTAGAATTAAATAAGCATTTAATATAGATAAATCTATCATATTCTTTTAATTTAGTAACATTCAAAATAGATCAGTCCAATTTATGTATTTTGAAATTACATAGCATTTATTTTCTATTTTAACAGTAATAAATGACCACTGCATTCCTCACTCTCATCCCTGCCAAGAGCTCTTTCCTACTACAGCTTTCCCTGTCTGGGAGCTCATCTGTCCCTCCTGCAATCCAAGTCCAAACCATTTAAAGATCTCAGTTAAGCCAGCCATCTAAATCCTCTAAGTCAGATGGACTTTTTTCTATAGGAGTGTTAGCTTATGCCCCACAACCTCCCAAGTCGTTATATATTCATTGTGCATTTCTTTAGATCCTACTCAACTCACATAGGCCTCATCTATCAAGCCAGCTTTTAAGTTTCTCCAGGCCAAAGAAGTTTCTTCCCCTGGGGGTTAAAAAAAATGGGAAAAAGACAGTCTCTTAAACAAATGGTGTTGGGAAAACAGGACAGCAACATGCAAAAGAATGAAACTGGACCACTTTCTTACACCATATACAAAAATAAACTCAAAATGGATTAAGGACCTAAATGTGAGACCTGAAACCATGAAAATCCTAGAAGAGAACACAGACAGTAATTTCTCTGACGTCGGCCATTGTAACATTTTTCTAGATATGTCTCCTGAGGCAAGGGAAACAAAAGTAAAAATAAACTATTGGGATGAGATTAAATCAAAATTAAAAGCTTCTTCACAGCAAAGGAAACAACCAACAAAACTAAAAGACAACCTAGTGAAAGGGAGAAGATATTTGCAAATGATATATCCAATAAAGGGTTAGTATCCAAAATAGATAAAGAACTTATACAACTCAACACTAGAAAACCAAATAATCCAATTAAACAATGGGCAGAAGACATGAACAGACATTCCTCTGAAAAAGACATCCAGGGGCACCTGGGTGGCTTAGTTGGTTAAGCGTCTGACTTCAGCTCAGGTCATGATCTCAGGGTCCTGGGATCAAGCCCTGAATCAGGCTCCGCGCTCAGCTGAGGTTCTGTGCTCATCAGAGAGACTGCTTCTCCCTTTCCCTCTGCCCCTGCCCCCGCCCGTGTGCTCACTTCCTCGCTCTCTCTCTCAAATAAATAAATAAATACAATCTTTAAAAAAAAGAAGAAGATATCCAGATGACCAATAGACACACGAAAAGATGCTCAACATAACTAATCATCAGGGAAGTGCAAATCAAAACCACAATGAGATATCACCTCACACCTGTCAGAATGGCTAAAATCAAAAACACAAGAAACAACAAGTGCTGGTGAGGATGTGGAGAAAAAGGAACCCTCGAGCACTGTTGGTGGGAATGCAAAGTGGGGCAGCCACTGCAAAAAGACAGTATAGAAGTTCTTTGAAAAATTAAAAATAAAACTATCCTATGATCCAGTAATCGCACTGTTGGGTATTTACCCGAAAAATATGAAAACACTAATTCAAGGGGATATGAGCATCCCTATGGTTCTTGCAGCATTATTTACAATAACCAAATTATGGAAGCAATGTAAGTGTTTATCAATTCATGAAAGGATAAAGAAGATGCGGTATATATACACAATGGGATATTACTCAGCCATAAAAGAGAATGAAATCTTGCCATTTGCAACAGCATGGATGGAGCTAGAGTGTATTATGCTAAGCGAAATAAGCCAGTCAGAGAAAAACAAATGCCATATGATTTTACTCATATGTGGAATTTAAGAAGCAAAACAAACAAACAAAAAAAGACAAACCAAAAATCAGACTCTTAACTATAGAGAACAAACTGATGGTTACCAGAGAAGAGGTGGGGAGGGGGATGGGTGAAAGAGGTGAAGGGGATTAAGAGTACAGTTATCATGATGAGCACTGAGTAATATAAAGAATTGTTGAATCACTATATTATATACCTGAAACTAATATAACACCATACGTTAATTACACTGGAATGAAAATTTTTAAAAAGACATTCAAATGGAACCAGAAGTCAAGAATATAATATAATAATAACTTATTGTCATTATCCCTTAGCAACCAAGTTGGAAGCAATATTCAAAAGAAGGGGGGAGGGGTCGCGTAGAATCTGCAGTACCTGGTCTTCATCTAGTTAACTGTGTAAAAACATGGGAATTTTTTAAAAGCACAAGGTTCTTGCTTTTTTCTTCAAAGCAACATGGCAATATCCATTGGGAGAATCAAGTCCCTCAGAGTTTCTCATCTTACCACGCCAGTGTTCTAACAGATTCCCCTCCATCCTGACGATGAATACCTTAGTCAGCCTCCCAACAGAAAAACCAAGCAGGGAGAAGACAGAGCAGGACAAGTACAAGCTCTTGCAAGTCGAAATTTAAGCTGCTCTGAGTGTGTGCTAAGTGAGTGATCCCAGTGACAGAGCAGCAAGATCTGAGCCTTGTGGCTCCATCCTGGACCAGGCGGTGAGCAGGGGCTTCAGGCATACAGCCCAAATCACTGGGTACTTCACTCTGTGGGTGAGACATTCCGTCTCCCCAGAATGAAGTGCTCGCTCTCAGGGGAGCTCCCAGCTCTGCCCTGCATGTAACTAGATACACTCAAATTTCAGTTCCTTGTTCTGCTGGTGCAACACTTTATACTTCAACTGTGAGGAATTGAATTATGTAAAAAGAGATTTAAAACAAATTATTTCCTAAAGAATAACTTGAAAGACATAATGTCCTAAGTGAAGACTTTTCTAGATATTCCTGGATTTTTGTTTGCTTCCAAAGGCCAAAGGGATTAACTCCAGCTATCCTAAAAGGGGGTGTAGTCGAGATGCTCAATTAATGGGTGAATCAAAACTAAACATAGCTACCATTTTTTGGTCTTTCTTAGTTCCAGGCACCATGTCAAGAAGTTTATCAACATCCTTTTATTTAGGATGGCAATCCCATGAGATAGTTCTGAGTTTTATAGATGGGGGAACATCTCAATGAAGTGAGTGGCTTACCCATGGTCACACACCAGGGCCAGACTAGGGTAGGGAAAGAGAGGCACCTAAGTACGGAATTTAAGGAGGCACTCACTCTCAAGCTAGTACAAGTGCAGGGCCGCCACCAGAGCGTGAGTGCCACCTTAAATTTACATCCTAGGAGCCTCCCTTGCTCCACCCTAGCCCTGTCACGTGCAACACAGCAGTAGTACACCTGGGATTCAAACTCAAGTCTTCCATCCCTTTCCAAAGCCCTCGATCATACCACTCATTCTGTTGTGAAGACAAGCAACTTTATGCATGATACTTTGTTCTAAAAGATGAATCTCCACATAAGCATCCTGAAAGCTGACATCACTGAAGTGTGGCTTCAGCCCTAGGAACCCAGTAGAGTAGCATGTGGGGTGTGACAGGTGCACACCTACACACACACACACCCCAGCATCACAAAAGGCCCTTCGCCACTATAAGAGAACCAACCCCTCAATCAAGCTGTAATCACGGGGTAACCCAATATTCTAAAAGGAAAAACCATTTTGTAGCTGTCCCCAATATGAAACAGGAGAGAACAAGAAATCTGCTATGTCTATTTGAAACCTAAGTTATTGATCAATTTGTTCTGGGACAGAGGATGCAGTGCGTATTTTTCATCAATGTAAAAACCAAAACCAAAGTTATGATTAAATAACCATGGCCAGCTCCCCAGGCCTGACTCTACCCTGCTCCCAGCTTAAGCCATAAAACTTCTAATTGTTCACCAGGGGTGGAATAAAACATGTTTCTGGAGGGCAGTAAGCTTGAGGGCCATGAAGCTCACTGTCATCACTATGGGCTAGGAAGGGGACAGGAGCTCAGACTACTGCCTTGTAAAAAATACTCTTTTCTTCACCTGTTGTTGGTGGAGAGGATGTGTGGAAATTCTACAATGTCCGAGTTTGTCGAAATTACCTCAATTATGAGAGCAATTACTCAAAATGGCTTTTTTCCCATGCCAGTGACAATTTCCCGTTGTAATTTTCATTTTCCTCTGAAAAGCATTTTTACCAGAAATAGAATGGCATATTTAGATTGAAAATGGGTATCAGGGCACTTGGGTGGCTCAGTAGGTTAAGTGTCTGCCTTCGGCTCACGTCATGATCCCAGGGTCCCCTGCTCAGCGGGGAGCTTGCTTCTCCCTCTCCTCTGCTGCTCCCCCTGCTTGTGCTTTCTCTCTCTCTCTCTCGCTGTCAAATAAATAAATAAAATATTTTTTTAAAAAAAAGAAAAGAAAATGGATATCAGCAAGGTAGCCTACCAGTCCAAAGTGAGTTGGTCTGATAGGCATTTGTCAGAAGCCACGGGCTTAAGACGGTAAGAGGCTGTGGGGAGTTGGCTCACAGGGGGCATAAGGAGAAACTAATGTTTTGATACTCTACACAGTGGAGAAAGGTTTCTTTCTAATAGCAAAATGCCAAAGATTTAGCTTGGTAAGACAGAAAATTGGCCCATAAATGTCTCATGTTGTTTGTAGCTTAGTCTGAGAAAACAACAAAATCATGATATTTCAATTCTGGTTTCCATCCCAAGTATCATATTTTCATCTCCTCCAGCAAAGGAAAAGAAAATGGTGGAACTTGCACCATATGTAAGGTGACGCTTTGTCACTTTAATTCCTAAAGATTCATTAGAGACCTGATGCTTCTGGCATCCCCCTGGGAACTGGCTAGAAATGCAGCCCCATGGTCCCTGCTCCAGACCTACTGAATCAGACAGTGCATTTTAACAAGATCCCTGGCTATTCGTGGGCATGTTAACGTCTGGGAAGCACAGTGTTAACTTTGAGATTGGAGATGAAGAGCAAAGTGGTAATAAAAGTAACAATCATCATCGTTACGACTGATGGAACACTTACACGGAGCTTACACAGTGCCATGTTCTTTTCCATATATTGTCATTGACTCTCCACAGTAACCCTGAAAGGAATGCATTTCACAGATGAGAAAGTTGACACTCAAAAAAAGTAAATAACATCTTTTTTTAAATTTTATTTTACTATGTTATGTTAATCACCATCTTAAAGCTCACTATTTGATCAACGGCGGAGCCAAGTTTCTATCCCAAGTCTCTCTGATACCCAACCCAGTGTGTTGCCCACTCTCTTTGGTTGCACTTCAGCCTGCTCTTGTGATAAAGGACACAGCAACTTCCTAGAATTCCTTGGATTCCATGATGTGGTTCCTGTACCTGAGGATAAAATGCCACATCTCTTTAGGTAGTTCTGAAATCTTTCCTTTTGAATAAAAACCTTGCAAACTCTACTAGAGGTAGACAGTTTTAAAAAAAAGTCTGCATTCCCCAAAAGTTACAAGCCATAAATGTAATCAAGATATTGTAAACTATTAAATAAAACTTAGTGGAGAAAGATCTCTTCAGTGTATTAGTCCACTGAAAATTGTCTTTTTCAGCATTCCATGAAACAATGATATTACAATTATAATCAATGAGAAGATCTCTCATCATCAACAAGTAGAAATGATAAGGTCTCAATACCCTAGCCTGACCCTCAGACAATGAACTCCTCAGGTGTCTTTTTTTAATACTTCATTTTTGTAAAGCAGTTTTTGATTTACAACTAAATTGAGAGAAAGGTACAGAGATTTCCCATATGCCCTTCTGACCCCACACATGCAGAGCCTTCCCCATTACCAACATCCTCACCAGAATAGTACGTATGTTACCATTGATAAACCTACACTAACACATTGTAATCACCCAAAGTCCGTAGTTTACCTTAGGGTTCACTCCTGGTGTTTGGTGTACATGCTGTAGGTTTGCATAAAGACATATATTCACCATTACACCACTATCATGCAGAGAAATTTCACTGCCCTAAAAACCTCCATGCTCCATCTGTTCATACTTCCCTCCCCCCAACCCCTGACAACTGCTAATTTTTTTTTATTAATTCCATAGTTTTGCCTTTTCCAGAAAGTCATATAGTTGGAGTCATACAGACTGGCTTCTTTCACTTAGTAATATGCACTTAGGTTTCCTCCATGTCTTTTGATGGCTTGGTAGCTCATATCTTTTTAACACTAAATAATACTCTATTGTCTGGATGTACTCAAGTTTATTTATCCATTCACCTACTGAAGAATATCTTGGTTCTTTCAGGTTTGAGTAATTATAAATCAAGCTGCTCTAAATATCTGTGTGCAGGTTTTTGTGTGGACATAAGTTTTCAACACTTTTGGGTAAATACCAATGAGCACGATTGCTGGATTATATAGTAAGAGTAAGCTTAGTTTTGAACTCAACTGTCTTCCAAAATGGTTGTACCATTTTGCATTCCCATGATGGTATCTTTTTTCATGTTATATCCCTGGTTCTTTACACCATAGCACATAGTGTTACGTACCCAGCACACAGCACGTACCCAATAGATATTTGTGGAATAATGAAAGAAAGAATTGTTGTATGCCTTTTTTTTCCAATCACTAAGCACTCACTTGTTCAGCAAATATTTATGAAGCACGAACAAACTCAGACAATGTGTTAGATATCGTCCAATGGAAGATATTAAGCTTTATTTTGTTTTCGAATACTCAGAACAGCACAGGCTTTGGGATCCAGAGGTGCATCCTGCCTCTGTCATCATGCCAGTCTCTACCGGTCTGTTCCATCACCTATTGAATGGGGCAAAAATGAGTTAATTTCTTGGGTGTTGGGGTGGAGTAACTGAGATAATGTATATAAAATGAGAATCACATGCTTACCACATAGTATAAGCTCAAAAGTAGTAGCTAAAATCATTGATATCATTTGTTTATGATAAAAGATTTTCCATCTTTTAAGTCTTTACAAAAATGGGTGTAAGTCCATATTCTTCACAAATCCATTCTTCTTTTGAGGTGAAGTCAGTTTCATGGTGGCCTTCCCTAAGAAGAATAATTAATTAGGAACTCCAAGAGGAAGCGACAGACATCTCAAATGCCTCCCAGAAATCCTGGCTTGAAAGCAGCCTTGGTAGTTTTGGGGAAACCCAACACCAGACCAAGTGTGGGGAGAGGAGAATGCCCCCTTTGCTGTAGGTGGAACCTCCTGCCACAGGCCTACAGCAACAGATCTTATAGACCCTACAGAGATCTGCCACCTCCCAGAGAAATAAAACTCATATTTACTATGACATTATCACAATGGGGGAGGGAATCCTTTTTTTCCAACAGTTGATGAGTGTGACTCTGCAAGTGGACACCTTACTAGACATATCTGAAATAGGAAACTAGCTAAGTCACTTTCTGAAAGTTCTGGCATCTTCTCTATACACCTTCATCAACAAACACCAAGCAAAAATAATAATCCTAGGAATCAAGAAAAATGCCCACCAGGAAGTAACCTCAGCCCTTCCTTGGCATGGTTTTCATATGTGTCTGCCAGCCCCTGGGGCTTCTTGTCACCCCACACAGCTAGACATCTTTCTGCCTTATCAATATTCACTGTTATCAGGGCTCTAAACAAGTTTCAGGAGGTTCTGATGTTGTGTTTTTGGATCAATGTTCAAATAAGCCAAGACATTTTCTTGTGCTAGTTAAGAGTGTGGCCTCTGGAGTTATACTAGCTGTAATTCTCATTAGCTAGGGCACCTTGGACAAATTACCTACACCTTTGTGTCTCAGTTTCACCATCTGTAAAATGAGGATAATACAGTATCTAATGATAGCATCATTTTCAAGATGTTAAAAAAAAACATAACACAAACGTAGGGTGCATAGCTTCAAAGCTTTTTCTAACTCATTATTAAGTAGGGGACCAACAGGTTGTAAAAATGGTTCAAAGAACATCTGAGGGATTGAGATTTTATAGACACTGAAGAAATTATATCAAAATAAGACCATTAGATTTTAGCTTTAAAGCTGGTTAATATCCTATAGGCAATAAATCCATAACCTTTGGAGTTATCTTGTCCACTATACATCTCTACCAGACAAAACCTACACATTGACAAGTGATTTGAAGAGTCTGGACCCTAAGTAACAATAAATGTGAGATGAAGATACCCCCTAGAGCCACACCATCAAATATGGTAGCCACTAGCCTCATATGGCTACTTAAATTCAAATTTAATTAAAAATAAATAAAATTAAAAATTCAATATCTCAGTAATCACATTTTCAGTGCTCAGTAGCCAGATGTAGCTAGGGGCTGCTGTGTGGGAGAGGATAGAATAGAGCATTTCCATCATAGCTCAGTGCTATAGGGGATAGCAGCACCCTCAAGAATTCTTGGGTGACAGTGTTAGCTTCCTATGGGTGTCAAAACAAATTACTACAGTGTTAGTGGCTAAAACAACACAGGGGCTCCTGGGTGGCTCACTGGGTTAAGCATCTGCCTTCGGCTCAGGTCGTGATCCCGGGGTCCTGGGATCAAGCCCTGCATTGGGCTCCCTGCTCAGTGGGGAGTCTGCTTCTCCCTCTGCCCCTCCCCCTACTTGTGCTCTCCCTCTCTCTCAAATAAATAAATAAAATCTTAAAAAATAAGAGGCCCAATGAGGACAGCTCCCCACCCCCACCCCTCCCCCCCCTCCCCCAGTGAGCTGTCTGTCTGGAGCAAAACATCTCATCCCTGGCTCACGAGGAGAACAGGAACCTGCAGGAGTGTGGCCAGAGAGGATACAGGCAAAGGAGAAGAATGGCCAAATGCCTCCTGGGTCCCTCCATGAAAACCAAAAGAGCCACTGCAGGTTTGAGTCCTCCTCTCTGTAGCCTTTTGGAGTGTAAAATCAATGTGAAAAGAGCAGATTTTATTGGCCTATTGTTAAAAGCAGAACTCAAGCACTTTGGATCTTGATCTTGTCTGTGAAACTGCTCCTGCCTCCCCCGGTGTGGGGGGGGGGGGGGGCACTATCCCTCCATCTTTTGTGTCCACACTGCATCCCCACAGAGACTTCAAGTGGCAGCAATTCTGTCACTTCCTTGTACTCATTTTTGTTGCGGGTAGAGATCTCATGAGGGTCATGCACACCTATATGCAAGGAATGTGCCTCTCTTTTCTAGGATTCCATATGATGTTTGTGCTGAGCCCCTATTCCCACCAGGAGGCTCATGTCAGTCTGCATGGGGTGTCCCACTCCTCTGCCTGGAGTCTTACACGCAACTTGAGGTTGACATAGAACCAAGGCTGTGGGAGCCACGCAGGGCTGGGAGGATGGCAGGGCAGCTGGTCGTCACCGCCACCAAGCCGCACCCTCAGCTGGTATGTCCAGCATCGGGATAACACTCAGTGGTTGGTTCCTACAGGACACTCCTGGGCCCATTTCATGTTCTGCCCTGAGAGTGGCTTTCCCATAAGTCTGTGCTGTTCTGCACACACAGAAGCATTTGTGATTGCTTAGCCAGCCACACCGGCTCTACAATCCTTCAGAGCGATCACAGATGGGTATGCCCAGCCATTTACCCTGACTCGTGAAGCTTTTTTTCTGACATAATCTCCCCCCACAGGTACACACATCCGAGACAGCCCTCCTCACCTCTTGCTTCTTCTCTAGTCAGGAGGTAGCCACCAAAGCCGCTCTCCCAGCCCAGAAGGGTGAGAGTTCCCAGACTGGTCACATGGATGATCACTTAAAACTAATTACTCACTTGTGTCAGAGAGATGACCCCCAAACATCTGGTTCAGATAAT
Source organism: Phoca vitulina (assembly GCF_004348235.1). Lineage (NCBI taxonomy): Eukaryota > Metazoa > Chordata > Mammalia > Carnivora > Phocidae > Phoca > Phoca vitulina. The sequence continues at coordinate 4,812,676 of NW_022589706.1, forward strand.
CCTCCTCTCCTCCCCGAAGCCCAGCCTGAAACGTTCTACCAAATGTTGCAGGAAAACATACAACCTGCGCAGCATCCTAGCTGTCCATGGCCAACTGTGCAAGCCAACCTCTGGGAACAAATCTGCACCCAGCAGAGAAGCTCTGATTTCAGTGTGGTCATTTTGCACGTTTTAGGACAGAGCACACCCACCTCCTCCCTCTCCATCACCCCAAGAGAGGAACCTTACCCTGAATCATACTCTAAACTCTAAAGCACTCCCACCAGGGAGACTGCTCTAGAGTTCTACGATGCCGGCATTTTACACTTTCCACAAAATCCCTCCATTCATTCATTTGTTTATTCAATAAACCTTTAATAGGATTCCCCAACTAGACCCAAGGTGCCAGACAGTAGGAATTTCAGAGAAAGTCTACGAGATCACCTGTTACAAGCCTCTCTTGCTAGACAGCAGTCCTGGAGAGGGGGAGGTAACACTCAGAGCCCACAACTACTTCAGTGGGGTAGCCTGGACTACCACCTACTGTGCTGATGACTACATCCATGGGGACACTGAGGCCTGAGGTTCCCTAGCACAGCTGGCTCAGGAGGTCAGCTCAGACATGTAGACTTTCTCTTCCTCCTCTTCTGTCCATCAGCCCCCCAGACCAAGGAGAAAACATCAATTTAGTTTCATGCTGTCTGCTGTTGTTGCTACAACAACTCCATTCGCACCAGCACGGAGGTCCTTGTTATTCATCGGGTTGCTATACAAAGGAATTTAAAACTTTCCAGAACCTTCAGGGCATCTACTACATTGAACTTTGTCTAAAACGTATCAGCAGTTTTCGCTTTCCATTCTGTGAGGAGTGGCTTGAAAACTCCCTCACTATTAGAGATGTCCCAACCCTAATTCCATGTGGCTTCTCCCAACCCTTACAGTTAGTCAGCCCCCACCTCTCTACCTGTGGGCCTGGAGAGCTGGCTCCGCTGTCACCTCAACCCATCTCAGCAGCTCTCCAACTGACCTCTTAGCCTCCACCCACCACTGTCCCTGGAATGATCTCTATAAAATGCCAATCTAACCAGGACCCCTGCCCCACCCAACCCATTGAAGTCATCCTCATGGCCTCCTAAGCTCTCCAACTGACCTCATAGCTCCTAAGAAATAATTTTGAAGAACTTCATTGGCAAGACCTTACACGATCTGACACCACTGACCTTACCAGCCTCATCTTCCAGTACTCCCCACGTCCGTTCTCCTGGCCCTGTGATCCAGTGACACCAAATGCCACACTGTTCCCCACTACCCTGTTTCATGTTTTCATACCATTCCACACCCAGAATGCCTTTCCCTATTCCTCCACTTGGAAATCTCAAAGTCACCCTCACCCATTCAGTTGTCAACACATTGGTTAACTATTCACCATTGTCTTAAGAAAGTGAATTGTGGCTTTGTCTATTTCTGTGTTACTTTGCCCATTTATCTATCATGCTGTGCATTGTTTGCTAAACTAAACACTGCACACTGTTTAGCACAATTATTTTAATAAATCAATAACAAGACTTGTATTTTTAATTTCTCTATTTATAATTCCTAACATAGTGCCAAGGCATATGGTAAACACTCAAGTTATGTCCGACAAAGAAAGGAAATGAAGGGGAGGGGAGGGAAGGGGAGAGGAGGGGAGGGATGGGACGGGAAGGGAAGGTAAGGGAAGTGTTGGGGAGGGAAGGGTTGGAAGGGGTAAGGGGGGAGGGAAAGGGAAGAAAGGAAGGAATGGGAAGGAAGGAAAGAAGAGGGGAGGGGAGGGGAGAGGAAGGGAAGGGGGGAGGGGAGGCAAGGGGAGGCAAGGGAAGGGGAAATGAGGGGAGGAGAGGGGAAAAAAGAGAGAGAGAAAAAGAAAGGCCAAAATGCCCCTAACCAAAGTTCACCTACACTTTGTTTTCCCCATTTCCACCCTCTACCTGCATCTGACAGTAGTACTACATATTCGTCAGGCCATTTCTTAACTTTGGGGTACTGCAGATGAAGGAGCTGAAGCAATATTTGCAGAGTGAGGCAAAATTTTTTTTTCCTATATACTCCCATTAAAGCCATCAAAAAATTAGATTAGTGGTTTTGACATTTTTCTGCCTACTTGCTGATCTAAGCCTCTAAATAGAGCCTCTATAGTCCTTTCTTATAGCCCATCTCAGTGTTTATAAGGTGGTAGAAGTTGTGGGACTTACCTGTCGCTGGGCCAAGGTCAGAGGGAGCAAAGCACAGCTTTATTAGACTTTGGAAAAGTTCCCAATAGGAGGCTCCTTCTCACATATATGCATTGTAGCTGGTAAAATACCTCTAGCAGCTTCTAACCCTGCTGAAAGGGTGGGCCATGGCCAGTAACCCTCACCTAATATATCAGTGGAGATCTTGCTCCTACTACATTTTGTTCCTTACTCCTTCTCTCCATGGCTGGGCTGTGTGAGGCCACTAGGAAATTGTTAGAGTTCCCTTCCCTCAGGACAGTCTTGCTACTCAGATTCACTGCAGGTGGGGATTGGGGGTTTATGCCTTGTGGCAGAATCAGAGGCTCCTACAAACAGGGGTACCTTAAAAAGTCATCTATCCAAGTTTCTCACTGTATAATGGAGGAAGCAGGGGGTCTACTGGGGAATGAGCCATCTGCTATCACTAAGCAGAAGTGAGTGAACTGGCTAAAGAAGCATTTTGAAAGCCACCTTCCACCCTGTTTGGGTCACTCTGGGCACCAGAATCTTGACTGCAATAGACAATTCTGCTCACATAGCTCAGGCATCTCTACAGAGTAATACCTGTGTGTGGGCAGTGGTGGGTGGTTAACACAGCACCTTATGACAACAGGGTCCATTCAAAAGCACTGATCTCATACTCTGAAAAGAAAAATAACTATATTTCTCTTGAGTGATAACCTAAGCTTGTAGTCATACAAATACAATCAGCTTCTAGTTCTTCCTTGAGTAGAAGTCCTGAGCTGCAAAGAGTCAGGAAAGACTCCTTGTTCTGGTCTGCTTTGGCTACTTGTCTTCTTCCAGGCTATGATAACCCTCTTAGGGCCCCACAGCTCTCCTCCTTGTGAATGCCACTTCCTTTCCTGAGTCAAGGTCATCATTTTCAGCTTCAGCTTGTGCTTTTCTCTAAGCTTCTTTGCTCTAGCAATAAAAGCCTATTTCTATATTTGACAACTTTTTACAGAAAGGTTAGATGGAGGAGGGGGAGTTCCAATGTACCAATGGATTTGCTCCATTGGTTGGAAGCAGGGTGACTTGTTATTTCCTGTGTAATATTAATAAACACTCACCCTAAGTGGAACAGGTCAGGGTATTTCCTGCTTAACTATTTCATGCCTCTGCTCCATGGACTACATTACCAGAGAAGAGTAAGACCATGGGGAGCTGTTGGGATTTCTTTTTTAATATAGCTTGATCTGGTGCAATAACTTTCCAGAAAATAATTTACCTAAATTAAAAGAGTGATGTTTCCCTGGACAGCACTCTGGACTCCAGGCTAATGAGATTTGGACCCTTTGAAAAATACTTAATCTACCAAGTTCGGGACTCAGAAAGCACTGAGCTAAAGACTTAACATTATTTCATTTGATTCTCATAATGGTCCTATGAGATAGATACTGTTGTCATTACCATCTTGCAAATAAAAATGCTAAGGTTTTAACAGGTTGAGCTGTGCAGTATTACACACATTAAGTGGCAGGATGAGCTCCATTTGGTGCTCCTGCCAAAGCAGAGCATTTAACCATTATACCAAAATGCTCAGGCACCTACAGTAATGGACAGTGCTGCACTCCTGTGTTGCAGTGCCAGAAACTGTGCTTTAAATAGAAGCCACGTTTCTACAAAGGCACTCTTCCTTGACTGCCAAGTGCAATCCTCTTCAGAATGACCTGTAACCTCATACATCTCTGCTATGACCTGTCACCTTCTTTCATCTCTGCTATCTCTAAACGATTTGTCTTCAGTCTTCCAAGTCTCAGCACTTTGGCCAGCTCGTCTCTTGGCAAGGCTGGAGATGACAGTAGAATGTATTAAACCCAAGGTTTACCTGTGAGGGGGAAGGAGAGATCATGACTTTGACTGAGTAGAGCTTAGATACTGATGAAAAAGATTCATGTCAGAAATCTCAGCTGAGCGTCTCTAAGGTCTGGGACACAAACATGTAAACCCACTTTGTCTTTTCATATGCCCTTACGTGAACCTGGGCTTTGTAATTTGCATTCTCTATTATTCCCAATCCTACTTCTTTATACTCTTTATACCTCTTCTAATTGATTCCATACTTGAATCTTATTTTGATTCTGCTGTTGTTGGGTGGAATGTTCTGTAGATGTCTGTTAGGTCTAGTTGACTTATAGTGTTGGTGAAGTCTTCTATTTCCTTGTTGATCTTCTTCCTAGTTGTTCCATTTATTATTCAAAGTGAGGCGTGGAAGTCTCCAATTATCATGGTTGTGAAATGCCTGTATCTCCCTTCCATTCTGTTACTTTTTGCTTCATGTATTTTGGAGCTCTAATGTTAGATTTACTTTAATTACATGTTCATAGTTGTAACTTCTTGGCAGATTGACCCTTTCACATATATATAATACCCTTATTTGTCTCTTGTAACAGTTTCTTGTTTTTTGGTTTTACTTTAGTTATTTTGTCTGGCATTAGTAGAGGCACTCAGCTCATTTTTGGTTACTGTTTGCATGGTATGATTTTTTCAAGCTTCTTACTTTCAACCTGTTTGTGTCTTTGAATTTAAGTGTGTCTCTTTTTTTATCTTATTTTATTTAAATTCAATTAATTAACATATAGTGTATCACTAGTTTCAGATGTAGAGTTCAGTTATTCATCAGTTGCCTATAACACCCAGTGCTCATTACATCACATGCCCTTCTTAATGTCCATCACCCAATTACCCCATCCCCTGACTCCCCTCCCCTCCAGCAACCCTCAGTTTGTTTCCTATAGTTAAAAGTCTCTTATGGTTTGTCTCCCTCTCTGATGTTTTCTTACTTTATTTTCCCTTCCCTTCCCCTATGATCCTGTTTTGTTTCTTAAATTCCACATATGAGTGAAACCATATGATAATTGCTTTTCTCTGACTGACTTATTTCGCTTAGCATAACACCTCCAGGTCCAACCACATCATTGCAAATGGCAAGATTTCATCATTTTTAACTGCTGAATAATATTCCATTGTATTTATATATATCACATCTTTATCCATTCATCTGTCAATGGACATCTGGGATCTTTCCATAGTTTGTGTGTCTTTTACAGACAGCATATAGTTGGATGATTTTTAAAAATCTATTCTGCCCATCTCTGCCTTTTAATTGGAGAGTTTAATACATCTATATTTAGTGTAATTACTTGTAAGGTAGGATTTGTGTCTGTTATTTTGCTATTTGTTTTCTGTATGTCTTATATCTTTTTTTCTTTTTCTATCCTTAAGTCATGACATTCCTTTGTGTTAAAGAGGTATTTTTACTTTCCTTGTTTCTTTCACTATTTTTTTCATCCATTTTCTTAGTGGTTGCCTGGGAATAACAATATGTATTTTAATTTATAGCAACCTAGCACAGATTAATACCAACTTAATTTCAAGGGTGTACAAAACTCTGCTCCTATATAATGCCATTTCCTATCCCTTCCTTTGTGTTGTTATTTCATACAAATTATATCTTCATACACTGTATGCCCATCAATACAAATTTGTAATTGTTTTTTTATGCAGTGCTTTTAAATCAGGCAAGAGGAAAAAAGTTACAAACAAAAAATACATTGGTACTATGTTTTATATTTATCTATGTAGTTACGTTTACTGATTTTCTGTAGTTCTTGTTCAGATTCAAGTTACTCTCAGGTGTCCTTTCCTTTATTTCAGCCTGAAGGATCCCTTTAGTGTTTTTAAAGGCAGATCGGCTAGTAAAAATTTTTCTCAAGTCTTGTTTATCTTTGAATGTTTAAATTTCACCTTCATTTTTTGAAGTATAGTTGTGTGAAATAAAGAATTCTTGACTGATATTATCTTCCTTTGGTACCTTGACTATACCATCCCACTGCCTTCTGGACTCCATGGTTTCTGATGGGGAATTAGCAGTTAATCTTATTAAGGGTCCTTAGTACATGACTGATTACTTCTCTCTTGCTGCTTTCAAGAGTCTCTGTCTTTGATTGTTAATAGATAAAATTGTGTATCTCTTCAAGTTTAGCCTCTTTGGAGTTCATTAAGCTTGTTATACATTATCGTTTTTCATCATATTTGGGAAGTTTTCAGCCATTATTTCTTCAAACACATTTTCTACCTCTCTTTTCCCATTGCCCATCCCCCACCCCACCCCCGCCTTTGCAGATTCCTATTATTGTGTATGTTGGTATTCTTGATGATGTCCCACAGGTCTCTCAGGCTCTGTTCATTTTTCTTCATTCTTTTTTTCTTTCTTTTCCTCAGGCTAAATCATTTCAATTACTTACCTTCAAGCTTGCTGGGTTTTTTTCTGCTTGTCTGCGCACATGTTGAAACCCTATAGTGAATTCATTTCAGTTATTGTACCTTTCAACTCTAGAATTTCTGTCTGGTTCCTTTTTATAATTTTTATCTCTTTACTGATATTATCTGTTGTGTGAGACATCATTCTCATACTTTCTTTTAGTTCTTTAGATATGTGTTCCTCTAGCTCTTTGAACATATGTAAAATAATTGATTTAAAGTCTTTACCTTGTAAGTTTAACATCTAGGCTTCTTCAGTTTCTAGTGACTCTGTTTATTCCTGTGTAAAGGCCATATTTCCTTCTTTCTTTGCATATCTCATAAATTTTTGTCAAACCTGAACATTTAAAATAATGTGGCAATTCTGGAAATCAAATTCTTTCTGCACTCTCCAACAAGAGTTTGTTGTTGCTACTATTTATTGTTACTGCTCTTGATGGTTAAGTGACTTTACTGAACTAATTCAGTAAGATCTGCATTCTTTGATATGTGTCAATACTGACGTCTCTGCTTTGTTAGCTTAGTAGTCAGCTAATAATAAGACAGAGATTTCCTTAAATTCCTGGAATCAATAAGACTTCCTGTCTTTGCCAAGGGGTTCTTTATGCATGCTGACCATTCCATCAACACTCAGTTAGGTATTTAAGGTAACTAACAACTCTGCTTTAGCCTTTATAAGCCTTCTTTTCCTGAGAAGAGCCTCAAAGTCAGCCACAGATGAGAACTAAAAGCCTTCTCAGGTCTTTCCTGAGCATTCACAGAGGCCAAAGCATGCACATGGGCTTCTAGATTCTCCAGAATATGTTAAAGCTCTTCAAAGCCATGAATGGAACTGTCATTCTTGAGCTTTTCCTTTTAAGAGTTTTGGATAGCTTATTATTTGGCTAAATTGTTATCCACTATCTTGGGCAGCCATGATATTAAGCAATTGTCCTTCAAATCATATTCAGCAAGAGCCCCCAAGGAAAAGATTTTCACACTAGGTTAGCTCTGAATCAGTTAAATAAGAACAGCATTGAAAATGGGCTCTTCCAGGGACCCATATGACAGATCAAATAATGACAATTCTCTGAAAATAGGGCTTTGAAAGAGTTCCAGCCCTGCTCTGCTCCCTCTAGTGGATGGCAGACTGCTAGTTTTCACTGTGATTACCGGCTGCTGGTTTTCAAGGTTACCATGGAGCTAGAAATAAAGGGATGAGAATGGGGAAAATTAAAACTCCGTTGTTCATACTAACTTTTCATACTAAGATTCAGCTATGTTTCTTGAATAAATCCACAGATTGCTTCAAGCCTTTGGTTAATTTCCACCATTTTGAAAGAGTTGATTCTGGCAATTTTGCCAATGTTCTTATTGATTTTATGGGGGAAAGTATCTTCAGAGGTTTTTATTCCATCATTTTCACTGAGGTCCAACCCAGATTCATTTTATATCAATGTATCTTTGCTCTGTTTGGCCCACTTTCATTTCTGGCTGCTCTGTTTCTGTTCCTTTCCATTCCAGTTTCCTCATTTCCCACTTTCAATCAAAACTTTTTTTTTTTTTTTTTGTCAGACCTCAAGTCTTGCAAATATTCCTTACTTAGGGGTTTTATCATTTCTCCTCCAGATATTACAATAATGTCCAAATTGGCCCATTTGCAAAATGTCTTATTCTCTTCTAATCTTTTCACCACCCCAGAGATAGATTGATTATTTAAAAATATAAACATGACCTTGTCTTCCCTTGCCTAAGCCCTTCCATAGATCCACATCACCTTCAGGATAAAGTCCAGTTGTTATCATGGCAGGGCATAAAATGCCCTCTTGATTTCGCCTTAAATCTCCTTTCTACCCTTGCAGCTCTTACCCTAGCCATATATAAATATGAAATTCTATATAAATTCTGCACTCTCATTACTATTCTTTTCCTTTGTTCTCCTAGTGAATTCACTGATTCACTCAATACTTATTTTCTAAACACCTACTATGTGCAGGTCCTATGTAAGGCACAGGGTAAAAGGAAGTGAACAAGACAGGCAAAGTTCTTCTCCCTGCAGATGTCACATCGGAGAAAGAAACTAACTCTGATCAAGTAAATTAATTTAAAAAAAACTGGATGATTACAAAACACTGTAATTTCAATGAGGAGATTAAATGGGATAATAGTAACTAAAGAAACCCTCATCATTTGGTTTGGGAGAAATAGTTCTCTCTAAAAAAGAAATATTTGAGCTGAGACCTAAAGAATGACAAGGAGCCAATAAGACATGAGAGAAAAAAGACTCTATGCAAAAGCCCTGAGACCAATGAAACCCAGATAGAAATTAAAATAGAGAAAAATTGTCCCCCAGACCTCCATACATTCCAGTGAACACACACACATGCTTACACATGCGCACACTTAACTCAGGTTCCTGAGGTAAGTAACTGCTGAACAGACCAGCTGACAGATGGGAAATCCTTGCACGGAGCTATGACAAGGGGAAGTCTGTGGGAAAAGGTGCTGTTATTTAGCTGGCCCACCCCTGCTGAGTGAGTCCAAAGTTTCCCTTGGATTCATTCCCACCTGAACTTCCACCCTTATGAGCTAAAAAAGACCTTTAGCATTCATGTTTTATACAAAGAAAGAGATGAGGATTAAGTAGCAGCTGCTTAGAGTTTGGTGTAGAGAAGAAACACATATACGTTTGGTTGTAAAATGATTATATTTTAAAAAAGAAACTTAAAACCCTCCACCCATGCTTCTCAGTCTTGTGATTCAGTTAAGGAGTGTTGTGTAAACAAAGCCCTTGAAGGGAGAGGGCAAGAGGAATGAGAAAGTGTTCCACAAAGAGGGGTGTTGACTGAGGAGGTGATAGACTCTTGCAACTAACAGAATATCCAGCCCACACAGACCCCGCTGACATTGAAGATTTCTTGCAGAAGTAGAACCACAGCCTGATGGTCCTGGAAAATTCTTCCTGATGCTGCCACTCTCTGCATTCATTCATTTAATAAATAACTGTTGAGTACCTACAATGTGCTAGCTCCTTCTCAAGGTCAAAAGATACATTAGTGAAAAAATAAAGATCCCTTGTAGCATTATATCCTAATGGGGAGAAAAAAACAGTCAACGAGTAAATAAATAAGTAACATACAGAATGTGTCAGATGTTATTAAGTGCTATGAAGGAAAACTAAGGCGGGAAAGGGAATTAAGAAGTGCTGAGAGGTTCTGCTTCCAACCAAGATGGAGTAACAGGAACCAGATTTACCCTTCCATTTAAAACAACTATAAAATCTGGATAAAACATATAAAACAATAGTTTTTAAGTCATCAGATATCAGGGGAATGACAGACAAGGGGCAAGAAACAAATGAAGCAGACATACTGCCTGAAGAGATTTTCCATGCTGGAGCACAGGGAGGAGGAACACAGGCCAAGCCCAGGGTACTTCCTGATTTGAGAAGATGGACCTGAGAGTCTGAGGAGACCACAGCAGCTAGAGTTTTCAGGAAAGAGAGGACGGAGCCATTCAGAGAGGCCCAGAGAGGACAGAGCCATTCAGAGAGGACCAAAGAGGACAGAGCCATTCAGAGAGAAAACTCTGGAGATCTTCAAAGGGTCTACCCCTAGTATTTAGCCAAGTACTGATCAGCACAAGCACTTGAGGGAACTCCCCAAGGATGGGACAAGAATGATTGGGGGTGAAGTGTGCCTGATGGGTTTGAGGCACAGCAAGAGGCTTGATGTGGCTGTGGAGATCCAGAAGGGAACAGTAGGAGGAGACATCAGAGAAGTAATGGCAGCAGGGGACAGCTTAGGTACAGACTTGTAAACCATTGGAAGGACTTCTAGGTTTTGTTACAAGTGAGATAGGGGCCATTAGAGAGTTTTGAACAGAGAAGTGGTATATCTGCCTTATGTTTTAATTTAAAAGAATCACTCTCAAACAGAATGGAGAATAGATTTTAGGGAAAAGGCAAAAGCGGTGAAGCACTTTGGAGGCTATTCTTAAAACCCAGCAGAAGTTCATGGTGGCCAGGACCATAGAATAGAAGTGGAGGTGCTGAGAATATATCAGATCCTGGATGTATTTTGGGAGAACCAAAGGATTTGTTAATGGGTTTATTCTAGAAAGTAAAGCTGTCTTTTTTTTTTTTAAGATTTTTATTTATTTATTTGACAGAGAGAGAGAGCAAGTGAGCACAAGCGGGGGGAGCGGCAGGCAGAGGGAGAAGCAGGCTCCCCACTGAGCAGGGAGCCCGATGCGGGGCTCAATCCCAGGACCCTGGGATCATGGCCTGAGCCAAAGGCAAACGCTTAACTGACTGAGCCACCCAGGCACCCTGAAAGTAAAGCTGTGTCAATATTAGGGAATCTTTCAAACTTGACTTTTATCTTACTCTTTTCTATCCATACAGCAGGTGTTATGAGCTAACTTAGGCCTTTCTCCAAGAAAGACCAACCATCCTCTCTATTTTATTTAATTTTTTTCATGGAACCAGAGTGTAAAGATCTGAGACTCGGGTTGGGTTTGGGTATAGTGAAATAGAAATAATAGTTGCCTTTGCCTAGTTTAGTCTGAACCCTAACTAGCTTAGGAAACACTGGTATTCTGTGTGGCCCAGTCTTGCTTTCCAGAGTTCTTTAAATTCGATTATGATCTTCTTTATAATTATTCCTTGTGCATATTTCCTCTGCAGGAACTTCATTAGGAGGGGTGACAAGAACTTGAGATAGGACTCAGGTATTCCTAGTTCCTTTGACTCATTGCCATAGTACTACTGAGATCCACACACTATTTCTAACAGGATGTTATTAATATAATTCATCACATCAATGAATTAATAGAATACAACTCTGTATTCATTTTAACAAATTCTTAAACAATGTAAGAAATTCAAAATCACTATTGTTTATTTTAAACCCTAGTAAAAGTGAATAGAAGACTTTTTTAACATGACAAAGGATATTGATCTCAAAATTAATTGACAGAAGCAACCCTAAGTGTAGTATATTAGACAAATTCATATGAAAGCCAAAGATAAGACAAGAACAACAGGTACCCTGTACTTTATTTACCATTCTTGTGTAACTTCTGGATAATACAATAAGATAAAATAAAGAAACAAGACTTACATATGTCTTGTATGCTTTATAAATGTCTTATAAATGAAAAGCTTTATTTATTTGGAGAGTATATCATTGTATACTTAGAAAACAAGTACAAAAATATTAAATGGGAATGGGGAAAATAGGCAAAGGGAATTAAAAGGTGTAAACTTCCAGGGGCCTGGGTGACTCAGTCTATTAAGCATCTGACTCTTGATTTCAGCTCAGGTCGTGATCTCAGGGTCATGAGATTAAGCCCTGCATTGAGCTCTGTGCTCAGTGGGGAGTCTGCTGGAGATTCTCTCTCCCTCTCCCTCTACCCCCATCCCCACTTGCTCTCTCTCTCTCTCTCTTTAAAATAAATAAATAAAAATCTAAAAAATGGCATAAACTTCCCGTTATAAATAAGTCATGAAGATAGAAAGTACAGCATAGGGAATATAATCAATAATATTGTAGTAATGTTGTATGGTGACAGATGGAGACTACTTACCAAGGTGAGGACTGAGTAATGTGTAGAATTGTCAAATCACTATGTGGTACACCTGAAATTAATATAACATTGTATGTCAACTACACTTTAAAAACATATTTTTTAAAAAATAAAAATTGTAAAAATTGAATGAAAAACTTTTGAGCTAATAAGATAGTTCAATAATGTGGCTATAAATATGTATTTTAAAATAGTTTTTCTTATATGTCTACAATAAAAATTATAAGATATAAGAAGATCCTTTTTACGATAAAAATATTTGAACTTCCTATGAATAGACCTAAAAAGAAATTTTCTAGAGTCATATTAAGTGTACTTATATGCTATTTATAGAACTTATACTATATTGACATAATACCATGTGCAAATTAACACCTTGACTGTGGGGAAATCAAAGGGAGAGGGACAATATTAGAGGCTGGCAGGTCAGTTGACAGGTCATTGGTATATTCTAGGCAAGAGATGATAAGGCTCTAAAGTAGGAGAGTGGCAAGAGATCTGGTAAGGAGGAGAAAACTTGGCTGATATTTAAGAGCTAGAGTTTGACAGAGGGTTGTAAACAAATAAATGAGAGGTGAGGGGAATAGTTCAGGATAATTCTTAGCCATATGCAAATCAACTGACTGAGACAGGGAGTACGGGCACAAGAGCAAGAGATGGAGAGGAAAAAATGTTGAGACATGTATTTAAGTTCCTATGAGACATCAGAGTGAAAATACAGGTACCTTACTGTGTTATTCTTGACTTAGAAGAGATTATTTCATTTATTCTATGTATTTAATGAATATTTATTGAGATCTTGGTCACATATGTAGACTTAAGAGTCATCAGCCTATAGAATTTCAGGAATTAGAGGTGATAACCAAGGAAGAATGGATTAAATGGGATGGGAATATGGACAAGAGCAGAGCGCTAAGAGATCATCAATAATTAACATCCAGTAGGAAAGAAGGAACCATAAAAGAATATAAGAAGGAATGGCCCAAGAGGTAAATGGAAAAACAGGTTGACATGGTGCCACAGAAATTAGAGATGACAAAGAAGGGGCCGTTAATTGTACCTAACGGCACAGAGCAGTTAAACAACATGAGACTTTGAAAGAGCCTCAAAATCAGAAAAATATTGGTGACACTCGCTTGATAAATGAGTTGAAGCTCTAATTATAAGCAGTAAGAGTCAAAAGAGGGTATTTTCTAAGACAGTTATCCTCATAGTGGTTTTAGGGGAATTCTTGTCCAAAGATCAAGGGAGATCTCCTTCTCTCTGCGATGGCCTCCATTTATAAATATATATATTTTAAATAAGGCGGTCAGTAAATCACTCACAGCTCATAGAGGCAGGCATATGTTATACTGGGTTAATCAAGAAAAATGTCCCTTTATTTTCCATTCAAGATAACATTAAGTAATACCCAAAAGTTGCTCACACTGGCTTCTCAGACCTACGTAAATATGTCCTATTATGATATTTGGGGCTACAAGTAAAAGCAAACCCCAATTCCACTTGCTTAAGTAAAAAGTATTTTTCTTATCTCACACAAAGGAAGCCCAGTGGTGGGAGAACTCTTGGGTTGGTTAATTCAGACAATAAAAAATATCAGGTTTTACTGGTGCAAGAACCTGGTTGGGGGGAACGGGCGAGGCCGGGGGTTGCCTGTGCTGCCCATGCCTAAGGGGGAAAGTTTCATTCAGAGCAGGCATGTTGGCAAGCTCATTTGGCTGGCACACCCAAGCCTTGTTCTCAACCACTCTACAAGAAATTAAGATGATATGTGGATATCTTTCCTGATTGTTGCTTCCGTTTCTCAATCAGTTTACAATTTGCTCAGGGAAGAAAGATGTTATTTGCTGGACCTCATCAAATTCCAACACCAGTGATGAGTATGTGACAAGATGAAATTCTGATAATGTAACTGAGGCTTTACTTTCCTGAATCAGTGGCATCCATTAACACAGGAGGTGACCAATAGCGAACAAAGATTCTAAACAAATTTTTCATTAATTCATAACATAGAAAATGGTCTTGACGTCAAGGCTTAAAAGTACAGTATCAAAGCTTTGCTTTTGTTCCAAAAGTTTAGCTCGAAATAGCAAGAGCCAGCCCCCAAAGGATTCTGTACATAACATTAATATTATAAACCAATATTCTTCAAACTACAGGTTGCAATCCATTAGTAGATTGTGAAATCAACATAGTAGGTTGCAACTAGATTTTTTAAATGAGAGACCAGAATAGAATAAAACACGAGAGTGCATTACATAGACAAGGATAGCTATTGTTTTCTGAAATTTTTATTTTGCATGCATGCACATGCATGTGTGTATATGTTGGGCCTCCGTGTAAAATATATTTCTTACTATGAGTTGTGTCGAGGACTTGAAAGACACTGCTATAAATGATAAATCTGGGAAAACGTTGAGGAAGAGTCTGATTGCCCAGCCTCTCAATGGACTAGATAAATGAGCTCCAACTGAGAAAACTGTCAGATCAGAGGTGACAAGAGTATGAAATAATTGAAAGAGTTGCAGTAGTCCCCTCCCTACCTTTGGTATCACTTTCTATAGTTTGTTAGCCGATGGTCAACCATGGGCCAGAGGCAGATGATCCTCCTCCTGACATAAGGGCAGAAGGTCAATAGTTGCCTAACGCTACGTCACACTGCCTACCTCATTCACCTTCCTCATCTCATCCTGTGCACAGTTTATCATCTCACCTCATCACAAGAAGAAGAAGGGTGAGTACAAGACAATAAGATATTTTGAGAGAGAGAGATCACATTCACACAACTTTTATTACAATATATTGTTATAATTGTTCTATTTTATTACTGTTGTTATGAATCTGCTACTGTGCCTAACTTATAAATTAAACTTTATCATAGGTACGTATATATATAGGAAAAAACATGGTATGTACAAGGTTCAGTACTACCCATAGTTTCAGGCATCCATGGGGTTGGGGGTGAGTCTTAGAACATATCCTACTTGGATAAGGAGGGACTCCTGTATATCAAAGATGCAGTCTCAGGCTGTCTTGCATCCTGAGCCAGATATTTAGAAGACGGAAGAGCATTGCCAGGAAGAGGGGCAGCAAGTGCAAAGAATAGAAGGTGGGGAAATAGAATGAATATTCAGAGGATAAAGAAGAGGTACATCTAGCTGAAGCCAAGTTAGACTGAATGGAGAGCTGAGGTCAAATTGGATGTTCATATAATCAGAGAGTTGTTCTTGATGGTCAGTGGGATGTCATGGAATATTTTCGCTCTGGTGAATGACATGAAGATAACAGGATGGCCTGGAAGAGAAAGGAACTGAGGGCAAGAAGAATTTTTTAAAATCTCGTGAATAGCTAGGCCCAAGGGAATATACAATATTTGTAGCAAAGGCCTTAAAAATTACAAATATGATTATCCCAGGGTGAAAGACTTAAAAGTTCTCAGCGGGGAGGGGGTACCTGGGTGGCTCAGTCAGTTAAGTGGCCAACTCTTAATTTCAGCTCAAGTCATGATCTCAGGGTCCTGGGATGGAGCCTCGTGTCCAGTTCTGGTGCTCAGCGGGAAGTCTGCTTCAGGATTCTCTCTCTCCTTCTGCCCCTCCCCCTGCTTGCTCTTTCTCTCTCTCTCTCTCTCTCATAAATAAATTTTTAAAATAAAAATTTCTCAGGAATAAGCTACACAGAAAGGATAAAAGAAAAGAGTTCTAAGGTAAAGTCTCTTTCTCTTGGCCATTGCAAATAAGTCTACTTGTTAGCATTGCTGGAATAACTAGTACTGTTAATATCATAAATGTTTCACACCTCCATTACACCTCAAAGTGCTTTCACAACCATTAGTCCTTTGATTTTCATAATCACCTTAAAAGGCAATGAAGCAATATACCACTATCTCTGTTTTAAAGATGGTGACACTGCATCCCAAAGAGCCTTGTGGCTTCCCAAGGCCACACAGTTAGTGATGAGACTAACTCACTGGATCTTCTCGCTCTTAGCCCAGGATTCTCTATACGATGGGCCGTACCTCACAGACAGCCATTCTTGAATAATGATCCATCAATATGTTGATTAAGATTATTCCAAGAATTGAAATGGCCTAATATTTCAAGGAGAAAGCCCATGCAAAAGGCCACTGTGGCTTGGTGTAAGTTTATTTAATAAATATTTTTCTTATTTGGAGGTTTTAATTTTAAGTATGCGGTCTACTCTTTTTGTATGATTATTTGCTCAAAAAAATTTTAGTCAGCAACACACCTCATAAAAATTTAATATGTTTCAGAGCCCTTTTTACTGTTTAAAAAAGCACAAATCAGGCATTCTTGAATTTTGAATGTGGCGCCCCTGTAATTGGGCTCTCTCTCTGAGGAAGGCCCTTCCAAACCTCATAGTGAAATTGCTCTTTTTAAAAGAAAACAACATTCGAACAGAGGGTTGTCTCAGACTGGTCCTCCACTCACCAAGAGTCTGAACATCAACCACTCAGATATGTCATGACTGTTCTGGTCACCAGCATATTTCTTTCTTAAATCTTGAAAAGTCCCTGCTCTCAAGTGTGGCATTGGCTTCCAGAGATGTGAAGAGGGAAGACGATGACTTAGCAGCCAAATAGTCCTGAGTTTGGATCGCAGCTCTGGCTCTCAGTAGACAGGTAACTTTGACCAAGGTAACTCATCTCTCTGAGCCTATTTTCTTACCTGTACCATAAAGTGGTTACATTTCACATCACAGGGTTATTGCATGGATCTAAGAGAGCAGACTGGGAAATACTCAGCCTGCAGTGAGCCTCATGGAATATTCACTACTTAAGAGCCTCTGAAAGATAAGGTTTGCTAAGCCAACACTCACTGGGTTCATTACTTTACTTACTTAGAGAATCAGCACTTGGCCCTCCCAGCCTTGCTCTTTTATCAGGCCAAGAGATTTATACACATGGGCCCTTACCTGGTCATAGTCTATAACCTTTGAGCAATAAGTCGATAAAATGTATCCAAAGTTGGAAAGCAACAGCCCCGACTTCTTCAATTCCTTCAATCAAAAAATATTTATTAAGCATTTATTATGTTTCAGCCATTGTTTGAGGCATTGATGGTACAGAAATAAAGATTATGGACAAGATCCTTGTTCTATTGGGGCTTACTCTCTACTGGAGAATACAGACAATAGGTAGATAAGCAAATAAACAAAAAGCAACAGCTGATAAAGATTGGTATAACATAGAAGATTAAGGTAAGGTGGGCTGAAAGAATGTTGGGAAGATGTCAAAGAAGGTCTTTCTGAGGAAGTGACATTTAATCTGAGAACCAGATTAAATATTAGAACATTTAATCTGATTAGAAGGGCCTGTCCATGGGGGAATCAAGAGAAAGAACAAAGACCCTACAATGTAAATCAGCTTGGGGTTCTCATGGAATAGAAACAACACCAGTGTGGCAGCTGGAGTTATAGGGTGATGAGGGGTTGACTGGAGATGAGTGTGAGGAAAGAAGAAACCAGATCACTCAGTACCTTGTAGGCCAGGAAAAGAGGCAAGATTTTGTTCTAGCAGGAATTGAGTCCATCAGGGGATATTAAACAGGGAAGTATCATGACTTAAGGTTTTTCAAAGTTCACTCAGCCTGCTCTTTGGAGAGATAGAACAAGAACAGGAAATCCGTTGAAGGTATTATAGAGGTCTGGAAAGGAGAAGGCGGTGATTAGACTATGTAGGTCATGGTGGAGATGGAGAGAACACAGAATATATTCAGGAGAGCTGAGAAGATTAGGGGGGTGAGTGCCATAAAGAGAGAACCAAACTAGAATGTTGGTTTGGTCAAGTGGGTAAATCATGGTACTATTCATTGATAAGAGGAAGAAGGGGAAGGAATGGATGGAGGGAAGGAGAGAGGAAGAAATTTAAATGTTCTCCTTTGGCTTTATGAAAAGACTGGATCTCAGGGCAGGAGTCAAGACGAGTTATCTATGGAGGAGCCTTCATCTTTCCATCCCCAGGGCTCAGGGTAATGCTATACCCAGCCTTGGTACCTCATATGGACCAAGGTATGGCATATGGACAGAAGAGCACAACCTTGAAATTCCTGGTCTGTTTCTTTATCCACAAGCTCTTAATTTCTCCCCACTTTAATTTCCTGTCCTATAAAATTAGACTAAAAAGACTTATTTTGGCTATTCCATGGAATGTTTTATCAAAATTAGACATATATGAAAAAATATTTTTAAACTATAAGCCACTGGGCAAACATAAGTTTTATGGAAAGGATTAGGGTCCCATGTTAGAAGGTAAGCTTTCTGTGGATAGGGACTCTGTCTGTCTCATTCGTCATCTCCAGCACCTAAAATGAAGGTTCATGGTAAATATATGTTGAATGAATGAATAATAACAGATTCTTCTAGAACGGAGGACTAGAGGTCGTGAACACTAAAGATCCCCATAATATTATGATATAGTTAGTTTTTCTACACATCTGTCTATTCCATAACCCAGAACCTATCTTATTCATTTTTGTAGGCCTACTAAAGTTCAGTACACAGTAGGTGTGCAATGGACACCTAGTGAATCTGATTCTCTACAAACCAGACTGTGAGTGGCCAGCAGCCAAGCATTGTGTCTCACCAGACAGCCACACCAATCAATGCCCTTGGATATCTCCTGCCTTAGGGGCCTCTCGAACCTGGGTGCCCGTGCTAAACAAAGTGTGCCAAAGACAAAAGGGAACACAGGAAGCCATGGGATCACCATGACACCTCCTATGGAGTGCTACTTTCACTAGAAAAGTGGAGTGGGAAAGTGAGGATAAAAAATATCCCACCTCTTAGGTCCAAGTTGTTCCCAGTGCTTGCTTATAGCTAGTTCTCAAAAGTTACTTGTTGCATGAAAGAACAAATAAATTCATGAATACATATGAAGACACACTTAGGGATACTATAAAACAGAACTCCTTTTTTTTTTTAAAGATTTTATTTATTTATTTATTTATTTATTTATTTATTTGAGAGAGAGATAGAGCAGGGGTGGGGGAGGAGCAGAGCGAGAGGGACAAGCAGACTCCCCGCTGACTCCCCACCCGGGGCTCAATCCCACAACCTTGAGATCAGGATCTGAGCTGAAATCAAGAGTCAGACGCTCAACAGACTGAGCCACTCAGGCACCCCAGAATTCCTATTTTTCAGAAGATAAACAGGATTCTTAAGAATTTCAAAGTTGAAGTAGACCATGCCCAGCTATGTCCCCTAGATTGCAATGGCTACAGGAGCCTAAACATTCCCTGCACTTTGAGTGGCACCAACGTGTATGAAATGGGATGAAAAACGGAAGGCTTCAAATGCAGGTGCCCCCTGACAACTGTAGTCAGCTCACCATCTCTCCAAACACCGTCTCCAACCCCTTAACATTAGGGAAGTTAGGAAATTCACCCTCCAGATGTCAGCTCTTTATAACTCAGCACATAACATGATGAGAGAAAAGCGAGTCATCCTCCCAGGCCCCAAGCATAGTCTACTGGTCTGGAGCTCCACACATCTCTGAGCAGACTTCCTCATCTTAATATGGGGAACCTTCTCTTCTGTGTCACAGTGATATTATAATTATATAGGAAAATTCCTTATGTCTTGGAGATACATACTAGAATATGTTGGGGTGAAATGTCGTATCTCTATATCTTTAAAATAATTAAGCAGGGGGGCGCCTGGGTGGCTCAGTTGGTTAAGCGACTGCCTTCGGCTCAGGTCATGATCCTGGAGTCCCAGGATCGAGTCCCGCATCGGGCTCCCTGCTCAGCATGGAGTCTGCTTCTCCCTCTGACCCTCCCCCCTCTCATGTGCTTGCTCTCTCTCATTCTCTCTCTCTCAAATAAATAAATAAAAAATCTTTAAAAAAAAAAAAAATAAAATAAAATAAAATAATTAAGCAGGGAGGGGCGCCTGGGTGACTCAGATGGTTGAGTGACTGACTCTCGTTTCCGGCTCAGGTCATGATCTCAGGGTCGTCAGGGGGCTCCACACTCAGCAGGAAATCTGCTCGGGGATTGTCTCCCTCTGCCCCTCTCCCCGCTCATGCATGTGCACGTTCACACACTCTCTCTCTAAAATAGTCTTTTTAAAAAAATAAGCAGAGAAAGAGAGAAAGTAAAAGCAGGAAATTGATCATTACTGCTAATCCAGATGAAGGAAATATGGATGTGCATTATATTATTTCTATTTTTATATATGTTTGAAATTTTTCATGATAAAAGTAAAAATAAATCAAAATGTCATGAAAGGGGCACCAGGGTGGCTCAGTCAGTTAAGTGGCTGCCTTCTGCTCAGGTCATGATCCTAGGGTGCTGGGATGGAGTCCCATGTCAGGGGTCCCTGCTCGGCGGGGAGTCTGCTTCTCCCTCTCCCTCTGCCTGCCGCTCTGCCTACTTGTGCTCTCTCTCTATCTCTCTGTCAAATAAATAAATAAAATCTTTTTTAAAAATGTCATGAAAAAGGAATATCTATCTGGGAAGGTCATTGAGAGGCTTAAATGAGATACCACAGATGCACAGTCAGTGTTCATTAATCATTAATTCCACTAACTTGTGAGCTCACATATAGGCACACCCTCTTAGCACCTTCTCCTTTGAGAATGTACAGAAACTCTTACTTTGGGGCAACATGATCAAGCATATAACTTAATCCTGTTTCAAAGTCTTGTGTGGTAGTTTTGCGTCTAAGATCTCTTGGGAACAAAGACTGATGCCATTCGTGATGAAGGACCACTGAATGTTTTCTATTTACTCTTTCTGGAAGGAGGGAGGAAGCAGAGAGAAGAGCTGCACCTCTGAAGTGACCACTCTTTTACACACACGTAGTGAAAGCGTGAACCTGGGCAAGGTTTCTGAGCTGCACAACAGATCGCTGTGCTGTGAGGGGCGATGCTCTGAGGCTTGAGTAAGAGCTGGTGCATGAAGAAAAAAAAAAAAAAAAAAAGAGCTGGTGCATGAAGGGGCTAATCGGGACTGCACATGGTCAGCGTGCGTGGTGTTAACTCCCTCCTGCCCCCGCCCCCCAAGGAGACACAAAGAATGAGCAAAGGGCTTTTTGGCAGTGGCTTATTAAAGAGTTTGGATTTAGGTCGTGGGTGATTATTGTATATTGACCTTTGGTTAGTGTCAATTATTTTGCTTTTTGTTTTTTATTGTTTTTTTCTAATTAATGCATATTTAATGCTTTAAGGAGAAAATGGGAAATGATGAGAAAAACTTATTGCAACGAACAAGCCACTTTTAGAATGCATCTTAGAAGCAGGACTCATTTGAGCCCAAATTGACATCTAGCTTGGCAGACAGAGAAGGTCTTAAGGTCCTCATTGTACATCAGAGAAACTGAGTTATCAACCGGCTGGAAGGTGGGAGAATCTGACCTAGCCCTACACAGTGGATGTGGATGGAACACAGGGGCTGTTCTCATGTGAACAAAATGTGCTTATTCCAGAGATAGGAAGGACAGAACAAAAGCGGAGTGCATCTCCTTTCCATTGCTCCAGGCTGGGATTGGCAAAGTCATGGTAAGGAGAACATTCCAACAACACAGATGCGAGCAGGATGACATTTCAAGTGTGCAGAGCAGCTGATTAATTGGGACAGGAGATCAAGTATCAACAGTCTTCTGAAGGCCCAGAGCAGAGCAGCGAGGCCTCCCTGGGATTTCTGAGTGCTCTGAAACAGGCCTACAAAAAATAAGACCCAGGAGGAAGGTCCTGGAGCGCTGAGATGCTGCTTCTCAGAGAGGCAAGGCAGAGCGGACTTTTTATTGCTGGCCTGTGGGGTAGGCAATGCCCATATATGGATGCTCAGTTGACATTGCAAGTCTGCTTTCTGTAGAGGAAGGGCGCTCCTGACAGGTGTGTTCCTGCAGCCCCCTGCATGTGCCGAGAGCCCCAAGGGCGAGGCTTCCGCTAGAACTGTCAGGAAGAGTCGACCAGGACCCAAAGAAATGTCTTCGTCCCAGAACCCAGAGGTGAACCCAGGTAAGGAGCACATAACTGCCCACCCCACAACTGAGCCTCACAGAGGCACGTGCTCATACATTCACTCACTAATGCTGGCAGCAAATATCCACGGAGCATGCCTGCATGCCAGAAATCATGTGAGGCCCCGGGGGGATCTGAATATTGCAGCTAATCCCCATGCAATCCTTTGTTCATTTACTAATTCATTCATTCAGCAGACATGCCTGAACACTGTTCACACACTAAGTTCTAGAGTTGCAGCAGTGAGCAAGACAGACCTCATCCCTAACCTCACCGATAGCCTCATGGGTAGAGGGCATGCTGGGGGTCAGGTGGCCTCCGTTTAAAGCCAGTGGACAGGTAATTTGGCCTCTCTGAGTCTCGATTTCTTCAACTGTAAAATGGGTATTATCCCACTTCCTCTACAGAGTTGCTATGAGGTTCGGAAGTCAAAGATGGGAAAGCTGCCTCCAGTACTCACAGGTTGGTGAGTATTGTATGGAGAGAGGGGCTCTTGCAAATTCACCCTGGGCTATTTACCTACCGACAAAGAATGCACCAAAAAGCTGTATCGGGTTACTGGCTCATAGATGGGGGAACAGGGAATTTTATAAAGAGATCGCTGTGAATGCAGTGACTTATTGAGTGTAGAAGGCTGTTGGGGAAGGGCAGAAATCATTTCCACTTACATTTGAAGAGCATTTTGTGGTTTACAAAAGCATTTTTGTAATGCATAGAGCACCTAGAAGAGGGTTAGCCTGGCTCAGGTGTGAGTGTCCCGGGACAGAAGCTGCTTACCTGGTTTGCCCACCCTAGAGGCGAGAAACCGAACTCTGACATTCCGTTAAGATCTTCATACCTGATAGAATTTGAGAATATCCTGACAATAACTGAATCCTGACTATAGAAAAAAGAACTATATGCAGATCCCCTACAAACGCTGTCCACGAGTTCTCCGCACTTTCTCAGGCACCAGGATGTGCCCATCAGTTGCTCATAATATGTTCTTATAATTGTTTGTATTTCTTTGGTGTTGGTTGTGATTTCTCCTCTTTCATTCATGATTTTGTTGATTTGGGTCATTTCTCTTTTCTTTTTGATAAGTCTGGCCAGGGGTTTATCAATCTTGTTAATTCTTTCAAAGAACCAGCTCCTAGTTTCATTGATCTGTTCTACTGTTCTTTTGGTTTCTATTTCATTGATTTCTGCTCTCATCTTTATTATTTCTCTTCTAGGATGTGCCCATCAGTAATACCTCTTCTGCAGGTAGCAATTTTCAGGGATTGAAATAAAGAGAGAAGGGGAAGGAGAAGGGGTGTCCCAAGAGAAAACTTCATTAAAATCTGCTGGGATGGGCAGAAGTTATTTAACAAACCTTCTCGGAGGTTCTGCCACTTATCCCCCTACTCCAAGTTGAGACTCCCTGCAGGATGGAATGGGGTTGGCATTAGCCCTGTCTCTCCGATGGGATCCTGCCCAGTAGCTGTACCTTTTTGGCCACCTTGATACTGCATCAGTCCCTGGTCCTCTCATGGCCCCATGATGGTCAGAGTTCAACCCAATCTGCACAGGGACAGACGTTTTCTCACTCTGGGACTGAATGCTTAATTGATAAGAATTCCCAGTCTCTTTATCTACAATTGCTTAGTTTTTCTTGGCTATATTTTTAGGGTTCTCACTGTTGCTTTCCTAATGGTGACAGCGCAGCTCCCTGTAATGCCAAAAATTGGGGACACACGTTGTCTTCCTATAGACACCCTACAAAGGTGTCTTCTGCAGATGTCTGTAACTGAGGATGACATCGATCTGTTTGTCCCTGTGGTGTAGCAGTGGGAACATGATGTGAATAGCCCCAATTCTTAGCATGAGCAGAAAGTTCTGCCTCACTGTGCATACATCAACAACTCTGTTATTTCCTGTACTGCAAAAAAAAAAAAAAAAAAAAACTGGGGGCACACTCTCTGTCTGAGAAAGCCTGTGGGTTTCTTGCTGACCATTTTCAGCTTATTCATGTATAGACTACCCTCCACAGTGAGTACCACATTTAAGCCTCAAGACAACACTCTCATAGAGCCATATCAGTTTTTAAAAAAAAGGAACCGAATTGGGTGGTCTTGTCACTCCATCTCTAGTTCCAAGCTTTCTGAGAGCCTCCAGTCAATCACTTAGCATCTTTTTGGTAAGCTGTCATAAAATCTCTCTGACCCTCAGTCACTTCATCTGTATGTAACCTAGATGCTCATGTCATTTCATCCATGCATTCTGTTTCCCCTTTGACTCTGGCTACAACCTGATGCGGAAATTAGCTTCTGTGCCACACTCCCTAAGAAATCCAGTCGCAACAAGAAGTTCATGACTTTCTAGTGACTGGACCTGAAGATTGGTGGAATCCTGGGAAGAGGGTCAGATCATGCAATGCACAGCAGCATTCCACTAAAAAGCTCATATTCCCCAAGGGTTCCATCAAGGGTTCATTCTCAGCCTTTCCCTCCCCCCACACAAGCTTACTGGCATCTGTGCACCCTCAGGTCCCCTCTCCAATACCTCTCATCCTCCGGAGACAGGGACCTGCTCCTTCTTCCTGACAGCATCTCTGCTCCATCCATCTTTCCCAGGCCTCAATAAAATGTTCCTCCAAACACAGTCCCTTCTAGAAGGGGGAGTCAAGGATACATCTCTCCTCCTCTACAAGAAGCATACGAAGAGCCATAACATGTCCCTTTTCACCTCAGGTTCTGATGAGGACCATATGAAGGCATTGGTGCAGACATTTTCTGCAGAATGTAAAGTGCTATCAAACATAATGCATTAAGAGAGTGGTAGCAGCAGTGTGACACTAGAGAAGGGAGGACTAGTACTGTGTTTTCCACACATTTTCAGCCACAATGAACAATAAGAAACGTATCTGATGTCTAGACCTATTACACACACACACACAATTGAAACCAAGGTCTCACAAAGCAATATCCACCATATTATGTGTAGTCTAAGTTTTTACCCTATTCCCTCCCATTGCATCTGCATATGCTAGTGGTGCCCACAAAATTCCTTTTGAAACCCACTAATGAGGGGTGCCTGGGTGGCTCAGTCAGTTAAGCATCCCATTCTTGGTTTTGGCTTGGGTTGAGATCACAGGGTCATGAGATCGAGCCTGAGATTGAGCCCCACACTGGGCTCCATTCCCAGTATGGAGTCTGCTTGACTTTCTCTCTCTCTCTCTCTCTTTACCTCTGCCCCTCCCCCAACTTGCACATGTGCACTCTCTCTCTCTCAATAAATAAATAAAATCATAAAAAAAAGAAAACGTCAATGAGTCACCAGCCTTACTTACAAGAACCCTGATGTAGCCTTACTCTCATTCTGTAAAGAAGAAGAAATCAAGGCCCACTCATCTTTTTAAACATTTACTGCCAATTTACCCATTCATAGCGTGTGAATTTGGGTAATGACAAGTTCATGGTGCCCTTGAGGACTTCACCGTCTAGAAAAGGGGTGTAAAGAGGCAAGTCTGGGCAATGACTGGCCCATGTTCACACCATTCCAGGACAAAGACTAGAATTAATACCACACATAGTTCCTGTTGTTGTTGTTGTTTTTAATTTCTTGCCTATAGTTTTTAAAAATAGCAGAACTTTTATTTTAATTGTATTTTTAAATGTTTCCATTTGCAAGAACAGTTAATTAAAAAAAACAACTTTCCTATAAATGTTCATGACTTCTTCTCTGTGTATATAAATCTGCTAGAGCCTGAGGTCAAAGCAAACCAGAATAAGAAGGAAGGATTGGACTTCAGGAGCCAAAGAATACAAGTTCCTACTTTCTTACAGCATTTAATCGCTTAAAATCCTCTTCCATTAACATTACTTATTTTAGTTCAATCTTCACAATAACCCCATGGTGTTGGTACTCCCATTTATGAATAGGAATCAGAGGCATAGGTTGTGACTGACCCGGGGTCACTCAATCCCCCAGTGGCAGGAATGATAAACCCTGATGGGTTGTAATGGGAAATAAGGAGGTAGGGTAGGTTAGGACTGGATTAGAGGAGGCCTGGGTTTCTCTTGAGGCAACATTTATGAAAGGCTGCAAGCCCTTATAAATTTGGAAAATTTCAAGTCACTATAACTATCATCTATCCATTTCAATATATCATCAATGGTCCTCATAAACTTTGCTGTATCATCACTTTCCTGGCATGGACTTCTAGTCCAGGGTAAATGCCAGAAAACAGTGCTACAAGGCCACCCCCAGCTTCAGGTCTCCGTGCAAGAGTCTCCAAGACATAAGCCAAACGTTCGTTGTCTCCGCACCCCTCCTCCCAACATGGCACTGACTCATATTCTCCACTCCCAGAGCGGGTTTCCTTCTCCAAACTGTTTATTTATTTTCAGAAATTCTCACAAGGCTAATGACAAAAAAACTGACATTTGTCTAAAAGAGCTCAGACTGGGAGAAAATGCACAGCCCCTGAAGGGACAGTTGTGTGAACTTGGGAGAGGGGATTTTAAACCCCAGTTGCAAGTGAGAGCAAGAGGTCACTGTGAGAACCAGACAGAAGACAAGTTCAGCTGCAGCTGATCTATGCAAGGCCTAAATCCTTGCAGAGTAAATATAAATAAATGGAATATATACTTCCATTTGTTGGGCTTACAGAAGAGTTCTCTTGCCTAATTTCCTCTGTCTGTCATTAACACACACACACATTCACACATAAATAGTACAAATAGAATTTGAGATCCACTTCATCAAGAATACTTTATCAGTTTATAAAGTAGTTTATAAAGGATGTCTCAGGCCCATTAACCTGTAAATTGCCTTCTATGTAGAGGAGCTAGCTCCAAATTTATTATAATATTAAATGCAAGATTATAATCATTGTTTAAGAGCCATTGTCAACATAGGATGGGAAAGAAGGCTGAAAAGGCAGGCAAAAGTCGAATCAGAAAATATCTTATGTGGCACAGTGAGGAAATTATCCTGTAGGAAATACGCAGCCACTGAATAATTGTAAGCAATGGCGGTTGCGTGACCCTATTTGCATTACAAAAGACAATCCTGTACGCCAAGGGAGGATGAGTTGGAAGAAAGCAAGACCAGGAGCAGGTTGGCTAGTTGGGCAGCTAGTGTGATAGTGCAACAATAAACAATGATTATCCAGGGAGGGTGAGAGGAGACAGTTCTCCCCGGACCTCTTATGTCTCTGCACATCTTGTGAGTGAGGCACTGACTGCCCTCTGTTCCAGACTGTCTCTTCAAGGACCTTTGCATATCCATCAACCTTGGAAGGGAATGCCTCCCTCCAGAGCAAAGGGAAGGTTTGCCGACGGTAGAAAAGAAGATAGAGCAGGCATGGTTGCTGCCCATTATAAAAGGTTCAGGTTCCCTGAGTTCAAAGTTCCTCTTGGGCAGCACAGCTCACTGTATGCAGGTGTCTTTTGGCTCTCGTGGCATTATCCTGTGGGCTCAGGGAAACGGCACAATAATGCTGACACTCACCCTTGCTATTGCTGTGAGCAATAAATTGTCCTTTGTCTCTGACCCATGAGACCGTGTCTTTTACCAGCATCCATGAAACTAGCAGGCTTGACTGTTCACTTACAATTAGGGAACAATCTCCAGCCCTTCACAATTCCTGACACTAGAATATAATTGTTACAGCAGGAATGAAGAGAAGGGAATGGATAGGAAAGAAATTTAAGTGGTTTTTGGCAGTGAGAGAAGAACAAATTTCTGATTTGAAATAAATGCATTCTCCCTCTTCAATACACTCCCTCTTTTCCAAGGACATGTCTGTGAATCTATTCAATTCCTTGTCTTTTGTGGTGCTGAAAGAGGTATGAATCAGGGGGAAATCTGAGTGGGACAGACAATTATGGTATTGATTTACATCAAAAACAGTCCAGAGTAGATCACAAAACAACAGAAGAGAAGGGGGATAAAAGATCCTTGGGTTTGGGGATACTAGCAGGCTGGGTTTGAAATTTTAGAGATTTTCAGGGGAAAAAAAAAATAAAGGAGTTACTCAGGTATAGTTAAGATAGATGATAGATAGGAAGAGAGAGAGAGAGACAAACGAGAAGAACGGATGTTAAGGTTTGCTGTGTAAGATGAATATGACCTCCCTTTAGTTCTTTATAGGATTCAGTAAAGGCTAAAATTGTTTTAAATTTTTGTTTTTTTGTTGCCAGACTCCTGGGACTTTTATTTTTCTATGAATCTAAGCCAAGGCTGACTTCCAGGCAAGAACCAGTGGGTCAGGTTATATGTGGGTTGTAGTTATGACACTTATGGGACAGTGATTTATTAGATGTGCCAGTTTAAAAAAAAAAAAAAGAGTAATCTATGATAGCACTCAGGTTCTGACTTAAATATCTAGCTTTATGGGGTGCCATTTACCACACTAGGTAATACAGGTGGAGGAGGAGGTTTGGGTGAAAGTTTTAGGGTTTGATCGTCACCGTGTTGAGTTGGGAATGCCTGGTGGACGTGCAAATGGAGTGGCCTGGGCGGGAGTAGGGGCTCCTGTCGCGATGGAGTTGGGTGAGAGACTATGGCCAAAGGGGGATCCCTGGAGCTTCCACAGAGACAGAGACGGGCCAGGGAAGGAGGAGAATATGGGGACACATGGTATCAGGAAAACCAAGGGAAGATGGTGTGTTGAGAAAGATGGTTACATGCTCCAGTAGGCAGGAGGACAGACACTGTGATTGTTCCATGACTCACTAGCCAGAGAAAAACATGAAAATAAAAACAGCACTAAAAGATATAATATAAAAGGCTTTTTAAAAAGTAGCCCTATTTTGATACAAGGTCTGGAGCCCTGCGGGCCACACATGCAAGAGAAACACACAGCATTAAGTGGGAAGGGAAGTGAGGCCTGCAGGGCTCTGGGCCAAAAGCCAGCAGGGGCAGCCAAAAGTTCACAACCGAGACAGCAAGAGGCCCATAGAGTGTGATGGGGGCCAGCGTCAGGCCCAACGCGTGATACCCGGAGCTGGGAGGAACTTTCCACCCAGGCAAGGAGGCCGAGAAAGCTGCGATGGCCGCCCAGCACCCGAGCAGACGTTAGCCCGGAGCCTGGGCCCACCAGGAGCAGAGGCGGCGGAGGCCAGCTGGGTCCATTACAGATGGTGCACCCTCTCCTCTCCAGCACGTTCTATCCTCCCTCCGCTCGGCCTGCAGGCCTCTCCGCTCCGTCCTCTCAACCCAGGCTGACCGCCAGATGCTGACCGCCAGGCTCTGCCCAGCTTCCCCATCCCTGCACTGTGTCCAGGAAACTCTCCGCTCTAGGCAGGGGACATCAGAGCTCACCTCGCGGGGGCCGCTGCCCTGCACTGCCCGATGTGGAACGTAGGAAACTGCTTTCTTATACTCGGCCCAGTTTTCCGTGTTCTCAGACGGGGGGTCAATCTTATTCCATCTTGGCCAGAAATAGGAACACTTCCTATGACTTGAAATGCCATCTCCCTGGGAGCTGTTGACTCCCAAGCTCGCACTTCCAGCCCTGCCTCTTCCCCACCCTCCGGCTGCTTCCCTGACACCTTCATTCAGATGTCTTAATAGTTACTCAGACAGGCAACGCCTACAAGAGTGGCTGATTTATGGCCCCAGGCGCACACCTGTTCCCCCTCCCTGGCCCACTTCTCCTCTCCTGAGTCCACAGCAGGCACGTGTTCTCTGGTCCTTCCCACCCCTCCCCAGCCGCACCCCACTCACGCACACGTGTATGCACACATACACACTCACACCCAAGTCATCGACCACTTCTGCCCATCGCTCACCAAAATGCATCCTCTTCCGCCTCCCAGGCCTTCATGCAGGTCCACACCACCCGTGCCTCTTGCCTCGAGTGTCACTATGGCCTCCATATCTGTCTCCCCTGTTCTATCTGCGCCCCTTCCACACCACGTTCAACAAAACATGAAATGATGTTTTCAAAATATTCACCTAGCCATGTTACTTCTCCACATAGGATTTTGTCCCGTGTGGCCCTTGTTCTCAGTTTCCACCCTTCCCCCTACACACCATCTATCTGCACTGGTTTGCATTCCATTCTCAGAAGAGGCCAAGCCTGCTCGTGCCCCAGGACCTTCACACGTGCTCTTCCCTCCATCTGGGATTCATTCCCCTGCTGGTCGGAGACCTGGCCGCTCCACCTTCCAGTCTGTTGAACTGTCCTCCTCGGGGAGGCCTTCAGTGTCCACTCCATCTGACAGAGGCCCTGCCCTTGTCCACCCCATATCTCAGCCCCTGTTTGTTTCTTTGACAGCACTTATCAGAGTTTACCGTTTCTTTCTATTCCTATTGGTTCACAGTGTCCCATCTGTCTTCCTCACTCAACCGGCAGCAGCTGGAGGACAGAGACACCGCTGGCCTTGCTCATCAGTCTCATCCCAGCCCCTAGCACAATGCCTGGCTCTGTGCCCTCAGTGACTGAATGAATTAACCAATCCATCAAAAACCTAGTGAACTGACGAACAAACAAGAAAGTGTGACTTCATCTCAAGAGATAGTGAGCTGCCCTTTAAGGATTTTAAGCAAGGAAGTCACGTAATCAGATTCCTATTTCGGAGCCATTGCCCTGGCTATGATGCGCACAATGATGGGAGGGGGCAAGCCTGGCAGCACCTGGCCAGGAATGAGGAGGACGCAAGGGAGGCACCTAGTGCAAAACATTTAAGGAGGCGCTCCATCTCATGGCCGCACAAGCGTGGAGTCGATACCTGAGAGTGGGTGCCTCCTTAAAGGCTATGTCCTAACTGCCTCCATCCCTCGCAGTGCTGATGCCAGCCCTGGGCAGCAGGGATACTCTTTGGGAGGTGACTGAAACAGTTCAGACAAGAGTTGACAGCCCCATGGTAATGGCCAGAGTGGGCCAGTCTGAGAGACACCCAGGAGACCTAGAAACTGTGGAGCCCACCCTCCAGCTCGCGTTGCACACCTCTCAACCAATATGCCTAAAAACCACTGGCTTTCCTTCCCGTTTGCTTAACCTGCTTATTTATAACATTTTTCCAATCCTCCAGAGCTAATTATCTTAGCCACCTATCACCTTACGAGCCAGGAGAGGCATTCTTAGCGAAAAGGGCTCCCAGAGATCTTAGGAAAGGTTTGAGGTTCACAGACTGAGAATTCAAAGGCATTATAGCAGAAGAGAAACAGGAAGCCATTAATTACTCCAGAGATTCTTGAACCATGCACCCACAGAATGCTGGTGTCTGGGACTGGGCAACGGCTTCCAGCGAAAACAATCCAAAACTCATAAAGCCTTTCTATCTTTCAGGTAATGTGACCTGGTAAAAGGGCATTAAATAAATATATAGAAAATCACTCAAGTTTTACTAAAAAACATTTTCTCAACTGTTTAGTATATTTGCCTTTATCTCTTTTTTTTCCCCACTGATGATATTTACTTTGAAATTTCAAATAAACCTTGCAGACCATGTGAAATTTTTATGTTTCAGGGCACCTGGCTGGCTCTGTTGGTTGAGCATGCAGCTCTTGATCTCAAGGTTGTGAGTTCAAACCCCACATTGGGCATGGAGCCTACATAAAAAATAAATAAAATAAAATAAAATAAAGCTTTTATGTTCATTAAAACTAGACCTGGATTCGAAAAGATAGTGAATCATTGCCATCCTGGCATTCATAAGCATCAAGATAGAAAAACATAAAAAGTACTAAGAGAGGGAAACCAATAAAATGCAGGCCTGTGGGATTTACAAAGTCGTCCCAAAATCCAAGTCTCTGTCTTCCCCACCTTTTCCTCATCCTGTTAGTAAACTGTGTTCGGCTGAGGGGAGAGCGCCTGGATCAGTGTCTGGCCTGGTCCCTGGGGCTCTGAGCCGGGAGACAAGGCCCCTCGTCACAGCCAGCTCCCATTTCCCTGACATGAACACCCAGCGGCTCAAGCGGGTGTGACCTGAGTGTGGCTGCATTAAAAAACACAACGGCCTGGCTGCTTCTGGAAACTGTAGCCCAGTGTGCTCTGAAGGCGTGGGTCAGCAGGCTGCTCCTTTGCAAAGGAACCCAGTGCCTTCCAGGTGTCTCAGCAGCTGCTTTCCTAGCTTACTTGCCTCTATCTTTATCTCATATTAGATGGTATGATACCTAGCAGAGCATAACAGTTATTTTTCTTTTTTTTTAAGATTTTATTTATTGAGAGAGAGAGAGAGAGCACAAGTGGGAGAAGCAGAGGGAGAGGGAGCCCCATATGGGGCTCGATCCCAGGACCCCAAGATCGTGACCTGAGCCGAAGGCAGACGATTACCTGACTGAGCCACCCAGGCGCCCCACAAACAGTTATTTTTCGTGTAACACAACAGTGTTTCCTGACAACTAGAAATACCATGACTTCTGCGAGCGCTATTTCTTGAACGTGACTGAGAAATGTGACTCTACCTCTCTTGTTTTCCAATATAGTGAATTGAGATGTCCAAATTTACCACATAAGTCGAGAGCAGTACCCAAACTTGAAGACTTCCACTCCCGGCAGTGCTATTCCTGTTACAATCTGCTCCTTTCCCTGTTAATGCTTTCCCAACAGATTTGCTTCCCATATCAGTCAGGATGGGCTCTGTTATGCTACGGTAACAACCACCTCCAAATTGCAGGGCATAAACATGCAAATGCACACATAGTTCACCCTTATGTGCATTTCTAGTGCAGATAGATGTGGGCGGGAGGTGGGCAGGGCTCTGTTATCCTAATCACTCAGCACTCCAGGTGGGTGGGCATTTCTGCTAGACATATGCTTCCAAAAGGGGAAAGGAATGTGGAAAATCATGCACGGATTTTTTTAGTTTATGCCTAGAAGGGACACATGCCACTTCTCTCAAACTTCGTTAGCCAAAACCAGTCACATGGCTGTAGTGGATTTCAAAAAAAGATCAGAGAAGGAAAAATTTACCATGTGGAGAAGAACTTAGGGAATGGCCCTAAGGACTATCATACTCCCCTATACAGTTCACATGAAGAGAAGGAAGAGGAGGAAGAAGAAGAGGAGGAAGGGGGAGGAGAAGGGGAAGGAGACTAAAGAGAAGGAGAAGGAGAAAAACCACAAGAAGAAGAAAGGTTAAAAACTGCTTGCACTAAAAGATAAAAAGGCTTAGCGGCGCCTGGGTGGCTCAGGCGGTTAAGTGCCTGACTCTTGATTTTGGCTCAGGTCATGATCTCAGGGTCCTGGGATCAAGCCCCGCATCTGGCTCCATGCTCAGTGGAGAATCTGCCAGAGATTCTCTCTCTCTCCCTCTCCCTCTAACCCCCCCACCCTACTCGCGCATGTGTGTGCGCTCTCTCTCTCAAAATCAATAAATAAGTCTTTAAAAAAGAGAGAGAGAGATAAAGCTCAAACTTTCTTACCAAGCTGTGTGATCTTGGGTAATTTACTTCATCCCATGAAGTCTCAGCTCCCTCACCTGTAAAATAGGACTAATAGTACCCACCTCATATGGTGGCTGAGGAGATTCAGTTAAATAATCTCGGCAAAGTGCTTCTCCCGGCCTGGTACAAAGTAGAATTCTCGGTGCATAGCTGTTGTCTGTCTCCTCTGTGACAGCTTTCAGAGGACTGTCGAGTCTGTCAGCACACGAGACCCCCCCACACACAATCCTGTAAGGTCAATAGAGGGGTCGTTATTATCCACAGTTACAGATGTGGAGACAGAGGTTCTCGGAAATCAAGCTGCCCGAGCTGTTCCACGGGGTGAGGCCAGGAGGAGCACGGGGCCTGGGGCTTCAGGCTCTAACCCCGTGCTCTTATCTGCACGGCCTCCCTCTCCTTCGCCCTCTTTTTTCTGAGGTATTATTTTTAAAAATTCACTTGCGATGGGCGACTATTTAGGCATATATCAAAGCGAACGGCTGAAAAATAAGAATGTAAACTGGTGAATCTGGCCCAGGCCAGAAGACATAACACCTGTGTCAGCCAAAGTCAGTGGAAAGCCTATGAACATGTTTTTGGAACATTTTTCATGCATGTGAATGAAAAAACTCACTGGCGCTGCATAAAGACAGACATGCGCAAGGACGTCGAGGGTCCCCGAGTGAGATCATACCCTCCAGGGAAGGAGGCCCAGGAGACAGGGAATCGTGCACTTGTGGTTTCCGTCCAGGGCTGTATGCATTGTTGCACTGGGTAAACATTAAAGCCTCAGCTGTGCGAAAGGATGAGCTATGCTAAAAGGCAGCTGGAAACAGATTCAGTGCAAATAATACCTTTGCGCCTCTGTCTCAGTCTGGGGAGAGGGTGCATTCCTAGTCCTGAAAGTCAAAGAGCGAGTTCTGTCTTCTAACAAAGTGGACACTTAAAGAAAGAACCCGAATTTTCCAGATAGATAAATGCAAGCTTTATTGCCACTTCCCGCCATCCCTAGCCGACTGCTTAGGGAGGAAGGGTCTCTAGGTCAGGTCCAGGTAGGAGCCACAGCTCTTACTCTGCAGTTGGGGGTCTAACGGTTGCAGAGAGAAGGGCAGGCGTTGGGGGTTGTCTCAGCAACCTGCACATCCCCGAGGAGCACAGCCGTGTCCCTTCCCAGAGTTTTGGAGCTTTCCAGAACCCATCTCTAGAGCCGCTGCCTCCAGCACTCTGCCCTGATAGCCCCCATCCACCTTCCTCTTTTGCTTCTGCCTCGCAATGACCTCAAAACTGAGGCTTGGTGCATCTCTGATTGTTTTGTGTGTAATAGAATCTAGAAAAATGCATGCCCCTCAATTTCAGGAACTCTGGGGAAGGCTAGGCAGCCAGGTGGGGCAGAACCTCAAAGGAAGCACCTTGAACTTTATGTCCCAGAGGCCGTGCACAGCAGGTGTAGACAAGCCTGGGGCGCAAGCTCTGGAAGACAGCAAGCCTCAGGTGGTAAATCTTCACGGTGGGGAAACGCTGGATGCTGAGGGAGGATTCATGTCCTTCACTCGCAGATTTTTATTAAAGTTACTAACTCACAACATTTATTTGTATGAGCAGATTTGGGAGGGTAAATAAAATGGCAAAGGGGCCGAGTTCCGTTTCCCAGCTGGCCCAGAGCCAATCCAAGATGGTACAGAGTTGCAGGAGCAGAAACAGAGGAGGCTGTGAGGAAGAAGATCCAGAATTTGCAGAAATCACAAGGAGGACGGACTCTGGGTTCTCAGTACCAAAACAGTGGGTATTCCAACCAACGCTTGCTTCCAAAAGCCCTGAGGGGCAGCCGAATTACCCTGTGTGTTTCTGTTAGCTTAATCTTCCCAACTGAAGTAGAGGCGTTTTGAGGGTAGAAATCAAGTCTTGGTTGTCACTGTATCATCGCCACCCGGTATCTTTGCACACCTTCGGTGCTTAACACCTGCTGATGCGTTAAGCTGTTTTCACGTCCTCCCATACACCACCCAGCACAGCTCACTGAAGCCTTGATAACGGACGGGTGGGTGTGCAATAGCCCCCGGTGCCCTGAACCAGGAGCCTGGACAGCACGGTGTCAGTCCCTGCTCAGTCGTTTGGTAGCTGTGCCACCAGGACAAGGCCCTCAGCCACTCTAGGCATGAGATACCGCAAACGTAAAATGGGCATTAAAAATCGAATTGCGGGACCATATTACTAGCTACTTGATTGAGTGAAGGGATGGTAAAATCAAGAATATAGAAGAGATTCATAACTTGTAAATTGCTATACAAGTGATTTTTAAATCTTTTTTGAAAATTACTTACGATCTCTCGGAACACAACCGGGAAAGAAAGGCCGTGCGCTCTGTGAACACGTTCTGAGCAAGAACTACCCCTGGCCCACTGCCAGCACCGGTCCTCGGAGGTGCCTGCCGCCAATATTCCCTGCTGGCCACCCTTCCATCCTCTGCCTCTCCTGTCTCAGCTGCGGTCTCTGTCTCCATCTCTCCGGCTCTCAGCATCTCTATTGTCTCTGTGTCTCTGCAGGTCTCTGCCTCTAGCTCTTGAGTCAAACGCTCTCAGCTGCAGTGTCTCTATGTGTCTCTCCACCTTCCCGTTCCTGGGTTTTCCCATCATCTCCTGCTCTGCCTCTTTTGGTCCTTCTGTCTTTGCCTCCCTCTCTCTGTAGCCTTGTACTTCCTCCTTTGTCTCTCTCTGTCTCTCTCACTGTCTTTCTCTCTCATCTCCCCACCCCTTTCTGCCTCTCTCCTTGTTTCTCTCCTTTGCCTGTTCCTCTTGCTCCTTGCCTTGTCCCTGTATCTCCCATGCCCAAGACTCTGTCTCTGTCTCTGTCCATCTGTCTCTGTCCACCTGACCTTCTCTGTTGGGGTCCCTCTCTCCCCACTTCCATGCTCTATTCATGGTGCTCATGGAGACAGAGTCTGCCGCAGTGTGACCTTTCCATCAGCCTCTCCCTGAACTTCCCACACACACCATGACCATTTCTCATTACGTCCTCAGGTCCGTGTAAATCTCCCGTGTTTTCTTTAGGCGGGAGGCCGGGCTCGTGTTCAAACAAGCAGCACAGCCCAGCCCCGCAGCAGGAAAGGCACGTGCCTGAGGGAAGAGCCATGGCGCCCCTTCCCCAGGGGGAGCATCAGTTGGGGGGGGAGGGGGGTCAAAACAAAACCACCCTGAGGCTCCACAACACATGTGCATGGTATTTATCTTTCATCAACATCAAGGTTGGAGTTTTTCCTGTATTTTTCCGATTGTTCAAACCATATGTGCTCACAGTAAAAGATTTAGACAGTATGAGAAACAGCAGAGATGCAGCAAGAGAAGAACCTCATTATCCCACCACCCAGAGGTGTCTACTGTTGCCATTTTGCCATCTTTCCTACAAGACTTCACCCAAACATTTTTTTAAAGGTTTATTTATTTATTTATTTACTTACTTACTTATTTAGAGAGAGGAAGGGAGTGAGAGAATTTCAAGCAAACTCCATCCTGAGCGTGGAGCCAACTCAAGGCTCAGTCTCACTACCCTGAGATTGTGACCTGAGCCAAAATCAGGAGTTGGCTGCTTAACCAACTGAGCCACTCAGGCGCCCCTTCTCCTACACATTTTTTTGTGTGTGTCTTTAAATAGATAAGATCACACTAAATACAGAACTGTGCAAATTCTTTTGTTGTTTTTATTCTATCCTTCTTATTTTCCTTAGTCTTTGAAAGCTTTCTGCAAGCATGGTTTTCTATCCTCCTGAGAGAAAACAATAAGGACATCTTGGGTTGGTTAGGTGTCTCACTCTTGATTTCAGCTCAGGTCATGATCTCAGGGTCCTGAGATCAAGCCCCGTGTCAGGCTCCAAGCTAGGCATGGAGCCTGCTTAAGATTCTATTCTCTTTCTCCCTCTGTCCCTCCCACCCCACGTGCTTGCTCTCTCTCTCTTTCTCTTTCTCAAAAATAAATAAATAAATCTTGTGGGTTTTGCATAGGGGAAACATTCTCAGATTCTGTAAAATATCACATAGTTTATGTATCACCATTGTTTAACGGTATGAAACACTCCTTGGCAACTTGGGATCCCTGCTATAGATTTCTTTCCCAAAAATCTCCTGATAGATTGAAGAGAGGCAAGAAAACTAAGTCAGTGGAATTGAAGATTAGAGAGGCCATTCCAAATGTAAAACAGTTGTACCCCAGAATTTATAAGCTGACGCCTTACAGCACATATGCCTCAATGTGAGAAAAATGAAGCCTTGAGGTATGATAGTTACTCAGAGCCACACAACTCTTCTTCTGCTGACGGTACATTCCTTTCCTGTCCCTCACCTCACGCACCTGCTGTGCATTCAGTCAACTCCACAAACGTGATGAGTTTGGCAGACAATTGTGGTCCACAGAAGACACTAAGCTACATTCAGTCAAAACCAAAGTAACTTTCCTGCACCCTAACTACCTTGAAATCCTAAATTAAATCCTAGATGTTGGGACCCTTAACTCAGCGAGTGCTTACTGTACCTCTACTAGGTGTCAGATGCTGTGCTATTGTGCTAGGAATGAGAAATTTGTAATAAGAAACAATGAGTGCCTGCCTTCAGGAGCTCCCCACCCATGGGGAAGGCTGACAGTGTCATAAGAACCATGATGGCACGGCGCCTGCGTGGCTCAGTTGGTTGAGCATCCGACTCTTGGTTTTGGCTCAGGTCATGGTCTTAGGGTCGTGAGATTAAGCCCCACATCAAGCTCCACACTTGGCGGGGAGTCTACTTGAGATTCTCTCTCTCTCCTTCTCCCTCTGCTCCTCCCCCTGCTCACATGCTCAAGCAAGCGTTCTCACTCTCTCTCTCTCTCTCTCTCTCTCCCCTCTCTAAAATAAATAAATAAATCTTAAAAAAAAAAAAAAAAAAAAACACTGCGATGGAAGTAAGAGCTATTCTAAGATCACAGGGCAAGACACCTAACTCGGAGAGCAGGTGGGATGAGGGAGAGGCCAGGGGAAGGTGCCTGGGGATGTGTGATCAGGCTTAACACTATAGCATGACAGGGTAGGGATCTCTCTGGAATCTGCTCGCATCGGCTAGGCCAGGTAACATGCTAGGTGTTTGATATGCCACAGTGCACTGCAATCTTCACAACCACCCTGAGGACGTCAATCACTGTCCTTGTTTTACAGAGAAGAAAGTGTAGGCTAAGAGAAGCATCCAGAGATAGCTCTGAGAGTGAGTAGGCGCTGAGATTCAAATCCAGTTGTGTCTGACCCAAGGCCCATACTACTTCCAAAAACACCACAGTGACCCCTATTCCCTCCCTGTGAGGTTGGACAAGCCACTCAGTGTATTTTTTCCTAACACTATGGATTCAACAATCATGTAGCATTCTAGAAGACATAAACTACCACGGGGGCACACAGTGGGGACACTAACTCTGCTGAAAGTAAAGGGGATGTGTCAAGGAGGCCTCAGAAAACAGAGGCGACCTTTGTCTTAGGATATGGAAAATATCTCTGCAGGGAAGGCAGAGCAGGGCATTTCTGGCCAAGGAAGAGCAAGTACAAAGGACCAAAGACTGACATGAGGACTGACAAGGCACTCGGGTTGAGCAGAGCATAGGATATGCAGAAAGCAGGAGAGGTGCTAGCAGGTCTAGAGAAGGTCGTTGACCTTGCTTCAGTGTCTCTTGGTGAATAGCAAACCACCACAAATCATAATGGTTTCAAGAAATACTGTCCCCTCTCCCGTGAGACACAAGTTACTGGTGGTGATTCTGCTCCACCTGGTGCCACCTGGGCCCCTGAGGTGTCTGCAGTCATGTGGAGGATCCAGCGGAAGCTCAGCTGGGGTTAAGGGCACCAGTTGTCCCCCCTGTGGACATCCCACCATGACTGCTTGACCTGCTTCACAGCATGACATCCACATCCCAAAAAGAAGTGCCCAAGAAGAAGGGTATGGCAGCTGCCAGGCCAATCAATGGCCACACTTGGAGCCAACACAGCATCACTCTGCCGTATATATTCTATGGGTCAAAGCAGTCACAGACCCAGCCTGGGGCAAAGTGGGAACAGGAGAGAAACCACACAAAGGGGCAAATGCCTGTAGGTGGGCTGCACTGGGGGGGAGGTCGCCAAAGTCAAAGTATTACAGTAGCAGTCACCAAACTATGAAAGCCATCATTAGCCAACCCAAGGATTCTGTGCTGAGGCAGGTGGTTCTCAACCACAGGCTGCAACACACTGGTTAGTTATGAGGTTGTGTTGTGAAAAATAAAGAAACAAAGCTTTTTAATTTTTTTTTAGTAAATTAGAGTACATTTATGGTGACCCTATAATGTTATAATGTTACTTGTTTTCACTCACGTTCTGATGTGCTATCTTTTTAGGACTCACGGCAGTATAGCTGTCAGCCCAGCATATTTGAGCAGCTGCCCACATCACTGTCATCTGTAGGGTTACCACACTCCCAGAGACGACTGAACACCAACAGAGCAGGGACCAGTGAGGTGGACTTCTGTTCTAGAAAGATCATTTGACTGCTGTGTGGCACATGAATCCTGGAGATGCAGACATCTGTTTGAGGGGTCCAAGAGATATGAGGCAGCAAGAGGGAGGCTCTTACAAGCCACAGTGAGAAGCTGCAGGAGAAACCAACTCTGATCTTGGACTTTCAGCCTCCAGAACTGAGAGAAAATTAATTTCTGTGGTTTAAGCCACCCAATCTTTGATATTTTGTTATGACATATATATGTGTATATATATATATACACATATATATATTCAATATTTATATTTGACATATTCAATGTATATGAAAGTATGTTCACTGATAGGGCTGTGCAATCAGAACATCTTGCTTAGCAATGTCCGCAATAACCAAACTGTGGAGAGAGCCGAGATGCCCTTCAACAGATGAATGGATAAAGAAGATGTGGTCCATACATACAATGGAATATTACTCAGCCATCAGAAAGGATGAATACCCAACTCTTACATCAACGTGGATGGGACTGGAGATTATGCTAAGTGAAATAAGTCAAGCAGAGAAAGTCAATTATCATATGGTTTCACTTATTTGTGGAACATAAGGAATAGCATGGAGGACATTAGGAGAAGGAAGGGAAAAATGAAAGGGGGGAAATCGGAGGGAGAGATGAACCGTGAGAGACTATGGACTCTGAGAAACAAACTGAGGATTTTAGAGGGGAGGGGAATGGGGGGATGGATTAGCCCGGTGATGGGTATTAAGGAGGGCACGTACTGCTTGGAGCATTGGGCGAAAACAATGAATCGTGGATCACTACATCAAAAGCTAATGATGTATTGTATGGTGACTAACAACATAATAAAATAAAATTAAAAAAAAAAAAAAGAACATCTTGCCTATTTGGCTAACTCAGATTCCCATGAGGATCTGTCCTCTGTAATTTCCTTAAAATAAACCTCCACCACCAGAGTAGCCTGGATGGGTGTCTGTCCCCTGCAACCTTTAAAACCTGGTTAAGACTCTCATCCATCCTAGCCCTTTATCCCAGAGAGCCATGGTGGTCATATCTGGGACTTAAGTTGGATTCTTGCATCCTCCAACCGGTAGCCCAACCTAGTACCTTTTTTGTAAGAACAGGGACATCTCATCCAACACAGAGATTGAGGTTCCTACCTCAACTGGTCTATTGGACAGGAACTGGCCAGTGTGTGGGCATGACCCATCTGACTCCTCGACGTACAATGATGCAGATGATGCATTGTACAAGTTGTCCAGTGTTTTCTTTTCTTTTCTTTTTCTATAACCCATGACTCTCATCAGGTTCTGTAAAACTTTAGAAAGGCCATGTAATATTAGCCCTGTCTAGTGTGAAACTATCGATAAATTTCAGATAATGATTCTTCCTAATGAATTAGTGAAGGTGAGGGAAAGAATTTGAGCAGATATAATAAATTACTGCTCTCATTATAACAGCTAGTGTCATTAAATCCACACTATCTGCCAGGTACTGTGTTAAACGTTTTACTTAGACATTATTTCAAATAATCTTTATTCCAGCCCTATAAAGTAAGTGGTGCTATTATCTCCAATTTACAGATTAGGAAACTGAGGCCCAAGGTCATATGATTGCTATATGAAGACATGTAATTGTTACAAGGATCTGACTCTAAAGCTTGTGCTTTTAAATACTTTACTATATACTGACCTTTTTGACTGCTTTTATAATAGAATCATGAGAAGCATATTGACATGTGAGTTTTACACACTTCATACAAGACCTCAGGGTCAAGTTCAGTGGTTCTCAAACATGCTCATGTGTTGTTGGAGCAACTAAAATTCAGGCAAGATACTAAAACATGGTTACACTGTTAACAAGATTTTTGGAATGGGAGCAGAAACACATATGTGTCCATGACATTGAGTCTCACACAGAACAAGGATCCATAGAGGAAGGAGCTCACAGTGAGCACAGGACTGGAATCTTGCAAGACTGGAATCACTTACTACCTACTCATCTACGTTGCTGCATGTAAGGACTTACAGGCAGACATTCAGGGAAGCCAGCAAGGTTTTAGAGAAGGTTATAGAAGAAAGACAATGTTGATCAAAGTTCATTTAGCCTGGAATGAGGCCTCCTGGACTCAATTCTGGTTCTATTACTTCCAACTTTACCCCACAGCTCAGTTCCCTGATCTGTGAAATGGGGATAATATTAATAAGTTCCTCCCATGGTTGTTGTAAGAATTGAATGGTACATGGATTGTACCTCCAAACTAAATAGTCAGTAAATACGAGCTATCATCCCCATCATCATTAATTTCCTTTTCCCACAAAACTGGAAAGTTCTGCCATTATTCTCAGTTTGCATCCGGACATTCATGTTATGCAGAAGGCACCTGAGAATATTGCTCCAGGGGCACTGACTGGACACTGATGATCTCAGGGGTGTGGGGCCAAAGAAGGGCATAGGAAGGGATCAGAAATGTCTCTTTCAACAGTTCTATCCTTTTTGGTTTATTAAAACAGCATATATCACAGTTGTACATTTTGTAATCTAACAAAGTCAAAATCAAGTTACCATGACCTTGAAAATCAAAAGATGAAATCATGATTTCCTTTTCTGCTACATCCCATATTCAGTAAAGTCAGGATTTGGGTCTGCAAAGACGGAAGAGGCGATAATCACAGGAAGCATAGCTTAGAGCGCACAACGCTGTGCAAAATGTGTAACAGGGACAAGCTGGCTCAGAGTTAAGGGATCAATTGTCCATATTCCAAGATATAGAACCTGTATTGGGGTTTTGAGAAGAATAAAAATAAAATTATAACAAGAAATCATTCCTGCCTTTCCAGCACAGGGCTATCGTCTGGAGCTGTCTCTGCAATGGTGGGCTTCTCCTTCCAGGGTCCCCCTCCTTCCTCCTCCCCCTGCAAACAAGCTGGTGAAGGAGGGAGGGAGCACACAGCACGTGGGAGGTGAAGGACAGAGTTCACCCTGTGAAAAATCATTAATCATCTTGAGGTCACCAGCCCTGAACACATTTCCTTCTCAATCCCGTCCTGTGGGCGATCTGTCTCCTAACAGGTTTTCTAATGTTGAGTTGTAAAGCGTTCCTGATGAATTATTGTTGGCACTCAGTCCAAAGACTTGAAGGCTTGAGTCCACCAGAAGAAAAAGCAGACCCTCTCTCCTGCGCCTGTTGTCCATG
This sequence comes from Phoca vitulina, assembly GCF_004348235.1. Lineage (NCBI taxonomy): Eukaryota > Metazoa > Chordata > Mammalia > Carnivora > Phocidae > Phoca > Phoca vitulina. The sequence continues at coordinate 4,855,748 of NW_022589706.1, forward strand.
GGGCCAGCACAGGGCTTGCATTGTGTGTGAGGGCGGATGGTCTGCGGGCCCCTCATCCCGGCAGCCCCAACTCCAGGAAGCACTGAGCCAGACTGGGGTTTATCACTGTGCTTCAAAGCAGGGGCATTTGAGGGCAAGTCCACCCTTGGCCACGCCCCTGTCCCAGCACACCTCCAGGTAAGGGCAGGATTTCTGTTCCTGGTTGACAGATTAGGAACCTGAGGCCGGGGCTGTGCTATGACACATCCAAGGTGGCCCAGCTGCTTTGGGGCAGAGCCAGGATTAAACTCGGGTCTCCAAAACTGCCACCTCTCCCATTTCCTCCACGCTGCTTGCTCTGGGCTGTGTGGCCCTCTAGTGATAGAGGTCCGCACCATAGGACCTCATCCCATACCACCCCTGCCTCACCTAAAGCCTCTGGAACAGTCCTCCTGCCTACTCTGCTCCCACGTGCCCCCACTCACTCCAGTCTGGTCATCCAGGGCCAGTGTAAGGCGACCTCGTCAGAGAGGCTGCCATGACCCCCTCCATCTAAAACAGCCCCCACTCACCTTGATCATAACACCTACTTTACTTCTTCATAGCACTTATCACCTTCCAACCTGTCTTGTTTATTCATCTGTTTCTTTGTTCTCTGTGTGTTTCTGTTTTCCTTGCAGCTCCAGCTCACGCAGAGTGCATGGGTTCTACTCCTGATCTCTCCCATCCTCCCATGGGATCTTAGGCCATGGGAGAGGCCTGGCACCTCTCCCTCTCTAAAAAACACTTCTCCTCACTTTTCTTTTCCCTCTGGTTTGACTATCAAGTGGGTCACACTAGATGGATCTGATTTATTTTCACCGTTAAGTGTTGCACACATGAGAGAGACTTGTGATTATCTCCTAACCAACAAAGCCAAGTGACTTCGCCCATTTGCCTTTTGAGCTTGGCCTATTTAATCTGAAAAGTTCTGTAAGTGGCAATGGTCACCTTTCATTATAATTTCAATTCGGACAAGCAGGATTTCATATGATTTCTATTTCATACTGACTTCTTGGGTATGTTCTACTTTTGCAAACCAGAAAAAATAAGTGAAGATGTGAAGTTTTGGGAGGGGCAGGTGGGTGGGATGAATGGGCAAAGCACAGGGGATTTTTAGGGCAGTGAAAATACTCTACAATGGTGGATGCATGTCTTTACACATTTGTCCAAGCCCACAGAACATACTACAACAAGAGTGGACTGTAATGTAAACTATGGTCTCTGGGTGATGATAATGTGTCAGTGTAGGTTCATCAGTTATAACAAAAGTACCACTCTGGCGGATGCTGATAATGGGGGACGGAAGCTCTGCATGTATGGGGGCAGGAAATCTCTCTACCTTCCCTTCAATTTTGCTGTAAACCCTAAACTGTCTTAATTTTGGTTTTGTTTTTGTTTTTTAAGTAGGCTCCATGCCCAGCATGGAGCCCAGTGCAGGGCTTGAACTCATGACCCTGAGATCAAGACCTGAGCTGAGATCAAGAGTAGGATACATAACTGGCTGAGTCACCTAGGCGCCCCATAAACTATCTTCATTTTTTAAAAATACAGTACCTTGATCAAAGTAAAATAAAATGCCCAATTGTAATCTCTCTTCTTGTGCATACGCACACACATAGTTTTGTACTCACAATCGTGACCTAGCATTTACAGTTCTATTTGTGGGATCATAGAATGTTTGAGCCCAAAAAGGCCTGAGAAATCATGTGACCAAGTGGTATCAAACCACATACTGAGGACCCTCGGAATCCACAGAGATATCTCAAGGGCTCCCAGAGCAGAGGAGATGTAGTGGCCAAAACCTCTGCTCCTGCATGAACCCAAAGGGCTTGGCTTTCCTCTATTTTATATTTTGGATTTGCCTGTGAGATTCCATTTTAAAAAGAAATCTCACTGCAACACACACACACACACACACACACACGTATAAAAACCAGAGAATGAGCTCAGAGCTACCTAGCTTTTGCCATTATTCAGATGGGAAAGCGGAGGCCAAGAGAACTCAAAAGCCCACCTATAGTCCCACAGAAGCAGAAAAACAGGGTCTGGAACTGGAAATCTGACGCATAATCTGTGTTCCCTCTGCACCGCTGCAAGAATCCCAGGGTGAGTGGCCCAGAGAGATGTGGCTCTGATCCAAGGGTCAGATCATTGTTGGTGCTGTTTGTTTGCACAGCATAGAACATTGTTTAAGACCTGAAGCTCAGAGACATCCCTGGCAAGGCTCTCTGAGTTGGAGCCCAGAGGAGCGCGTTTCAAGAGCTTGTGGTCTGGACGGAGAGCGGGCCGGTGAAGACAGGGTGGCTCTTCCCGGGGGTGGAGTGCTCTGCTGCTCCACGTCACATCCCTTCTCAGTACTGTAAACACAAGTCCACTGTATGTTTTTAAAACGTGAGAAGAAGCAGGATCCTGCCTGCGTGTTTTGACATAGCCTACAGGGAGGGAGAACGGGGCCAGTGGATCTCGCCTGTGCCGAATGTAATTGCTTCCCGCACCTGATGGTTAATCTCAGGCCAGCAGGGCTGTCGGACAGTCCCTCCTCCGAACCGCCCACACCCGCCACACAGAGCAGAGACCTGGGACCCACGCTTGGCTTCCCCACTCATGCGCTCTGGGACCTTGGTCCTCAGTTTCCTCACTTGAAAAGTCAGAGGCTTGGCCTAAATCATGATTTTCCACCTATCAAAGAGACTGTTTGGATCCATTTTACAAAGTGGGTGTTCTGGGAAGATTTAGGGCGAAGTTTCTGTGACTGAAAGGAAGTTGGAAATCCACTGGACTCGATGCTGCCGATAACTCTTTCAGCTCCGAGATACTGCAATTCTTGATTTTACTTCTCTTTAAGGTGCTGGAAGGCATCCTGAGTCCTTGGCAAGTGAGCTGAGGATCTCAGGGGCTGGGGAGCCCAATCCTGCCACCCCAGTCCCATCCTCTCTCAGACTCACAGGGCTAGCTGCTCCCTCCTCTGCCCCACATAGCATCCTGTGTCCCGTACCAATCACGCGGTCATCACTGCATCGCTTCTGTCCTACCAACACCACTGCTTCTGCTTCCTATCTTCCATCCCACTGAGCTGCCTGAAGCCTGTGGCTGTGTCTTATTCCTGGCTGCAATCCTAGTGCCTGGCACCATACCTGGTATACTGTAGGCGCTTAATAAATGCATGGCATTTTTATCGCATTCTGAACAATTGGACTTACTTTCACACTTAGCAGTCGGTCTGAAGCTAACCTTTAAATGTAGACAATTTCAAGAAAAATATTCTGGCCTGGTATAGACACAGTATGTATTCACTCAGCCAGCAGATGTTGAGCATCGACCAAAAGCCAAGTACCACACTAGGACCTGGAGATACCCTCGAGGATAAAACTGATCCTGTCTCTGGTGGGGAGGTACTAGAACCACATGATAGAACTGATTATATAGTGAGGGCTGGGAGGGCCTCTGTTTCCAGAGCATGAATTATTCTGTTGTCATGAGTCCCATGGGAAAGCTGAGGCTTGAAGTGTGCGGCCCCAGGGAAGGAGACGTCCGCAGCACTGGTTTCTTTACTGAGATGAGAGCCCTCCAGAAAGGAGCACCAAACCACCAGTGGAGCATGGAGGAAGAGGGCACCACAGAGAAAAGACATACCACAAGAGGACAAAACTGTACAATCCTTCCCAGATTTCCTGTCCCAAAGACCAGAGTGTGTGGCAGAACCAGAGTGGACTTGGACAGCGCTGGCTTTGACTGGGGTCACTGTGACTTCCTTGCTGTGGGATGAGAGGCAGGCTGCCCTACCCTTTCTGAGAATGTGTAGGGGAAGGACCATGAATTAGGATGGTGTTCTGTTGAGTTGGAAGTAACTTTGGAATTGCCACTGGAAGAGAAGGGTCCAGGAGACACATAGACGAGGAGGGCTGGAGCTCTGGCGAGGGGTTTGTGCTTGGGAGAGGGATTCTGGAGTTAATTTATGTGTTGCAGCCACACCCAGGGAGAAGATGTAGAGAGAAGAGTGGAGGAGGGGTAAGGAAGGAACCACCCAGAACCTACCATCTCTGGGACCTGCTTTTGCTCCTCTATGCTCCTCTAGGACCTTCTATTACAGCTCCCACAAGCTGCCCCCCCTTGATATTGTGAACTGTCTAAGGACAGGGCCAGGGATTAAACCACCTTTGCCTCCTTCACATCTAGCCCCGTGTTTACTGAGTGAATAAGTGAACAAATGAATTCTAGAAATCATGTCCTTTGAGAAACAACTGAAGAACCTATAAATGCTATCTTGAAGAAGACTTGGCTCAGGACACCCCAAAAAAGGCTGGCCTGTGGAAATTCTCCCAGGACCAGGGCCCTGCATGGCAGCCTTGCCACACCTTCAAGGCAGGCGACACAGAGACTCTAGGGTTCCAACTTGGCACCCAGGCAACTCTCTCACCTGCACTGACTGACTTCAGGAGAGAGAAATGGAGCCCGTCCTTAGCACATAAAGATGGGATCTCTGCAAGTATGGGCTCCATTCTGTGGAACTTCTGGAAAGCCAACTGCTCCAACCTTTCCCTCATCATTCTGGGGCCTCAGTATCTGGTCCCTGCCTGACCTGTCTACCACTCATCAGTTCCCTATCCAGCCCTGACCTCCCTTGGGTGGGACCTGTTGAGAGTAGGGACTAGGCATCATTTGTTCATGAGGCAGCTATGTTGCAATGGTTAGGAGTACAAGTACCACAGTCAGGCCACCTTCATCCCCTTGTCTGTGACCTGAGTCACCCATAGGAGGAGTGTAAGGATCAAAGGGTTAACATATGTAACGTGCTTAAAACAGTTCTAGCATGGAGTTGGTTCTCAAAAGAAATTAGCTACCTTTATTAGATCAGTTTTTCCTGAACCTGGCATGGAACCTGTCAATTAAGGTTTGCTGAATAAAAAATCAATCAACCAATCAATTAATAACTAAATATTGATGTTGCAATCACAGACTAGTCAATAAACATTTATTAATTCCAAATAAGCACCCAATACTATGCTGGGTACTGAAAAAGACATAGTGGAAAAAAATATACGGTTCTTATTTCCAAGGATTTTGCAATCTGATGATAAAGAGAAGTATTATTAATTTTTTAAATTAATAAGTTTATAACAAAATCTAACACAGTTTCAGGAGTGCATTGTGATGAGCCCTGGGTGATGTATGGAAGTGACGAATCACTACATTGTACACCTGAAACTAATATTACACTGTATATTAACTAACTGGAATTTAAGTAACTTTAAAAAAATCTAACACAGCTTTATAAAGTAACACCTGGCCAGACCCTGCTAGCTTTCAGAGGTTATCTCATTCGATCAAGTTCTAAATTGTGAGGGTCCTGCAATTAATGCTTTAGGAGAAAAAGAGGAAATCATGTGGGTTCTCTCAAGACAAAGACTTTCTTTAAAAGTGCCTTAAATTGTCTTAATATTCTACAAGTTTCCCCAAAATATTCAAACAAGGTAAGATGGAGAGGTGAGGGAATAGGGGATAAGCTGTGGCAACATAAAGCACGTTGGATTTAAACCCTTTATCAGTTTAAGTTCATTTATTCCCAACCTTAAAGCTATTAAGCAGGTGTGGGTTTTTTCTGGGAAAATCCTAGAGTTAGTCATCTCTCTTTCTCCTGTGTCAGGATCCACAGAGATGCTTCCCTTGCGTAGGGAGGGGTTCTGCTCTCTGACCTACCAAGGGCCAAGAAGCAAAATGGCCTTTGGCCAGTCACACAGATCCCTAGCAGTTAGTTGGTCATGGGATTCTGTGCAAGTTCACCATCAATGTCCTCCCAAAAGAAAACATAAGCACCATTGATTACCTTCTAATAACCACTTTATTACACATTTTATATTTATAAAAGGTCACTGAGAGAGGACTGTTATTATTTCTCTAATCCAAAGCAGATGGGCCTGACAGAGGTAAATGGGACTTTCTGGGTGTGGCCCTGAAAGTTTGTGTTTTCCCGGAAGGTTTTGAGCCAGGGCCAAACCAGACCCAGAAGTTCCCATCCACCCCTGTCTCAACACATGACTTTCATTAACAAAATTGCATTGCTCTTTTCTGCAGAAAGTGGTACCATTACTCTAATAAAAACATGTCCATTATGGATCAATTGCCACCTACATGGTGGTGAGGAGGACTCAGAAGCAAGAGGCCAGGGATTGGTGAGAACAAAGAAAGGCCGGTCTTGCAGAGGGAGGCTCTAGCCACTCACTGGGCCTTCTTCCCAGGCCTGGGGCTGAACAGGAAGGAGGTGGATCAAACTTGTACCACTAGCATGATCACCCTAGGTAAATCCCCTAAATGTGGAACTTGGCCCTCAGAAGACCGGTTCCAGTCCTTACCCAGGCCCAGCCCACTGCACGCATCTTGTCACTGGAGACCAACACAAGAACCACCTGGCTGCTCTCCCTTCAGGCCCGCTCTCTGGGCTCTTCTGGACCCTCTCACTTTGCTCCTGACTTTGCTTTTTTTGGTCCATCCCAATAGCTGCCCCTGCAGTCTCCAGGCTCATGCTTACTTTTTCAATTTCACTTGGACTTCTTGACTTGGGCCTGGTCACGGTACCTTCCACCCACCGGCGCTACCCTCTCCTGGTATGCTCAGGATACACTGCCTGACCAAGACTGGAGGTGGTTTTCTCCCTGTACCTATGATTCTCAAGCTTCTAGGTGCATGAGAATCAGCTGGGGAGAGTTGGGAAAACAAATTCCTGAGTCCTATCTTCAGATATCCCAATTCTATAGGTCCACAATGGGCTAAGAATCTGCACTTCATGTGGTGATGGTTCAAATAGAGGAAGAAGCTGAGATGCTCTTTGGACAGCACAGTCTTCAATGGCCCTCACAGACCTCCGGCCAGCTGGTGAAATGACCACTTTTTGTATCTGCTCAACCCTCTGTGCTGACACATCCATTTGTCCTTCCCACTCACTCTGATTCTCTGTCTCATTAAGGGTACTACTATGTCCATTTGACAGAAGAGGAAAGGGAGGCTTGGAGTGATGACGTGAGACCACTGATTCCCAGGACATGGGGCATTTCTGCTGCACATGGCTCATAGGTGTCCCAGCCTCACATACTGACACAGGAGCTCCTAAAGACTTCTCCATCCCACCAGTGGAGACTCGACCCTTCGTGTCATTGGCCCAGATCTTCGAAGCCTTCCTTAATCTGCTCATTTATAATCCACAGAAATTCCTTCCGTATACATCCAGGATCAAACGCCTCCCCCCTCCCCTTCTATGCTGGTTCCACCATGATGCTTCTCCCCACCCCTGCCCCAGTGTCTTAGTCAGCTCTGGCTGCTATAACAGAATCCCACCACACATTTCTTTCTCACAGTTCTGGAGGCTGGAAGTCCAAAGTCAAGGTGCTGGCCAATTTGATCCTGGTGGGAGCTTACTTCCTGGCTTGCAGACAGCTGCCTTCTCACTGTGTGCTCACACAACAGGGAGAGACAGAGAGAGAGAGCACTCTGATCTCTCTTCCTTTTCTCATAAGGACACAAATTCACTCTTGAGGTTCCCACCCTCATGACCTAACCTAAACCTGATTACCTCTCAAAGGCCCCACCTCCAAATACCATCACACTGGGGTTGGGGCTTCAACATATGAACTTGAGGGGAGACACAGTTCAGACCATAGCGCTCACTTAGGTCTGTTCTCAACACGGTGGCCACGGTGAGTCTATTGACATGGAAGTCACATCTGAGCCCTCCAGCGACTCTCAATCACTTGGAGTGGTGAGCCCTCCAGTGTGGTACTCACCAGAAGAGCTGCAGAGATCTGGGGAAGAGTCACAGTGGGGAAGAGCTCTTGCTGGAGGTGGTCCTCCCCGGGCCTCAGAGGAGACGCTGGAAAGCCAGGGAATGGGAGAGCCACTGGCCTGGACCACAGCAGGACCATTTTCGGAAGTGAGTATTTTTTTTTTAATTTATGCCTGTTTTGATCTAGAAAGGATCTGAAAAAAAAAAAAAGTATCAGGACCAGGAAAACTCTATTTTTTTCAAGTGGAAGTCAAGACCAAGAATGGGAAATAGAATCAGAATGTTTCAGGTCACGACACTATGCCAATCTATTTGAGCACCATAGATTTTGCCCTGAGTGTCCGAGCTACCCAAAGGGAGAGGAAACCAGGAGCAGTCCCATAAATCTTTCTCTGACAGAGAAGGAAAAAACACATAATGTTCTTCAGAAAGTAGACTACTTTTTCCTAGTATTGCATTGTAAGAAAAATTTCTCATTGGAGTTATTTCAAACAAAGGTTTATGTCTTGAACCTGCTTTGTTGGATATGATGAGGCCTACAAGGCCTTGAAGAGTCCCTCTATAAAAGATGGAAGTATTAATCAAAATCCAGCCAGAGAGAGAGGACAGGATGACACCTGGGCCAGTCACCTCTGTATCCTCCCTGCCAGATGTTGCTGATGCCTGCGCTTGAGTCAGCCCAGAGTGGGGCTGCCTTGACCACCACCTCAACCCCCAGGCCTGACACCGGTCACTGGTGCTGAGATTTTTCAGTGCTCCCCACCGCTCTTCCAAGCAAGTCCTTCCAACCTCCTTACCATGACCGGCAAAGACCAGCATGATCTGGCTCCTGCCCACCCCCAGGCTCCTCCTCCCACCCACTCAGCACCACCACACTCCAGCCACACTGGCCTTCGGGAAGGGAGCCAATCTCTCTCCCACCTCCAACCCTGCCTGTTTGGTCATTCCACAGACCTCAGCTTTTCACTCTTCCCTCAGCTTTTTACGTGGTGCCTCCCTCCTGATTCTTCGGGGTTCAGTGTACTGTCACTTCCTCCCGTGGGTCTGCCCTGCCCGTCCCTTGAAATGAGGCCCTGCCTATCATTCTGTAGCTCATCTCCAGTGTCTCTCCTCCATGGCGCAGGTCACAAGATGCATATTTGACTCCTGCCTTTACGCGTGTATTGTGTCTCCCCACTAGAATGTAAGAGGGTGCAGGTCTTGCCTGCCTTGCCTCCATCGTGTCTCTAGTGCCCAAGGCAGCCTCTGACACATAGTAGGGGCCCAATATATATTCATGGAATAAGCGGGAAAAAACGAATGCTCTGTGGGGAGACCCTGGGGGGGAAGGCTCCTCTACATTGAATCCTGGCATAAAAAATCCCACCATTCAAGAAGATACCCTTCCAGGGAAATCAAGGAACCCGAAACAACACTCCAAGGACAGCCAGACAATTCCAGCACACTGATAGCTCCCAGGTCCCTGTGCAGACACGGTGGGATTTCTCTGAAGAACTAGTTCTTGGTAGAGCCGTGTTTGTTCTTTGCCTCAGTGTTTGTCAGGGTAGGCTGGGGAGCAGCACATGGAAGGATAGTGGGATTCATGTCTTCTATCCCTTCCAATCCAATCCCCAAAGAAAGTTCCCCAGTGGGATGAAAACATACCTCCAATCCAAAGGCACCAAAGAGTACTACATGGTGTAACAAAATAAGAAAGAGACACTGTCTGGACATGAATGGAAAAAAAAATTCCTTACTTGGCCCTTTTCTGGTACCAGGGTCCACTGGCATTAATATGCTAGCTAAGGGCAGGAGCCTCTCTTGAAGTGAAGCTTCCACCCTGCCCCCCGCAGAGAGAAGCAGTAACCAGAGCGAGGCCACCCACTGCTGTCGGCAGCCCGGGCTCAACTGAGGGCTTATTATCACACTCCAGCCCTCTCTGTTCCCTTTGGTTTCCTCCTCCTTTCCCACACTATTCCACGGCTCCAAACGGGCCACCTGGTGCCCACACCCAAATTCCTACCCTCCGGTCTGTCCTTCTCTATAGCCACCTGGAGCTAGGAACGCAACCTAGAAATTTCTCCAGCTGGAGACCAAGGTGGTCAGAGGCTTCATTCCTGCTTAGCCACTCTCAAGCTGTAGGACCTTGAGCAAAACTCTTCCTTGCCTTGGTTTTAGTCATGTGTAAAATAAGCAAACTGTCCTCATTCATGTGCCACCTTCCCGATTTTTGCCATTTCTTCATATTACCTATTCTATTACTCAAGACGTGATTATCTAATGTTTGCCTTTATACTTACTCACTTGTTAAACAATAATATCATGGGTATGCTATGTGTATTTTTCTAACGTACATTCAAAATATGTAACTATTATAAACTGAATCCATCTACACCCTAAGTCACCTTGTATTCCATCGGCCCAAAAGGGAATACTGGATTAATTAACTGATCTCTATGATAAGTTCCGACAGTGTACAGCTCCAAAACATAGAGGAATTACTTTTCGTTCCTGAGGATACAAACATTGTGGCTGGGATTTCAACACAGCCCTGGTGATGAATCTTCTGATTGGTATCCGTGGAATCCCAAACCCACTGCTGATGGTAACAAGCCCCAACAGTGAAGGTCCTATTCTTAGCATAACTTGATTTTTCCAGCACTGAAGCTCCCTTATGTGTCATGTCTGATGCTAGATCCTTGCGGAAGAGAAGTGGTAAAAAACATAGGTTTGTCCTCCTGAGGTCCAGAAGGAGCTGCAGACTAGGAGCTCCGTTCCAGTGTGGTGACAAGGCCGGGTACCAACTTGAGAGAGGAGGCTGATTAGCGAGTCCTGGTGCCTGGCACAGTGCCCAGCACACAGCGGAGACTTTCTCGGCTTGTCTGTTGAGGTTCAATAACGGAGATATTTATTTACAAAACATTGCAGGGGGAAAGAGAAGACAGAGATTCCTTCTATAGAGGGGCATCTCGGAAGGCTCTGCTAAGCAGGTTTTCGAAAGATGAGGTGTTCTGTGGTGAAGAGGTCCCTCCAAAGGCAGACAAAATAGCCTAAGCAAAGACCAGGAGGAGAGAGACACAGAAATGTAGAAGTCTAGGAGTCATTAAAAGGAGCATGAAGGTGGTTCTGCACAGGGAAGTGATGAGGGCCAGAGAGATCCAGGTAAGATGGCCGAATGGGAAGCATGTAGGGAGCTACAGGGACTGAAGTTCATCTGTGAGCAGGTGATGAGGAGCATGAAGATGGAGAGAAGGCAGACTGGCCGGAGGGCTCAGGCTCCAAGGAACAACACGACAATGAGGTCTCTGGGTTTTCTATTTGCCTCAGATATTCTGGACTGGATGCAGGAGCCAGAAACCCCAACCCCAAACCCCAAGAGGCAAGAGGCACAGGCAAAAAAAAAAAAAAAAAAAAAAACTAGCTAAAGGACCAGGTAAGGTGCAGTCTAACTAGATAGGAAACTTTGAGACACTAACTGCTCTCCTTTAGCTAAACAGAAAAACCTGCAGCCCCACTCCTGCCACCACCAGCAGAGGCCAAGTAGGGAGCTAAGATTTCCACCTTCATCAGTCTGTCACAAAATACCCACCCTAGGGGTGCCTGGGTGGCTCAGTGGGTTGAGCGTCTGACTCTTGATTTCTGCTCAGGTCATGATCTCAGGGTTGAGAGATGGAGTCCCGTGTCAGACTCCGCGCTGAGCATGGAACCTGCTTAAGATTCTCTCTCTCCTTCTCCCTCTGCTCCTTCTCTCTCTCTCTCTCTTAAATAATAATAATAATAATAATAATAATAATAATAATAATAATAAACACCCATCCCTGCCACCAGGGTGGTGTCAGAGAGAAGGCAAACTGGAGAACAGGAATGTTCATGTCTGCTAGGCAGTAATGAGCTCCAGGAACCCGAACTTCCGCCCCTACCTGGTGGTAAAGAAGCACCCATCCTGGTGTGGGGTGTCAGAGGACACCCAATGAAGAGCCAGATTCTCTTCCACTGCTCAGTGTAATAGGCCACTCCCTTCAGTGTCCAGGGAGGCCCCTGGGGAGCAGCAAACCTTAAGTACCTCTGTGTCTCTCAACCAGGATGGTATCGGCAGAGGCCATGCGGAGAGCCTGGACTTCTCCTCCACCTGGGAATCATGGGGTAGTGTCCCCTTCTCCCACCAGAGTAGAGTCAGAGAAGGCTGACACTAACAGGAGTTTGAAATAAGACCCAGATGTTCATAACATAATTCCCACATTGTCAGGGTTTCCATACAAAAGTCACTCATTATTCCCAAAACCTGGAAAATCTCCACTGGAATAAGAAAAGACAATTACACCAAGATGACAAAGATGATAGAATTCTCTGCCCAAGATTTTTTTAAAAGCTTTATTTATTTATTTTAGAGAGAGAGAGAGCAAGCGGGGGGAAGGGGTAGAGGCAAGAGAGAGGGAGAGGGAGAGAGAATCTCCAGTAGATTCTGCTTTGAGCACAGAGCCTGATGCGGGGCTCGATCTCACAGCCCTGAGATCATGACCTGAGCTGAAATCAAGAGTTGGACGCTTAACCGACTGAGCCACCCAGGCGCCCCTGCCCAAGATTTTAATGCACCCATGATAAAAATGCCTCAGTGAGCAATTATGGTCTGGAAACAAATGAAAAGATACAGTCTCAGCAAAGAAATAAAGAAGAATCAATGAAAATTTTAGAACTGGGGCGCCTGGGTGGTTCAGTTGCTTAAGCGACTGCCTTCGGCTCAGGTCATGATCCTGGAGTCCCTGGATCGAGTCCCGCATCGGGCTCCCTGCTCGGCAGGGAGTCTGCTTCTCCCTCTGACCCTCCCCCCCTCTCATGTGCTCTCTCTCATTCTCTCTCTCTCAAATAAATAAATAAAATCTTAAAAAAAAAAAAAAAAGAAAATTTTAGAACTGAACAATACAATAGCAAAAATTAAAAAGAAGGAAGCTTCAAAATCAGCCATCTAATCCAGGAGTCAGCAAACTATGGCCCACAGGCCAAATCCAGTCTGTTGTCTCTTGTTGTTATTGGTTTTACTGGAACACTCCATGCTCATTTGATTGCATACTGCCTCTCACAGCTTTCCACTACAAAGGTAGTGTTGGGTAAACACAAGACAGAGTGTGAGGCCTCCAAAATCTAAATTATTTACTATCCAACCCATTACAGAAAATGTCTGCTGACCCCTGATCTAAGCGACCACCTCTAGAAAGTAGAAAAAGAGAAAATGAAACCCAAATAAAATAGAAGGAAATAATCAATGTAATAAATAATAAAGGGTCAGGACAAAAGTTTCACCACTGAGCGAAACGTTCTATATCTTGACCTGAGTGATGGTTTCATCATTTTCCAAAACTCATCAAATGACACTCTTCAGATCTGTGCATTTTACTGCATGTAAAATACGCCTTCAAAACTTACGTGGGTCAGAGCATGCCACTCTCTCGCTCACAAGCTCCCAGTGGCTCTCCATGTCACTTAGAGGAAAAACTAAAGACCTTTCTGTGTCCCCCAAGTCCCTGCACGACCCCCTACACATGCTGCCCCCCTTGCCACCCCCTCCCCCCCCCCCCCCCCCCCGTTTCACTCCTCCCTAAGTACACCAGCCTCCTTGAAGTTGCTGGAAGATTCCAGCGAGTCTCCTACAACCGACCCTCTGCGCTGACTCTTCCCTCTGCCTTGATACGCCAGGCTTCATCTCCTTCACCTCTTTTAAGTCTTTGCTCAACTTCTGTTTTCTCAATAAGTCCTAGCCTCTTAACTGGCCCTACCTTTTTTCTTTATCTATAGCATCACTTTTAACACACTATATAATTTACTTTTTTTTCCTTTTTTTTTTTAATCATACAACAGCCAGTATTCCCAGGTGGTCTCCCATCCAAGTACTAACCAGGCCTGACCCTGCTTAGCTTCTGAGATCAGATATATAATTTACTTATTATGTTTGTCGTCTGTCTTCTCCCACTGAGCCAACCCACTAGAACGAAAGCAGAAAGGAGATGAGAATCTTTTTGTCTTAGTCACTGATACATCACGCCTACTTAGAATAGTACCTCACTATCTAAGTGGATGCTCAAGAAATGAGCACTAGATAAAGGTTGTGAAGACAACTTAAGTAAAGCAAAGTATATATAACCTTTATGTGAATAATGGTGGAGCAACAATGCAGGTCCTACACCCTTGGCATTCTCTCCTCGTTCCTTGTCCCTTCCCGTCTTGAACTCACACTTACAGAGCCCACACCCTGAGAATCTACATTCTACATTCTCTGACAAAAAAAAAAAAAAAAGCTAATTCTATGAGCAGCGGGTATGGCACCTTTGCCAGCTGGTATCCTATAGGATTTAGGGCATCTCCAAAATGGGAGAGTGACTGCCTCCTCCCAAGAATGGGGGGGGTCACTGTATATGTTAACACCAGAGTAGCCTCCACTCGAGCCACTCTTTGATTTGAACTGCTCTATCTGCTGTAACTACTATTACTAGATCATTCATTTTCGGCACCTTATAAAAAGTAGTCGAGAATATGATGTGTGATTACCAATTTGTGCAATTCAGTACTACTTCTTCAGTTACGTTGCAAACTAAGACCCCATCATCTCAAGTCTTGTTGCACTGTATCTGAATCTTTGCCTGTAACTTACAGACTAGAAGGAGCACTCTGCGTCCTAACCGGGGGAAATTGCTATTTCTCAGTCTGGAGCGCATGTTACAGAAGGTGAGTCCAAGAGAAGCCAGGGAGCTCAACGGGAAAGAACAATTAGCAGGGTTGACCAGTCAGGGTTCTGGTTACATTCTGGCTGTCGACTCTAATCACACTTTGAACTCCTGTCTGTGTTTACTGTTGGCATTAATGCCTGTCGGTTCTGCGTTTCCCAAATGGGATCCCAGCTCAGCCAGCATTCTCCCATGAGAGCAGCAGGAGTTAACTGTGGTGGCCACCCTTTGTGCATCTGTCCAGGTCACAGGGACCTTCTACTTCTGGAAATTTCTTTCCCCACGCTGCTGCCCTTGGCTTCGTGTCTGCCCTCTTGACTACATCTCAGGCTGTGGCTGCTTGAATCAAACTGGGCGCCTGACCCAAACTCCTCGTTTTTGAGCTGGGGTTCTGGGACAGTCAACGAGTCTTTGCATGTGGTTGTAGCTGAGGACATAGAGACCCGAGGCCTTGAAGGCAGTTGGTTTCCCGTCATGAGAGCAAGCAGTCTGCAGAGAGAAGAACAGAATAGACACCAAAGAAGCAGAAAGCAGGAGAGACAGAGGACTGCCTGTGCTCTTGCTCATTTTCCAGTTTTGGGTTTCAGTCTTCCAGAGGCCCCTGTTCTCGGACACAGTGAGCCATCTAGCTGTCTTTCTTACCATGACTCATTTTTGCTTAGGCCAGCTCAAGTTGGTTATTGTCACAAATAAAGTTTGAACTAAGAATTTAAAGGGTAAAATTACAGCTAAGCAAATAAGGCTACATTGCCCAAAATCATCAAAAATAAGAACCTGATTGGGGTGTCTGCGTAGCTCAGTCGATTAGCATCTGACTCATGATTTCAGCTCAGGTCATGATCTCAGGATCTTGAGATTGAGCCCTGTGCCAGGCTCCACACTGGGCGTGCAACCTGCTTAAGATTCTCTCTCTCCCTCTCCCTCTGCCCCTCCCTGCCTCTCCCTCACTAAAAAAATAAATAAGAAGAACTTGATTAATTTATTTACTAATTATTCTTCCCTGATTAGTCCTAAAAACAGTCCTAAGATTCCTCATAAGGAATGCTGATTGCATTAGCTCAGTATCTGGCCTTCCAGCCTCCCCCCTGCCCTCTCTCCAGTTCATCCTGCCCTCTCTGCTTCTTCCCACTTGCCAAGTAATTTCCCAGACTGAGAATCCTGACCAGGTCTTCAGTGCCTTTACAATAAAGCTCGGTTCCTCAGGTGACACCCTTCATCTGACAGCCATTCCCCATCTCTCTTAGATCTCTTATACCCCTTCACTAGGTCCTCTCCCCACCCAGAAAATGAAGGCCTCACAATCTCCTGTGATGCTCGTAACTGTGACCGTGAGGCAGGAGGTCGTAGTGCTACACCGGCCGATACGGCTGCCCACAGTCACACGTGGCGAGTTACATTCAAGGTAATTAAAATTAAACAACATGAGGGGCGCCTGGGACTCAGATGCTTAAGCGTCTGCCTTCGGCTCACATCATCGGCTCCACTCAGCGGGGAGTCTGCTTCTCCCTCTCCCTCTGCTTCTCCCTCTGCTCAATCTCTGTGTCTCTTCCTCTCTCAAATGAATAAATAAAATCTTTAAGAAATAATAATTAAATTAAATTAAACAACATTAGACGTCGTTCCTTCGGTCACCAGCACACTACAATTTTGGGTGATGGCTACCTGTGGCTATTTGCTACCATATTGGATACAGGACATTTCCAACACCGCAGAAGTGGTTACTGGGCAACACTCATCTAAAGTGTCCTTCTTTTCCCACATCTACTTGTCCAAGCCTGCTCATCCATTCAGGTCACAATCTCCAATGTCACAGACTTTCCATATGAAAGCCATATAGTCAATGAAGTGAAATTCGAGCCTTTCATGTATTCTTCTCTTGGTAGTTGCTAGCGACTGAATGTGCGTGTCCCTCCAATATTTTCATACAGCAAAGTCCTAATCCCCAGTAGGATGATCCTAGGAGGTGGGGCCTTCGGGAGGTGATGAGGTCATGAGGGTGGAGCCCTCGTGAACGGGATTAGTGCCCTTGTAAAGAGGCCTGAGAAAGCTCCCTGCTCCTCCCCGCTCTTGAGGACTCAGCGAGGAGACAGCCAGCTGCAGGTCAGGAAATGGGCCTCACCAGACACCAAAACTGCCAGCATTCTGATCTTGGACTCTCCAGCCTCCAGAACTCTGAGAAATAAATATTTGTCGTTTAAACCCCTCAGTTTATGGTATTCAGTTACAGCTGCCCAAACAGGTTAAGATAGTAGCTGAGCATTGAGGTTCTGGATCCTGGCTGGAAATCTGCACTCTTACTAGCTTTGTGACATTGAACAATTCACTTAGACAGTTTCTTCATCTGTAAAATAGAGATAAAAACAGTACTCGCTAGGCTGCATTACTGTAAGCATTGAACGAGTTATGAATCCACGTATAACATACAGTATTAATATATACAAAGCTTTCCAACAAAGCCTGACACAAAGTAAGCTCTCATTTAGTGCTGATGGAAGCAGTGCTGGTCTGGTATCATTGTCTAGGTGGGCTCCCCTCACCTCCCCTCCAGAATCGTTCCTTGAATGAAGGATGCGAGTCTAGTTCATCATTGCACTCCCAGGGTGCCTAGCATCACCCCCACCACTTAGAAGATATGCGTATCTATTTTTTTAACAAATGACCTTGGAAATGACTTGGTAAACTAACGCACAGATGAGGACTTAGAACAGGAACAGAAGAATGAATGTACAGAAATAAGATAAATACCAAGAATCTAAGCATCATCAAAGCTCAGATCTAATTTAGACAGTGGCATTTAAACAACCTTCTTCCCAAAAGGTCCTTGCTCCTAGCACCTGACATACGTGGAAATGCCATGGCCAACACCTACGGCTCCGTCGTAATTGCCAACAACCAGGAGGACTGCACGTCTGACATTGTGCTCTGCACACTGTTGCCCTCAGGAGCGGGAAGGAGATAAACTATGAGCAGTCATGGTGGGGGCGGGGGGCGACTGGTTCTGACCAGCAGTGGCCCACTCTCCACTCCTTCCAGCTGCTTCCCATCGCTGGCCCAGGTGACTCTTCACTTGGATGGGCAGTAGCAGCAGGTCTTCATGACCGAGACTCAGCTTGTCTCATGGCTCAGCCTTCAAAGGCATTAGCTTCTAAAGAGGCCTGAACCCCTTCAGAATGCAGTCCTCTTCACAAAGCCCAACTGAGAAAAGAGGGGAGTGGGAGGGAGAAGAAAGGGGGGTGAGCCTCTGGGGTCCATACTCCCTTCCAGGCCTCTGCACCTGCCAGAGTTTTCACCCCTTTAGCATATGCTCCCTTGATAATAAATCAGTAGGTAAATAAAATAAGACACTCAAAAGCTCCCAGAAATCCTCTTACTCTGTCCTGCCACTAGGGATGCATGAGGTGTGACCACAAGGACATCCCAAATTGTCACTAAGCTCTAGAGGTTATGAGTAAGAGTTCTAGCAACATAAAAAGTCTGAAGATCTACTAGATTCATCCACTGACAAATCTGTTCACAGAACCATTCTAGGTGCTGGGAGTAATAGCGATTAATGAACCAAGGTATCTGGTCCCATGGAGCTCTCCCTTCCTCCCTCCCTTCTTTCTTTCCTCCCTTCCTTCCTTCCTTCCTTCCTTCTTTCCTCCCTCTTTTTCTTCCTCCCTCCCTTCTTTCCTTCCTCCCTTCCTTCCTTCCTTCTTTCCTCCCTCTTTTCCTTCCTCCCTCCCTTCCTTCTTCCCTCCCTTCCTTCTTTCCTTCCTTCTTTTCCAGAATATCTGTTGATCACCTACTACATGCCAGATGTCATTCTAGGTGCCAGGAATATATCTATGAACAAAATAATCCATCATGAACCTTGTGTCCTAATGGAAGAGTCAGACAGTAAATAAGTAAATTATATAATAATAGAAATAAGTAAAAAATATAATCGTAGAAAGTGATACGTGTGTGGAAAGAACAGAGCAGAGTGAAGAACAATTTGAATGGCCGTGCTG
This sequence comes from Phoca vitulina, assembly GCF_004348235.1. Taxonomy (NCBI): domain Eukaryota; kingdom Metazoa; phylum Chordata; class Mammalia; order Carnivora; family Phocidae; genus Phoca; species Phoca vitulina. Next base: position 4,874,230 of record NW_022589706.1, read on the forward strand.
GTCGGGGGCACTCACTGTGATTTAAATGAAGTGCTCAGGATAGGCTTCATTAAGAAAGGTAGCAAAGACCTGAAAGTGCTGAGGGAGTCATGAAAATACCTGGAGTAGGAGCACAGCAGGCAGAGAAAAGGCTATGCAAAGGCCCTGAGGTGCATACAGATTCTGAAACACTGTAACAGTGGTTCTCAAAGTGTGGTCTGATTTTTTTTTTTCCTACTAAAGTAGCCTGCTCCAGGATTTTGATGTGGCTGCTCCCTCCACATGGAGCTGGGGTGTTGGGCATGTCAGGTAGAGAATCTCTATCATAGTTTCTTTCTTATCTAATTTCATCTTCAAAATAGCCTCTCCACATGAAAGCACCTACTACCTCCAAAGTGATGCTGAGGCCGCAGGAAACCATGTTCATCCAGAGTTCAGTGCCAGCATAGCATGTGGTAGAACATAACCCCTGGTCCTTTCTCAGTATTCTCATTGCACAGGAAAGAAAAAGATGGATTTGTTGAAATGGTCATGATCATACTTTGGTAACAAACACCCTCACATCTCATTAGCTTCCCCCTCCCCCTGCCCATAAAGTCCATTGTGGATTCAGATGACTCCAGGGCAGATGGCCTCAGACATTCATCCTGCCTCAATCTTATGGAAGGTCCATGTCACAGGTGCTTCCGGTGTGGGTGCAGCTGTGGAAATGAGCACAGGAAGGTCTCACGCTGGTGGTTAAATGCTTTAGCCTGGAGGAAACACACCTCTCCTGTGCTTACAGCCCATGGCAGACTGGTCCGTGGCCCCCCCCAGTGACAAGGGGAAAGGAGAGGATGGGCCTCACATGGGCTGAGAGTCAGATGTGGGTGACACCAGGGGTATCCGAGGTCCATTCAGAAATGACTTTCCCAGGGTCATGTGGCTAAGCAGGGACACTGACAGGATGGACACCAGGTCTACCCAACTCCAAAGCCCCCTTCCGCCCACCACATCCCGCTCAGCTACAAAGGGGTCCTTAGCAAATAAAACTCTGAGAAGACCCCAAGTGGCTGCTGGGTAAACTCTGAGTTGAAAGTTCTTCAAAGGGCACCACCCACAATTCATTCAGAGAAAGCACAAAGGATTGGGATCCAACTAATCTCGTTCATTTGGTATGTTGAGTTACACAGGAAGTGCTGTCAAACAAATAATGATAAACCTTAAGTTTTATTATGTGGGTAGATGTTAGAACTGTTCCAAAAATTATATGAAATTCCTTAAGTTTTAATATGTCCTGGCATAATGTCATCGCTTGACATTCTAATTATTGAAATGTTGTGTGTCACTAAATGATCAAATTTTCTTACCAACTGCATTATAATAAACTCTCATCAGGTCTTTAAAAAAAAAAAAGGAAAAAGGAGCGTGATCACACATCAAGTGTCAAAGTGAGAATTCTCCCAGACTCAGGTCCGAGGTAGCTCGATCTTGTTTTCAGAGCAAAGACGTCATGTGTGATGCTCTGGGAATGCCTCTTCTCTACAGCAGCCTCTGTTGTTGCCAACAACCACCCACAACTCCTGGGCCAGGACTGCTGGGCAACAGCAATCGCTTGGCTCCGTCATCTCCAGTCAAACCAAATCTCTGGCCTGTGTCTCTGGGCAGCTGCGAACGGCGCCATCATTGCACTTCTGCAGTTGAGCGAAGCTGGAGGTGGGCTGTAACCTGTGTGTGGAGGGAACCAACTCCTGCTCTCTTAGATCATCTAGAATGTGACTTTGTGGCCCCCCAGTCCTGAGACCGGAGAGTCTCTGTGAACAGCAAAGGCTTCCTTGGTAGACAAGATCCCAGTAGAAATGAGTATCTTTTGACAAATCTCGCATAGACCATCATAGCTCAACAAGAGGACTTGGAAAGGGATTTCATTGTAAACATATGCTCTGTAAAGTGGAAGCCAGAAGCCCAAGGGATATATGCTTTTCCAGAATTCCCCAAGTTCACGTCTTGCTGCTCAGGTAGGCCCCTTTCACTTGAGCGCAAGTGGGTCAAGCTACATTTCCTGCTTTCCATCAGGCTCCTGTGAGCCCCGCTGTGGTGACAGGGTAGCACGGAGGAAGACCAGTGTGTTTTGGGAAACAGAGTCCTGAGCTCAAAGCCAAGCGTCCCATTCTAGCTGTGTGACCAGAAGAGAGTGGCTCAGTTTACTCGTGTATAAAACAAGGATGAAAATACTGCTCATTCTGGGATGCCAGTTGGTTAAGCGTCTGCCTTCGGTTCAGGTCATGATCCCAGGGTCCTGGGATCAAGTCCTGCATTGGGCTCCCTGCTCAGCTGGGAGCCTGCTTCTCCCTCTGCCTGCAGCTCCCCTTGTTTGTGCTCTCTCTCTAACAAATAAATAAATAAAATCTTAAAAAAAAAAAAAATACTGCTCATTCAAAGTTGAATGAAATGAAAGGAAACATACAGAAATACCTACCATGGTGTCTGGCCTAAAATGACAACTTGATATGCTGTGCCTGTCTTCTTAGCTACAGTGAATACCGCTGACCTTTGAAAAGAAGGTTCTAGGCACTACGGGCGAGGTGACGTTGAAAGGCGGCCGGTCAGCTGGTGGCCCTCAGTGGGCACGTCCTTTGGTGATTCATCAGGGCCAGCATCTGGTCCTTAGTCTCTGAGGCTTAGAAACTGGTTCAGAATACCCAGAGGATCAATCTCTTACTGATGGCAGATATGAGGAGTCCACCCCATTCCTGTGACCTCTTCCTAAATACCAAGGGTTGGCCATCGAAATCATCCCATAATGAGCAAAGTGAAAGCAAATGTACGGAAGGGCTGAATCCAGATGTCATCTAGACTGCTGTCCTCTGAGGATTAAGTTTTCCTGTAAATCATGTGTTTTGTTTTTGACGATAGTCTTTTAAAAAGCATATAAGTATATTCTAGATTTACCGTATGCAGCTACCAAATTTTTTTAAATTTTATTTAAATTCCAGTTAGTTAACATACAGTGTAATATTAGTTTCAGGTGTACAATATGGTGATTCAACACTTCCATACATCACCCGGTGCTCATCACGACAAGGCTACCAAAACTTTAAATTCAAACTGATGAGAATTTAATAAATTTAGAAGTTCAGTTCTTCGGTCACACCAGCCGCATTCCATGTGCTCATGGCGACCACAGTGGACAGCACAGAAAGTTCTATTTGACGAAGCTGTTCTAGATCACTGTTTCATCAACAAGTATTAGCGTAAGATTTAAGATTTCTGATTATGATTTGTCTTTACCACCGAATTAGAGCCATGCAATACCACTTTGACAAAGGCCAAGGATGAAAATAAAAGAACTCAATGAACACGATACGTGGCCTTTGCCAGCAGTAGCAACAGCTGCACTAAATTCATACTCAAGTTGTCCCATTAGCACGGAGAACCGGCGGGAAACCACAGGGGGGTCACTGTAATGGTCTCTGCAACCACGGAGTCGAGGCAGCAGATGCATAACCTGTGGCTTCTCAGGCTGTTGCAGAGAACACACAGGTTGTTGGTTGGCAACAAGGTCCTCGTGGCTGAGGGACAGAGCCTGCCACGTCATCTTCTCCAGCAGGGCCTGCTCAGGTGACCTCTCTGCCACTTCCTGCCCCAGAAGTAGGACACCCCTGCACTGGCCCCTTCCCAGCCTGGGGAAGTGTGAGGCAGAGGAAAATCTACCACCAACTTGGCTTGTCTCTTTAAGTGACATCTTTCAGACATTTCAGGGATGTGCAGTGAAGACTATTGTTTTGGGAGCCGGGGTGGCTCAGTCACTTAAGCATCTGCCTTGGGCTCAGGTCATGATCTCAGGGTCTTGGGATCAAGTCCCCCTTCGAGCTCTCTGCTTCTCCCTCTCCTTTTGCCCCTCCCCCTCCTTGTACCCATGCACTCTCTACAACGACTATTATTTTATTGTTACATTTTACTCCCTTCCGACAACAGCAAGAGGTCCCAGCCAGGAGGCGGAGCCAGAAGACTAGCCAAGTGCAAGATACATGCTCTCCTCACCCCTCCCACCACACCTAAAGTCCTCAAAAAAAATGTGCATCTTCATTTTATTCTCCACTGAGGTGCACTCCTTCAGGCCAAGTGGAAAAAATTAAAATTAAAAAAAGAGAATCTAAGATCCTGTAGAGAGCTATGTTAAATATAAATGTAAGAAGAAGACAGTAAAGTATTACCTATGGTTATGTGTGGGTAATGAGACTCCCTTGTTGAACAACTACCTACCTCCTGACTGTCTTCTAGGTGCCAAGTAGAGTCCAGGCGATAAGGATACAGCCTTGAACACAAGAGACAAACCAGTCTACCTTCATGGGATTCAGTGGGGAGAGACAACAGTAAAAGCGAAACAAGTAAGATACGTAGTCTATCAGATGCTGATGAGCGAGCACCATGATGACAAATTAAGCAGAGGTGGGGGACAGGCAAGGCTCAGAAGGTGAAGGTGAGGGAGGTTTGAAACAGAGTGTTCATTCATAAAGAATCCCACTGACCAGATAGCATTTGAACACAGACCCCAAAAGGTAAGGGAGTAGCCCAAGCCCAGTGGAGAATCTGAAACTCCTCCCTCTGGGGGCTCAGCCCTCTCTCCCTCAAATCCTTAAGACTATTTCTGTCTTCCAAGTACCACCACCAACCAAGATTTTGTTGAGCTCCACTTTCAGGAATTTGCCTTAACAAAATAATACCCTGGGTTGTTCTGTTTTGTTTTGTTTTTTAGCATTCCAAATATAAAAGTATGTTATAATATTAAACTTCTGCTTTTAAATCAAACAGCCACTGCCCAGAAATTCCATTAGACTCTCTGTCCCCAAATAACTGCCTTTTGGAAGCAATACTCACAACAGGTAGTATTCTACCCAAGCCTACTTTGGGCTTCTGTCTTTTTGAAAACTCTGAAATTTTCACATCCCTTCTCACTCACAGACATTTTTGCATATGCCTACCCTTTTTAGTAGCAGTCAAGGAACAGTATGGAAAATACCCTGCAGGTATTTCACAGAGGAAGGGAAATGGGTTCTAACAGAACCACCGGGAGCGCTGCAGAAGTGAGCACCAGGGAGGGCTTCCCCCAGCTCCCTGATTCACTACTAGCTTTAAGAGGATCCCAAGTTGAAGGAGTGGAGGAATGACCACTGGTGACAAGCACAGGCGAAGAGGTAATTCAAGGGGAACACCTGGAGCCCACCACAAAGTCTCCCGCTTGCCAAAACCCACACATCTGCCCACAGCTGCCAGAGGAGCAATGATATTGATTTGGCCTCTGGTCACCTTGTAAGTCACACCTTAGTGCCTGTTGTCAGTGACAAAATCCAATAGGAAAGCTTGCTGCAAGGAATTCTGGGAAGGGTCATTCCCAGGCTCCAGCCCCTGTGATCTAAGTGGGGGAGCCTGACTTCTTCACCCTAGGTGGGAGACAGTGATGCTCATGTTGACAGGAGACTCTCCCGCACAGTCAACTCACGCTGATTTTCCACTGACAAATGCAGCTCGCGTGATATGCCTTCCCCACTCTCCCAGCTCAGGGCAAGCACGGGATAGGCTCAGTCGAGCATCTCAAGCAGAGTAGGAGAGCTTCATCTCCTGCGTCTCCTGAGCCTTACAGGTGACCTAGGGGGAAGGCAGCAGGTAAGTTCTTAAGTAAGCAGTAAGGAAGTAAGCAGAACTTACTTCCCTGGAGAGTAGTCAGTGGGAGAGCTATTGATCCAGCACAATTCCCCCTCAGACAAGAGAGCCGAGCAGGGCATCCCCTGTCCCCCTCACGGTTCAGGTTCTCCCCTTCTTCTCCCCCCATCCCTGAGCCTCCTTGCAGCTCCATCACCCCACCCCATCCCACCCGACCTCCCACGCAGAAAGCCCTGGAGTTTAATATCCCTCTCAATACACCTGCTATGCCATCAGAAAGAGCCTCCATGGAGCATTAACACAAATTCTCTAGTGAGTATCAATGAAAGCTCCTTCCCTTGGGCCCCGGTCCACACAAAACGTTGTCTAATTTCCATTCTCCCGGGTAGGTGCTTTCTTTCAACGCAGGGAGTGATTACTCCCCTCTTTAGAATGGCCCCAAATATTATTTCTTTTAATTCCAAAAAGAAAGACAAAACGAGTTGAGTATCCCAGTCATTCTGGAAGATCCTAGAGGATCTAGGGACATTAGGATCCGCACAGTGGACTGTGCAGATGAAGTGAAGTTGGACACAATGTCTCCTAATAAGGAACTGAAATCACAAACACATTTACACTGCAGAGTGAGTACTCAAAACACACCTGTGTGGGTGAAGCAAAATGTGTTCCTGGATAAAAATCAAATGTCCTATCTCCTTAAGTTAGGCTGGGAACGTGTTTAGTAGGAGGTCCATAATATGGCCTTTGCCTTTAAAAACACCTGAAGGTCTGAAACTTTTCGATCACAGACCCTTTGAGAATCTGGTGAATGACACAGCCTATGCTCCGTGTGTTTTCCGGCTCCCTCCTTCCTGTGTCTGTGTGGACCCCCGCCCCCCGCGTGGTTCCGTAAGACCGTCTGTATCAGTGTGTACAGATAGGGTGCAAACGGGTGACCCCGGCTGATCAACCAGTGTGGCTCCAGGCCCTAGCTCCAGGTGATGGTGAAGGATTGTCTGGGTGACCCGTGCAGGGAACTGAGAGTCACTCTCTCACCATCTGGGAGTACTAATCTGGGAGGGGTGAGCGTGGAGTGCTTGATGACTTTTTTGTCCACCAAGTAGAAAGAATCCCAAATCAGAATGAAGTGACAGGCAAGCTGAGTTGAGAGGTGGAAAAAGAGAAACAGAATAACCATATTCAGCCATTCTGGAAGCTATTAGTGCCCTGGGTATGAGCCCGTGAAAAATAAGCCAATAAATTACCTTTATGCTCAAGGTTTCTGTCTTATACAACCAAGAGAGTCCAGGATAAACAGATCCTCTCCCTAAAGAAAACACACATACTTACCCGTGCATAAAATAATTCATATAATATCAGAGTTTGAAGTCCTTCCAAGGATCCTAGGTAAAGAGCCCTGCCCACCCCCGCTTTCTAGATGGTCTTAGAGTAGAGCTGATTTTACCATCAAAACCTTCTTCCTGTGCATCAAGTTTCTGCTACATGTTAAAAATGTTAGACCCTGGAAAGGTAAATACCACGAGTCATTACTAGTCAGTAACAACCATTTACAAACAGTCCGAGGATAATAACTGTGATTCAGAACTACCCGCATAGACATATTTGGCCACAGATGATGGACAAGTGACATTTGGCTCTTAGGATTTGAGTTCAAGCAAGTCATTTTCCCCATTTGAGTGGTTTTCCCTATTTATATAATGAAAAGTCTGGATGTGTGTCCAAAGGTCCTTTCGCTAACGGATCTGTTAAATTAACCACAAGTGCTTCTTCCATCTTCGATTATAATGCCATTTAAAGCCAGGTCAAAAAAGGAAACATTTCCTCAATGAGCCCAGCACTTTGCCTTCCCCCATCTGTGAGTCCCAATGTTACACTGCCTAGCTTTGTGTTCTTCTCCACTGGAGTTGTTTATTAAAATAGTACACAGAGGAGCCTAGCAGAATAATCAGTGCATCCCATTACCCTTTAATGGCTGTTCTTTGAGTTATTCCAGGAAGACTCGAAACTCAATTAAATTCTCTAGGTTCAGTGATCTCCCTGGGAGGATTGGGAAATGAATATATTAGTCGGTATGTATTTATATACTTAAAAACAGAGCCAAACATTTTAAGATACAATGCCCAAATATATGGGAATGCTCTCACTGAAGGAATAAAATGTAGACCTTGCAATTTGAAACATGGAAGTACCTTTGTATTAGAATCATCTCCAGAGAAAATGAGCAGATGAATAACTGTAGCTGAAATATAGTGTCTTTCTCTTCAAAATAATATACTGGACTCCTAGTCTGAGCCTCCTCTGAGCACACCCTGAGGTTTATTCATAGCTGGCAATGATGGAGGCACAGTGGGGCCCCAACAGGACATTATATATATATATATATATGCATTTTTTTTTTAAGTAGGCTCCTAGCCCAGTGTGGAGCACAACGTGGGGCCTGAACTCATGACCCCGAGATCAAGATCCAAGCTGAGATCCAGAGTTGGATGCTTAACCGACTGAGCCACCCAGGCGCGCCACCAACAGGATATATTATAATATATAATATATTTTTTTACTTTATGCTTACACTATATTTTTTATTTTTCCCCATTTTTTTACTATGTTCAATTAGCCAACATATAATACATCATTAGTTTTTGATGTAGTGTTCAACGATTCATTAGTTGCGAATAACATCTAGTGCTCATATATTTTAATAAGGAAGAGAGATAAGAGTATCCTGGTAGAGAAAAGCTCGCCCTATGAATTCCTGTATGCAAGTCTGACCAAAGAGCAACGTGTTGGCATCAGTGGGGTGGGTCTGGGGGCAGCTCGTGCTGTCAGTTAGACAGATAGCCCAGAGGTCCCGTACACAGGGCTCGGGCCAGATTTGTGGTAAGGGGGTTGCCATGGAAACATGAATCTGAGCCAGAAGAATGGGACAGCTTCAGGACAAGGTTACCTGCAACCTTGACGCCAAGAGCAGGGGCACCAAGTGGACCTGGCATATTTGAGGCCAGTTTCAGCTGTCTTGAGCAGGCGCTTGGGGCGGGGGTGGGGGCGTGTCTTAGCAGCCCTGGTGCAAGCTTCAACAAGCTGTGCCCAGAAGACAGAAGGTTCTAGAAACCAAGGGTGGCAGAGGAACAAAGCTGAAGCCACACAATGCCGAGAGGGCAAGTTCCTGGAGGACACAAGACATAGCCACTTCTTGGGGTTCTCTGGAAGACTCTGAGGGGTACTCAGAAGCTGGAGTTTCTTCTCTCTCCACTCTCACCACTCCCCGCCCCTGGCAGAAAGGCAGAGTTGCTTTACTTTTTTTTTTTTTTTTTTTTTACATTTCATGGCACTTTATTCAGAGAGCCGCCCTATTTTCCCTCAAGACAGCATGGGCAGCAGAAGTGCCAATAAGGTAGGCCAAATGGAGCTTTGCCCAACAGTTGGTCAAAAGATAATTAGAACATGGAAATCTTGGGTCGGGTTCTACCATTTCGGGCCCTCTGTCCAAGTCAACATTATAGAGTCAAACAGACCAGCTGCCAGATTTCTACCTCTCCTCTCTCTGGATTCCCTTCGTTCTGAAACAATGCTATATCATCTGCATGGATAGCTTTTAACCAAAATACCCAGTGATTGCCAAGGTGACAAAATGAGATTGGAATATTCCAGACACAACATGATGGAAATGAAACTTTAAAATCTTGACCTAAAATGAGGGAAGGGTTGGCAGGCCTGTTTCCTGGCTAGTGAGTCCTCTAAATGTCACAGTTATCACTGTTCCCTGGCCTGTTATTCAAGAATCTGTACCTTATACAAATTGACAACAAGAAATAAGCAACCGGGTTAAAAATGAGGCAAAAGACATTAACTGACATTTGTCCAAAGAAGAGGTGCAAATGGGCAATATGCGCATGAAAAGATACTCAAAGTCACTCATCTTTAGGGAAACGGAAATCAAAACCGAAATGAGACAGCACTTCACAAGTGGATGAATGGAGAAACAAAATAAGATGTGTACATACAGTGGAATATGACATGGCCATACTGTAACATGGATGGACCTTGAAGTGAATGAAAGAAAACAGGGACAAAGGGTCAAATATTGCATGATATATCTAGAGTGGCCACATTCCTAGAGACAGACAGCTGCCAGAGTGGAGGGAGAGGGGGAGTGAAGAATGATTGCTTAATGGGAACAGAGTTTCCATTTGGGAAGCTGAGAAAGTTCTGGACACGGGTGGTGGTGATGGTTGAACAGCAATATGAATATACTTAATGCCACTGAACTGTATGCTTAAAAATGATTAAAATGGTAAGTATATTATATAGATTTTACCACAATTTTTTTAAAAAAGAGCGTGGACTTTCCACACTTTCCACATGTCTTTGAACAATGATCATGTGTCCAGGTTGAGCGTCTCTGGCTTGTGCTGGCCCTACACCATTTGTGAAGATGGATACCCTGCCACCAAGACATGTCTTAAATCACCCGAATAAAGGTTACACTCCAAAGGCTCCCATTGGCGGCCATGAATAAGAGGATTCACGAGATCCTATACAACCCAGGCTACCCCCATGTGGCAGAGAACAGGAAGGGTCCAAGAAAAATGGGATGTCAGCGCCAACGTGGCGGGCCCCTGCCGTGTCCCGCCCATGGCTGAAGGAGCCAGCAGAGGCATGGAGCCTGCCGCCGGGGAGCCCGGGGATCCTCAGCCAGCTTCTCAGCCTGTTCAGCGGCATCTGGAAGATTCTGGCCTTATTTATGCAGCACATGCGGTTTACAAAAAGGAAAAACAGCAGCCAAAAAAAAAACCCACACCACTCTATATGCATATGAAGCCCTTGTTTAGAGAGTCTCAAAAGGGAAGTTCTTAGTCTATAATATCTCTTCCCTGAAATTCCTTCCGGGCCTCCTCCGACCTCAGCACCATGTAGAGACATCAAGTGTTTATCCAAATCGCCTCCTGCTTCCTGTGGCTTCTCGGTCCGCTGGCCCCCTGACTGTCCTGGCTTCCCTCAGACGCCCAGAGCTGATTTGCTAGCTTGCCTCTTGCTTGCCCGTTCTTTTCATTTGCACACTTATTTTTATTTCACCTGTTGGCCCAAAAGTCTGGTGAAGCACATAGACACGTGAAGCCTAGCAAAATAGACATAATCAGGACTGTGGGGAAAAAAAGGACAAAAATACTTAAACTATAAAAAACACAGCTGCTGTAGCTTAACTTCAGAGATGCATTGTCACATCAGCTATCTTCGTCAAAATGAAGAAGCCTAGAAATTTCTAAGCCAAACAAAGCTTTCAAGGGTGGTAAATTCTGACATTTCAGGGATACTGAGTGACACAGTCATGTTCCAACTTCCAGAGCTTACCTACTGGATATTTACCTGAGTGACACCACAAGACCGTTTTCCCATGGGTTCTATCCTCTTTGCAGTGGCCAAACTGGGGATGAACGGGTCTCCCAGTTACAAACTTTTCTATGACATATTTCCTGTCATGTGGAAAAATGGCGGTACTGTGGTAAAGCCAATGAGGAGTCACTGTGTCCCCTTGCCCTGTGAAATCCTTCCTCCCTGGAAGTAATCTACTCTCCATGTCACCATATCTGACTACCAGACGCCTGGGGTTATCTGACCCCTTGCCCACCGACCCATCCCATTACAGTGTCTAAACAATTGAAAAATGGATGGATGAGCCATGTGGGATAAATTTCCCAACAAGGTTAATGGTGGATCGGTGAGAGCAACTGGCCATAATGCTATATTCTATTACCACCTCCCTGACTTCAAGAGAATAGTGGTCAACCTCCTATCTACCCTGGGTAAGACACAAAAGTGAGCCCAGAAGCTCATCTCCTTTGTCTACTACATGCCAGGAGACAGGCTGGAAACCTGAGTCAAGCCCACAGAGGAAGAGAAAGAAGAGAGAAAAGGAAAGGCAAGCCAGGAAGTAAGCTTGAACAATGACCTTTCATATAGTAAACCTGCCAATTACTAATTTAGGATAGCAGCCTATTTAAAAAATAATAATAATAATAATTACATTGAGTCAAAGAGCAGACTTCTGATAGACCTGCTTGGCTATTTATTAATTATTTCCCAATGTGGCAAGCATTGTTGGTTGGTTGACCCAATTGTCATTTCCAGGCACCACCTCCCTATTTATATTTTCTACATTGTTCTAAAACTGGACCTTCTGGCCTGTCATGTACTTGGGATGGCTTGTGACAGTTCAGCTCTGATCAGTGGGAGGTAGGAAATAGCCCCTTAGGAAGGTGTCTGTGGTGGGCAGTATGATGGCACCCAAAGCTGCTCATGTCCTAGTCTTTATGAATGTTACCTTTTCTGGCAAAAGGGATTCTGCAGATAAGATGAAGGTAAGGATCTCCAGATGGGGAGATCATTCTGAATTATCCAGTAGGCCCAATGTTACCACAAGGTCCTCATAGATGAAAGAGGGAGGCAGGGAATTCAGAGAAGGAGGAGATGTGACAACAACAGCAGAGTGAGAGCAATGAGGAGAGAGAGACCCAGCTGGCCATCGCTGGCTTTGAGCACAGAGTGGGACCACAAGCCAAGGAATGCAGTGGCCTCCAGAGGTGGGAAAGGATTCTTCCCTAGATCCTCCACAAAAGAACACAGCCCTACCAACCCCTCAGCCTGAGCCCGGTGAGAATCATTAAGGACTTCTGACCTCCAGAACTATAAGATAATAAATTTGTGTTGGTTTTAGCCACTGTTGTTTTTATGTTAAACTTGTGATAATCTGTTACAGCAGCCAGTTGGAAACTATACAGTGTCTCTTCCCAAATAAACACATCACCCTTTTTTTCCTACCCCCTTCTTGTTGTCTGGGATGTGAATACGGAGTCTGGAGGGATAGCAGCCATCTTGCAGTCTTGCAGCAACACCCATGAGGATGAAGGGCCCATACTGAGGATGGCGGAGCGGAAAGAGTCTGGGTCCCTGATGACTTCACCAAGGCACCAGCCCTGAGCTGCCCATCCCTGAACTTCTTGTCACATGAGAGAAATAAAACATGAGTGTTGAAGTCACTAGAGTAGGACTTGGTGCAGTGGTGTGCTGGAGCTGACTGAACCAGCTCCTGAGAGAGAATTGTTAAATTTTCAGAAACAGTGGGCCAGTTAAACTCAGACATTACTAAAAATTAAGTTATATAATCTTACACTCAAATAAATTGTTAAAAAGTAATAAATATTCAAAACTCATCAATTCCCAAATACGTTACAAATCTTGCTATTATCTATGCTCGTGAGGCTATAGGCACGTATTGTATCTCCCAACCCCATATTATACACCATAGTACACATTCTACCAGATACCATATATCTTCTCAACTCCACATTTGGTGACATAACAATGGGAGCTTGAAATCAGCCATGGTGGGAGTATTTCCACCATGGAAATCAGCAAAAACTACAAATCAGCATTTTATTTGTCCCCAGAGAGTCACTTGTTAATCATTTACTGGCTCACCACTGGTTTCTGTGTTCTGCAGCCAAATACATTTCTAATTGATGCATCCCTAATGGTTTTCCATGCTACTTGTAGTCGGATAAAAGCCTCAACTTGTCAACTCAAATTACATTTGTAGGAAACTGGGTTCTCCTAGTTTCTCTCTTAAATGAACATTTACGTACCAGGCACTGTGTGCTAGGCAGGCTCTTTTCTTATTCTACCTCACAAAATCCTTCCTCTATCCCTGACAGGGAAATATTCGAAACCCATTTCAAACATGAGGAAACCAAAGCTCAGGGGAAGAGGGGTTTGCCAATGATGTCCAGCCAAGATAGGATGTGAATACCCTTTCATCTGACCCAGAAATCTGTACTCATTCTCCAGCAACATGATGTGTTTTGAACATAGAAGGTGCTGAATAAATACTTGTTGAGTTATTGCAACAAATATTAAGTATTCATTCCAGATAGTTAGGGACTCAAGATGCTGAGCTCATGTGCAAGGCGGCTTTCACACCATATGTGCAAAAGACATTGGCACCAAGCAACTTTTCCTGAACATCAAAGAGAGCCATGAAACTCTTATGGTTAGAAGATTGAGTTTCATGAAAGTATTAAATTTGTTTTTTCGAACAGCATCACTGGGGGAGGGACCGTGGTTACAACTCTCTCATCTTGAAATAGACACAGAGCAATTTCCTCCTTTGCTGGTTGTCAGCCTGGCTCCCAATCATTGCCCCCAGAGCTGGCAGAATTTCAATGACTCTAAAATTAATCTGTGGGGCAGAGAGTTTGTCCAGAGCCTTAAAGTTCTGGGAGTTTTGCTGTGGTCGAAAAGTTAGTGCCTAAAATGGGAATCAGGAGGTCAAAGGTGAAAGCCCGATTCTTGGCCCAACTGGGGACTTTGGATGATCCTGTGGACACATTTCTCCCCTGGTTTTATGATGGGAAACTGCACAAATTATTCTGAACTACAGTGATCAGCCCCTAACAAAGAATTTCTAGGTACATACATGGGATTTTTTAAATTAATTTGTTCAACATTTGTTTGGATTCCTAAGGAAGACAGACATGTGAACAGATAAACAGTGTGATGTATATAGTGAAGAAGACATGTACAGGCTGCTAGGATTGCACAGAACCGGAGTGACCCAGCCCATGAGATGGGGAGGAGGAGACCAGGCATCTCATTCTGAGATGATGAAGGCTGAGGTTAGATTTAAAGAAAAAACGGAACTGCAGAGGTGAAACATGAGTATAAGGGATTTCAGGTAAAGGGAGTAATGCCTCTGTTAAGCAGTTAAGAAGGTCAAACTACAAGAAGGTCAGCACTACAAAGCATAGAGTGTACGATGCAGAGCGGCAGAAAAATAGCTAAAGACATAAGCAAGGGCCAGGATGCCCTTGGATATCCCCGGTAGAGTAGGGAACTTGGATATCCCAGAGGAGTACTTGAAGTGTACCTCATATGCAATAGGAAGCCATCAGAAGTTTCAACCAGGGGATGATGTAATCTGATTTGTGGTTAGGAACATCCTAAAGGCCCCCAAGTCCTTTAAAGGATAACTTCAGGGGCACCTGGGTGGCTCAGTCAGTTAATAAGCGTCTGACTCTTGATTTCAGCTCAGGTCATGATCTCAAGGTCGTGAGTTCAAGCCCTGCATCAGGCTCCCCGCTTAGGAGTCCCTCTCTCCCTCTCCCTCTGCCCCTCTCCCCCTGCCCCCCATGTGCACACACTCTCTCTCTCTAAGAAAAAAAAAAAAAAAGAATGAAAGAAAGGTAACTGCAAAAGAATAGATAGGAGATGAGAGCCAAGGATGGGTCTACAGTGGGAGGGGAAAGGGTCAGCATATAGATTCAGAAACATTCATTGACAGAGTCACAGGCTATAGAGACTGAAGTTAGAGCTAGTTTAGGATAAGCCCTGAGTTCTCTGGCTTGGGCACCCAGCTGGGGGTGATACCAGTCACTAAGCACAGGCATGGAAACTGGTCTGGGCAGGAGAGGAGTTGTAGAATGTGTGTGCATCATCCAAGCAGAGACGTCCAATAGCAAATGAACATACGAGTTTCAGAGACCATACTTTATTCATTTTTGAAGCCAATCTAGAGCAAATCCCAGCACACATAAAGCCCTTGACAAGTATTTATAAATTGAAAGGATGGAAGCCTGAATAAGGTTTAGGGGAATGGTTCAATGTGGTAATAGACCACTGAGAGTGCTTGAAACTGAAAATGAATGAAATGGCAGAGAAAGAGAGTCTCTAAAGTGAGAAAATAAGAGGGCCAAGAATGAGATCCGTGGGAGCACCAGCATGCAGAAATGGGTGAGGCAGTCCAGTACAAAGGGATGGAAACCAAGGCACAGAGAGGTTGGAGAGGGACTAAGACAGTGACGTCATGGAGGCCAAGGAAGTCAGGTGGAGAAGCAGGGGCCTAAAGATGCACACAGAGAAAGGTCCACAGGAGCCATCCAGGGGTGTCTACAAAAGCAATTCTAATAGAAGAGAGGAGACAGAAGCCAGAATACCCTGGGACACAACATGGAGGCGAGGAGAGGGATACTAGGTGGGATCATAAGTGGGCTCAAGGTCAAGGGAGGGATGTTGTAGGACAGCAGAGCCTTACACATGGCTGGAAGTGTTAACGGGTTGAAAATATGGAGAGAGAAGGGGTCGTCCACCCTCTAAGATGCCACAGGAGGTGCCCAGGCAGGAGACTAGCAATGGGAGTGGGAAGAATGGGTGCTGTGGCTTCATCTGAGGCTGTGGAAGATACAGGTAGGCAGAGATTCCTTTGCAAGAACAGAGGACAGAAACTGCATCGTTTACTATAGCTTGAAAGTTGAGGAAACCCTCTATGTCCATAAAGAAGGAAATTGTTTTATAATTATATCTACCCAATAAAATCTTTTATGCTCATAAAAAATAATAGTTATGAGATTATATGACCATATTAAAAAAGGGGTTATATATAAAATGATGCTAAATGAAAAAGATGAAGGATTACCAATTCAAGAGTTACAATTCTTTTCATTAGAAACTTCAAAAAAATTTCTGAATTATTTATATCAACTGTGATCATGTTAAGGTGTGGAGTTTTTGCTGGTGCTTCTTAGTACTGTGTTTTTGATTTCCTACAAGTTTATTGACTTTATTTTGAAAATTTAAAAAATAATAAAATGGGACTTACTTGATAGATAAGTTCTTCCTAGGCAATAATTCCCTTCCTTCTACATTAATGTATCCAAGAATCAGAGCCCCAGATAGCATTTCCCTCCGTTAGAAATCTTTCTCCCATTCTTCAAGTTACACGTGATGGGACCATCCCATCTGCCTCCTAATTTAGTCACCTTTTCCTTCCCTGCCCTTCTGCTGGAGAATCTGGAGACCATCTCGGCCATGAACACAGGCTTTCAGTTGCTATGTCCAAAGAGCTGTGTCCAAACCACAGGAAAGCTTCTGTCCTCACCGTGGGACAGGTGGCCAAGGTGCCAGCCAGTCCTGAAGTTAGCATGTGTTCCATTGGAAACTTTGCCAAAGGTCTCACCTAATTCTGTGAAAGTAAATGAGACAGGGACTTTAAGGGAGAACCCAGGAACTAGAGTGAGACAGAACTGGGTTAAAATCTCCGTGCCCTCTTCTTACTAGGATAAGACCCAAAAATGGAGCTTCAGTCTCTACAATTGTAAAATGGGGGTAATGAAACCTGCCTCACTGACTTGGGAAAATTTTTATAAAGCATCACGAGGCACCTGGGTGGCTCAGTTGGTTGAGCGTCTGTCTGACTCTTGATTTCAGCTCAGGTCATGATCTCATGGGTCGTGAGATGGAGCCCCGCATCAGGCTCCATGCTCAGCGTGGCATCTGCTTGGGATTCTCTCCCTCCCCTTCTCCCTCTTCTTCCCCCTCTTCCCCTCTCCCTGCTCGCATGCTCTCTCTCTCTCTAAAATAAATAAAATCTTTTTTAAAAAAAGAAGCATCACATATGTGTGTATACTTATAATATCTATATATGACAATATCTATATCTAAATGTCTATATTTACATCTATATCAACTTTAGAATTTCACAGCCTGGGGTTTGCATTTCCATGTGGTCATTTACAACTGTCTGAGACCACGAGCATGTTACTTAACTACCAATGACTGAGGACAGGACAGGATAACAGGGGACGTCTCTGTGGATGCTGGTGAGGATAGATGGTGGTAAAGACCAAATGGGTCAGCCTCTCTAAAAAGCTTCCAGAACTTGTCCACGACCCTTGGGAAAGATGGAACACACCACTCAGATGTAAAAGGGGCTTGAGACAAAAATTAAGTTTGTTGTCGAAAAATAAAGCTATATTTCTTGCTCCCCTGAGTTTGTGCACCAAACACAGCATGGTAACTTGGGTGGGAAGGTAAAGATAGACTTAGTTGCAAGCATGGGAGAAGGTAGCAAGACGAGCCCATGTTCCATTCCTGATCTAATACTCTCATTTTATGAAGCAGTCAGTGGAAGCCCAGACAGATGAAGCAAATTGTTCTTAATCACATAGCAATCTAGAATTTAGGTCTTCTAAATCTCAGGCTCACATTGCCTCCCAAAATAGTTTGTTATGATTTTACCAAAAGCCCTAGGTTGGACTGAACCAAAGCACTGAGGCTGAGCCATTTCCCCAAACTGCAATTGTTTGAAGGAGGAGTCATTATGGGAAAAGCAAAGCCAACAGTTCCTTAGTTATGTCTGAGGACATATAACCAGTGCATCCAAACTGACTGATCTAAGAGATTTTCATCTACGGAGTCTACTTATATCAGGGTTTGTGGCTTTCACCTCATTACTTCAGCTCTGCAGCCACTCCCGTGTCCTTCAACAGCATTCATTCTTAAGGCAGGATTGCCTGCAAGGATCTCTGCCAACAAGGCTCTCTTGATCCTTCAATCCAAGTGACATCATGTCATTTTCTATCTAAATTATTGCATTGCTCAAGATGACTTTGGCTGCAAGGAAGTGAAACCTACCTTGAGCTAGCTTAGGTGAGCATGTGAGTTTCTTGTAAGGATACTGGTTCTCACTCAAGGACAGAAAGGTCTCTGTGGACTCTAGGATATATTGAATCCAGGGGTCTGAATGCCATCAAAAATTCTGTTTCCCTCTTTCATTTCTAAGCCACGTTCCATTCCTAAATTCACTAATCCTAGAGAAGGAACTCACTGGTCTCTTTGGATCAAGAGCTCACCCTGAGCTGACCAGCTTGGCTAGAGAGGTTGAGTCACAATTAAATGTTCCAGTTTCTGCTTTCATTTAAGGAGGAGCTGGGAGCAGATAAGCACTAAGAGTTCATTTTAGTATTTATTAAGTGTAGGGCTCTGTGGGGTGCCTGGGTGGCTCAGTTGGTTAAGCGTCTGCCTTCAGCTCAGGTCATGATCTCAGGGTCCTGGGATAGAGCCCCATGTCAGGCTCCCTGCTTGCCCTGCTCGTGCTCTCTCTTGCTATCTCTCTGTCTCTCAAATAAGAAAATAAAATCTTAAAAAAAAAAAAAAAAAGGTAGGGCTCTATACTAGACTCTAGAAGAGAAGAGCAGTTGGTGAAGAATCAGATTCCTCCCTCAAGGAGACTCCCACTTTGGAAGGGGAAATGACCTAATAGAGTCTATGCAGTGCCACTACCATGGGGGTGAGGGGTATAGATAGAATGAAATCCCTTCTTCCCCGCGGCTTGGATTCCGAAGTCAGCAAGCAAAGCAAGAAAGGTCTGCAGTCAAATATGATTACCCTAAGTGCTTGAATCACACCCAACACAGCAAGATTCTCAAGGCAGGAGACAAGCAGAACCACACTGACTCAGCACAGATCCCTACCTCCCAGTCCAGGATACGTGCTCAACTGAATGGACTGGCAGGCAAAATCACCCACATTATATATAATAGTTCTCTTCTTTTCATGCTGTTTTACCAAGCATGTGGAGTTAAAGCTGCAGAAATTAAATACATTTAGGATGGGACTCATGACCTCGCCAAGCCACACACAGCATTGAGCTTGAGAACCAGAATCCAAGCCCAGGGTTGCCTGACTTCTCTGTCCACGATCACGCCCCTACACACCATCTCCCAGAGTTACTTTATCCTCTATTCTCTGAGCTTTCTAATGATGGAGGGCCTTCCCTGCTCCGCCTTGGAAATCCCTGGCCCCCAGCCTGGGAGCCCACACAGAGCTCAGGTAAGTCCGTGTGAGTAGGGTTAGGTTGGATTGAGCGGAATCGGGGGGGTCATCTGGACAAGCCCAGGGGACACTGATTCCCAGGCAGCTGGTGCAATGCCATTCATTTTCCTGGGTTGTATATGCTATAAAAAGCTTATCAGGGTGATGTTTACAAATGGGGAAGGGGGGGCATTGCTGTTTTTAACAGATTAACTATAACATGTTGGTTCAGTGACCTGACAGCACATTTCCCTGAACTGTTAGTTTACGCTTGACTCTTTCCTGGGCAATAGGCAGATCAAGAAGCCGCCGGGTTGACGGGGGCGAGGCTGGCCATGCCCAGAGCTTCCATTCAGCAGCAAGGCGTGGACTCTGCAGGCTCCAGTAGAGCCTAGAATCCAACCAGAGCTCACACGTCACTCTTTCCTGCAGGGCCTTTGAAGACCTTCCACCTCCCCCAGCCGAGGGCCCCTCTCTGACCAGCTCCCTGCCGGGACTCCCGTCCAAACGACACAGAGGAACTTAGCCGTTGCTGCCTCAAATAGGTCACCACGGCTTGGGTCAGGCGGAAAAGACCCCAGGGCAGCTGCAAGTATATGTTCTTACCTGGAATAGGAAAACCCACTCTCAGGGAACAGTAACACGTACGAGTCCTACCTGTGCCGGCTGCTCTCCCTGCGCTCATCTTCTTTAACCTCAAAACTACTCCAAGAGGTAATAGTATCCTCTGACCTCGTTTCGATAAAACCGAGGCTCAGAGAGATCAAATTAACCAAACTGATGCAATTTACAGGGAGCAGAACGGGAGTTTAATATGTGTTCTTCTCACAATGCCATGTGCCCTAATCCAGGTATCCTAACTTTTCTAGGAAAAGGAGGCGCTTGTCATTTTCCGAAGGCTTGTGGTAATGGGGCTGACGATGAAATCCACTAGGCAGTTTTCTTGACTCGTCAATGAGCATAAGAATCAACTAGGGAGCTTGTTAAAAGCGCAAACTCGCAGAGATTCAGACACTGGATCTGCAGTTCAGCCAGGCAGCTGCATTTTCGATCGTAAGCAGCTGTGGTCATTCTGGTGCGGGCTGCTCGGAGGGCATATCACAGCTGCAGGGGGACCCCTCTCCCTCCCGGAGTGCAAGGGTCTCAGGTCAGTGGGGTTAGCAGCTCCTACTCCACTCCTTCTTTCCTGAGCTTCCCTAGCTCCCTATAACTGCACCTAGCTCCCTATAACTGCAAATTCTTTTGGATGTCTAAATAGCCACACATCCCTTTCCAGAACTTCAATTTGGCTAAGATACCCTGCGGCCATGTCCTCCAGGGAAGGCTAAGGCACCCCGCATACCAGGGGCTAAAACTTAGGAGAATCACACCAATGATTCTTAAGCCTCATCCTCAAGTGTGTACGCACACACGTGCTCTCCTGAGTGCTCACCTGGGCACCAACCGAGCCCAATTAAACCAATCTCTAAGGGTATAACCTAGGCGTTGGTATGTATTTGAAAGACTTCCCGATTCATTCTCCTCCAGAGCTGAGAGTCACTGGCCCTAACCATTTCCCATACTGCTAGTCTGGGATGAGGATTTGATAAAATTCTGGCCAACAAAAGGAATGAGAAGTCTTCTGGGAGGTGGGGGTTTGGGGAAATTTTTCTTCTTTCTTTGGAGGAGACGTGAGAATAGAATGGACCCCCTTTCCTATTTCTGACCTTTGGGTTTTGCGATATAAAGTTGTAAAGCCTGGAGTTATTGCAGCCATTCTGGGACCACGAGGCAGCCAGCCTAACAGCCAAGAGGCTGAGAATGGCAAAGAAGAAAGGAAAGCATCTGGGAACTTGGCGGCATGTTTGAGCAACTTAGTTCAAAAACCCTGGAATCCACTTACCCTGAGGATACTTCTTGTAAGAGGCGATTGATATTCTTAATTGTCTGAGACACTAAGTTAAATGTTCAGTTACTTGCAGCCAAAAAGATCTCAACAGATATGCCCACTCATGAGCTTTACCTGCCTCCTGCCTGAGCCATTTCTAATCGGGGCAGGACAGCAACAGCTGGGCCCACCGGACAGTAAGGCCTAGCGAGACTCCGTCTTGCTGCCCTGAAGACGAATAACTAAAGTGAGACCCAAGCATGTCATTAAATAACTAGTTACCTTGAGAGTCATTCCAATAATAACCCTGACATTTATTATGCACTTACTTCATGCCAGAAACTGTGCAAAGTGCTAGAAGTAATGGCACTTCATTCCATCCTTTAAATTGCCCAGTGAGATAAGTATTATCTACGTCTTACACATCGGAGAAACTGAGACCCAGAGAAGCTAAGGAATTTGAGCAAGTTTGCATCACTGGAGAGTGGCAGAGACAGAATGCGCACCCCAATCTGTCAGACTCTCAAGACTTTTCTTCTTTCCAGGAAACCACATTGTTTCATTTCCCGATGACTTATGATGCTCTATGTGTTCACACATTCACTGAAGTGCTTAACGATGCGAATAAAAGGGCATTCATCATTGTAATCCCTAATAGAGATAACAGAAATATTAGCAAAGGCTGCAGGGAAAACCGTTCGAGGGAGACGTAATTTTTTACAAGGCCAAGGAATGATTTACTTTATCACAGCAAAGAATTTTATTTGACAAATGCATACTTCATCATCTCTGGTCGGCTGAAAATGTAAGTTTACATTTTTCCTAGCCATAAAATTAAAATAATTTTGGCTCCAAAAACTTAAAAGAAATCCCATTCTAGGCTCAAGCGTTTCCCTGGAAATGTAAAGGCTAAATACGGAGCGTGACTAACCGCCATTCCCGTGGGGCAGGACAGACTCTGGAGTCACGAAGAACAGGGTTCAAATCCCGGTTCTGCCTCTTGCGGACCGTGTGATTTGGGACAGAGACCTGTCACTCCTCTGAGTCTCTGTTTTCTGATCTGCAACATGAGACTCCGAGCGGCCACTGCCTGGGATGAGGACTCAACCCGATGGCTTCTGTACATACTGCCTGGTAAAGCAGATGTGCTAGGAAGGTCGCCTGTTCTGAAAAACAGGCACAGAGCGCCTGGCATGGGACCTGGTGCGGAGTAGCTAGCTCCTCAGTAAACCTCTCAGTAAGCCTTCCCTCTCTCTTCCCTCTCCTGTCCCCTGTCTTCCACTGTCTTCAGGGCTGGGCCTCCGAGGACAAGCCAGACTTGTCCCCTCTGCACACGGTTGGGGAGGGAGTTGGGAGATGGAGCACACATCTTGGTTCACTCAGCTGTCTGTCAGCTTCTCGGCATCTTCCCTCCGCCCTGACCCAAACACAAGGCAGCTAGCCAGTCTGTTCGTGGGCCACCTGCCAGTTTGGAAGACAAATCTGAGAAGGTGTCAGAGGATTGGGATAAGGGACAGAACGGGGGGGGTGGGTGGGGTGAGAGGAAATGGTTAAGCTGGCTCAAGAGCCAAGGGTCTTTGGGAAGCCTGGAGGAGACAACCCTTCACTCCCAAATTAGAAACAAATGAGGAGGTTTCAAGGGAATCTAGACTGTTGGTGGAAGAAGCAACAGAGGGGCATCAGCAGGAGATTGCCTACCCATAACTGGGGAGACTCTACTAGGCTCAGTGAGCCAAAACTGGACTCCAAGTCACACCAAGAAAAGCAAACAGAAAAGATCAATAGTCCACATGCTTGTCTGGAATTGTTAGAAGTTTTCGAAGTTTTTCCTCCCATGATTAGAGTCTCACATCAGCCCCAGGAAGTTCCTAGGATAGTCACCATGGTGATCATTCCATTTTACAGATTTGCAAAGTGAGGCTTCAAGACTGGCAGTATGTTTTTGGTCATGTAAGGGAGTGGTAGATACACTGAGAGGTGAGTTTGCCCAGTGGTTTCCAAACAGCCTCCGGGCCCTGCATCTAGGGTTGAGCCCCAGAATTGGTATCCTGTCAAGCTTCTCGTGTCATTGTGATGATCAGCCAAGTTTGGGAACCACTGATTCCACGGCACAAACTCGCTGCAGATAAAGACATGGAGCCGGACGGAGGTGGAGGAGTGTGCCCAAGGTCATGCAGCTGGCTAGTGGTTCAGACAAGGTTCGCCCCTCAGTCCACAGTCAAGGCTCTTAGAGAGCTCATGGTCGGAAGGGGAGAGTCACAGCCTCGGGGCTGGATGGTGGTCTCCATGAGCTCGAGCTCCCCACCTGGGTGTCTGGTGAGGCTGCCATCAGATGAAAATGTAGAGGATTCACCTCCATGTACAAGCCAGGGGCACGAGGGGGCTTAGTAACTTCTGCCCGATGGGAGCAAGGTTGCGGGTGGGAAGGACAAAGACTTCAGAGGAAGGCAGAGAAAAGTAAGGAAAACAAAGGCTCCTTATATGAAAGCCTGGTTATTTTTGTTTTAATAAGCCACTTGTGTGTTGTGATTTTATACAATTCAAGTTAGAATAAACGGTTTTGAATGAAAGCTTTCTAAGGATATTTACTGGGTATAGAAGGCACAATCTGACATCTAGAACACGTTAAGACCAAAAGAGAGGCAGCAGGAAAATGTTCCTGTAGACACGAGTCTTCACTGTCGCACGGAGACCGTATCTGCCTTTGCTCACGGTTGTTGATGGAAGTCAGTCCACATTGGTGCCGTGTAGGGCACGAATCAGGTCAGCGAAAGCAATTCACTGTTCTCTAATGTCGCCAAGGTCACTGGGAAGTGGACACTTTCACCTGCCATTAGCAAGTTAAACTGTATAATATTTCTGAATCGCAGTTTGGTAAAATTTATGAAAATATAAAATTATTTTCAAGATACCTTTGAGCCAGAATTCTACTTCTAGAAATTTATTCCATGGATAAATATATCAAGGCAAATGTAGAAAGTTATACATAGGATTTTCAACAAAGCATAGTTTCCAGTAACAGTGAAAATGGAAAAACAACATATGTCCATAGATGGGAGGAATGATTAAATAAATTATCACATTATACACTTGAAAACCAGGAAGCCATTAAAAATGATGATGTGTGTTCATGCTCATGGATGTAGGAAAAGACCTATAATATCACTTAGTGATAAATGCTAATTTCAGAATGAGTTATTTAATATAATGCAACTCATTATTAGTACAGACTTGTGGACTGATGCACAGAGAGATCTGGAAGGTGGCTTTTCATCAAAATGTCAACAATAATGAGCAGGGGAAGGGTGATTTTAATTTATTTTCCTCTGTATTACTTTACAGTATTTTAAAATAACTCAAAGTTTTATCTTATATATTTACATCTTGAGTGGACTTGTGGTGGGAGGCAGGGATCCAGGTTTATGCTCATTCCTCATTGTTGGCTGGTTATCCTAATACTACTTGTTGAATGATACACCATTTCCCCACTGATTTGAAAAGTCATCTAGTGATTATTGCTGAAGAATAGGAGGGTTATTAGGCTTTTTAAAAAAAATTATAATTGGCGTACAATATTATAGTAGTTTCAGATGTACAAGATAGTGATTTGATTTTCAGATGTACAAGATTGTGATTTGATATTTCAGATGTACAAGATAGTGATTTGGTATTTTTATACATCATGAAATGATCACCATGACAGGTCTAGTTACCATCTGTCACCACACAATGTTATTACAATATTATTGACTATGTTTCCTATGCTGTACATTCCATCCCCATGACTTATTTATTTTATAATGGGAAGTTTGTACCTACTAATCCCCTTCACCTCTTTCTCCCATCCCCTCAACCCGCTTCTCCTCTGGTGACCACTAGCTTGTTCTCTGTATCTAAGAGTCTGTTTTGGGGCACCTGGGTGGCTCAGTTGGTGAAGTGTCTACCTTCAGCTTAGGTCATGATCCCGGGGTCTTGGGGTGGAGCCCCGCGTTCAGCTCCCTGCTCAGTGGGGAGTCTGCTTCTCCCTCTGCCCCTCCCCCTGCTTGTGCGCTCGCTCTATCTCAAATAAATAAATAAAATCTTTAAAAGTAAATAAAAATAAATAAGGGTCTGTTTCTATCTTGTTTTGTTCATTTGTTTTGTTTTTTAGATTCCATGTCTAAGGGAGGCCTGGGTGGCTCAGTGGGTTAAGTGTCTGCCTTCGGCTCAGGGTCCTGGGATCGAGCCCCGCATCGGACTCCTTGCTCAATGGGGAGCCTGCTTCTCCCTCTCCCGCTCCCCCGGCTTGTGCTCTCTCTCACTCTGTCAAACAAATAAATAAAATCTTAAAAAAGATTCCACGTATGTGAAATCATATGTCATTTGTCTTTCTCTGACTTATTTCTTTTAGCAGAGTACCCTCTAGGTCTGTCACAAATGGCAAGATCTCATCCTTTTTTGCAGCTAATGTTCCACTGGACATATATACCACATCTTTATCCATTTATCTATTAAGGGACACTTAGGTTGTTTCCATATCTTGGCTGTTGTAAATTATGATGCAGTGAACATAAGGGCACATATATCTTTTCAAATTAGTGTTATTGTTTTCTTCAGAAAAATACCCAGACGTGGAGTTCCTGGATTGCATGGTAGTTCTATCTTTAGTTTTTTGAGGGACCCCCATACTGTTCTGCACAGTTGGCTGCACCAATTTACATTCCCACCAACAGTGCACGAGTAGAATCTCTCTATAATCAGAAAAATGATAGGGGTCTTTTCATTTGGAGATTAACATTTTTGAAGAAACTCCCAACCCGATTTAATAGAGATTGCAAATATTCATTATTTTTAGTTGTATATACATGTAATTCATTTATATATTCAGTCATCAAAGTAGTTTGTTCATTCATGTGAAACTGCTTAATAAGCACCTACCGTGCACCAGCCACAGGGATACTAATAAGTAAGGAGCATCACACGACAGTTAAGAAGTCAGGCTTTTGGGGCACCTGGCTGGCTCAGCTGGAGAAGCATGCGACTCTTGACCTCGGGATCGTGAGTTTGAGCCCCACATTGGGTTCATAGAGATTACTTAAATAAATAAACTTTAAAAAAGAAGAAGTCAGGCTTCTGAGCCCGGCAGATGTGGGTTTGGACTCCTGTTCTCTCACTCCCCAACTGCATGACCTCCAGCAAGTTATTAAACTGCCCCAAGCCTCAGTTTCCCCATCTATCAGAGAGAACACAAATACCCACCACCCGAGGCACCTAGTGCTGTGAAGCAAATTGTCCCAAGATTTAACGACCTCAAACAACATTAATGATTCATTAGCTCTCGTCATTTCTGTGGACTTTGGGGGCACCACTGTTGGGCGCATCTAGCACAGGGCCTCCGGTGAAATTGCAGTCAGATGAAAAACCAGAGGATTCATTTCCAAGCTGGCTACATCAATAAGCTGGCAAGTGGATGCCAACTGCTGGTGGAATGTCTTCTTTCGATGGCCCTCTCCAAATTGCTGCTTGGGTGTCATCATGGCTTGGTGTCTGGATCCCTCAGAAGGAGCAATTGGAGGCGCCAAGGTGGAAGTCCATAATGCCTCTTCTGAGCTCACCCTGGAGATCACACCCCACACTCCAGCCATGCCCCATGGTGATTCAGCATGAAAGGGGATGACACAGGATGTGGATAGCAGGAGGTGAGGGTCACAGGGCCATCTTGAGGGCTGATTACCACATGCACCAGCTGAGAAGATGTTTACAAAGAGCTCAGGATGTACCTGCACTGCATCCATGATAAGCCATGGTGAAGAGCAAATATAACTGCTCTTCATAAATAGGTCTCAGGACACTGAGCCCGGAGACATTAAGTGGTTCGACTCGTCATACAGCCCACTGGTTTTGAGCCAGCAGGAGCAGGTTTTCTAACTTGCCTCTTCAGGGTCCCTCCTTCCATAGAGAAAATCCCAGTACAGACACAGAGGTGAGGGACCACTGGCTAGAACGAAGTAGTCACCAGAGTTGAAGATGAACAGATGTCTCAGAAAAAATAATGGGGAAGCTGTTAGAGGATTCTGAATGTCAGGCTGAGGAAGTCATTTTCCTTTCATGGAAAAGGCCATGGGGAGCCATTGAGGAGTTTGGAACAAGAGTAACTTAATCCAAACCCGTGGGCCAAGTTTATTCTCACAGCTGTGTGTGCAGCAGATTGTGGAGGTCTCGGAAGGAAGCAGGCCATTGGGGCAATCCAGGCATCGGGGATGAGGGCAGCAACAGTGGGAAAGGAGAAGCGGCTTGGCAGACACAGTGGCTAGGAATCCCATCCACGTGCCCCCCGTGGATCCGGGTTCATTAAGGACTGAGGAGGCCAGGGCCCGAGGCTTAGGTGATAGTGGCTCAGCGAGCTGGCCTCTGTGCGGTGCCAGGGAGAGCTGCCTCTCCAGTCCAGCCTCCAGCCCTGAGCCTCACTTCAATCTCCAGTGTGGGAGGCCCAGGGACATTCAATACAACTTGGAAGCAGGACTTTAAAACAAATAGTCTGCCTTTCCTCTTGTTCCCAGCTCTGCAGCGTGGAAAACTGAAGCGATGAAGGACTAGACAGAATGGAATGTATGCGTTCTGAGCTCAGCCCAAAGGCCCTCCTCCACGGAAAGGTTCACTTCCTCGGGGCCGAAGGTGCTGGGAGGGAGGGTGTCTCAGGCCAGGCTGTCAGTCCCAGCCTCCCCTCCCTGATCAAATCCGTCCGGACCACTCCCTCACGCTGTTCCGGGCAGGGCTTACCTACTCTCAGCACTCCTCTCCCGGTTTCCCAGCGTGACCTCTCTCCTGACACTTAGGATGCCCTGATAACGTGGGGACAGAGACCGGAGCCCCAGGCATCGTATGGCCCTAGGATCTGAACACTAGGATTTTGCTTTCCAAGTACAAGCTGGACGAATAATTTTCTCTTCTACTTTCATCAGTTTTACATCCAGACACGAAGGTTTCCAGTCGCAAGGCCAAGGCCATCCATGGGCTGCCATTCATCTCACAGGGAGAGTAGATTTATCACCCATTTTCCAGGACAGCAAAATGCCTTGTTCTAACAAAAAAGTGTGGCAATTTTCTAAAAGAGGGAAGCAAAGTGACTTGAGAAAGGAACATTTTGTTTTTCCAGTTGGCACAGCGATTCTATATGGGCTAGAAGTGGATCTATATACACATAGGTTTTATTGGCCCGAAAGAACTTAAAAACTGGATTGGAATGGCTTTAGACAGGGCACTCCAGCTTAACACCCACTCCCTACTTCCTTATACTCTTAATCGCTTTTTATTCATTTATTTGCCTACCTAGCCCTGATGCCACATGAGTTTGCAGACCTGAGATATGACACAACACTGCATAAAGCAATCTCTTCCCTCCTTGGGAAGCAGATGTTTGCAATCTTCTTTCTACGGCTTCTACTACCCATCCTATTTCTGGGGTCCTACAGGTTCTATGGTAGATTAGCCTTTCTCTAAAGCACGGTCTTTCACCTATTTAAAGACTTCCATCAGAGTGTCTCTGAGGCCCGCTTTTCCATATTAAGCATACTGTCTTCCTTCAACTGTTTCACTGGACATTGGATTCCCTCACCATTATCAGAACGTGCTCTGTCATCCTCTTAAAGAGGGGTACCTGTGTAAGGGGAAAATACTGCAAGCATGGTCTAATCCCTTGCAATTCGAAGTGTCGTCCAAAAGCCAGCAGCATTAAATATCAATTTGGAGCTTGTTATAAATGCAGAACCTCAAACCCCACCCGGATCTACTGAATCAAGATTCTCCAGGTGATCTGCATGCACAAATCACCTCAGAGAACGGACTCTCTTTGCATTAACGTAGCCTAGGATTATATTCGCTTTTGAAGGTAATTATGTTACACGGGTGACTCTGATTCCTGTTACCTGAAATCCATATTTGACCACACTGCTAAGCCGCATCTTCCTGTGTCATATTACAGTTTTATTGAAGCATTTAACAGTCTGATTACATGTTGATGAGTTATACATGTGCCTAGACTAAGATCTTAAGGACAAAACACAGATCATATTTACCCGTCTTCGGTGCCAAGCCAAGGCCCCGATACATAATGGTTGTTTGTGTAAGAATTAAGAAAAAACATAAACAGCAGCTGAAATGATAAAGGAAATTGAGTCACGCTATTAAAACAATTTGTGACATGGCTTGCTTGCTCTGGGTCTAGGTTTCAGGGACTGGGCTTCTCTCACTTCTTACCTCTGCCCCCTTGGCATCAGCTTTGGGACCTGGGCAGCCCCTCCCTTGGTGTCCTCAAGATGGCGCCCAATGTTGCTGAGAGCCATAGCCTTTCTCATTCAAGGCCAGTGGGCAAAGAGTAATCTGGAAACTTCAGGGGGTAGAAGCTTTTTTCTTTTTTTTCTTTTTCAGCAAACGTCCCCTCTAGTTTCATTAGCTTTCATGGAGTTACCCCCTCATTTCTGAGCCAATCCCTGAAGCCAGGAGAAATTAATATCCTCAGGGGTTCAAGCCAATGAGGATCCAGTCTTAGAGCTCTTCCAGCTCTGGCTGGAAACGGAGGGGGCGGGGCTCCACCAGGCAGTGAGGAAAAGCTGCTGGGAGAAGTGGTGGCATGGATGCCGGGGAGACAGCGAACAGACGTCTACCATGGTGCTCAGTAGGTCTGCATTTCCATTGCCTTTGAATCTTGCAATTGTCCTCCAGGAGGTCCAACATTATAGCAATCACTAGCATTGGCTATGGCCAGAAAACTTTTCTATTTTTAAATGACACACAAATTATTATGCTCCGTTGCATTGTTTCAGTGATCGACTTTAAAGGGCCCTGGCTTACCTCCTCCTGGAATAATAAAGCAGTCACAGGAGTTCTTCGGGCCACTCCAAAAACCACTCCAGAGCGGTTTGCCACACATAATAGAGGGTGCACTTGAAAGGCAGCATCCAATGACCAGTTCTGGCTGAAAACTTTTGCGTTTTTTGAA
This sequence comes from Phoca vitulina, assembly GCF_004348235.1. Lineage (NCBI taxonomy): Eukaryota > Metazoa > Chordata > Mammalia > Carnivora > Phocidae > Phoca > Phoca vitulina. The sequence continues at coordinate 4,904,337 of NW_022589706.1, forward strand.
AGTTCAATAAGCACCAGAAGTGACCACAATGTGTTTGAAACTTTATAGCATGTGTCTTCAGGAGACAAAGTGCCTAAAACTAGATGGAAAGACTTGTAATTTTTTAAATTAAAAACTGTAGACAGGAGAGGTAACAGTCAAAGTAAAATAAGCATGAATCCTACATTTTTGTTTCAAAAATAAAACCCGAGGTATGGGGAAAATTGTAATATGGAATTCAGAAATCTGCTTTGGCCATATGCTCTATTGCATGTTCACTGTGCTGGCTCTCCTGGCCCAAAAGGCTCTCAATGATGGGTCAAGCTTAGCTGGGAAAGACATAAAACCGATGGGACCAAAGGCACAGGGTGGGAAGGGGGGCACATTTTCTATCCTCACCTTGGTGATCAGAGGGGAAACTTACCACCCCCGGCCTCTCTGGACTACACTACTGGTCTAGGTGGTCATGTGAGAAGATGGAAGGACCAACACTGACCATCACTACCGCCAGAAACACTCAGGCCTGGTCAACTCCCAGGAAGGAGGGCAGGTGTGTGATCTTCACAAATGGAAGGCAGCCTAAATCGGGACCCGGCCTTGTCCATCCTATCTCAGAAATGGTTTGTGTGGATCCTGGCTCTACCGCCTACTCAAGGAGGGAATTGGTGCACTCACTCACTCACTCTCAGCTTCGGCGTCCTCATGTGTAAAATGAGGGCAATGATACACCTGTCATAGATTGATGTGAGAAAAAAAAAACAGCTCATGTGACAAGTGCCTGAAAATGTCCAGGAAAAGCAACCCTACAAAGGCCATTCTCCCTCCTGCCCCTGCTCAGTCCCATTCAGTGCTCCAACCGCGTCAACACACAGCTGAGGCGCTTTGGTGTGATCACAGGCCTCTCGTAATTTCTCTGCTTCCTCCAGAATGCCCTGTAGCACTTAGCTCGTACAATCATATATATGTGATAAGTCATACCTGCAGTAATTGGATTAAGAAAAAGATCTGAAAATCTTCCAGTTTTCACATAGATGTAAAAACAACACAAAATGACCACAAGAGCATGGCCTCATCTCTTACTGAACATAAAATCTAGGGAAAGTTTAGTTTAATAGTAGACTTAATCAGAGCTTTTAAAATAGCAGCAACAGGGGCACCTGGGTGGCTCAGTCGGTTAAGCCTCTGGCCTTCAGCTCAGGTCATGATCTCGGGGGTCCTGGGATCTCAAGCCCACGGCAGGCTCCCTGCTCAGCAGGGAGCCTGCTTCTCCCTCTGCCCCTCCCCCTACTTGTGCTCTCTCTCTGTCAAATAAATAAAATCTTTTTAAAAATAATAAAATTAAATAAAATAGCAACAACAAATATTTCTCCTATTAGACTGTAAGGTCCTTGAGAGTTGAGTTCTCTTTTATTCAAATTTATATTCTCCTGAGGAACACGGGGAGAATATGCTTTCCCTAGAAGACGGGCCATCCTGTTAGGAGATGCCAAAAGGAAGGATAAAATGAAATACTTTGAAGGGCTTATCACTTTGAAAGGCATAAAAGGCTGCTTAATTGCTATAAAATAAAAAACACAGAAATCACAGTTAAAATTAAGATTAGACTTGCTACCTGATGACTACAGAAGTCACAATCTTTAAAATTTCTTCAACCTCAGATCACTCTCGAGAACTGGTGACCCCTGGCCTTGAGACAGAAGATTTCCTATCGGGTCTAGCTTTGATTCCATGTCCTCTGTCAAGTTCCTTTTTCTCTCCAAACTTCAGTTTCCCTAGCCACACAGGATATTAAATAACAAGTTTTCTAAAATCCCTTACAGCTGTAAAATTAGGTGTCCAAAATTTCTGCACATACTTGTGGCGAGTCTTCTCTGAGAAAGGCACGCTGCTAGGTGCTCCAGAGAGGCATGAAACAGAACAGACCCGGACTGTTCTCAGTAGACTCGTGGCTTGTTAAGTAATAAAACACGAGGACACAAATAACTGTGATTTGAGGCAAGAAGGGGTAATGACCATCCAAGAGGTACTCACAGGGAACTTGCACCATATAGACGAGGACTGGCTTTGTGGAGGGATGGCATTCATTCCTGCTTTGATGTGGCAAGGCCAAGCACAACTATGACCAAGATACACAGAGCCCTGCCCTCAGAGTGCCTAAAGGCTGGCTGGCAGAAGAGAGAATTCAGAGCGGGAGGAATTCCAGGCAGAGGGACCCATGCGTTAAGACAGGAAGGCAGAGCATCATAAAGCACACAGGAGTGAGTCCAGGCTCTGTGCAGAGGCAGACAGTGCACAGGAGATCAGGATGAGGAAGGGTAGAGAGGTAGGGTGCACCTCACGTGGCATCCCTGACACGCCAGGCTACAGACTTAAATCAGTCCAACAAAATCACCTACAACTCTAAGAGACTGAAAGCTTACTAATCGTCATGTGATCCCTCACTTTGCATCCAAATACACTTTGTTTACTGTAACTAAAAGGAAGACACCTGAAAGAAAATTCCCCCAAAAAAGTAACTGAGATAAGTTTATTTGCAGAAGAACATCTGAACATCAGGTACAGTGTGATCCACAATGATCCAACAACAGCCGTGACTCGTTCTGGGGGTGCTCTTATGCAGTTTGGAGGAAACATCAGCTGAACACTTACCAAACCTCAAAAAGCCGTCTAACCTGAGTATTACACAATACATAATGACCATGACACAGTAATAAAAATACAATAGCAAATACTCACTACTTTGTGAGCTACAGCAACAATATAAACAATTTAGGCCCTTTTTTAAAAAATGAAAAAAATAGATTACAGCTTTATTTCAAGCATTTTCAGTTGAATACAACTTTATATATTTTCACTCACAATAGACAGCAAAAGAATGCCTTCTGAAGTATCTGTAGATAAAATATATTACTTGTTTAAATGTTTGCACTCGGAAGTGCACTTTACCAGGTAGGAGTTCAGATAAGAGAATGAAACTGTGCTGGGCCAAAATCCTGGCTGCTGATCAAGACTTGTATAGTTTTCGTATCTGTCTAAAAAAGTTTACGTCGGAGAAAAAAGAAGGAGAACGTAAAGAGAACCAACATTATTCTTTTTCAGTGAAGCAGTCTAATGGATTCCAAGTGTGTCGTCCCGAAGTTGGATCCCATCCAGGCCGAGGAGCCAAGGGAGCTGGGAGGAAAGTGCTAACTGGACACTACAGAGATGGCCACTGATAACAGAGCTTCTAGAGGCCCCGGGCCACACGGGCTGAAGGGCCGCCAGGACCACTGGTACAAAGGTAAAGTGCGCTCACTGAACTGCACACATAGAGCTCCTAGGAGGGTTAACAGTTCTCGACAGAGGTTCCTGGTTGTAGTTTACAATATCTGCCTTCACCACCCTCTGTCATAAAAGAAAACAGAGTTATTATCAGCACATCAGAACATTTAGAAAGAGCTTGTTAAAGTATATTTTTATTTTCTGAACTGTGGTGAACTCCTGATGATAGACATCATAAATGAAGCCAGAGCTGATATTAAAAGAATCAATCAGAACAAACTGATGTAGAGCTGAGATGTTGGGGAGTGAGGGGCTTCAGTTTGTTTTTTGTTTTTGTTTTGTTTTTTTGTTTTTTAAGGATGGAAGAGCAATTCCTTTACTGAGTCTTCCCTGGTTTTATGACATTAACTTGATGTTACCACAAGTCTAACACAAAATTGACACATCAATAAGAAAAATTAAAGCCTAGTTATAATTTAAAGCAAATGAATGAGAATTAATCATTCACATACAATAATTCATAGGCAAGACTTCATAATTTCAAAGTAAAATATGTCATTATTTATTAATATTTAAATAAACCATTATACCCAGCCATAACTTTTTTAGAATGTCTGCAGCAATTTGTGAGTTAGTCAGAAAATGTGTAAATGTTAAATAGGAGCCACATATAAAGGAGAAATGTTTTGAGCAAACCAATTTTTAAAACTTTTCCAATTTTTAAAACTTTCCTCCCAAATCCCTAATTTACTTCCAGAGAGCTCACTATTGGGTTATGAATAATGACTCTAACAAAATACAGAATGAAAAATTTAGAAAATTACCTCATATTCATGTTTTTAAAATAATTTAAACCAAAAGACACTTCTAACTCTTCTTTCCATCCCTCTAACCCACACTTCAAGGAATATCTTCAATGATGAATTTAGCAATATGCCCTAAGTAATAATTTAAATTAAAACAGCTCCTTCACTGTTCTCAACTCTATTACTAAGTCTGCACACAGAAGCAGACAAAGAAAGGTAATTCAAGGCAAATTTTAAAAATACCCTTTCAATTACCATGCTATTTCAGGAAAAATGGGAAGGACTGAATAATGAAATAACTGTCTCAACTCTCCACTCCACTGCACATGTGATAAACACAACCATAAAGACAAATATGTTTGAAAGCAACTGAAATGTTATTTTAATTTGCTCCAATTCCTTGTTTGTCAGTCTCCTGGCAAAGAATCAATTTTTCAAAGTTCTAAAACAGGCCTTACAATTAACAATATTAACTCCCAATCATGTACAATAATCATTTGAACTTCTCTACTCATAAGGAATAAAGAGCAAGATAGCATCCACTATTCCCCCGCCCTCCTCCCCCAAATTGCAATCAATTTACCCATTAATACCTGCACTACTGTACTGAACAGATTCTACTCTGAGCAGAGTTGGTATGTCGATTATCTTCTTCCGGGTACTTCACTATTTCTGCCCTGACAATATGCTGCCAATTCCGTACAACATAAACAAGATGAAGAAGAAAGTGGGCAGGGGGGGAAGAAAAGAAAGAAAAAAAGGAAAGTATGTTCAATGACTGAAAATAGAAGGGAACATCAAAGCAGAAAAAGAAACAAACACATAAATTTAAACATGTCACAGAAAAAAACAGCAGAATATATGCATATAAAAGGAAAGAAAATGAATGAAGATCCATGAAACGTTATGCTTTGCAACTCTATTTAATTATTGAAATAGACATGTCTACTGAACCTTCCAGACAAGATGGGAGTTCTACTTTTGGTATCACAATTACACATTATACCTATAACACCCAGAATTTCAGAGGACAACAAAGAATTACAGGGATTTTCTATACTAAAGTGCAGTAAAAGTATTTAATTCCATCTTCTTCAACAAACATTACTAAAGATCTATGTGCCAGTCACTCTACACTGGGAATGCACGGTTGAATTACACAATCTCTGTTCACAAGGTGCTCTGGACTAAATGGGGAGAGAAACATGCACACAGCTAATTGCCATACAAGATAAGAGCTTTACTAGTGGACTCATAATATCTTGTGGGAAGAGAGGGGAAGGAGTAATTAATTTTCTCTGAAGGTGGGGAGTGGATGCATAAATCTGAGGAAGCCATGTGCCACTTACAATCTTTACACTTAATATCTATTACTTGTCAAAGACTTCTTTTTGATGCTCATTCCCTTGTCCCACATAACCCTCACCTCCATGCTTCCAAATTCCATATAGAAATGAACAAATCCAAAACACATTTTCTATCATTTAAGAAAAAGTCCTGACATACAGTATTTAAGCACAATAGCTACTGTTTCAAATATCTAAAGGAGTTTTGCTAAATAAAAAATCAAAACTACTTTGATAGGTTTTGGATTGCTATAACCCTTAGGATGAAAAGAGCATGTACAACAAGTATGTATGATAGCGATAACGTGCTCCCCTCAAATTTCTTAGACTTAAAATTATCCTCATTTTTTTTATGATTTCAAATATCTTATTTCAGAAAATCTTTCTTCATATTAGTATCTATTAATTAACACATATAGAAACACATATTAACATGGGCAGTTTTTTGTGATAGTATTTATAACGATTGGATAAACAACTGAGAGTAAATGAAGAGGATTCTATGGTATATTAGCCTTGGATGGGCTCTGCTCCAATTCTCTAGCAAGCAGCATTAACTTCTGGACAAGACTCATGATTTACTAGGCATTCAGCCTGATGCTATCAACAGAAGCATTACCAACTGCCACATGAGGTATTAACGTTGAACACCATTATCTGACCTCCCCAAACCTAACTGTTTCATGCCAAACTATGGGTTACAATAAAGAAAAGGGATTTTCATAATCAGTAAGCAACTCATTAATCCTCCACAATGTTGGTTTAAACCCTATCCTATAAACACAACCAGGTTACTGACCTGTGGTCAAGACATTTTGGTTGAAGTATTGACTAACATAAATGACTTGGATTTTCACCATTAATTTTCATCAAATTAATGAAGAACTAACAAGGCAACATCTTTCTTGGAGGCCTTGGCTGTGGTGACATAAAGCTTTGTACAAAGTTTCTGAACTGGAAGCCAGACTAATAAGGCTCTGCAGATTCAAAACTTTGCTTTCTATGAGGAGAAAAACATGATTTCCATGCCATAAACTTCATGGTGGTTTCATAGTAGTCAGCTTGTTTACAAGCCATTCATTGATGTTTTCAGAGAAAATGTTACCTACAAAACACCAACTTTTACTTGTGGAGCCACAAAGTACACTCTGCTATTATTCTCTGCTATTAGTTAATGGAGTGAAAATAAAGAAATGGCCCTAAGGGCAAAGAAGCCGTGTGGCTGAACACCGGCTTAACCCTTATTTTGTCAGAGTATTTATTTGTGAGTGGATACTGGAAATGGAAGCGGCAGCTATGCAGAGGGTAAGCAAGAAAGCAACCTGGGCGCTGGGGCAGGAAGGTGTAAAGAGTATAGAGATGGGCTCTCGGGAGGACACTAAAGATCAATTTGGCCAATTCTGCAACTGTGTCTTAATCCAGACAGTAGTAACACATTTGCCATTGCAAAAGTTGCAGTTTGTCATGTTCAGGATATGGAGTAAACATACCTTGAAGGCTTAAACACTCGTCAGTATCACTCATTCAAAGCTAATCACTGTTCTAGATATTGAAGACATTCAGATAAATAATACATAATCTCTGTTTCTGAGATGTGTAAGAGTCTAGCATGGAATACAGAGATGTAGACTATTAAAGAATATTATGGTTGATATATATTCAAACTGCAACAAAATTAGAGATTACCACTTAAAGCATGGTTATAGCATTTTTTTGAAGCATGGAACTTTGTACATAGTAGGAACTTAAAAGAAACTTCTTTTTCTTCCATATAATGTGTCCTTACATGCTGCCAGTAACTTTCATAACTTTGGGTGCATGTTACTTTAACACTTTGGTGTTCACAACCTCCTGATCTTTTTAAAAACACAAGGTTTATCTACATGGTCTCTAAAGCCCCACATTTAGATCTTGAAACTATATAAAAAAATAACTTTAAAATGTGAGGAGGAAAAGAAAAATATGGGATATGATATGGAAATCCATTAAGCAATGTTCAGTATCTGAGGATTAGAATAGTTTGTACAAAGCAAGTATGTTCTACAAGGAAGACAAGTGATGTTTAGGATAAGAAAGGAATCTCAGTGCAGTTTTCGTAAACAGATTGGCAAAAATGATAACGATTAACATCTAGGTAAGAAGAATCTAAGTTCCTTGTGGCTCCTTAAGGAAGGTCAATATTCAGATAAAGCTAAAGAGAGGGACCCTAGGATCGGGGGTTAAATGGGCACCTGAGCTGTACAGTTATGTGCATGCCTAATACACACCAGGCCCTGTGCTAGATGTGTTCATATACAGTATGAAAATATTCAGAGGGGACCTCAGGAATAATATATATATATATGTACACACACACACACACACACACACACACACATATTTTTTTTTTTTTAGCAAGTTTAGTATCTCAGACAGGAGAGAAATTTTTGTTTTGAGGAAACTAATGCTTACCAAGTTCAAACCAAACAGAAATTCATAGTTTATTAACTGACAAGTGAAAATGTCAAGGCTTAAAAATGCTTAAGAACTCTTGGGGCGCCTGGGTGGCTCAGTCAGTTAAGCATCTGCCTTCAGCTCAGGTCATGATCCCAGGGTCCTGGGATTGAGTCCCGCATCAGGCTCCTTGCTCAGGAGGGAGCCTGCTTCTCCCTCCGCCGGCCACTCCCCCCTGCTTGTATGCTCTCTCGCTCGCTCTCTCTCTGATGAATGAATGAATGAATGAATGAATGAATAAAACCCTTACCATCAAGTATATATGGCAAAACCTCCTTGCAATTCAGACTGAAAGAGACAAGACACAGGAGTATGCATTTTCTCCTTGGATTATCTGATGTATTACTGAAAAGCTGAACGCTACACCTCTGAGAGCATAGCAATTGGAAATTCATTTTTTTCCCTAAAGGTTTGACGACTTTGTAAACAAACAAAAAAACATGAACAATACGAGAAATGAGGACATTTGTTAACAACTAGTCCCAGCTTTTACACTATCTTAGAGGAGAACAGCTGGGGGAGAAAAGAGAACAGATAAATGATACAAATGCAACTACTGCTTAAATCGGGGACTCTGGACAAGGCATCTAGAGTGTACATAAGGAACAAACTAGGTTAGACTAAAATAGCAGAATCTCTTTATATAATCACTGAATGGAACCAAGACTATAACCTGATTATAAATACCTATGTCACAAACTGAATTACTATAGCATCAGTTTCCATGTGACTGGTGAGTCTACCAACTAGCTCCTTCTCCAGAAAATAATACAAACACTTTCAAATGTTACACCAAATTCCCTCAGGAATCTTTCAAAAAACACAGAAAACAAGTGTGCATTCTCTTTCCCTCTTTGCCTTGCGTCCCTGCCCCACTTCTTTTTCTCTCCCACTCTCTCACCAGTTAGAATGGCCATCATCAAGAAGAAGGCGATAAATGTTGGGGAGGATGTAGAGAAAAGGGAACCCTTTTGCACTTCTGGGGGGAACACACATTGGAGCAGCCACTATGGAAAACAGTGTGGAGGTTCCCCCCCCAAATTAAAAACAGAACTACCATATGATCTTACAATTCTACTTCTGAGTATTTAGCCAAAGAAAATAAAAACACTAACTTGAAGATATATGCACCCCCATATTCATTGCAACATTAGTTACAATAGCCCAAGATATACAAACCACCTAAGTGTCCATCAATAGATGAATGGATTAAAAAAAATGTAGTACATATATGGGGCACCTGGGTGGCTCAGTCTGTTGAGCGTCCGACTCTTGGTTTCAGCTCAGATTGTGATCTAATAGGTCGTGATCTAATGGATCATGGGATCGAGCCCCAAGCCAGGGTCTGCACTCAGCATGGAGCCTGCGTAAGACTCCCTCCGCCTCTCCTTCTGCCCTTCTCCCCACACACCACACATGTGCTCTCCCTCTAAAATGAATAAATAAATCTTTTTAAAAAGTGTAGTACATATATATACAATGGAGTATTATTCAGCCATGAGAAAGGAAGACATTCTGTCATTTGTGACAACATGGATGGACCTCAAGCATGTTTTGCTAAGTGACAGATGTCAGACAAAGACAAGCACTGTGTGATATCACTTATATGTGGAATTTTAAAAGGCCAAACTTGTGAAAACAGAGTAAAATGGTACGTGCCAGGGATCGGGGGTAAGGAGGACAAAGAGATGTTGTTTAAGGGTACAAATTTTTTTTTTTTTTTTTTTTTTTTTTTTAAGATTTTATTTATCCATCAGAGAGAGAGAGACAGAGGCAGAAGCAGGCTCCTTGCTGAGCAAGGAGCCCGATGTGGGACTCGATCCCAGGACCCCGGGATCATGACCTGAGCTGAAGGCAGAGGCTCAACCGACTGAGCCACCCAGGCGTCCCTAAGGGTACAAATTTAAAACGAATAGTAAATAAACCCTATAGATATAATGCACAGCACAGTGAAGACAGACAACAATATTGTATGATAATCATCAAACGTGTTAAGACATTAGAACTTATTATTCCAACTGCTAAAGAGAAAAGATAATTATGGAATGTGATAGAGGTGCTATCACTACAATGACAATCACATTACAATCAAAGTAACATGTCATATACCTTAAGTCTATCCAATGTTATATGTCAAATATATTTCAATTGAAAAAAGAACTGTGCTCAACACGGCTTGCTGGCTTGCATGTAGGTTCTTAGAAACCTCTTTTTATTTATTTTATTTTATTTTTTTTTAAAGATTTTATTTATTTATTTGACAGAGACACAGCGCGAGAGAGAACATAAGCAGGGGGGGTGGGAGAGGGAGAAGCAGGCTCCCCGCTGAGCAGGGAGCCCGATGTGGGGCTCGATCCCAGGACCCTGGGATCATGACCTGAGCTGAAGGCAGACACTTAATGACTGAGCCACCCAGGCACCCCAGAAACCTCTTTTTAAAATCTGAACTTTTGAAAATGTTTCCACTGAGAAATGTTGTTAATTGTGAAATCAGTAATTTAATTGGCAAAGGCACCAAATTCATCAGATTCGGGAAAGAAGAAGAGGCTTCCCTACACAAAGGATTCTGATAAACATAAGAAAAGAGGGCTTTTGTAATGTGAATTCATCTTCAAATGAATGAATTCAAAGTAAACTCCACCAACAAACTGAAGATTGAGTTAAGTGTCAGTCACATAATAAACAAGATGGGATGCACTGAAAAGGTAATGTGTACAGGGAGGGTAGAGGGCTATGAGGTTAACACATCTGATACCTCTTTAGTTAAAATATGCCTAGATGTTAAGTCCATCCCTAAAGTCAAGATAGTAGCTTTCTGGCTCTTGTGACTAAGAGTGACTAAGAGTGAGCTAAGAACATTAATCAAGCCTCCCTAAAATTTTGCCTTTTAAAAGTATCCAAGTTAGTCCATCTCTCTGGTGTTATTCCTGAACCTGAGCACAGTGGAGACGACGCAGTATACAGAATGCTTTCCCGGGGTGGCTGCCTGTGACCTACCAGCCACCTTCACCTCTAGGAGGGCCCACCAATCACAAGGGTTCCCCTTTCTCCATTCCTCTAGGAGAGAAATCTCAAAGTAATCTTGGACTTCTCTCTTTTATCCAGTCATTCCACAAGCCCTGTTGATTCTGCTCTCTTACATCCATTGTTTCCCTTCCGCCTTGATTCTGATCCTTATCACATGAAGGCAGTGTAATCTCCTTGTTTCCATCTCTTTCCCAACCAACCAACCACAAACACACACACACACACACACACACACACACACACACAACCATTTGATTAATCTTACCTAAAAACTGTTTTCATTTATTTCTCTGCTTAAAAAATTATTTCCCATTATCAATATGTTAAATAAAATTTATCAACTTGGTATTCATAAATCTCCATAATCTTTTTTCAGATTCCCTTCACACTACAATACAATGGTCATTTATTTTAACCAAACTGCTCTTCTGCTTCCAAAAAATAACCTAAGCTTTTCAGCTTGTTCATGCCAGCTTGTCTTTCTGCTATTCTCTTCCTCCCACTTCAAACTGCCCAGTAAATCTGCCCCTAACAGAGCAGAGTGGGAACACGAGGGGCACTGCTGTCACAAGCCTGAGTTCAAGTCCTGCCTCCACCACCGCCTAACCATACGTCAGTGGATCAAGTTACTTAACCTCCCAACAGTTTCAGTTTCCTGCCCATAAAATGATGAATTACCACCTGCCCCACAGAGTTATGAAGAAAGTTCAGGGGCGCCTGGGTGGCTCAGTCGGTTAAGCGTCTGCCTTCGGCTCAGGTCATGATCCCAGGGTCCTGGGATCGAGCCTCGCATCGGGCTCCCTGCCCAGCGGGAAGCCTGCTTCTCCCTCTCCCACTCTCCCTGCTTGTGTTCCCTCTCTCGCTGTGTCTCTCTCTGTCAAATAAATAAACAAAATCTTAAAAAAAAAAAAAGAATTTAAAAAAAAAAAAAAAAAAAAAAGAAAGTTCAATGAGATAACACAGTGCCTGGCACATATTTTCTTCACTTAAGGTAGTAACTACGCATCTTAAACTCCTTTAAATCTTCTTTAGACCCATCACTATGCCACATATATATGATCAATAAATTGTTTATTGTTTGAGAATCACTCATTAACTCTCTAATTAACCAGAGACAAACATCATTTAGAAAGAGAAACTAAAAAGCAGAGGAATCACTTGACCTCTGGAGTCTGCCAAGTTCTGTGCCATCAAGCAAGTCATGGTGATTTCTCTTTCTTGTAGACATCCTCTTAGGCCAAAGCCAAGCACAGCTCACCTTTGAACAACACAGGTTTGAAATGCACCAGTCCACTTATATGTGGATTTTTTTTTTATAAATACCACACTATAAATGTATTTCCTCTTATGATTTTTCTTTTAAGTAAGCTCACGTAGAGCCCAACATGGGACTTGAACTCACAAACCTGAGATCGAGACCTGAGCTGAGACCAAGAGTCAGAAGCTCAAACAAATGAGCCACCCAAATGCCCCTCCTAAGATTTTCTTAAAAACATTTTGTCTCTACCTTACTTTTTCGAAGGAATACAGTATATAATACATATAACATATAAAATATGTGTTAATCAACTGTTTATGTTATCAGTAAGGCTTCCAATCAACAGTAGGCTATAGTAGTTAAGTTTTGGGAGCATCAAATGTTACATGTGGATTTTTAACTGTGCGGCGGGCGGGGGCGGTGGAGGGGGAGGCTCAGTGCCCCCAACTCCTGTGTTTATCAAGAGTCAACTGTAACTATTTTTATTTGTCTGGGAGTAATTTATATGGCATAAGATATCTTAACACTGCCTGACCATAATAAGTGCTGAAATAAATGTCTTTTGAAAAATGAGAAATAAAAAGAGATTTCCAGAGTTTCAAATATTGTAATCAAGTCCTAGAAACAGTCACATCAGCATAAAAATTTTCAATTGATATTTGCTCTGTTTTAAAACACACACACACACACACGCACACACACAGTGACCATGAAAATAAGACACAGAACACTGAAAAAATTAAAGAAAATATAGGGATAGGAAAAGACAATTATATCTTTTTAGCTATATGGGATGGACATAGAGTGGATGGGATTGCGGAAAAATTTATTTATTTGTTGCTTCTCAGCAAACCAAAGCTTAACTTTAAACTCTAGGCTCTTACTCTGATTTTTCATTCTATCAAACATGTGAATTGGTGTACTATTATGGTGGTATTTTTAAATGCTTGATTGTTGGTATTCACATTTATTTGTCTAAGAATTATCTAGAAATAGTGAGAGAATTCAGAAATCTTCAATAGTTAATACCATTATCAAACTGTGTACTAAATTAACAATAAAAGAACATCAAAAATTAATATCATTACAGTGAGGGATGTTTTAGAGAACAGAGAACACAGACTTAAAGAAAAAATAATGTTTTACCAAAGTAAACATGGAGGATGCCAAATGGAATAAACTCTAAGATTAAACCTAGATAAATTGTTGGGATTTTGTATGAAATATAAAAAGAATATTGTGGTACAGTAATCCTGGAAGAACTTAAATAAGTAGGTACAAAACAATATGGTCAGCATCTTAACCCATTATTTAACCACTGATGAAATGTGTATTATATTAATCTCAATTTCAGGACAAAATGAAGTTTCAATGGTATCATAATTGGGCAAAAAGTTAACGTCCTCCATCTTCCACAATAAACACTGATTCATTCATACAATTCATTCCTAAGGCTTTTAGGGATATGTACATAGAATGCATAAATGTGAAAGGAGTCCATGGTGAAAATTAATGTCTTTTAGGAAATAAATTGTTTTTTAAAAATATAAAGTTCAATATAATCACCTGTGACTGTTCTATTTCTGCTTTGTTTAATTTGATTCCAAGGATTTCAGCAGCAACTTTCTGAAAACACAGGAAGACCTACATAACAAAAATAGGTTTAAATGATTTAGAATAGGCATGCTTAAGTTACTTTCAAATAAATTGAACTTTCTAAAAAATGACAAACATCAAGAATTGTGAAAATATGATGTACCAGGTTATTCCAAAAATAGCTTTGTCAAATACAGTAACATTTTAAGTGTAATAATTTTTAAATGATTAAACCATAATTTGAAAATCATGCAATTCACTAAATTGGTCTAAACATAAAGACATTTATCCCTAAAAATTTACATTTTAAATATTTTATTATATTTTATTAAAGATTTTATTTATTTGAGAGAGAGATCATGAGCAGGAGGAGGGACAGAGAAAGAGGGAGAAGCAGACTCCCCACTGAGCAGGGAGCCCAACAATGCAGAGCTGGATCCCAGGACCTGGGGATCATGAACTGAGCTGAAGGTAGCCGCTTAACTGACTAAGCCACCCAGGTGCCCCTACATTTAAAAAATTTTAACATAAGAGAATTAATTACAGATACCACATTTAAAAAAAAAAAAAAAAAAAAAGGCTACTAGCATAACAAACTCCTGAAAGTCCTGGGGAAAATAAATTAGTCTGTACTTTAGTACCAGGTTTTTCAGTGCCAATTCTATATTGGTCTTTTGATCTGGCTTTAGCCTATCTTAAAAGATCTTACCTTCCAACCCTTTAATAATCTTTGTGGCTTTTATCAATTTCAATAAATTCTCCACATCTCTTGAGCAAAACAACTTAGTAATCTTTATTTTATAGGTTCAGAATAAAGGAGCAGTATCCTGTTATTATTAAACAGAAATCAACAGTACTTTTCTATAAACAGCCTTTCATACATACTTAGCTTATACTGGGCCCACTAGGATTCCCAGGACTCCAAACCAGACACTGACTGTAATGTTATACTTACCTTTGCTTCATAAGTGTCTTAGCATATTGTTACCCCTACTTAGCTCATGATTACTTACTGAATATTTGCTGCAATTAATTTTGATTTCTTAAAAAAAAAATACATATCTCCAAAAGGCTTATGTCATTTATATCCTAAAAAACATTACATATGATAGTTCACTGATGGTCAACATTCAAGAAAAATAAGAAAGCTAGCATGGTGGAAAGGAGAGAAAGTGGGGGATTGTGAAGGAAAATAAGCAAAGAGATTAAAAAGGAGTGCAAATCACATACGATCTGGTAGGCTATGGAAGGACTTTGGCTTTTACTCTGAGTTAAATGGGAGCCATGGGAAGGTGGCTTGATGTGACTTCTATTTTAACAGGGTCAGTCTGATTGTTGTATTGAGTATTCTCACTACAGAAGATTAAGGGTACAAAAAGAGAAGCCAGCAAGGACACTAATGTAAGAGATAATGGAGGCTTGAAACAAAGTGGTAGCAGTGGAGAGGGTAACAAATAGTAACCAGATTCTGATATATCATGAAAGTAGAACCAACAGGACTTGGCAATAGACAGATGTGGGTATAAAAGAAAGAGAGGAGTCAAGAATAATTCTAAAATTTTCTCCACCTTAGCAATTAGTAGAAGATCTGCCAATTACTGAACTGGGGAAGACTACGGGAGATTTCAGGAGAGACTATCAAGAGTTCAGTTCTGAACCTGAATAAAATTGGGGCTGCTTATTAGGCATCCAAGTGGAGGTGCTGGGCAGGCAGTTGGAATATATGAGTCTGGAGTTCAGGGAAGAGGTCTGGTCAGAGCCCTGAGGCTAAATGAGGTCACTAAGGGAATAAGTTTAGAAAAAGATATCCAAGGGCTGAGCCCTAAGGCACTCCAATATTAAGAAGTTGGAGTGAGAGGGAATCAGCAAAAGGAACTGAGAGAGCTAGTGAGATAAAAGTAAACCAGGAGGTGTAGTATCCTAGAAGGTAAGTGAGGGAAGTATTTCAAAGAAGAGAGAGCGATTAACTATTTTATATGCTTCAACTAAGTCAAGTAAGATGAGGACTAAGAATTGACCACCGCGGGCGCCTGGGTGGCTCAGTTGGTTAAGCGACTGCCTTCGGCTCAGGTCATGATCCTGGAGTCCCGGGATCGAGTCCCACATCGGGCTCCCTGCTCAGCAGGGAGTCTGCTTCTCCCTCTAACCCTACCCCCTCTTGTGCTCTCTCTCTCACTCTCTCTCTCTCTCAAATAAATAAATTAAAAAAAAAAAAAAAGTTAAAAAAAAAAAAAAGAATTGACCACCGCATTTAGCAAAAACTAGGTCACTAGTGACTTTAATAACAGTAGTACGGGTTAAATACTGGGTGAAAAAGTCCAGGTGAAACTATTCAAGAGAAACTGCAAAGAGAAAACTGGAGACAACTCTTTCAAAACACATTCCACTGGAACTAGGGGAAAGAAAGAAGGCAGCAGCTAGAGAAGAATGTGGGATCAAGAGTTTCTTGTTTTTAAGATAAGGGAAGTCACAATATTTTGTATGCTGAGAGAATAATCCAGTAGACAAAAAAAAAGTGATGATGCAGGAAGGTGAGAGAATTGCTGAGCAATCAATGTTCATTACTAGGCCAAGAGAAATGGGACTAATGCACAGTGGAGGAGTGGGCCCTAGCCAGGAGCACAGAAGGTTTGTCCCACAGTAACCGTACAAAAGATATGGGAACACAGGCAGGGAATGAGGCGAGTGGGGGTAAATGTGGTGGCAAGAGTATGCAGTTATCTTCTGCTGACTTCAAATTTCTATAGAATAGGAAACAAGGTCATCAGCTGGGAGAATGAATGAGGAAATGATGAAGATCTGAGGAGAAAAGAGAAGCTATGAAAACAGTCATCTAGGTGAGAGGGAGTGATGATGGCCTAGGGACATGTGGTATAATTACTGAGCAGCATTAAGGGCCCACTTCAGGCTAGTAATTGTGAATTTTAAGTGAAACCTCCAGCATGCCTCTGCTTCTCTCTGATCATGTTCAAATGCCTGGGTGCCACCACAAAATAGTGGGGGCTTGGTTTAAACCAGAGTTAAGCTTTAGCCAAGTGAGTTTTATAAAGTCAAAGAGAGGAATGGGAATTGAGGGCATACGCATGGCAATGATTTTGAATGGCCATGAATTTAAGTTAGGAAAAGAGGAAAATGTGGACATGAAAGGAGGTTAGGGACATTAAAAAGGTGTTAAGATCAGCTTCTAGCAGGTCCTGCCAGGACTGCAGATTGACTGGATTAGGGCATTCAGGGGTATGAGCTGGAAAGACAGGAGGGTGGTCAGTGATTAGGATGGCTGACTGAGATAGGAGGTAACAGAAGAGTGATATAGTGATTTGTAATGACAAAGCCTGGGAGTGAGTGGCTGAGGTAGGGTGGAGGACAAACAAAGATACTGAAATCACTAAGAATCATAACAAAGGTAATATTAGAGAAAGTACAGTCAGGAGCTCAACTCCCCAGGTGATGAGGAAAATAACCTGAAGATGGAGATGACTAAAGTCTCAGAGTGATTCCACAAGAACAAACCACTTCAAAGCTGCATTTCAAAAGAAAATAACGAGGATTTTTAAGGATGGCTCAACATTAAGTACACAAAAAATATGGGGTGGTTAAAACACAAGCTAAAATACTGGAAGTTAAAATAATTTTAGGGGAACCTGGGTGGCTCAGTCGGTTAAGCTTCCAACTCTTGATTTCGGCTCAGGTCATGATCTCAGGGTTGTGAGATTGAGCCCTGCATCAGGCTCCGCACTGTCCGTGAAGCCTGCTTAAGCTGCTTAAGATTCTCTCTCTCCCTCTCCCTCTGCCCCTCCCTGGCCCGCTCACACGCTCGCTCGCTCTCTCCCTCTCAAAAAAATAAATAAATAAAATAAAATAATTCTAAATTGACAGTAGACCCCTAGGAAGATAAGTGACAACAGAAGCCCAATCTGCGGACTTATCAAGAGTATTGATTTTATGTATTTTTAAATGGCATGTGTGGGTATGTGCTCATGTTTGCATTACCTTGGGGGAAAGGGTTCTGATAATAATCAGAAAATAAATATTAAATTTGTAAAAGTTCAACCTTGATAGCAATCAAAGAAAGTCAAGCAGCAAGATACCTTTTTTTTTTTTTTTTGGCTTACCAAATTGACAAAGATTTAAAAGTAAATAAATAAATCCTGGATGTTAAAAAAAAAACACAGTGAAATGGCACAAATACAATGTTGGCGGTAGTATGGATTATTAAATCTAATTAAATCTGATGGATTATTAAATCTATTTAATAATATTAAATGATATGGCCAAATTTTCTGCACAAAAATATATTAAATAAAATTAAAACACCAAATTATTTCTATATTATGATCTTTATTTTTTAAATAAATATTTAGTGCAGTTAATAACCCTGGAGTGTCACTACTTAGGTTTACAAATCCTATCCCCACCACTCATTAGCTGTGCACCCTGGACCCCATTACATAATCTCTCTAGGACTCATCTACGGCACAGAGATAATGGGAGAAGCACAACGGAAGTCACAAAGCAAGCATTCAGTGAACGCAATCCGCTAGCAGCAGCAGCAATGGCATGAGTATTTGTGAGCATCAGAAAACCATAAGGATCATATGAGGTTGTGAATGGTCATCTCTGGATGCTGAGATAATGGGTGATTTTTATGTTCTTTCTTTTTTTTTTTAATTTATGTTCTTTTTAACTCTTGTACTTTTAAGTTCTCTAAAATAACCATAAGCCTATGTTAAATGAATTATAAATGTAATATAAACAGAATAAATATTATATCTATTTTATGTCTTCAATAGGAATTAATTTGTTCCAAAAGTTAAGCCTAGGAAGTGTACTTCCTATGAATATTATTATTAAACAAAAGATCACTCATAATATTCAGTATTCATTATTTTACTTACAGAGTCTCCTGTCTTTGCTGAGACAAAGTGGCTACTAAAACCATTTTCCTGGCAAAACCTTAAGTGTTTTTCAGGTTTTACTGTTCGCATATGCTCCAAATCAACTAGAAAAGTGAACAAAAACAGAGAACAAAACTTGATATCAGAGTCAATCAATACATTGTTAACATGTTTAAATTTGACTTACTTTATTATCCCAGCTTAGACACTAGCTGTGTCACCTTGAGCAATTTCTTTAACCTTTTTATGCTTGAGTCTATAAATCTAAAAACTGAGACTAACAAATATACCTACCTCATGGAAAGTTATTTGAGAGTGAATCCATGGACGGTGCACAATGACCAGCACATGAAAAGTGGTTGAAAAATGAAAGCTATCATTCTTATTACCTACAGCTTCAGGTATGCTGATGAGACCCAAAAAAGGTCTACTTAGCATAACATGCTTAAACATAATGATTATAGTTGACCCTTGAACATCGTGGGTTTGAACTCAGATGTGGATTTTTACAGTACAGTACTGTAAAGTACTGTAAGTACTCTTCCTTATAATTTTCTTAATAGCATTCTTTTCCCTGCCTTACTTTATTGTAAGAATATAGTATATAAAACACATAGCAAACAAAACATGTGTTAATTGACTGTTTATGCTATCGGTAAGTCTTCCAGGCAATAGTAGGCTGTTTGTGGTTACATTTTGGGGAGCCAAATGTTATACATGGATTTGACTATGCAAGGGATCAGCACCCCTAACCCCCATGTTGTTCAAGGGTCAACTGTAACTGAAAGTTAAGATGCACTTACCCAAGCATATTTAGCTTGAAACAATTTAATTACTTTAATAATTACAATAGTTCTGCAATCTTTATAAACTTTAATGTTAACACAAATACAGAATTAATTTTGTGCCAAAAGGTAGCTTTATTCTGTTGCATGTTTACTTTATTTGAAACCATGGTTTAATTTCACAAAGATACATCTCAGTTGCTTTCCAAACCTAAAGTATACATTTTGAAAGCACTGGGTAAGGGAATATTTCCTTGAATAGGTGTAGGTGCTTTAAAGCAAAGCATGGTACTCATGGCCAATACTGGTTTTATCCAGCACAGTCTATTTTTTTCAAATGTGATACTCTATTGGACAGTTTCTCTTTTTACAACACTACAAACCCTATAAGGGTGTTGACTCAATGCCGTCAAATTATAAGGCAAATATATTTGCAGGATTTAAGGACAACTAGGCTCTTTGAGTCAATATAGGAAAAAAAAACTTAAACTGATTTCCTGAGGAAGGGACCCAACTGACTTGTAAAAACTTGTAAATTTGCAAATCTACTAAGCCTACATAATAGTGGCAATTGATTATCAACTAAAAAATGTTCTCATACTACATAAAAGGCTTTATTTAAAATTATATTGAAGGTCTTTAGTTTGTAGGCTCAAGAGATCTTTCCCTAGGAGATTTTTGATCCAGTGGGAGATTTCTGAGTCTCATTTATATTGCTTAGCCTGGATAATATGGAGCTTTTTTCTTTTCTGGCCACAAGTTGCTGTTCCTTAAACATCACTGAGACCTTATTTACAAGAACAAGCCAAAAAATGTCCAGATACCACAGGCATCAATTTGTAGAAGACTAAAATAAAATACTAAGCTATTAGCACTGACATTTATACATCTAGTTTATCATAATATTGAGGCTAAAATGCTTTCCTAATTCAACATGAGTAAGAACAAATCATGTCACTAAGAAAATTACCCAATGAAATCACTATTCAATTAAAAATAATAACAAACACGAAGTTTGTCATTTAATACGTGTGCATTCATCTTTTCGAATGGAACAGACTGTCATTGTTGTGCTTTTTTCTTTCTTGTTTTTCCTCCTTCCCTCTGTCCACCAACAACCTAATTACTGCATACACTTATGTAAAGCAGTGGGGAATTTACTACCCAAGCAAAAGGTTTTTCCTAATAAAGATAACCATGATGGGGCACCTGGGTGGCTCAGTCAGCTGAGTGTCCGACTCTTGGTTTCAGCTCAGGTCATGATCTCAGGGTCATGAGATCAAGCCCCATGTCGGGCTCCATGCTCAGCAGGGAGTCTGACTGAGATTCTCTCCCTCTCCCTCTGCCCCTTCCCCCAGCTCACACACTCTGTGTCTAAAATAAATAAATAAATCTTAAAAAAAAAAAAAAAAAGATAACCATGAGAAACTAGTACTACCACTGGTCAACTGAAAACAACAACATTTATCCATCACACACTTATTGAGTACCTATTATATACCAAGCACTGTGGTAGGCAGTAAGAACCCAAAGATGAAAAAGATACAATCCAGGTCCTAAAAAAGCCACCACCTGTATTTTAGGAACATAAAAGACCCATCAGCAATCAGAAAAGTTATTTTAAGTAACTGAGATTCTGACAAAGGAGACAGCAGACATAGAATAGGCCCTCCCAGAACTTCACCACAAAGTTTCCCTCTGCTCTGTTAAAATTTAGTGAGCAATGTTTAAGAGGACTCAGTTACTAGAATACTTAAATCTAAATGATCCAGAAATATACATTCTGAAGATAAAGTTATAGTGAGACATTGGTAAAATCTTTCCTTTCTTCACCTTTAAGATCATCCTTAAAATTATTATCCAGTGATAAACAAACTGAGGGTTGCTGGAGTGGGGGGTGGGGTGGGAGGGATGGGGTGACTGGGTGATGGACACTGGGGAGGGTATGTGTTCTGGTAAGCGCTGTGAATTGTGCAAGACTGTTGAATCTCAGATCTGTACCTCTGAAACAAATAATGCAATATATGTTAAGAAAGAAAAAAAGAAGAAGAAGAATGTAGCAGGAGGGGAAGAATGAAGGGGGGGAAATCGGAGGGGGAGAAGAACCATGAGAGACGATGGACTCTGAAAAACAAACTGAGGGTTCTAGAGGGGAGGGGGGTGGGAGGATGGGTTATCCTGGTGATGGGTATTGAGGAGGGCACGTTCTGCATGGAGCACTGGGTGTTATGCACAAACAATGAATCATGGAACACTATATCTAAAACTAATGATGTAATGTATGGGGATTAACATAACAATAAAAAATTTAAAAAAATTAAAAGAAATTATTATCCAGTGATAATACATACATGTGATAACACTCTCATACATATGATAACACTCTATTATACATGTGATAACACTCTCACTGCTTTGATTTAATTTCCTTGTGTCCTTCAGTGAACCACATCATCTTTCTAGTTCTCATATTTTGTTTTTGAAAATGGAATAAAAATTTCCTAATAATGGTAATACATATTCAGACAACTACTGATAACACTTTCGTGCATATCCTTCCAATATCTAAACAACTGAAGGACAGAGGCATTAACATTGTACATAGCTGCAATTTCTTTTACCTCAAGCATACTACAACCCTGCTTAAACATGTCCTTAACAATTTCGAAGGATAACCACTTTACAGGTCATTCATTCATTCAGTTAACAAATATTTGAGTGCCTATTTGGCCAGGCACTGTCCTGGGTGCTGCAGATAACAAGGAGCTTACATCTTAATAAAGGCAAGAGACTAACAGGTAAAATACATAGTCAGAGACAACTGTAAGTGCAAAGACCCTAAAGGAAGATTATGTTTAGCAGTAAGAGAAAAGCAGGAGGCCAGGGTGGCTGAAATGAGTTAGCAAGAAAGGGAAACAGTGGGAAATGAGGTTTAAAAAGCCAGGAACCAGATCATACAGGGTGCATTAGCCACTGTAAGAGAGATGGGAAGTTATTGGGGGGGTTATGACAAAAAAAAAAAAAAGATGTAATCTGGCATTTTAAAAGGTTCATTTGGGCTGCTTTGCGGGGGATAAACTACAGAATCAAATGTAAAGCAGAGAAGCCACTGAGGAAGCTACTGTAAAAATCTAAGGAAAAAAAAAAAAACCCCATCAGAGAAGAAAGCAGAGCCAAGAGAGACTGGGTTGCAGTGATATATACATATTTTTTAAGTCCCTGGATCACACCACAGCTAAAGATAAAATAGTTATTGGGTTTTTCAGTTATGTGACACTATAAAATTCCCTCCATTTTTGGTAAAAAAAAAAAAAATCTGAAGAAAGAGAAGATGATAGTTTGGACAATACTCGGTAGCAGTAGAGATGGTAAAAAGTAGGGCAGATTCTCAATAGATTTCTGGAATAAAAAGTAAATTCAAAATGCTAACGGATTTGACGTGGGATGTGAAGGATTCAGAGAAATCACTTGAAGACAGTTAACCTGGATTTAAAAGGAGACACACTATGTTACAGGTTTTGTTCTAACCACACTCAGCTGCATGGGTAGAGGTGCTGAGCAGATAAATGTTTGCATTCAAGCAGAGAAATTACTTAAGTAATTAAGCAGAGAAACTGTACGATGTAAATTACTGAAAAGAGGGGCAGGTAAGTTGAAGATAGTAAACGTAAGGAAGTGATTATACTGATGGAGCATGAAATCTAAGTTGAGTAAGGAGGGGTTCAGGAAATTGAAAATTGTTAAGATATAATTGGTAACTGATGTTAAGGTTTTGTGTGGGTCTAAAAATTACTGGAGTTGAGTTACTAAAGCAGCTAAGCTGGAAAGACAGGAGACAATGGATAGACTGGGATACATGAAATTAATATCGGTATTACAGAGAGGGCACAGAAACTGATACTGACTAGCTCTTCAGACTAAGTATATTAGTGTAAGTTGGGGACAAGATGACTAGAGGTAAAGGACTCAAGGAACATGAGAGAGCAAGGACACTCCAGGTGGACACCGCACTTACCAGGAATGGTGACAGCAACAGTAATGGAGTGACTGTGACCCAGGAGAAATCTCTTTGAGAAATTCACAGAGTTCAGGCAGAGGTTGGCTGACAACACCAACATACACAAGTAGCTAGCTGGAGGGACATATAATCATTTGGCTTGATAATCAAATCTAAGGGTTTTAGGGAAGACAAGGATCATGGTCTGGAAAGAACAACATGGAACAAGGTCACCTATCCCACCTCCAGTCCTGACTGATAAGGTAGATACAATAGGGGAAAATCAACATTTGAAAGAGCTTCAGGAGGGGTGTTTGGCTGGCTTAGGTGGTAGACCATGAGACCAGGCGACGCTTGATCGCAGGGTCGTGAGTTCAAGCCCCACTTTGTGGGTAGAGTTTACTTAAAAAATAATAATAATAAAATAGAATCTAAGAAGAAAAAAAAGGAGCTTCAGGAGAAGACAGCATCATCCTTATAGGAGACAGACTATTCCAATAGAAAAGACAAGTGAGTATACGCATTAAATGGCAGAAGTTTTAAAACTTTTGTTCAAGGAAGATATTAAAAATACAGGAATTTTATTGATGTGGAAGGGCCTCAGAAATTAAGAAAGGATGGAAACTAGGGTCTGAAAATGGGAGGTCAGGGCTGTATAGGATAAGAACGCAGGAGATAAACCAATGATATCCATGTCCTAGGCTTTCTTGTGAAGCTAACATAAATGGGGATAAAAAGCACAAAGATGAAAAAATTCTAAGTCTATATTAGACAAGAAAATCCAAATTTTTTTATTGTCAAAACCAACTATGCAAAAAAAAAAAAAAATTACTTGGCTCATTCATCCTGATCTGTATATTAAAATGGAAAAGGAAAAAAAAAAAGTTGTCAAGATACTAAGTCTATCTGTCATGTTCCTAAAATCACATGATACATGAAATAGAAGTCGTATGAGAAGGCTAATTTTGGTTAACAACCTTAATTTTGATAAAACTTAGGAAGCTGTTAGAAAGAACAACCTGTACAATTTTTCATGTATTTTTAAAGGGGTGCCTGGGTGGCTCAGTTGGTTAAGCATCTGTCCTCGGCTCAGGTCATGATCCTGAAGTCCTGGGATCGAGCACCGCACTGAGTTCCCTATTCAGAGGGGAGCCTGCTTCTCCCTCTCCCACTCCCCCTGCTTGTGTTCCCTCTCTCGCTGTGTCTCTGTCAAATAAATGAATAAAATCTTTAAAAAAAAAAAAAAAAAAATCCCGCTTCTGGGTATATAACCAACGGGAACGAAAACAGGATCTCAAAAAGGCATCTGCACTCCCATGTTCACTGCATCATTATTCACAATAGCCAAGACATGGAAACAACCTAAGTGTCCATTAACAAATGAATGGATAAATATGTGGTATAGGGGCACTTGGATGGCTCAGTTGGTTAAGCATCCAACTCTTGATTTCAGCTCAAGTCATGATCTCACAGTTGTGAGATCAAGTCCAGTGTGTCGGGCTCCAGGCTGGGTGTGGACCCTGCTTAAGATTCTCTCTCTCCCTCTCCCCCTGCCACCACCCCCACTAAAAGAAAAAAAAAAAAAAAAAAAAAAAAAGATGTGGTGTGTATATATATACAATGGAATATTATTCAGCCATGAGAAAGAAGAGAATCTTACCATTTGCAAAAACATGGATGAAACCTGTGGGCATTGTGCTAAGTGAAATAAGACAGAGAAAGACAAATACTATATGATATAACTTATATGTGGAATCTAAAAAAGCTGAACTCAGAAAAATAGCAAAATGATGGTTACCAGCAGCTGAGGGTTGGGGGAAATGGGAAGATGTTGGTCAAAGGGTACAAACTTCCAGTTAAAAGATGGGTAAGTTCTGGGATTCTAATATAAAGCATCAAGCTGCTAAGAAAGCAAATCTTAAATGTTACCACCACAACAAAAGAAATGGTAATTATGTGAGGTGATGGACGTGTCAGCTCATGCCATGGTGGTAATCATTTATGCAGTATGTAAGTGTATCAAATCAACATGTTGTACACCTTAAGTCTATACCATGTTACACATTAATTATATCCCAATAAAGGTGAAGAGAAAAGACTCTAAGTGAAATAAACAATAGTATAGGATGTTAAATTTAAAAGTAGGGTATAAAATTGCCCATTTAATAAAATTCCTATTTTGTAAACATATTATAGATATATGTGCATAAATAAATAACGAAAAATACACTAGAAATTGTTAAATAACTTCTGAAAGATTTTATTTATTTATTTCACAAGCAGGGGTAGGGGCAAAGGCAGAGGAAGAGAGAGAGAATCACAGGCAGACTCCGCAGTGCAGCCCGACGCCAGGCTCAATCCCACGACCCTGAAATCATGACCCGAGCCGAAATCCAGAGTCAGACCCTCAACCGACTGAGCCACCCGGGTGCCCCTGTTACACCAATTTTTAAAAATTAGAATTGGGAAGAGTAATATTTTTAAATGACAGCTTTTATTTTGGACTATTTTTTCAAAGATGTTTTTACGGCAAGCAGCCTACACAGAGATAGTGCCTTCCTTGGGGATAAAGTATAAGTCTATCCACTGTTTGGTATAATAAAGACAGTACCTCCCTCCAGAGCAAAGCTGAGGCTTATTTGTAACCCATTATAAAGGATTTAGGTTTCCTAAGCTCAGGGTTCCTCAGCTGTGATAAAAACCCCTGCATGCATATCATCTATGTAGGCCCCCTCACACTGCCCTAGTGGAACTTAGGAGCAAGAAGAACCAGTGCAAACAGGGAGCTGACCTTGCTTGCTTGCTATGGTATGAGTAGAAGTCCTTTATCTCTGACCCAGGATCTCCTGCCTTTTGCCAGTGTCCACAGTGGTAGCAGCTAACTTGTTAGCTTGCAAGTAAGGTAAAATCTAAGATCCTTCACTGTTCTTAACACAAAGAAGAGTAAAATAGATATATAATGATAAGGTGGCCAGAGTAGATAGCCGTTCATCAACCTACACTGCATTTCTCAGCTTGGCTTGCAGTTTGGTATGGCCATAACACTAACTTCTGATTGATGTAATGAAGAAAGACGTGTGACATGCATCACTACTAGGCTTGACCCATATAAACCTTCCAGGTGTGGGTGCCTGGGTGGCTTAGTCGGTTAAGCGTCTGCCTCCAGCTTGGGTCATGATCTCAGGGTCCTGGGATCGAGCCCCACATCAGGCTCTCTGCTCAACAGGGAGTCTGCTTCTCCCTCTCACTCTCCCTCTGTGCTCTCTCTCTCAAATAAATAAATAAAATCTTTTTTATAAATAAATAAATAAATAAATACACCTTCCAGGTGTGGTAGTCCTTATTCTCCTTCTTCATGGTAACCCATGAAGCCATCTGTTGAAAATGGTGGTTCCAGAAAATCAAAGGAGTTTGTATCTGAAAGGAGGATGAGCCACTAATGATAAGTATTACCTGGTTTTGGTCTTTACATAAACAAGAAATAAATTTCTATTGTACTAAGATGGTGAAACTTTAGGAATTGTCTGTTTATAGCATCTAGCATTACCTTAACTAATACAGATTACCTAACTAACATAAAATATAGATCTACATCATTCTTGTCAACAATGAACCTCTTCCTGAGTATACACTGGGTCTTGAGTTATTAACTAATGATAACTTAAAGTTATAATTAGCAAGATAATAAAAATCTAAGCATTATATTGTCTCTTTGTCGTTATGTCATATTCAAATCAGTCACAAAATTAAATTACATTAAACAACCATAAATTGAAAAGCCTCTTTTGCATTTTTTTACTTACTAGGGAAAAATAAAAACAAAACATGAAATATTGGAGAAATGTCCTTTCTTTTGCCATTAAATGGCTCAAGTAATACATGGAAAGTTGTATGAAAACAAAAATGATTCTTCAACAATTATCAAGTCATGACCAATCTTGTTTTATTCATATCCCCACTCTCGGATTATTTTAAGAAAATCAAACACATTATATATTACTTCATCCACAAATATTTTAGTATCATGTATTCTTATCTTGTTTTGATTTTATTGAGGTTCATAGCTTTGATTTAGAAGCAACAAGTCAGAATTTTGAATCTAAAGTTGTCACTTTCATCGTTCATTTGGCCGTGCTAATTCCAATGGAATACTAACTCTACAAATTGATGTGATCGTTCAAAATTTATTCACCGGGTAACTTCCAGGATAAAGTGGCCTATATAAAGTATGTACAGACAGAGTTTATGAGTAACAGTAAGTAAATTATGTTTAATAAACAAGAATTCTAATAAAAGTCACATCATATCAAATATCATCATAAAGTTATTACAAAAAATTTATTCATACCCCAATAGATGATCTTCATTACTATTTTATTGATATAGATGACAGATTACATATGAGAAATCTCATACAAGAAATAACTTTTCTGTACTTCTCAACTGTTTGCAATAAGGCAAATATAGAAAAAAAAAAAAAAACTATGGTTCAATAATTCACCGATTTATGTGAAGAGGAAGTAAGACATGGTAAGTAAAGAATGCAGTTTCCAGAGCCAGACTGCCTGGGTTTGACTTCCTGTTCTATTACCACTTGTGGAATTTTGAACAAATCAATCTCTCTTTATCTTAGTTTTCTCATCTATAAAAGGGGACAACAACAGTACCTACCTCATAATGTTATTACGATAGATAAAATAAGTAAATATGTATAAAGCACATACAACGATGACTGGTAAATGATAAGGCACATAGTATGTGATTGGCACATACTCAATAAGTATTAGCTAGTGTTATTGTGGTTTGTCTATCCATTCATTTATTCATGAACTATTTACCCAGCACCACCTAAGTGCTAAATGCTAGGAAGGCTAAGAGAAACACATGTAGAGAAATATACAATGGAATTCTGAGACCAAGAGAACAACCGTGTTCTACATAAGACAAGGTACAACAGGAGAATAGAGAAAGGAAATTTCTAGAACTGCTTAGAGGGACAGGAAAGATCTCACAGAGAAGATGATGCTTCAGCTAACTACTGAAAGATGAGGAAAAAACCAGTCAGACAACCTTGGGGGTTAAGAGGATGTACATTCTTCAACAAAGGAAAATGTGCAAAAGCATCTGGAAGAACCTGGCTTCCAAGAGCTGGTGAAATCAGCAGGGCTGAGGCATGAGGGTCTTATATTGGGTGCTAAAAAGTTCATATGCATATAAGTAACATCTGCACAGCTCCACTTTTTTTTTTTTAAGATTTTATTTATTGGGGCGCCTGGGTGGCTCAGCCGTTAAGTGTCTGCCTTCGGCTCAGGTCATGATCCCAGGGTCCTGGGATCGAGCCCCGCATCGGGCTCCCTGCCCTGCGGGAAGCCTGCTTCTCCCTCTCCCACGCCCCCTGCTTCTGTTCCTGCTCTCACTAACTCTCTCTCTGTCAAATAAATAAAATCTTTAAAAAAAAAAAAAAAAAGATTTTATTTATTTGAGAGAGAGAGAGTGAATGGGAGGGAAAGGGAAAGAGAATCTGAAGCCGACTCCATGCTGAGCGCAGAGCCCAACACAGGGCCCAACCTCACAACCGTAAGATCATGACCTGAGCCGGAACCAAGAGTTGGACACTCAACCAACTGCGCCACAGCTACAATTTTCACCCATCTTACTTTACATATTCCAGTCCACGTGAGCAAAAATACAGGCACAAAAAGGAAATCCTTGTGAGTGACATACATTAAAAAACCTTCAGCCTTCCCCAGTTGGATTCAAAGCACTTCCATTCACTATACAGTAACAACTCCTTGTTTCTAAATTCAGAGACCATTCAAAAGAAAATTACAAATGATAAAAAAGGTTACACTCCTACAGATTTCATGAATATGGCATTTTTTTCTGTTCAGCCATTTTGTATAACTAGTTACCATAATCTATATAACTTTAAAAATAAAAGATGACAAGTTTTACACTTACACATGCAGCTGATTCTTTTTCCTCCCAAAAGCTGTTACAGTCCTACACATTAATCAACCTAAAGATGACTCAGATGAACTGTGTATTTACAAAAAATCACAGGTTACAAAAAAAGAAAAAAGTTCACGTACTTCTTTAAAAGAGGTAAAACAATACCTTAAGATTCATTTATTAAATAAATATAAACACCCATTATGTGTCAGGTACCGTACTAAGCACAAGCAATAAAGAACAAAATAGACACTATCCTTACTCTCACATTAACAAGGGAGAAAAACTGATAAACAAGTAAACACATAAATAATCAAGGCAATGAAACAATTTTCATAATCTGAAACTGGGGGGGCAGATGGAGAGTGACAGGAACCAAGACAGTAATAATGCCAGTTTTATATGGTAGCTATGGAAGACCTCTTTGATCTGAGATCTAAAGGATGAGGATAAGCCAACCAGGCTTAGAGGAGACTGGAGGAGAACAATGTTTCAGTCGCTGGAACAGGTGGGACAAAACCTAACAGAGGAAAATGACTGAGTACCACTGAGAAAAACCAAGAAGCATAGTGAGCAAGAGTAGGGATATGTAACATGAGGTATAACATGAGGATATTACCCAAATTCAGCACTGTGAAGCCCTTGCAGGGTTGTACCAATGGCACAATGTGATCTTGCATTTTGAAAAAACTACATTGGCAACTATGAGGAAGAAGGATGGGAAAGGGCAAAAACAGAGAGAAACCATTCCAGGAGACTTGGGAAGCAATCTAAACTCTGTTTCAAAATTTGCAAAACACTTTGGGACCACGTAACACTCCTGGCAAATAGGTAAAGCACTCATCTAATTCACACCTAAAAAACCAAGGCTCAGAGTGACTTAACCAAAGTCCCAATGCTAGTCATCAATAGCACCAGAATTAGAACCGAGCCATCTAATTCCAAATCCAGCTAGTGTCTTACAAAGAAGAATGAGCATCAGCTTTGGGCATGATCACTTAACAGTCTAACTTTTATTGAGAGTTTTAGTTAAAAGAATAAAGACATAAAAACTTGAAATGCTCACCATTATAAAAAAGTGAACTATTATATACCTGGTTATTACTTATTAGTACTTTAAAAGTATTCATTAATAACAATAAATCATAAAACTGAGCCCATCAGCATTATAAACTAAGATATTCTTTGCCTTAACACTTGATTATATAAAGTTCTTTACAAAGTACTTGCAGCTGTGCAAATTGTGAAATTACATAATGTTTAAAAATGATCCATCATGATTAGCCCAAATATGACAAGTAAAATACCCTTAATAATGTACTAAATTTGATTT
The DNA here is from genome assembly GCF_004348235.1 of Phoca vitulina. NCBI lineage: Eukaryota > Metazoa > Chordata > Mammalia > Carnivora > Phocidae > Phoca > Phoca vitulina. Next base: position 4,935,065 of record NW_022589706.1, read on the forward strand.
ATATGTGCTTAAAATATGTATATATTTTGACTTCTAAAACACACACACTAATACTAATTAGCCAAGTATATGACAACTTCCTTTTTTAAGTCCAGTTTGTTTACTGGCATTCAGGCATACTTATTCAGGAGCTCCACTGCATCTACCTACAGAATTACTGATATAATCAACAGAACAGCCTTCAAAGTTATAGTACAAATGTAATAAATAGCTTAAAAACTAGGTATATCAAATGTGTAATAATCAGACCTACTGATCAGACTTAAGTGATGAAAAATCTTAAGATTTTTAAAATCTGAAATACATTGCAATAGTATTTTTTTTTTTTTTTGGTCTGAGACTTTACGATATTCCTATTTTCCTAAATATTCATTTTCAACATGCTATAAAAACATATTCTACAACGAATATGACTTTTTCATCAAAACCAGAATGTATTAATATACGTTTTTACAAAAAGGGAAAGTGCTGTATGATGCTAATCATTATTAATGTCTATTCCCTATCAATGGAAAGAAAGCATTAAAAGGATATTTTGCTCTTCAGTTCATATATGATGGGAGAAACAGAATATTCTCTGTGAAATGACTGTAAAATATGTCTCTGTCTAACTTAAAGAAGTAAAAGCAAAATACAAATACAGCACTTGTACAGATTTTCACAGTAATTTTTAGGGTATCAAGGAAACATCTAGAGTGTTGATCTGGTTATACTCAATTCAAACAAACTACTTGTCACATTAACTACCTCCAGGAAGTTACTCCAAACACAAAATAAACTGTTTATGCCCCTACTCAGATAGATAACATGACAGATTGTTATTAGTTGAAGACAGATGAAATACATTAATTTGATTGTGAGCATGTGTTTAATTTTACCCTGCCATGCACACTCTCTAATGCTGTCTTTCCCTGATGACATAGTAAATCATACTGTATTAGAAGAATTGCTAATGCCACAAAATAAGTGACCAGAACTTGACTTTGACTCTGTAGATTCTTAAACCAACCTTCTTAAAAAATAGAGCTGCCTGAAAATCACTGGTCCACAGATAAAGAAAAAGGTATCATCAAAGAAACTACTTTCTAGTATAAATTTTAAAACCTCAGTGAAGTTTAACATTTTTCCTGTATATTAGTTTTTATATTTATTTATCATATGTCTCTTCCTTCCTTTTCTATTTTCTACTGTGTTTTATGTGTTTTGCCTTATCAATGTGTATAAGCACTTTCTCTAATAAGGACATTTGCCAGATTTGTTCCAAATATTCCCCTCAGGTTAGGATTTTCTTTTTAAATGTTTCATGATGCTTTAGAGACATAGAAATTAGGATTTTATGAAACCAAATACACTGATGTAATCAGCTCATTATTTAAGCCATGCTTATTTGGTTCTTTTGTTACACGCAGCTAAAAACAAAAGCAGGTAAGCACAAAAAAGCACATAATAGCCACTCACAAAGAATGTGTTGAATAAAGACAAAAATATTTTTAAGTTTTTAAAAGAAATACAGAGCATCAACTGTGTCTAAAATAATATACAGCTGACCCTTAAACAACACTGGGTTGAAACTACAGGTCCACTTACACGTTGGCCTTAATAAATATTTATTTATTTTGAGTTCCAGTTCTACTTCCTTTTTATTTAAGTAACCAAAGCAATTGACTTGGCACAGCAGAGGGAAGCTGGACTGGAGTGTGTAAGAGGCGGCAGTAGTGTGGCCTAACTGGGGGGGCTGGAGGGGAAGCAATGACTGGTCACAGTGGGCTCTCCAGACCCTAAATCAGGTTCAGCAGTCATGGCTGTGGGATTGGGGGCGCTAGAGAGGAGACCTCATGTAGTGATGTCTCGCCAAGTCCCAGAGACCTCAGGGATGGGGGCTAAGTCAGCTCCCTCCAGGGGCAGAGCCAGGGCGTCCCAGTCAGGGTCACGAGGCCTGGAAGGCATTTTTGAGCCCCAGTGGCTGCCCTGGCAGCTACAGTTTGCACCCCCAAACTGAAGCCACCAGAAGCCAATTCTTGCCGGGCCTCCTGAAAGCCGGCATCCGTGCCAGGGCAAGGAGTGGATCTGCCTGAGCGTCCCTATTCCCAGGACAGTGACGCTAGTGAAGAACAGGGCAGGCAGCAGCATGAGCACAGCTACAGCCGTGCTGGCCTTCAGCACCATCAGAACGGAGATCCAGCCACTGAACCCCCAACCTGGAATGCCTATTGTCCGGAGGACAAAAAACATCTTGAACGAAGAAAATAAAGAAAACAAAGAAACTGAATGAACTCCAGAAAGCCTTATACATGGGGCAGTACCAGCACACAGAGGAGCATGGAGTGAATAGGAGGACCCAGAGGACAGACAGCCCAAGCCTGGGCCACTGCTGGTCTCTGCAAAGCTGGGCAGGCGAGGACATTCAGGAGAAGAGCCAGAGTACTGCACATGCAGGGGTAGTAACGGTGGATACGGTCTTCGGAAATTCCTGGAGGATCTCCATGGAGATGTCCTGGACAAAGTAGGGCTAAGCTGGGCCAAAAAAAGGGCCAACCATTCTGTCAAGTAGCTGTGTTCCCTAAGGCAGCATGCTACAGCCCTCACTCTCTCTGGTCCAACTCCTCTGCCTTCCAGCTGAGCTGCTTCTGCCTCTTTGGTAGCGCAGCCGTGACTGCCGCAGGGGACGCCTGGTTGCTGGAGGAGTCCTAGATCTGACCTTGTGAGCTTCCAGGAGGACCGCAAGGAGGGAGCAAGGGTGAAGGCGACAGGGCAGGAGCAGGAGGCTCTTAGGCTAGCGGCAGCTCCCAGGGCTCAAAGAGTTGTAGACGTCAAGCGTGGCACACCGTGGGCTAGGTCGCCGCTGAGTTACACAACTGGGACCTAAGAGGGGTTGTGAAGCTCGCTTTGAGCCCTGTTGGCCACTGCAGCCGGGCTGCCCCCTACTGTCCACACCCTGCCACAGCGGTGGCAGCCACAGTAGCTCTTGGAGCTCCCTCCTATGTGTCGAGTTTTTTGGATAAATACAGTACAGTACTGTAAATGTATTTTATCTTCCTTACGATTTTAATAACATTGTCTTTTCTCTAGCTTACTTTATTGTAAGAATACAGCATATAATACATATAACATACAGAATATGTGTTAACCAATAGCTTCTGTTATCCATAAGGCTTCCTGTCAGCAGTAAGCTACAAGTAGTTAAGTTTTTGGTCAAAAGTTATATTCGGATTTTCAACTGCATGGGGGTCATACCCCTAACCCCCACATTGTTCAAGAATCAACTGTACATCCTTTCTTATTTTGCAGGAATACTATATAGGACTGAAAAATTAATAGAGTCTCACTTCACAGGAAGAATGAATATCACAAACGTGAGCAAGAGAAGCAAGACAAAAAGGAATACACATAAATGACAGCATTCATATGAAATTTAAAAAATGGCCAAAATAAATATTATTTAGTGAGGTATATACAGCTGATAAAACTGAAAACAACAGCAAGGAAAAGATCAGGACAAAGGATAATAGTTACCCCTAAAGTTAGCAAAATGATTGAGAAAGGCACTTCGTAGGCCTCTGGGGTGCTTGGCAATGCTCTATTTCCTAACCCAGGAAGAGCTATTCTACATCTTACATATTCTTATGTATGTATATCTCACTATATTAAAACTTCCTATTAAAATTATAATGATGACAATCTTCACTTCAAACCTAATTTTTCATATGCTCATAAAGAAGGGTCACTGTTGCAAAAATACTGATAGTGTTTTTCCCAAGGACCGCTATTAATTCTTTATCAGATCATATTCTTTTGACCTCCTGTATGTGCCATGAGCCTCGTGGATTTAATTATTTATCACCTGACTCTGCCAGATCCTTATTTGTTAATTACTTTGCTTCTAATAATTCTCCAACACTTTTACAGATTCTCCACATTATTACAAAATTTTCCTAATCACTTTGCACTGCATTTCCATTGTAGTCACATATATATCACAAACCCACATATAAGGATTCTGAAGCAATAATGAATATGAACTCTGTAGAGTCACCAGAGCAACACCTTGTAATTCAGGAGCATAGTGACTATTCTTGGCCTTTATCCTTCTATATACATTTTAGATATGGTTTGTTTAAACACCACACACAAAAACACCATCAGACTTTTATTGAAATTATGCTGAATCCATAAATCAATTTGAGAAGAACCTACATTTTTATAATATTCAGTCTTTGTATCCTTTAATGTATTATTTGTCTTATTTTATTTGGGTCTTCTTATGCTTGTACAATTTTCTCAACACAGGGATTTTCAACATAATTAATCATATCTGAGAATTTGGTCATTTTGTTTCTTCATTTTTAACCTATATGTTTTATATATATTTTTCTTACTGCCTTACAATAGCCGGGACCTCAAGAAGATTGTTGAACACAAGAATCGTGAGAGTAGACATCCTTGCCTTGTACATGATCTCAGGAGGAAAGCATTCATGCTGTGATACTCAATATGATATTAACTATGGGTTTTTCATAGATGCCATTTATCAGGTTGAAGAAGTTCCCTCTCATTCCTAGTTTGCTGAGAGTTTTCTTAAATCATGAATTAATGTTGAATTTAGTCAAACGCTTTTTATACATCTATTGAGATCATTAAATCGGTTTTCTTCTTCAGCCTACTGATATAGTAAATTATACTAATTGATTTTGAATACTGAATGAACCTTGCATTTCCAGGATAAACCCCACTTGGACATGATGTAGTATCTTTTTTATACTGTATATTGCTGAATTCATTGTTAGTATTTTGTTAAGGATTTTTTTGTGTGTGCATCTATGTTCATGAGGGATATTGGTCTGTAGTTTCCTTACAGTGTCTTCATCTGATTTTAGTTATCAGATTAATGCTGTTGCTGTGAACTGGGAAGTGTCATATCCTCTTTGGTTTTCTGGGAAAGTTTAAATACAATTGGAATTATTTCTTCCATACATGTTTATACGGTAGAATTCAAAACCATCTGGGTCTATAGTTCCCCTTGTTGAAAAGATTTTAAATTATAAATTAAATTTTTTTCATAAATATAGCAGTATTCAGTTTATCTATTTTCTCTTGAATGAACTCTGGTAGTTTGTATCTTTACAGGAATTTGTTTATTTAAGCTAAGTTGTCAAATTTATGGAAGTAAAATTTTTCTTAATATTCCCTTATTCTCCTTTTCATACCTGCAGGATATATGGTAAATTCCCCTCTGTAATTTATGTCTTTTTTTTTTTCATGCTCAATTTGGCTAGAGTTTTATCAATTTTATTGCTCTTTTTAAAGGACTAGTTTTTGGTTTCATTGATTTCTCTACTGGTTTTTTGGTTTTGTTTTTGCTTTTTTTTTTTTTTTTTTTTTTTTGAGAGTAAGGGGGTGGGGACAGAGAGAGAGAGAGAGAGAGAATCTTAAGCAGCTTCCACACCCAGCACAGAGCCCAATGCGGGGCTCGATCTCACAACCCTGAGATCATTACCTGAGCCGAAATCAAGAGTTGGATGCCTAAACAACTGAGCCACCCAGGCGCCCCGATTTCTCCATTGTTTTTGATTTCTACTTTTGCCTTACTTTTTCCTTTCCTCTCCTTGCTTTAGGTTTAATTTGCCCTTCATTTTCTAGTTTCTTACGCGGTGGAGGCTTAGATCATTGATTTTGAGAATTCTTTTTCTTTTCAAATATAAGCATTTAATAATGCTAACCACTTCTCTCTAAACACTGATATTTTAGCTGCATCCTATAAATTTTGATAAGCAGTGGTTTCGTTTTTGTTCAATTCAAAATCTTTGACCCACTGGTTACTTAGAAGTAAGCTGTTTAATTTCCAAATATTTTGGGATATTACAAATATCTCCATGCTACTAATTTCTAGTTTCATTCCATTATTGACAGAGCACATATTCAATTCTTTTAAATGTGTTAAGGCTTTTCTCATAGGCCAGAATATGGTCTATCTTGTTCAATGTGCACTTGAAAGCACACTTACTCAGCGGTTGTTGGATGGAATGTTCCATAAATGTCAATCAGGTCCAGCTCGTCGATGCTGTTCATGTCGTCTATATCCTGACTATTTATCTATAAACCTTACCAGTATTGAGAGAAGTACTGAAGTCTCAGCTGCAATGGTCTATTTCTCACTTCTGTTCTATCAGTTTTTGCTTTAAGTATTTTGAAGTTCTCTTTGTGGGTTTATAGACATTAAGGATTGTGGTGGCTTTTTTGTGAATTAACCCTCTGAATATTGTATTTTCTTTTTTTTTTTTAAGATTTTATTTATTTATTTGACAGAGACACAGCGAGACAGGGAACACAAGCAGGGAAAGTGGGAGAGGGAGAAGCAGGCTTCCCGCTGAGCAGGGAGCCCAATGTGGGGCTCAATCCCAGGACCCTGGGATCATGACCTGAGCCGAAGGCAGACACTTAACGACTGAGCCACCCAGGTGCCCCTGCTTTCTTTTTTATTTATTTTCTTTTTTAATCCCTGCACTAAATTCTTTGTTTATATTATTATTATTATTGCTACTCCAACTTTCTTTTGATTAGTGTTTGCAGAATATCTTTTTCATTCCCTTTGCTTTTAACCTAACTGAATCTTCATATTTAAAGTGGGTTTTTGATAGACAGCTTAAAAGGGGGTCTTGCTTTTTTATCCACTCTGACTACCTTTATATTTTAATTGGTGTATTTAGACAAGGTTTCGGCAAACTTTTCTCTGTAAAGGGTCAGATAGTAAGTCTATTACAGATTGTGGGTCATATGTTCTTCATATGACTCAACTCTGCCATTGTTGCGAAAAAACAGCCACAGACACAATGTAAAAGATGAGTGTGGCTCTCTTCCAATAAAACTATTTATGGACGATTTTCACATAACTTTCGGAATATCCTTCTTTTGATGTTTTTCCAACCATTTAAAAATGTAAAAACCATTCTTAGATAGTGGACTATACAAAAAGAGGACCCTTGCTCTACACTACTGGTCAAATCACTCCTCTGTCTAAAAACCTTTAGAGGTTTTCTATAGCTCTTTGGAGAAAATCTAAACTCCTTAAAACATTATCTCTGTTTCTCAACTCTCTTTGCCTTACACCCTAACCTTCAGCTGGGACAAATATAAATTTCCATTATATTTCAGACTGTTTCCTAGCTTCTAAGGTTTTACTTCAACTTGGACTGCTCTTTCTTGCCCTTTTCTGTATAGTACGTTCGTGCATATCCTTTAAGATTCTGTTTAGGTATTTACTTCTGCTGTCAAGTCCCCCAGTGTACTAAGCACATCACTCTATGACAACACCATCATACTGTCTCCCCCACCATTGTGCTTGGTACAGCAAAGGTACTCATGAATGAATGAATGGGTACTTTTGAATATGAGAGGAAATTGAATGTGTGCAAATATTTACAATAATAACAAATTCTAACACACAGTTGTTTTTAATGGTTATCCAAACTGATTTTAGAAAAAAAAATTTTAACCAAACTGATTTTAGAAAAAAAAATTTCTAATTCTCATAAAAACTGAAAGCATTTTCTTAATTATAAAATGCCCCTTAGACTTTGATATTAAACTATTATATAACAAACTCAGAAGATGGTGCTAGCCCAATATGTCAATAAGCAAGAAATAAATAATAAGACAACTATCAAAGAAAACACTTCCTCTAAAAAAAAAGTTTCTACTTAAGGAAAAGGCACAAATATAGATAATTCCTAACAGAAAACTTCCTTTGAAAGAGAAAAACTTTGGGCACCTGGATGGCTCAGTCAGTTAAGTGTCTGCCTTCAGCTCAGGTCATGATCCCAGGGTCCTGGGATTGAGCCTCACATCGGGCTCCCTGCTCAGTGGGGAGTCTGCTTCTCCCTCTAACTCTCCCTCTGTGCTCTCTCTCTCAAATAAATAAAATCTTTAAAAAAAAAAAAAAAAAACTTTACCCCTGAACCTAAGATTAAATGTAAAATTTAATCAATTTTTATCAACCCTTATTTAAGTATAGAAGAGTGATCAGTAATCTATAATGCTTAAAACGAGATCACGAAGAAAGAACGAGCTTAACTGCAAACCTAGAAAAACATTCATCTCCACTGACAAAGAATTCAGTTCACAGTCTCAATATATCAGTATATCAGGTTATAACTCTGTGGATATAAGTAGCAGTGGTGGGGAAGAAGATGGAATAAAGAATGAAACAAAATCATATAACCACCTTTGGTGTTCAGTTTTAAACCAAAAAATACTTTTTTACTGAAACTAAAATAGACAAATTCAGTTGGTAAGTTTTAACAACGCTCACTTGTTTTTTGTTTGTTTTCAGATACCTGCCATTTTGTTTTGGTTTTTTGTTAAGACTGAACTGACTGCTCTGTACTTTTAGGCTAGTCACAAATTACAGAAAAATTCTAAAGTAGGATTTAATAAGCACTCCTGAATATTTTTAAAACTCTACTTTCAGGTATTCATTTTCAAAAGATTTATCATTTTTGTGTAGAATATCTCTGTCTCCTAATGAAAATGTAAACCCATATTTGAGAAGTAAATGGCTTGTGTTGGAAGACTGAGTAAAAATTTTCCAGCTTAGGAGGAAACAAATGCACATAGTCAAAATCTCAAATCTAAGAATATCTGACTTAAAACCATCAGTCTTTCTTTTATTGGGGTATGTTACTATATATATATATATATATTCTGACTTTAAAATACTTCTTATTTAAAATTAAATCCCAGAGGGGCGCGTGGCTGGCTGAGTCGGTAGAGCATGCGACCCTTGATCTCAGGGCTGTAAATCTGAGCTTCATGCTGGATGTAGGGATTACTTAAAAATAATAATAATAAAAATCTTTAAAAAAAATTAAACATCAGAAATACATCTCATGGGGGCAATATGTTCTATGAAGCTGAAACAATAAACATGAGTTTACACTCAAAAGAGGCAAAAGAAAGCTGTCGGCCTATATGAAATATATTGTAAGTTAAAGAGACTACAGAACTAATAATACACTATATGTTAACTAAATTGAATTTAAATTTAAAAAAGAGAGACAGATTACAGAAAATCCGTCTAAAAACTACTGTTCTCATGTTAATGAATCATCTGATTCTGAAGAAGTCTTGACTGGCTTCTTTTATTTACTCCAAGAGAAACGCTTTTTAAGATTTTATTATTTATTTGACAGAGAGAGAGAGAAAGAGAGCACAATGAGGGGGAGGGGCAAAGGGAGAGGAAGAAGCAGACTCCCCGCTGAGCAGGGAGCCCAATGTGGGACTTGATCCCAGGACCCCGGGGTTAATGACCTGAGCTAAAGGCAGACACTTAACCGACTGAGCCACCCAGGGGCCCTGAGAAAAACTTTTAATAAGAAAAACTGTACAGCATTCCTTCCAATTCTATGTCAGTAATACAATCAGTATTTATGGATAAAATTCTGAGATTTCTTTATGAATATTGTAATCATGGGGGAGCAATGAATGGGAAACTACTGAACTCCGATTCCCATTTTTCAGAATACTCAACTCACTATTTGAAAAAATAAATGAAGACTACACCGAGAGAATTTAAAATGAATAAGCATTATAGCTTTTCAGGTGAGAACACTAATGAGAATTTTCCATTCCTCCTTTTAATAGCCCAAACTATCACTTTTTCAGTTCACTGGGATCTATTACTCATTTAAGTTTGACTCTTGGTTCACTGTCCCCCTTACAATAGTCAACGTTATAAAAGTCATCCTTCTTAGAAATAATCATAAATAGAAAAATAAGTAAACTATGGGGCATCCAATCAGTAGAAATTTTAGGTAGCTCTTCAAAATATAGCTTTAAAAAAAGTCTGCATATAAGAAAGACACAGAGACTTAAAACCTTAAGTGAAAAGAATATATATACAGAAAGAGATTAAAAGAATACATGTACATATTAACAACTGGTTGGTTCTGTAGAATTAGGAGTGATTTTTTTTCATAAGTTTCTGCAATTTCCAATTTTCTAAATCGAATACGCAATGATTACTCTTTACTCTAAAATCCTACAAAATATCTATTACAGAATAATGTAGAATAACTTTAGAATAACACTATAACACCTTAGAATACATTACACAAGTGATATATTTTAAATAATTCACTATGCTAAAACTTCAATATAAGACATAAATGTACAGAAAAAGTGATTTTTAAAAAAAGCGTATTAATGGCATCTTTGGCATCAATGGCACTCTAAAAAGTTATGAAGTTACTCCCCTAATATCTAGTAATATGTTTTATTAAAATTTAATAATATTTTCAGGTCTCCCCATTTGGTAGTAATCCATTCAACAATTATTTATTACATCATCTTTTAAATATAAGTGTCTCAGAAAAAAATAAGGCACTATAATAAAATCTCATTTGGGGCCAAAAGTGGCATCAATTAAACTGAATGGCTATAAACAATTCTATCAATTGCCAATAAAAAAGTCAACCTCAAAAATCAAAATATACTACCTCTGATATAAGCAATCATGATGAAAACAAAAGATATGCAAGCCAATTCCAATGAAGAACCACATGTCACTGAAACAAGCATTCCAACTTTAAAGTTGCCAAAAAGAAAAGTTTTAGGCCTGACTTTTTATTGATCATACCACATTACATTACCCGTCTATAGTATAATGCAAAAATATGTCTGAATATGGTTGTCAAACATCTCTCACTACACCTCTCCCATGTTGCTGATTTAAAATGACACTTCTGTCTTACTCTAATGGAAAAACTTCTTTGGGTTTTTCGTACCCCCGCCAGCTCAGTGTTTTGTTAAATGAGTCTTTACGGTAAAAAGACTTCAATTGTCTTTACAAGATTGTTATGTCTGTTAAATGTTTTCAAAACCAGTACTTAAGCACAATAAGGATTTTTTAATCCAAACTATTATTTAGGGTTCAAAGTACCATTGATACGCCAGATGAAATATTAAAAATGAGAATACAAGCAGTATTTTAAAAAAATAAAGGCGCCAAAAGTAGAAGGGGTAAAAAATTTCTGAAAGATAAAATGAGCTGATAGAAATAACTCTAAATATGGGACCTAATATAAAAGGTTTCTAGTATGAATCCTAGAAGAGTAAAGAGTATCAACTAGAGCTGCATCCAAGAAGCAGAACTAGTATGGGTGATAAAGCAGCATTTATTATAGGGTTAGACCTTGCATAACTGTGGAAACTTTCGGAGCAGCAGGTGTAGGCTGTTGCCTCTGCATCTAATCTTGAGCCTGAAGTCACTACAGGTCAGCCAGACCAGCAGTCAGGAAGGGAACTGGATAAAAACAGGAGCAAAGACAAACTGGAACCTGCAAAGATGAGCTAGAATGGATAAAGACAACTGAAATCTACAACAACAAACTGGAACCTGCAAGGACAACAGAAAGTGGCAATGACAAACTGGAACTCACATCTGTCTCTCACCAACTTCAACCTTGACGCCAAGGGTGAGTTATGGGAGAAGCCTGCATCCTTCCCTAGAGGGCTGGACACGCAGGACAAGTACTCAGAGATGCTGAAGGGGGAAATCTGCCAGGAGCTGAAGGAACTGCTGATCCACGTGCAATCCCACACCTACAAGGTGAGCTAACCAATCAGTGACACTACAAGAGAGCTGACACAGTGCCTGGTACTCAGCACCGACTCTCAGAGACAAAAAGCATGCCAGCCACTTCCTGTGCAATTGTCTCTTGTGACTACTATAACCAAAATCTGGGGAAACATTATCAGGTTAGCCAGGATGACCTAGCACAATGCCACCAGAGAGAGAAAACAGGTCAGTATCTCCACATAACCTCCAACTATTACAAAGGTATAAAGAGTGAAGAAGGACAGCTGTACTGACCGGTACATCAGTGGTAAATCCGTCTAAGGAAATTCCTTCTTAACTTCTACAATGGGCAGGGGACTCAGTTATCACCTGCCTATGTACCCATATTAGAAGCCTGACTTGTCCGTATGCCACAAATACTCTATGGTCAGGGTGAAATATACTGCAAGCCCTGAAGTCCATCCTCACATTCAAGGTAACAACTGCTGAGAAAATCCAATATTGACTATCATCATAAATTTAAAAACCCAGATCAGCTACTAATACTATTCAATTCTATCCAAGTAATGATATGTACAATGAAATGTTTAGGTGTAAAAAGCACTGTCTACAACTTATTTTGAAATGTATCAAAAAGTAGATGAACTGCTAGACTGATAGAGGGACGGATACATGGACAAATCTGTGATACAGCAAACATAGCAAAATATCCATTGTAAATTCTAGATCAGGGGTCAGCAAACCATAACCTGTGGGCCACATCCAGCCTGCTACCTCTTTTTGTTATGGTCCATGAGCTAATATCGGGTTTTACAATTCTTAAAGGTTGAAAATAAATGAATAATCCATGACATGAATGTGAAATACGAAATACAAATTTCAGTGTCTATAAAGTTTGACTGGCACACAGCCACATTCATTCATTTACATACTGTTCATGGCTGGTATCACACTACAATGGGACAGGTGAATAGTTGTAACATTTACCATATGGCTTGCAAAGCCTAAAATATCTACTATCTGAATCTTTTCAAAAAAAAAGTATGCTGACCCCTGCTCTAGACAATGAGTATGCAAGTGTTTACTGTAAAATTCTTTCAACTTTTCTGTGTGCTTGAAAATATTTATAATAGAATGCTAAAAAAAAAAAAAATCAGTATTTTAACTGATTCTACCTTGGCTCACTGGGAGGTCAAGGGAGATTCTAGATGATTTAAGTGCTGCAGTCAGCTTTTCTAAAACCTACCCAGAAGAAAAATCATGTGCTTACAGTTGCAAACAGAGAGAAAACTACTACCAAGACTCTCATAAACCTAAGAATCCTGAAGAGACACCTCTGTCCATTAAAACTGGATAGAAACATTCTATCCAACAGCCAATGTGTCAAAGTGTCAAGGCAATCTGACATCCTATGAAGTCGTAGGTCAAAGAAAGAAAAGAGACATCCTAAGAAATCAAAACATCAAGCCTGCCTCCATTCCCACTCTCTGTTGAAGACTGGTAGTTTCCCAGGGCTGCCATTAAGAAGTATCACAAACTAGGTGGCTTAAAACAACAGAAATGTATTCTCTCACAGTTCTGGAGGCTAGAGGTCAGAAATCAAAGTACTGGCAGGGCTGTGCTCCCTGTGAAGGCTATAGTGAAGAACTGTGCCTTGCCTCTTCCGGCTTCTTGAAGTTTCCAGCAAACCTTGGCATTTCTTGGCTTGTAGCTGCATCACCGCAAACTGCCTCCATCTTCACATGAATTTCTTCCTTAATTGCCTGTGTGTCTGTCCAAATTTCTCTTCCTTAAAAGATATGTCATTGGATTTAAAGTTAACCCTACTCAAGTATGACTGATCTTAACTTGATTATATCTGCAAAGACCCCGTATCTACGTAAGGTCACACTTACAGGTATTAGAGGTCAGGATTTCAATATATCTTTTGGGGGGAAAACAATTCAACCCACAACAAAGACTATTCTTCCTAGTTCACTGAGAAACTGGAAACAGTCAAGAGACTGTTCACCACATGTGTCACCAAATCTACAAATCAAATATGGTAAAAGAGGTGCGCCTGGGTGGCTCAGTCGATTAAGCATCTGTCTCTTGATATCCGCTCAGGTCATGATCTCAGGGTCATGAGACTGAGCCCCACATGGGGCTCTGTGCTCAGCACAGAGTCTGCTTGAGATTCTCTCTCCCTCTCCCTCTGTCCCTCCCACTCATGCTCTCTCTCTCTAATAAATAGATAAATCTTTAAAAAAAAAGAAGAAGAAAAAGATTCTCTCTCCCTCTCCCTCCCCCACCTCTCTCTCCCTCTCCAATAAATAAGTAAATAAAATAATATAAAATAAAATAACATGGTATAAGAAATTGCCTACACTCCTGTTACTATGAATCAATAAATGGTCCATGCTCCTACCTAAAGCCAAACCATTTATTTGTACACTAAATCCTATCCCCTTCTCAACCACTTAAATGACACCACTCCAGCAAGTCTAACATCTCTCTGCTACATCATCAATTTCACTTTACTCTTTCCTTTCTATCAACATACAAATATATTTCTCCCATCTGAAAAAAAAAAAATTTTTTTTAAATTCTTGACCAACCCCCCACACTTCCATTTCTCTGCTTTCTTTATAGAACACTCCTCAGGGGGCACCTGGGTGGCTCAGTCAGTTAAGCGTCCCAACTCTTGATTTCGGCTCAGGTCATGATCTCAGGGTCCTGAGATCAAGCCCCACGTCAGGCTCTGCACTGGGTATGAAGCCTGCTTTGGATTCTCTCCCTCTCCCTCTGCCCCCACCCCCCCCATTCACATTTGTCCATGCATGCTCTCTCTCCTCTCGAAAGAAAGAAAGAAAGAAAGAAAGAAAGAAAGAAAGAAAGAAAGAAAGAAAGAAAGAAAAGAAACTCCTCAGAAGAATAATTTATATTTATTGATTCCAATCTGGCTTTTGTCCTCACCACTTTACCAAAATTGATCTTATAAAGATAAATAATGAATTGCTGCTAATTCTAATAGTCAATTATTGATACTTCTTACTATCAGCAGCACTTGACATGTTGATTCCTCCCTCCTTGGAATATTTTCTTCAACTAGCATCCAGAATATCATACTCAATACCAAAACTAGATAACTAACACTTCTTTGAAATGTTCTAGAGGTACACTGAGATGTAGTACTTTAAGGCATTCTTTGAAATTACATCAATTTAGAACATCAGCAAGGTTGCAGGATACAAGGTTAATATAAAAAAGTCAACTGCTTTCGTATATTCCAGTGATGAATAATTGAAATTTGAAATTAAAAACATAATACCATTGGGGCATCTGGGTGGCTCAGTCGGTTAAGCATCTGCCTTTGGCTCAGGTCTTGATCTCAGGGTCCTGGGATTAAGCCCCGTGTCAGGCTCCTGCTCAGCAGGGAGTGTGCTTCTCCCGCTCCCTCTGACCCTCCCCTTATTTGTTCTCTCTCTCTCTCTCTCTCTGTTTCTCAGATAAATACATTTTAAAAATATTTTTAAAAAAATTTTTTAAAACCATAATACCATTTACATTAGTAACCACCCCCCAAATTAAGTCCTTAGGTATAAATCTAATAAAATATGTGCAAGATCTATACCTTGTAGAGAAAATGTGTATGTAGAGGAAAACTTAAAAACTCTCATGAACAAAATCAAATAAGAGCTAAATAAATGGAGAGATATTCCATGTTTATGGACAGGAAGACTTAAGATTGTCAAGATGTCAGTTCTATCCAACTTGACCTACAGATTCAATGCAATCCCAATCAAAATCCCAGCAAGTTATTTTGTATATATTGACAAAACTGATTCTAAAGTTTATATAACAAGGCAAAAGACCTAGAATAGCCAAAACAATCATGAAGGAGAAGAACAAAGTTAGAGGACTGACACTACTCAAATTCTAGACTTACTATAAAGCTCAAGTAATCAAGATACTCCGGTATGACAAAAAAAAAAATAGATAAACAGATAAATGGAACAGAAGAGAAAGTCTAGATATAGGCCCATATAAATACAGTCAACTGATCTTTAATAAAAAAGCAAAGATAGTACAACAGAGCAAAGACAGTCCTTTCAATAAATGGTGCTAGAACAACTGGACATCCATACGCAAAAATAAATGGATCTAGATACACACTTTATATCTTTCACAAGAATTAACTCAAAATAGATCACAGACCTGAATGTAAAGCACAAAACTATAAAACTCCTAGAAGATAACATAGGAGAAAACCTAGATGATCTTGGGTATGGTGATACTTTTCTAGATACAATACCAAAGGCACAATCCATGAAAAAAAAATGATGAGCTGACTTCAATAAAATTAAAAACTTCTACTCTGGTAAACACAATGTCAAAAGAATGAGTAGACAGGTCCCACACTGGCAGAAAATACTTGCAAAAGATACATCTGATAAAACAATGTTATCCAAAATATACAAAAAAAAAAAACTCTTAAAATTCAGTAATAAGAAAACAAACATTGAAAAATGGACCAAAGACCTTAACAGACACCTCACCAAAGAAGATATACAGATGGCAAATGGCATATGAAAAGATGTTCCACATCATATATCAGTAGGAAAACGCATATTAAAACAATGACATACCACTGTAACCTACTAGAATGGCCAAAATCCAGAACTCTGACACCAAATTCTGGCAAGGACGTGGAGCAACAGGAGCTCTCAATCATTGCTGCTGAGAATGCAAAACAGTACAGCCCCCCTTTAGAAGACAGTTTGACAGTTTCTTACAAAACTAAACACATTCTTACTATATGCTCCAGCAATCATGTTCCTTGGTATTTACCTAAATGAACTGAAAACATAGGTCCACAAAAAAAACGGCACACCAAAGTTTATAGCAGCTTTATTTATAATTGCTAAAACTTAAAAACAACCAAGATGTCCTTCAGTAGATGAACAGAAATAGACTACATTAAAAAGAAATGAGCTATCAAGGCATGAAAAGACATGGAGGAGATTTAGTGCATATTACTAAGTAAAAGAAGCCTATCTGAAAAGGCCACATACTGTATGACTCAAACTACATGACATTCTTGAAAAGAAAAAACTATGGAGAGAGTAAAAACATCAGTGATTACCAGGAGTTGGGCAGGGAGGGTAGGGGAGTAGAGGAAAAGGTGAAGCACAGAAGATTTTTAGGGCAGTGAAAATATTCTGTATAATATCCAATGATGGACAAATGTCATTACATATTTGTCCAAACCCAGAGAATGTATAATACCAAGAATGAATCGGGGAACTATAGACTTTGAGTGATATATGATATGTCAGTGTAGGTTCGTCAATTGTTAACAAATGTATCACTCTGGTAGGGTGTTAATAATGGGAGAAGCAACGCATGTGTGGGATCAGGGGGTATATGGGAAATCTCTGTACCTTCCCTTCAATTTTGCTGTGAACCTTAAACTGCTCTAAAAAAATAAGTCGTCTTTTTTAGTGATTTTATTTATTTATTTGACAGAGAGAGAGAGAGAGAGAAAGAGAGAACACAAGCGGGGGAGCAGCAGGCAGAGGGAAAGGGAGAAGCAGGCTCCACACTGAGCAGGGAGCCTGATGCGGCACTCGATCCCAGAACCCTGGGATCATAACCTGAGCCAAAGACGCTTAACTGACTGATTACTTAATAGTAATGTATTTTTTTAAAAAAAAGAATATCAGCAAGCAGTCAATTGATTCTGGAATTAAATAAACTTGCTTGGATATTACTAAAATTAAAGACTGAATCCCATGTAAAACTATGTCAACAAATGCTGTTTTCCTGAAATACTTCTTAGTAATATAACACAGATCTTTCCATTTCAGAAGCAAACATTAGCAAATTCAATCTCTAGCATCATGAAAAGCACTCAAGGTCCTATATTAAAGCTGTGTGTGTGTGTGTGTGTGTGTGTGTGTGTGTACACACACATTCAGTTGAGCAGGAGGAATTCTTAGAGAAAGCCAAATTTGATCCACATACATTTTTTCAAGATCTCGATGAATGTGGCATTATACAAGGATCAATAGACGCTTCTAACCTCTAGCAAAGTTCTTGGCTTCAGTAGATCCTAGCAGTTTTTTGGGTTTTGATTTTTTAATTTACCACATGTATACAGAGTTCTGTGGCAAGAAAAATGTGACAGTATGATAGTCACACTTTGGAGCTGAATCAATTCTAAACAATACAAATAAGTGACTATCCTCATAGGATATCACTTTGAGGTACTACTTTCCCCTTCTACTCCCATTTAACACCTACTTGTATTCTAGTAGTGAAATATAAAAGAAAAAGAAACTAAAGCTTAGGTTAAAAGCGAGATTTGATTTCAAATTTCACACTGATAACTTTAGCTTAAGTTTAGTGACTATCATATTAGTATCAAATCTATTTTCTCTAGAGATTAAAACTTGAGATAATGTTCAAACTGAAGAGGACAAAATTTGCCTGATTGCTGCTTCAACCTAGAGACCCTCTCTCTGACATCCCCATCTTTTGAAAAAATTCCTGTTAAGATTCCATAAAGATTCAGTGCAAAAAGCCTTATTCAGGAAGAGAGAGGAGAGCAGAATTCATCCTCTTCTTAGCCTCAGGTTACCATCTGGTCTCATCCAATCTGACAGGAATTCTGCACTATTCAGGAATCAACCTTGGAGAAGAATCTCTGAGGAAGGGAACCTGGCATGAGATGTCAATAGAATGAGGGCGATGAGGAAAAAAACTAAGGAACTCATAAAACCCCAAACGATACTTCATCAATATCTATGACTTTCTTATTCCACAGTCTTCACATGGTACTGATCCTTTACCTCAATCCCCATTTAATATCCACCTTCCCCTGCCTGTCCATATATCCAACCTCATAAATCCAACATTCCTCATAATTTTATGGCCATATCTTGAAAACTATCAGATCTTTAAGGGTAGGGACCATATCTTACTCTTGTTGTATTCCCAGTATTTAGTATGATTCCTAGGCAAAACAGGCCCTTAATAGATGTTTGCTAAATAAAAGCATATTACCATATTGCACTGATGAGATGATACTCATGTTATTCAACAGTGTTAGTCAAAATATTTGGCTGACCTTTAAAATGCTTATTTATTACTATTAGTCTTAGTAATCTTTACTCTCAAGATTATGATTAATGAGAATATTTTCACCGTATGGGTAACAACATGTACTTTTAAAGTTTGGATTTTCAAAGCCACTTCCTTAAAAAAAAAATTCAGTTTTTATGTTTTTAAATCATCAACATTGTCTTTCTCCTTGCTTTCCATGAAATCAAGATAAGCATGGTGTAAGAAAATGGCTCAGCCTCATGGTTGGTCCAAATGAATGGAATTCGCTATAGATCTGATATTCTGAAATAAACTGATCTATTTTAGTTTCTCTAATTATTTCTAGTTTTGAAACTCTCTTCATAAAAACAACTAACATAAAACGTTGGTAAATATAATCTGTTTTATTTGATTTGCGAATTTGAAAATACAAAACATTCTGAAGATATAAAATATTTGAAGACTTAAAACCCTTCTTAAAGTATTTCCAGTTATGACAGAATAACCTGGGACAAGATTTTCCTCCTGCCATAAATCACCAGAAAATTGGATGAAATATATAAAGCAGACATTGAACATCAGGCTGGATGATCCCTGAGAGATAAGATACAAATAAGGTGAGCTTTATAGTCACTCTTTCTACCTGGAGGTACTTTCTGGACCACACAAAGGGAAAGAAGAACTAAAAGCAAGCAGCACTGGCTCAGTGACTAGGGAAAACTGAGAACACAGTTCAAATAAATGGAAGC
Source organism: Phoca vitulina (assembly GCF_004348235.1). NCBI lineage: Eukaryota > Metazoa > Chordata > Mammalia > Carnivora > Phocidae > Phoca > Phoca vitulina. The sequence goes on from NW_022589706.1 coordinate 4,954,472, forward strand.
ACTTGGGACTCTGTGAAGCAGGGTACTAGAAAGGACAACTCTACAAAGAGAAAAAGGTCCAGAAATCTTTATAAGAGTCTCTTTGAGCCTGTTCTTGAATACTAAGCTACACATATACAATGCCAAACTCCATGAGGCTGGGCAAAGAACAACTACAAAAACTCCCAGAAAAATTTCTGGGAGATAATTCAACTTCCAACCAACTACAGAGGAAGGAACTCATGGAATTACGAGGGCATTCACGGGAAAACACAAAAGTGTAACACCTTAGGAATGGAACTAAACTAGCCCTTAGAGCATAAGCCCTCTAACAAAGCTCAAAGACTATCAAGCTACAAATAATTTAAGTGCCTACCAAAGTACAAAAGATAACAAAATACAGCACTCAAGAACGTCCAAAGCCCAGGGGCACCTGGATGGCTCGGTCAGTTAAATGTCTGCCTTCAGCTCAGGTCATGATCCCAGGGTCCTGGGATCAGGCTCCATGTCAGGCTTCCTGCTCAACGGGGAGTCTGCTTCTCCCTCTGCCTGCCCCCCGACCCCCTGCTCATGCTTGTGCACTCTCTCTCTCTCAAATAAATAAATAAAATCTTTAAAACAAAATGTCCAAAGCCAAAAACAAAAACAAAAACAAAAAAAGTCCAAAGCCCAATAAGGGAAATATTACATATACAAAGAAACAATAAAATCTGAGCAATGTTAGGGGGGAAAAAAACCAGAGAAACAGGTCCAGAAATAATAAAAATCATGGGTTAATTAACAAGAACTAATGAAAAATTCACTAGAGAAGTTCAATAGCAGATTCAAGCAGGCAGAAAAAACAATCAGTGAACTTGAAGATAGGTCAATTGAGACTATTCATAATCAAACTGGAACAGAGAAAAAAAATGATTGTCCCCACAGATACAGAAAAAGCATTTCACAAAATCCAACACTCTTCCACGATAACAATATGACAGGGATATCTGCTCTCATCATTTCTGTTCAATGGAAATTCTAGCTGGGGCAATTAGGCAAGAAAATTAATTAATTAAGAGGCATCCACATTGGAAAGGAAGAAGTAAGATTATCTCTACTTAGAGATGACATGATTTTATATGTTGAAAATCTTAAAGAATAACACATGGAAGACTATTAGAACTAATAAATTAGTTCAGCAGGTTGTAGAATATAAGATCAATATACAAAAATCATTTACATTTCTATACACTGGCAATAAACAACCCAAAAATGAAATTAAGAAAAACATTTCCATTTATAATAGTACAATAGCATTAAAAAGAATAATATATTTAGGAACAAATTTAACAAAAGAAGTGTAAATTTTATTCTCTGAAAACTATAAAACATTGTTGAAAGAAATTAAAGAAAAACTATATAATTGGAAAAACTTCCCATGTTCATGGATTGGAAGACTTAACATGGTTAAGATGGCATTACTCCCCAAACTGATCTACAGATTCAATACAGTATGTACCAAATTTCCAGCTGACTTCTTTGCAGCAAATAACAAGTAGATCCTAAAATTCACATGGATAGGCAATGAATTCAGAATAGTCAAAACACTCTTGAAAAAGAAGAAGAAAGTAGGAGGAATCACGCTTTCTGATTTCATACTACAAAGTAATAACTCAATGTGGTACTGGCATAAGGACAGACATGAAGGTCAATGAAATACAAGCAAGAGTCCAGAAATAAACCCATCTATGGTCAATTGACTGTGACAAGTGCCAAGACCATTCAGTGGGAAAAGAATACTTCCAACAAATTGTGCTGGGACATACACACATGCAAAAAAGATGAATCTGGACTCCTATTCACATAACAGAGAAAACTTATTCAAAATGGATTAAAGACCTAAACTAAAGAGCTTAAACCATAAAACTCTTAAATGAAAACGTAGGTATAAATCTTCATGACCCTGGATAGGACAAGAGTTTCTTAGATATAACACCTAAAGTCTAAACTACCAAAGAAAAAAATAGATAAAATAGATTTCATCAAAGTTTAAAACTTCTGGTATCAAATGGCATTACCAAGAGAATGAAAAGGTAAACTGCAGAATCAAAGAGTTACAAATCATATATCTGATAAGGGTATTATATCCTATAAAGAACACTAATAACTCAACAATAAAAACACAACCCAATTTAAAAAATGGGCAAATGATTTGAATATACATTTCTCCCAAGAAGATATGCAAATACACATTAAGTACATGAAAAGATACCTAACATCATTAATCATTAAGGAAATGCAAATCAAAACCACAATGAAATATCAGTTCACACACATAAGGATGGCTATTAAAAAAAAGAGTATAACAACAAATGCTAGTAAGGATATAGAAAAATTACAGCCCTCATACAATGCTGACAGAACTGTAAAATGGGGCAGCTGCTTTAGAAAGCAGGAAAGCAGGTTGGCAGTTCCTCAAATATGACCCACAATTCCATTCCTAGATATTTTCCCAAGAGAAATGAAAACTTCTGTCTACACAAAAATTTATGCACAAACATTCATAATAGCCAAAAATTAGAAACAACCCAGGGTCCATCACCTGATGAATAAACAAAGTGTGGTAAGATATATCCATACAAAGGAATATTATTCAACCATAAAAGAAATGAAGTAATGATACATATTTTAACACAGAGTACCTTGAAAACATCATTATACGTGAAAAACCTAGACACAAAAGGCCACATATTTCATGATTCCATTTATAAGAAATGCCCAGAATAAGCAAACCCATAGAGACAGAAAGTAGATTAGTACTTGCTAGGGGCTAGGAAAGGGAAAAGAGCAGTGACCGCTAATGGGCAAAGAGTTTCTTTTTGGAGTAATAAAAATGTTCTGGAATTAGACAGTGGCGATGGTTGCATAACCTAGTGAATATACCAAAAACTATATACTTTAAAATGGTGACTCTTACGGTATATGAATTATATCTCAATACAAGAAAAAGATCGCCTAGGGGCACCTGGGTGGTTCAGTCAGTTAAGCATTGCCTTAGGCTCAGGTCTTGATCTCAGGATCCTTGCTCAGCGGGGAGCCTGCTTCTCCCTCTCACTCTGCCCGCCGCTTCCCCTGCTTGTGCTCTATCAAATAAATAAAATCTTTTTAAAAAAAAATCCCGTAACTACAGCATCCTAAAATTGTGAAAGTATAAAATGGTCAATAGTCTCTTGGGGTGATAAAAAGTATTTGATTCCTATTTTACCAATCTGAATGAATTCATGGACAATGAAACTTGAAATCATGCATACAAAACTCCCAGATCCTCTCTTAATCCTCAAATTTTTCTCCAGTACAGAACACAATGAATAATGCCATCAAACACAATTATCTATGCTAAAGCACTAACTGTATCTCCATCCATTTCTCTCTCTTTAGCAAGCATAACAGAATATAAGGTAATATTTTATGTATACATATATGTTACACTACATATATATCACACATTACATATATATCTACTTTATTATTACATCATTTGTAACACAGAGCACAACTAATCACATCAAGTGTGTCATGACTGCCTTTATTGCACTTCTATGATTCTTTGAGATTTATTTCTAACATATTAAACATAATGGTTCTATTTTTGGCTTAACTGAGTTACTCTCATTCCCCCAAATTCAGATGTTGAAGTTCTAACCCTCTTATTCCTCAGAATGTGACTGGGGAGATAGGGCCTTTAAAGAAGTAATAAGGTAAAGTCAAGGTCATGTGGATGGACTCTAATCCAAAATGACTAGTGTCCTTATAGGAGATTAAGACCCAGACATGCAGAGAAGAAAGAACATGTGAAGACAAAGGGAGATGACTGCCAACTACAAGCCAAGGAGAGGGCTCTCAAAAGAAAACCTTGATCCTGGACTCCTAGCCTCCAGAACTAGGAGGACATAAATTGCTGTTGTTTAAACCACCCAGTCTGAGATACTTCGTTATGGGAGCCCTGGCAAACACACACAGGCTCTAATATTTTTCAGTTATTTAGATCTCCTTAGCATGGAAACAAACACCAAAATAAAGAAGTGGAACTCATATTTCAGGAAACTCTAAAATGAGTTCTTTGGAGACATAAATGTGTAAAGGGGCTCTGGACATCCTTTCCAAGAAGCTGAACTATTTCTGTTGCAGCAGGACTTCAGAAATAGTAAATTCTGCATCCTAAAGCAAAAGTTGACTTCCTACTAGCTTTTTGTGTTCTGGTACATGTATACATGTTTGTTTAGTTGGGGGATTTTTGAATTGCAAAAGAGCCAACAAAAACCTCCCAAAAAACAAGAGTCCAGAGCCTGATGGATTCCCAGGGGAATTCTACCAAACATTCAAAGAAGAAATACCTATTCTCCTGAAACTGTTTCAAAAAATAGAAATGGAAGGAAAACTTCCAAACTCATTCTATGAGGCCAGCATTACCCTGATCCCAAAACGAGGCAAAGACCCCATCAAAAAGGAGAATTACCGACCAATATCCCTGAAGAAAAGGGATGCCAAAATTCTCAACAAGATCCTAGCTGATAGGATCCAACAGTACATTAAAAGAATCATCCACCAGGACCAGGTGGGATTTATTCCTGGGATGCAAGGGTGGTTCAACATTCACAAATCAATCAATGTGACAGAACACATTAATAAGAGACAAGAACCACATGACCCTCTCAATTGATGCAGAAAAAGCATGTGACAAAATACAGCATCCTTTCCTGATTAAAACTCTTCAGAGTGCAGGGATAGAGAGAACATTCCTCAATTTCATAAAAACCATCTATGAAAAGCCCACAGCGAGTATCATTCTCAATGGGGAAAAGCTGAGAGCCTTTCCCTTAAGATCAGAAACACGACAAGGATGCCCACTCTCACCACTATTGTTCAACATAGTACTAGAAGTCCTAGCCTCAGCAATCAGACAACAAAAAGAAATAAAAGGCATTCAAGTTGGCAAAGAAGAAGTCAAACTCTCTCTCTTCCCAGATGACATGATACTTTATGTGGGAAACCCAAAACACTCCACCCCCAAATTACTAGAACTTATACAGCAATTCAGTAATGTGGCAGGATACAAAATCAATGCACAGAAATCAGTTGCTTTCTTATACACTAACAATGTAACTGTAGAAAGAGAAATTAGAGAATCGATTCCATTTACAACAGCACCAAAAACCATAAGATACCTTGGAATAAACCTAACCAAAGAGGTAAAGGATCTATACTCTAGGAACTACAGAACACTTATGAAAGAAATTGAAGAAGACAAAAAAAAGATGGAAAAACATTCCATGTTCATGGATCGGAAGAAAATGTCTATGCTGCCCAGAGCAATCTATACTTTCAATGCCACCCCAATCAAAATACCAATGGCATTTTTCAAAGTGCTGGAACAAACAATCCTAAAATTTGTATGAAACCAGAAAAGACTCTGAATCACCACGGAAATGTTGAAAAAGAAAAACAAAGCTGGGGGCATCACACACTGTCTGATTTCAAGCTATATTACAAAGCTGTGATCACCAAGACAGCATGGTACTGGCACAAAAACAGACACATAGACCAATGGAACAGAATAGAGAGCCCAGATATGGACCCTCAACTCTATGATGGTTAACTAATCTCTGACAAAGCAGGAAAAAATATCCAATGGAAAAAAGACAGTCTCTTTAAAAAATGGTACTGGGAAAACTGGACAGCTATATACAGAAGAATGAAACTCGACCATTCTCTTACACCATACACAAAAATAAACTCTAAATGGATGAAAAGATCTCAATGTTAGACAGGAATCCATCAAAATCCTACAGGAGAACATAGGCAGTAACCTCTTCGACATCGGCCACAGCAACTTCTTTCAAGACACGTCTCCAAAGGCAAGGGAAACAAAAGCGAAAATGAACTTTTGGAAAAAAAAAAAAAAGAAAATCAACTTTTGGGACTTCATCAAGATAAAAAGCTTCTGCACAGCAAAGGAAACAGTCAACAAAACAAAGAGGCAGCCCACGGAATGTGAGAAGATGTCATTTGCAAATGACACTACAGATAAAGGGCTGGTATCCAAGATCTATAAAGAACTTCTCAAATTCAACACCCAAAAAACAATCTAGTCAAAAAATGGTCTTTAGACATGAACAGACACTTCTCCAAAGAAGACATACAAATGGCTAACAGACACATGAAAAAATGTTCAACATCATTAGCCATCAGGGAAATTCCAATCAAAACCACATTGAGATACCACCTTACACCAGCTAGAATGGCAAAAATTGACAAGGCAAGAAATAAATGTTGGAGAGGATGTGAAGAAAGAGGAAGCCTCTTACACTGTTGGTGGGAATGCAAGTTGGTACAGCCACTTTGGAAAACAGTGTGGAGGTTCCTCAAAAAGTTAAAAATAGAGCTACCCTATGACCCAGCAATTCACTACTGGGTATTTACCCCAAAGACACAGATGTAGTGAAAAGAAGGGTCACATGCACCCCAATGTTCATAGCAGCAAAGTCCGCAAGAGCCAAACTGTGGAAGGAGTCGAGATGCCCTTCAACAGACAAATGGATAAAGAAGTTGTGGTCCATATATACAATGGAATACTACTCAGCCATCAGAAAGAATACCCACCATTTGCATCGACATGGATGGAACTGGAGGGGATTATGTTAAGTGAAATAAGTCAAGCAGAGAAAGACAATTATCATATGGTTTCACTTATATGTGGCACATAAGGAATAGCATGGAGGACATTAGGAGAAGGAAGGGAAAAATGAAGGGGGGGAATCGGAGGGGGAGACAAACCATGAGAGACTATGGACCCCGAGAAACAAACTGAGGGTTTCAGAGGGGAGGGGGTGGGGGGATGGGTCAGCCCGGTGATGGGTATTAAGGAGGGCACGTACTGCATGGAGCCCTGGGTGTTATATGCAAACAATGAATCATGGAACACTACATCAAAAACTAATGATATACTGTATGGTGACTAACATAATAAAAAAAAAAAATTCCATATGGATAGATATCCTTGAATTGGCTCAAAACTTAGCTGTAACAAAATGGAGAGAAGTGAGGTACTTTGGAGGAAAACAGCTGGGCTCAAATCTTGGCTCTACCCGCTCCTAGCTATTTAACAACAATCAATCTACTCTGGGATTCAGTTTCCTCAGTCATAAAGGGAGATCACTTAGCATGATGCCTGGCACATAACTGATGCTCTATAAAAGGGGCCATCATTTCATCATTGTATTTAAACAACTCAGCATTAGCCACAAGGAACAGTAAGCTATTTACCTAAGCACCACTGTGTGTGTGTGTGTGTGTGTGTGTGTGTGTGACCAACAGGCCAAGTCCTATTATCTAAGTTTTACTGTAACTTAAGTAATAAGGCCCAAATAAAATCAAATTGACACAAGAGCTTATATTGCTTTGAAAAATAGTAAATACTTGGCATAGACTCTATTTAATGACTCAAATACCTAAGGAGTCAAGATTTCTGTCAAATTCTCCCTAAATACACTATCTTAAAATGTTACATTTTGCCTGAAATTCAGTCCTTCCATTTATGTATCCAAACCCTACTAGTTTTGCAAAGACTCAGTTTAAGTTCCACATTCCTCTTAATCCTTAGGTGACAATTTTTCCCTCCCATTGATACAACAGTACTAAATTATATGTTGTCTTTCCTTTGTACTTTTTATGTAAATCTTACTTCCACAACAAGACTTGAAGTTTCCTGACAGTAGGATTCATAATATATGTGCCTAGGAAGCAGCCATGTGCTCACAGAAAGAATTTACTACTTTATGGACTGACTGTGTTAAGTAGTTATAATGAAGTTTGCTACTGCCTTTCTATGTACTTAATTTAAAGGTATTTCAAAATAGGGAGAACACAACATATATAGAACCACACGCAGATTTGAAAGCATCTTAAAGAATCACCTAATTTAGCCTAATTAATTACCTAATTAATTCTTTTAAAGTAATTATTAGATAAAATACAGACCACAATAACATTTTTTTTATGTTTTCTTATTTTTCCATTGTTAGCAATATATCTCTTTTACAGTCTACAGCAGTTAATCTCTACCAGTCCCTGAATGATAATGAGAATATATTTTCACAGTAGCAACTGGTGACATTTCAATAAATCAATGTGCTGCAGTGATACCTAAATAAAAGCTTATTTCACTATAATGATGCTTCCAGGCTTCCCTCAAGTCAGGTGGTTACTTGCAGTTAATGATCTGTGACATACCACACAAGTAGTCCTAAAAAGACTTATTATCCACTGCATGTGCAACAATATTTGCTTTATGGATGGCTACATGAATGAAGACATTCAATGTAACTGTAAAAGTAAAATCAAAAGAAAACTTACAAGTAACATGTTTTCTTTAAGTAAAAGGGCTGTGACCATTTTCCATTAATACTTAACCTTTTGCTGGAGCAGTGCAACCACATATAACGCTCAAATCCATAAAGCCCAAGAGCTGTTCTGGGTTAATGCTAATTAACTGCCCCCAATCAAAAGAGCAGTAACTTTCCAAAAATGTGAGATCATCAACCTCTATTGTTGACATCAAAGTCATATCACAAAGCTTAATGAACAATAAAAAAGACAAATATGCTTTATATATGTTAAGAACCTATCTTTTAACTGAATGTCTATATACCTATTCAATAGAAACATGCTGAGAAAAGAATTATGCTGCACACAAATTTGCTGATCTCAAACAATACTCTATCTTTCATAGCTGCCAGACTTTGCAAGCATTCACATGTTTACCATTTATAATTTTATTTCATTCACTAGACTCAGCTTTTGTCCACCATATGTCCACTGTGGATTAACTATTCCCTCAGGTACAATTAAGGCCTTTCCATTTGTTGTAAGAAGAGGTAAGTATGAAGGACACAGCCAGAAATAACATTTATACCTCAACCAAAAACAGAAGCACATTGAAACTCAAACCATGGTTTATGCAGCATCTTTTTTTTATTAGACACATGTCTACATAGCAAAATAAACTTGAGATAAAAATTCATGGCAACTGCACACCAGCTTTCACCATTGAGATTAGATATCAAAATCATATCACCTCCACCAAGTTTAAATAATTTTTCAGAAAAATATATTTCTAAAATATAAGTTAAATGAAGGCTAGGTTCCAAACATTAATAATAACTAAAACTTTAATCATTATCTATGTATTTCAAGGACATTTCACACAATTTTTAATGTTTTTGATTTTTAAATCCTTAAATATATACACATATATACTTAGCAATACCTCCTCCCAATATCCATAACTAGAAGACAGAATTTGAGGAAGCAGTGAGAGACACAATAATAAGAGCTAACACATATAGCACCTGTTACATACAGGCATTGGTTTTAGGGGCTTTATAAATATATACATAACTCTTTCAACAACCTCCCTATAAAGTAGGTGCTATTATTATTCCCACTTTACAGATGAGAAAATTGAGCTACAGAGAGGGTACCTTACCACAGCCAACAATTAATAAATGAGCCCATATCTGAACTTAAGTGGTCTTACTTAGAGGTCTGTGCCCTTAACCACTTCTCTATACTGTCTCTCTGCATTGATGATATGAATGTGCCAGAACATACTCTAACATAAATATCCATAAGGGAAAATACAATTTCTCATCTTTTTAAACTAAAATTATGTATGAAAATTAAGAGATTAATTAGAGTTAGGACTTGGTTTTCAAAAGAACTATGTGTGTAACATAACAGGTGTCTTGCATGGTCTGATGTGGTAGTGACTCATAAGCACAAAGTGAGTCTGTAAATATTAAAATCCTCTTCCAATTGAAAAATCTAGGGTCAATTTCCTTACACCACACACAAAAATAGACCCAAAATGGATGAAAGACCTAAATGTGAGACAGGAGTCCATCAAAATCCTAGAGGAGAACACAGGCAGCAACCTCTTCAACCTCAGCCACAGCAACTTCTTCCTAGAAACATCACCAAAGGCAAGGGAAGCAAGGGCAAAAATGAACTATTGGGACTTCATCAAGATAAAAAGCTTTTGCACAGCAAAGGAAACAGTCAACAAAACCAAAAGACAACCGACAGAATGGGAGGAGATATTTGCAAATGACATATCAGATAAAGGGCTAGTATCCAAAATCTATAAAGAACTTATCAAACTCAACACCCAAAGAACAAATGATCCAATCAAGAAATGGGCAGAAGACATGAACAGACACTTTTCCAAAGAAGACATCCAAATGGCCAACAGACACATGAAAAAGTGCTCAACATTGCTCAGCATCAGGGAAATCCAAATCAAAACATCAATGAGATACCACCTCACACCCAGTCAGAATGGCTAAAATTAACAAGTCAGGAAACGACAGATGTTGGCGGGGATGCGGAGAAAGGGGAACCCTCCTACACTGTTGGTGGGAATGCAAGCTGGTGCAGCCACTCTGGAAAACAGTATGGAGGTTCCTCAGAAAGTTGAAAGTAGAGCTACCATATGACCCAGCAATTGCACTACTGGGTATTTACCCCAAAGATACAAATGTAGGGATCCGAAGGGGTACATGCAACCCAGTGTTTACAGCAACAATGTCTACAATAGCCAAACTATGGAAAGAGCCAAGATGTCCATCGACAGATGAATGGATAAAGAAGATGTGGTATATATATACAATGGAATATTATGCAGCCATCAAAAATAAAATAAAATAAAAATGAAATCTTGCCATTTGCAACGACAGGGATGGAATTAGAGGGTATTATGCTAAGCGAAATAAGTCAGTCAGAGAAAGACATGTATCATATGATCTCACTGATATGAGGAATTCTTAATCTCAGGAAACAAACTGAGGGTTGCTGGAGTGGTGGGAGGTGGGAGGGATGGGGTAGATGGGTGATAGACATTGGGGAGGGTATGTGCTATGGTGAGCGCTGTGAATTGTGTAAGACTGTTGAACCACAGACCTGTACCTCTGAAAAAATAATACATTATATGTTAAAAAAAAAAAAAAGAAGAAGAAGAAGATAGCAGGAAGGGAAAAATGAAGTGAGGGAAATCGGAGGGGGAGACGAACCATGAGAGACTAGGGACTCTGAGAAACAAACTGAGGGTTCTAGAAGGGAGGGGGTGGGGGGATGGGTTAGCCTGGTGATGGGTATTAAAGAGGACACGTGTTGAATGGAGCACTGGGTGTTATACGCAAACAATGAATCACGGAACACTACATCAAAAACTAATGATGTAATGTATGGTGATTAACATAACATAATAAAATTAAATTAAAAAAAAAAAGAAAAATCTGGGGTCAGAGTTGTACAGAAGCCAGAAAAGTATTATTTTCACTTTATCATCTCAGAAAGTCTGTAGTTCCATTTTTCACTGAGATAGAGAATTAATACTTTTCTAGTCATTCATAACAAGTATCTATTGAGCACTTCCTGTGTGCAGAGACTAAGCTAGATACTAGAATGACAGCCATGAACAAGGCAGTAGGCATTCATGGAGCTTCAACTGAAGAACACCTGTATAACTGCAGGAGGGGAGAGCTTTACTCTAAAAAAGGTGACCTTTTTTAGAAGAATCACACAGTTTAAAAAGCGATAAATAGCTAGTAATTATTTTTTAAAAAATACAAAACATAAAAATAAAGAGAAGGTAAAATGCAGCATATTGACAACTGGGGAAAAAAACAAACAAACACAGAAACTACCTAGTATTCTGTCCTAGTCCTCTTCTATTTATTTGTTTCTCTCAACACTCTAAAGAGTTTAAGATTTGGGAAAGTCTTCACAGATTGCTTATGTTCTACTTTTTCACTAAGTCAGAATCAATGCAATAGATTGAAGATTAAGGAATGGAGATGACTCATTCAAACTTGTATCTAAAAATAGAACAAGTTCAAAAACAATAAAAAGACATGCATTTTATGTCATTAGATATTTGCACACATACCCTATGTCCTTCTCTTCCCATGAACATAAAACATGCTATATCTCCCATTCTTTAAAAACACCACCACCAGAGTTCTGACCCACATTCCCTCCAGCAGCTGCCCCATTTACCAACTCCCTTGTAGAGTGGCATTACGTACACACATCGCTTCTATTCACTGTCTACAATTCATTGACTTCCCTTCTCTCTTCAACTCACTCTACTCAGCTTTCACCCACACCACTCCAATGAACCTCTTTGCCAAGGGCAACACTCATCGCCTCTATGTACTTAATCTAATAATCATTCTTGGTCCTCATCTATTGATCACCCCCTTCCTAAAACACCTTTACATGTGGCTTCCAGGATACTTCACTCTCAGGATTTTCCTCCGATCTCCACTGGCCACATTCCAATTCCTTTGCTGATCTTTCTTTATTTCCCCAAACTTTAAAACATGGCTATAACCCAAGGATCAATCTTTGGACTTCTTCTCTTTTTATACTCACTCCTATGTAAAGTTCACCCAGTCTCAGGATTTAAATACCATCAATATGTTGTTGACTCCCAGACTTTTATCTCTAGACCTCCTCTTGCCCCTGAACTCCAGAGTCATATATCCAACTACCTATTAAATATCTCCACATAGATGATTAATGTAAGTACCTCAAACTTAACATGTCCAAAAGCAAACTTGTGATCCTCACCCAAAATTGTTCTTCCTGCACTCTTTCTCAAGTCAGTAGATTGAACTTTAGCCTTCCAGAAGCCTAGGCCAAAAATCGTGGCATTATCTTACCTCTTCTCTGCTCTAACTCCACAACCAATCTATGAGAAAATCTATCACCCCTAGTTCAAAATGTATCCAGAAGCCAACTCCTTCTCACTACTTCTACTTGCCATCACCCTATTCCATACCACCATTATTTCTCACCTGGATTATGTCAAAAGCCTCTTATCTGTTTAGTTTGCTTCCATGCATACCCACTATAGTAAATTCTCACAACAAGAACTGTAGTGATCCTTTCAAGTTAAATCACTTCACTCTGCTGAAAACCCTTAGTGGCTTTCCATCTCACACAGAGTAAAAGTTGAAGCCCTTACAAAGGCTTTCCTGATCTGTCCTCTTCCTAGACCCTTTCCTCTTTATATCTTCATGTCCTACACGATTCTTTCACTGACTATTCCCTACATATAGCTACACACACTGCTACAAACACAAACACACACACACACACACACACGCCTTCTTGGAGTTCCAGAGGGGGGAAAAAAACAAAATACCATCTCACTACTCTTCCTACTCTTCCCTCCTACTTGGATAACTCCAGATATCTCTGTGGCACTCTCTCTTTCTTCCTTTATCTCTTTGCTCAAATGTCATCTTCTCAAACTTTCCTTGCTACCATATTTAAAATCTTAACACCTTCTTCCACGTCTTCCCCTTTCTCCCTTCCCTGCTTTACCTATACAAAACTTAGCATCATTTAACATACTATATATTTTCTTATTCATTTATTTACTGTCTTCCTCTACTGGGACCAGGCTAGATGAAGGCAAGAATGTTTGTCTGTTCATTTCTGTATCCCTAACACCTAGACAGGTATGTGGCTCAATAACTAATTGTTAAATGAAATGAATGAATGAGAGAAGACATAGAAAAAAAAAAAAAGGAAATACCTGCTGAACTGCCTTATTTATACTGCAAAACTAGACATTCAAGTGAAATTTTAGGAAATAATGTCATAGAAAATAAAAAGTAAATTCTAAGCTCAAGAAAATTTTTAAATTAAAAAGAAATGCTATTTTTAGAGCCCCCCAAACACTCCAAAGTTGACAGTATTTCCAAGGTGTGCCTAGCAAGTAATAAGAATTCAATAAATCTTAGCTAGTTATTATTATTACTGTGATTAGGTATATGGACCTATCCATGTATAAAGAAAATAGATTCTTAATAATCTAACAATTCAATAAAATGAGCCTAAGAAATCATTGCAAAGATAAGAGGACAGGGTCTACAGGACATATAAAGTTAAAATTAAACTCTCTTAAAATTATATGGTAGTAAATATGTTCAATTAAGCAGACTTACTACTAAACATGTTTGGGTCATCATATTTTAGTAATGGAAGGTGCTTATGATTACCAAGTATAATCCCTCATTTTATGCACGAGGATGATCCTAAGTGATTAAGTAAATTGCCCAAGGTGACGTAACCAGATAAAATGACAGCCCCAGGACAAAAGCTAAAGTTTTCTGATCCCCACTCTAAGTCTTCCTTTAAACTGTATTGGATTTGTTCCACAATCACTGCAAATAAAATTAAAATAAATTATTAAAGAGGCCTAAATTACATTAATGAAAAATTTAAATTGCTTTTTCACAAAGAAATCTGTTTTTATAGCTATAAATTTTTTTAAAATTTATAAATTTTATAAAGCTACACATTTTTATAATTGTAACTTAGTAAATTAAAATTAATATTTAATATTTTCTTCTAATTTTTAAAATCAGAGATTTACATAAAAGAAAAGTGGATGACCTTTCTTTAGCATTTAATAAAGTTTCTCTATCATGAGAAGAAGAAGATGAACAGAAATTTCATAAACAGATTGTTATGACAGAAATGCTTATACAATTCCCCCAAACAAACAAAACCAAACCACAGAAACCTTAATGCTTCTCAGGCTAAGGACATTATAATACTGTCAAATGGTTTGAAGGAGGCTATCTAAAAAAAAAGTAATTATGAAATGACATAATAACATCACTGCAACAACTGTCCGGTAAAAAGTGATTTTGATAAGTGTTATGAAAAAGCACTCATTTGACATTTTCTTCCCCAATAAGTATCAGTCCAAACAGCAGTCTGAATGCAATCCTATGCATTTAATTTGAGGAAAACTACTCCACCAACTGAACTGGAAATACTATAAAAATGTTCTGAAAGTACAGCAAGAGTGTGAAGTATCATGCTAAAGAACAGCTTTAAGAGTGTATGTTAAAACACTCTCTCAGTACACAGACTACTGATGCTGTCAGAATCAGATGCTCTCAGCATCTTCCAGTAAATAAATAATCATAGCTTTAGTGAACAAATTTACATGCAAAGAGAGAAAAAAGAAAAAAAATGAAGCAATAGAAACAAAAATATAAAGTCCATCTGAAAAGACACTTGGACCTGATACTTTGGGATTACTATTCCCAGAACAAAACAGAACCAAAGTATTAAAATAAATGGGCAAGGAGGCAGAATGTTTTAATTCACAAAGTATAAACAGAATGAACTTTTCAAATTCTCAAAAGAGTTTCTGTTCATGCTTTATATAAATAATAAACTCTCTTAAGCAAACTGTTAATAATTACTCACTCGTTCACTTTGTTATAATATTGTAGATGATAACTTTTATAGAAGTTGATATGAATCCTTCAAAGTAGGAATCAAAGTAAATGTTACCTACTTCACATTTTCTGCTCTCCAGATAACATTAGAATTTTTGAACACTCAAAAGAATCACAGGATAAGCAAGCACCTTTGTGTAAATTTCCATGAAGTTTTCCAAGCTGAATATATAACCATTTCTTATACTCC
This sequence comes from Phoca vitulina, assembly GCF_004348235.1. Lineage (NCBI taxonomy): Eukaryota > Metazoa > Chordata > Mammalia > Carnivora > Phocidae > Phoca > Phoca vitulina. The sequence goes on from NW_022589706.1 coordinate 4,970,006, forward strand.
TCTTACACTAAGAATAAAGAATAATCTTTTAAAAATTTTCTGATAATTTTATTGAGGGCATCAGTTAAATTTTCCAACTTGAAATTTACTTGTTCTACTAATACATTTCCATTGCGTTCAGGGAACACAACTACAGAGTACATTAAAATGTAACCTTTGAACCTCGCAGTGTAAAACATCACTTCCTGAGCAGAGATAGCACTCCAAGAACAATCAATCACTGTTAAGAAGAATATACACTCAACATTGTTAATTAGTGTTGATGCACTCTCCTCTATGCCCTCATCTGTCATGAAGATTGTTTAAAAATCTGAGTTATTAGTCTTTATTTGGGAAAGGATCTGGTTAATATCTTTAAGAGCAGAAATCATTCATCCATCCACTCTATCCCAGAGCGTGATAATTCCTACCCCCAATACAAGTTACTGATAACCACCACCCCTCCACTAACTAAGAAGCTATAAATCAGGAAGAGGGCAGCTTCTATGCAACCCCTGTTAATTTCTGTTTACAATCTATCCAACTGAGAATGTTAGCTAGTCAGGGGAGAAACCAGCTGATGGATCAGATAGTAGGAAAACATAACAGCTTAAAGATAGAAAATAACAAAATGACAAATTAAAATGCCCTGTGCTTATAAAACATGGATTGAATTTAAAATTAATCTTTAAAAAATTAATATTCCTCAATGTTCATTTCATTTTAATGGGAGCTTTCCTAAAACACTGAAAGAAAAATTAAAACTGTAACTTTAATATAGATGGTTTCTGGAATTAAACACAAAAATTAAAAAAAAATAAAAAGTCAAAAGCGTAGGTTTCTACCATTACATAAAAATCGCATTAGGAAAAAGGAAAATTCTTAATTCTTTTATATTTAACTTAAAATCATGATATAAAATCTACGACATTTTTTCTCATACATGATCCAGCACAATATAACTTCAATATACTTCCTAAGAAACTCTCTGACATATTCACCAAGGTGGAATTCAGTAGGCCAGTTGGGCCCGAAGGCCATCTAACAGATTCCCTGTATCTACACATGTATTTTTCCTCATTAAGAAAAGCATTTTCCCTTAATAACACATCCCGGGCCATAAACACTTCTGATTTCAACGGAGTCTTCATGAAAAGGCTTTTATTCATTCATTCAGTATTCATTCATTCAGGCACTGTTCTCAGTGATCAGGTCTTTAGGTTTCATTGAGCTTAGATTTTAGTGGGGAAAGACAGACAAGAAACAAACAAGAACAGCATCAGATGGTACTGAAGTTCCACAGATAAGTGAAACTGAATGTCCTGAGAGAAAGGGACTGCATGGCCTGTTTACACTGAGTGGCCAAGAAAGGGAACTCTGAGGAGATGACATTTAAGATGAGATCCAAATGATAAAATGGAGCCAGTCAAGCAGAGACCAGAAGTATTTCAAGCAGAAGAAACCCTATGGTACAAATTAAGTTAGAATGTTTTAAGTACAGAAAAAAAGACAAGTGTGCCTTAGCATCTAGTGGCAAGGGAACACACAGTAGAAGAAGAGGTCTGAGAGGCAGGTAGGAGCCCGATCACCTAGTGCTTGGTAAATTTGGATGAGGAGTTTAGAATTCATTCTAAGTGTGATGAGAAAGCACTAGAAGAGTCATAATAACATGATTTGCCATTTGGGAACTGGGATTGTAGGAGAGCAAAGCCAGAAGCAGGAGGGACAGTTAGGAAGCTACTGCAATAGTTCACATGAGAGGTGATGGTGTTTTAGGCCATGGCCAGGTCCACCTGTAATAAGCCCAGAAGCAGACATAAATAGAAAACCCTGAGGCTCCGCGGGGCAGTCTCTGATCAAGTGAGAGAGCAAGACTTTCAAGGCCAGGAAATCAGGTACCAGACCTCGTAGATCTGGCTCCGTGAATTGCAGAAATTGCCTCAGATGGCAATAGAATGGTTTCCAGGTGCCTATCAGTTGTTTCATTCCACACTGGGCTGCAGACACCATCAAACTTCAACAGAACTTCTGTAAGTTCACAGAATAAGTAGATGACTTTCCCTCTTTCCCATTTTGGAAGTTACCTACCAGGAATTTATGCTTACCTTGCTAGGGAAAAGTAGGGCCTCCCATGAAGATTTGGACATAATTATACTTATTAATCCCAACAACCAAACAGAGCAAAAGAAAGGCATTCAAATTTTTAGAAAACTTGAAGGCAGCTAAGCAAAAGAATAAAATTAAGACTAATTAATTAAAGGTTAAAATTAAGGTTAACAGGTCCCTATCACTCCTTAAGCACTCTTTTTGTCTCAACCTTTGTGCAAATGAACGTCTAACTGAATACACATTGCTAGCACTCCAGAATGTTTGAACTGAATTGCCCCACCCATCATATGGTACGAGAAGTGATCGAAAAAGAACAGAAAAAACAAAAACCCAAGACATAAGATGATGACAAAGGGATTCTCTAGGAACCTTTACCTCCAGGCCACTTTTGTAAAATATCTGTTTCAGCTCTACTAATTTGTAATTTGTGATCATTCAAATTGAAGCTACAGTCAGTGTTTTTAAAAGACTATTATGAATGATAATAATGATGATGATAATAGTTATTGAGCACTTACAGTATACAGATCACAGGCTAAGTGCTTTCCATGTAATATCTCATTTAATCTTTAAACCAACTTTACCAGACAGCAGCTATTATCCTTACCTCAGATGAGGAAGTTGAGGTATCTAGATACAAAGTCTGATGTCACACTGCTGTTAAGTGAAGAAACTGGGCTTATAAAAGCAAAGCATGCCGAAATTCAAAGCCCTATGATCTTTTTTTTTTTAAAGATTTTATTTATTTATTTGAGAGAGAGAATGAGATAGAGAGAGAGCATGAGACGGGGGAGGGTCAGAGGGAGAAGCAGACTCCCCGCCAAGCAGGGAGCCCGATGCAGGACTCGATCCTGGGACTCCAGGATCATGACTTGAGCCGAAGGCAGTTGCCCAACCAACTGAGCCACCCAGGCGCCCCTCAAAGCCCTATGATCTTAACCATAACTCAATACAAATTTAAATAGTATAGGAGCGCCTGTCAGTTAAGCGTCTGCCTTTGGCTCAGTTAATGATCCCAGGGTCCTAGGATAGAGCCCCGAATCAGGCTCCCCGCTCAGTGAAGGTCTGCTTCTTCTTCTCCCTTTGTGCATGCTCTCTCTCTCTCTCTGGTAAATAAATAAAATCTTAAAAAAATAAATAAAATAAAATCTTAAATAGTACAAAGAAAAAATACTAACTAGTGCCTCAGAGCCTTTCAGAATAGAATACAGACTAAAATAAATTTGTTTTAAGCATTATACACTGAAATAATTTAATTGTTAACAATTCTATTTCATAAAAGCAAATCCCTTCCTCTACTGGCTACTTCATTAACCTATTCTAGTTATTCATTATATTTAAACATAGTAAAACACAATTTTTAATAAAAATAAACCCATAATTCACCCTTACCTAAGACTAGCTTCAATCCTTAGCCCAAATTTCTGTGAGTTTACTATATTTTAATAAAAAACAAATGATCTTTGGGGTGCCTGGGTGGCTCAGTCATTAAGCGTCTGCCTTCAGCTCAGGTCATGATCCCAGGGTGCTGGGATCGAGCCCCGCATCGGGCTCCCTGCTCTGCGGGAGGCCTGCTTCTCCCTCTCCCACTCCCCCTGCTTGTGTTCCTGCTCTCGCTGTCTCTTTCTCTCTGTCAAGTAAATAAAATCTTAAAAAAAAAAAAAAAACTTAAAAAAAAAAACAAAGACACACATATGCACACTCCCTCTCCACTTCCTCCCTTTCTCTTCCTCCCTCCTTCCTTCTCTCTCTCCCTCTCTCTCCCTATACAGAAATTTTCTGTCTATCCTATCCTGCTAAATTTTGGCTAAAAGTTGGCTACTGCTGGGGTGCCTAGGTGGCTCAGTCGGTTAAATGTCAGACTCGTGATTTCAGCTCAAGTCATGACTCATGGGTTGTGCGATCCAGTCCCATGTCTGGCTCCTCACTCAGCATGGAGTCTGCTTGGGATTCTCTCTCTCTCTCCCTCACCGTCTGCCCCCAAGCCCTGCTCGCTCGCTCACACACACACATACTCTCTCTAAAATAAATAAATAAATAAAACCTTTTTAAAAATGAAATAAAAGTTGGCTACTGCTGCCAATATTTTCATAGCCTATACATACATCTTTTCAACATATACTTTCCATTTTGCAACTTTCTAAGTTGCAAAGAACAGGACACAATGATGAGTTTTAAAAAGCACATTTAGGTAGAAGATGACTCTCTGTAGATAAGGAACATGATAATCCAGTTTCAGATGTCTTCCCATCATGTTTCTTTTGCTTTGCCTTTAATCCACATGTAAAATCTTTGCTTTTTAATATAATTAAAAGCAGAAGATGAGTACAGACTACTATACTAATGTAACACCAACTTGGAAACACAGATTTCAAGATCTTTTATTACATGACCATATGAAATCAGGCCAGTGACAGATTATGCAGTAAATAATATCCAGGAAAATGTTCATTTTATAATCTCTTCATTTTACAAATGTAACATTCTGTGTGACTGCATACTTTATTCTATGATCTCATTCTGAGAGTATTATAAATACAAGGAAGGGGTTAGAGCTAAGCCAAAAGCTAAAAAACTCAACTTCTTATGCTATTAAATCTCAAACATAACACTGTAATAATTTTTTTCATAAATTCATATAACTTATATAAATGTTTGTTTTTAAAAATTTAGGAATGGCATCACCCGCACTGTCCAATAGCCTCCAATCTGATAGGACCACATAAACACATAATGTATATAATTATGCACCACTACACCATTACTCCAGATGGTAGTCAAATTATGTCTTGAAAGAAATGAAAACAAGTCTCAACCCCCATCCCTTTCTTACTCTATAATTTCCTAAAAGGTGATGAGAAACTGCTAATAAAGCACAAACATTTAACCATAATACAAGCCAGTGCTTCAGTAACATGGTAACTAAGAAATGATCTCCTAAAATGAAAAGCTGCACTCAGAAACAGAACCTAAGGTCATCAAAACTTTTTAAAGGAGAATTTCAATGAATTTAAAAGCATCTGATTCATTCAATTAGAAATATTTACAGAACAGAAGAGCAAAATTAAACTAAAGCTTTAAAAAACTATATCTTTTACCCAAGACATCCATTTCATGATATATAATACTATCTTCTAAAAAGGTATTATAAAATTTCTATTTTTAACTCTTCAGAGAAATGGTATCCACACCTGTTTTGTAATGATTTTAAAGTAAGGCTTGGATTTATTAAATGTTCATCTAAGTGTGCAAAATCACATAATGAAGAAATCTTGGTTTAGTCCTTTAGGAAGTACTATTTCCTAAATAATTACACAGAAAAAAATGCACTATACTTTTAAAGACCTTTGGAGAAGATAATTCTCGTGGTAGTATACTTGGGTATTGGTTTAACAACGCTTGTAGTCAGGAAACTGTTCCTGACCTAAATCCTCCATGGTATAATTTAAATTCATTTTCTCTTTTTCTGACCTCAAATAGTTGTAGAAGATTAGGTCATATCATAGTATTTTATATATTTAAAAACCCTTATTAATGTCTCCTTTTCCAGGTAACTGCATTGTAGGACTATGAACCAACTAACAGTCCCGTACTAAATTCAGTCTTGTAATTTTATATGCTGTATATCATAGCCCAAGAGACAGATCTCAAAAATTACTTATCCACCATTTTTACCAAGCACTACTCATCCCCCAATACACTCTTTCTTAAAAAAAAAAAAATTATCTACATTTTAGAACAAACCCCAAAAATTTAGAAAGAGAAGTTTATGAGAGATGTGAGCAAGGAACAATGCACACAAAATTCCACCCAGACAATGCTTTCTTTCCTAGAAAAGGGGACCATTTAATGAAATCTCTCTCTCAAAATCTCTGGGGCAGAGCTGATGCTGTAGTGCAGTATCATAAAATCTGCAGCTGTGTTGCTGTTCTTAATAGTCCATGCTGCTTCCTCAGACCACAGGAAGCCAAAACACACAGGGTCAGAACAGAACTTACCTGAACAGGAACTGGCCAAACCAGCAGAGCAGTTATGACAGATCAAGCATCAAAACTGTTATTGAAAAGATTGTATACATCTTTAAAAATGTTCTCCTCCAGCAATGTACTTAGTCCAGGAAAGCTGTATCTTTTATGTTTCTAAACATCAACATTTTTGTAGGAATAAAGACTACGGGATAGGCAAATAAATTACTATACATAAATAAGCATTAATAACTTACTTTTATTGCCCACCAAGGCAACCACTGGCTGAGTTTCTGACTCCTCGCTCACTTTCTTCACCACAGAATACCAGTCTTCTAAATTCTCAAAGCTTTGATAATTTGTAATATCATATACCAAGAGGATTCCCTGTCACAAAAGAGTTACAGAATCTTTGTTAAGATACCTGGCATATGCATGGTCAGTTACAATGAATACAAGAAAACTGTATCATAGAGTTGAAAAAGCTGCAAGGTCTACAATCCTGCCTGTAACTTTCATGAGGTCAAACATGTAAACCTTTCAATAAATAACCATCTGCTGCTGCTCTTTTTAAATATTTCAAAAATGGAGATTCCATGACATCCCTTGATAGTCAATTTTAGTGTTTTAACACAATTTTCTTTAAATGAAATAAGTCGATTTCCTCTTTTGGGCCTCTGTGCATTTGGAGAACAACATGAGAGTATCCTCCTCATAATAACCCTTCATGTACTTGAAGATAGTTAAGTAACTCCTTTACTGTCCCCTTTCCAGAATAAACAAACTCAATTCCTTAAACTTGCCTCAAAGGACCTATTTTCTATCCCTTTAATCATAGTTGTTGGGTTCTTCCCAGGACACACTACATACAGTTTTTTGACATCCTCTTTAAAATGAGCAATGTAAAACTGGACATGATACTGTAATAAGAGCCTGAACAAAGCCAAATATAACAGAGGGATTGCTTCCTGCCTCTTATATATCATGTTCCTTTTAATATATCCCATTATTTTGTGTGGGAAGGAGAAGTATGTACACACACAAATATAACAGTGCCACATTCTTGATTCTCATCCAGTTTGTGGTCAAACACTTACTACAAAGCTCTGCATACAGTGTAAGTCTGGACCCTAATAGCATTTATGTCTCCCTCTTCTTTGGTTGTAATCATAAGTTTTAACTACATTTTTGTACCTACTATGTATCTAGACATATATTTAGATCTCTTCATTAGTCCTTACAACAATAATGCAACACTGGTATTCTTATTCTCATTTGACTAATAAATAGAGGTTACAATAACCAAGGTCATACAGCTAGGTAAGTGATGAAGCCAGATATGAATCAAGAGCTGAAAGAATATGAATTCACTCTATAAGCACTTGTCTGCCAACTATATACCCAGCATTGTGCTGGGTCCTATGGGTATAAATTCCAAACCTCCAGAAACTCACAGTCTTGCAGCAAGGCCAGGCACATAAACAGACAAGTACAGAACACAAAAGTGATGGCCAGTGATATGCTGGTAAAGGTTAATCAACTGGCTATTGTCGTGGTGCGGGTAGGGAATTACAGAGTGGGATTTGTAGCATTTGCCTATTTCTGTGGGGTAAATACTCCCCTAGGGCCATTTTCAAGCTACTGATGTCACTTCACTGAATAGAACTGGGTAGGACACTACCATATTGCATCTGCACCATACAGTTACACTAGACATAAATAATTTCAAGAAAATAGATAATAACAAAAATATATGTTAAAATAATTAGCAAAGGATGCATTTGAGCATGCATCTTTGTTTTTAGTATAATTTATGCATTTATATATAATTTTTAATCATGAATGTATTCAACAAAGGGCTCACAAAAATTCCCAAAAATTTAATAACGGACTTTCTCAAGCTAGTTCCAGCACACTACCCTGACAGCTTTCTAGCACCATGCTCTTTTAAATTACACTGGCTCCCAAGTCACTTATCTTCTCTGGGTCTCAGGTTGTTTGCCTCTAAAATTAGATCACTGGAAGTAAATGGTCTCTAAAATCCCTTCCAGTTTAAATATTCTATAATTTTTATGCAAAATCATTTGTCTGATTTATTTTGATAACTTAGACACCTATTTCTGTCTTCCCAAATGCCTTGAAATAATGCCCAACACAAAATTATTTGAAATAATCAGCATAAGTCCACTTTTCTTATTAAGAATAATGCCCCGGGGCACCTGGGTAGCTCAGTCAGTTGGGCATCTGGCTCTTGGTTTTGGTTCAGGTCATGACCTCTGGGTCATGAGATCAAGCCCTGGAGTTGGGTTCTGCGTTTGGTGGAATCTGCTCGGGATTCTTTCCCTCTTCCTCTCTCTCTGCCTCTCCTGTGTGCACACACATCCGTGATCTCATAAATAATTAATAAATAAATAAATAAATAAATAAATAAATAAAATCTTTTAAAAAGAAAAGAAAAATGCCCCAGAATTGGCCTTTGAAGAAAACTAATCTTCAATCTACTGATTCCACCTCCAGTTGACTTGAATGATACAATATATTGTGCTACAAGAGCTCTGCCCTGAAAGTCAGACTGCTGCTGGACTGCAGTCTTGGCCCGACCATCTACTGATCTTGAGCAATGCTTCTGTCGTCCATCTCTGTAACACTTGCCATGTCTATATGATTATGTGAAGTAATAAAAATAGACTTATTTAAAAACTAACATATTACATAATTGCTGGGAACTTTTTATTATTCTGAGTGAATAAGAATCACAGTTTCAACTAATGATGTAATGTATGGGGATTAACATAACAATAAAAAAATTAAAAAAAAAAAAAGAATCACAGTTTCAAGGCAACTTTGAGGTAGTTTTTACACTCATAGATTGAGCCATTGACCTATGATGTCTCTTACACCTTAAGATTTTTGGAACTCTTCTAAATCAACATATGAAAATCTTCATCTCAACATGGATCAATATGTGAACATGATAGAATATGCAAATAAAACATGGCCACTATCTCTTTATGATCAGTACTAGACCAGAGCTATAGAATAAAAATTAAATACTACAGGGTTGTGTGGGTGGCTCAGTCAGTTAAGCCTCCTACTCTTTATCTCAGCTCAGAGTCATGAGTTCAAGCCCCACACTGGGTTCCATGCTTGGCATGGAGCCTACTTTAAAAAAAATTGGGGCACCTGGGTGGCTCAGTCAGCTAAGTGTCTACCTTCGGCTCAGGTCACTGTCCCAGGGTCCTGGGATTGAGCCCCGCATCACGCTCCCTGTTCAGCAGGGAGTCTGCTTCTCCCTCTCCCTCTACTCCTCCCCCCGACTTGTGCACTCTCTCTCTTCCTTTCTCTCTCCAATAAATAAACACAGTCTTTTTTTAAAAAATTAAATTAAATACTACAAGAGTTGGTAAACTATGGCCCCAAGGTCAAATTCAACTCGAAGTCCATATTTGTAAATAAACTTCCATTGAAATACAGTCATACTTATTTGTTTAAGTATTATCAATGGCTCTTTTTGTACTACAACTGCAGAACTGAGTAGCTACAACAGAGATAGTATGGCTTGTGAAACCTAAAATATTTTCTATCTGGTTCTCTAAGGAAAAGTTTGCCAATTCCTGATCTAGATCAGTGTGTCCAGTATTTTTCAGAGAGCAATACCTATGAATCTTCCAGAACTCATAAGAAAGGCAGAAGGATAAATGCCTTTCATTAATCTAGCTATCCACCAACCCAAACATCTGTTCATAAACCCCATTCTCAATAACACTTAATGTAAAAAACTATGATTCCATCTTTGCTCCTAACATGACAATCTTTCATCAGTTCTGACCTACACCAATGTGGTCAAAATCTGAAAAGGGAAAATGAGAAAACCAAAAAGACATTAAAACACAGAAGTGTTCTAGAATTTTCAGTTTCAACTCTGACCTGTAAAAAGCCTGGAAGTCATCATGTCTGTCCTTACAGTAAGAAAAAATCTAAACAAACTAAAAATCTATGATTTTTCTTGGGCAAAACAGAGAGCTGACTTTGCAGGGTAATTCACCACCCTGAAATCTGGGAGCCAGGTGAATCCAAAGAGTCATAGCCAAAATGTGCTTACCTGGAGCAGAAGCTGCTGTAGCCAGCAAAGGGTAGGAACACTTAAATGGTAATTCTGATAAACTGCTGGAGACTGCGTGTGATCCACTTTGAGAATGAAAAACTCCCAGGTGGGAGTACTCTCACACTTTCATGGATTTTACCTCCAGAAACTCTATCAGATCTTTTTGGTAAAGCATCAAGAAAGATCCCCCACATGGCTCTGACATGGTGAGGGAAAAGTTAACCACTGTAAAATACACCCAGAGTATTATCCATTTAAAATAAAGGCATACTGTCCAGGAAAAAAGCTTAATCAGTGTCTTATATCACATGGGAAAGACAGTTCCCATCTCCAGCCCCTTCTAGCCATCCTGTCTCACCTAAGTGGGAAGAGCTAATAAACACCTGTAAAGGTCACAGCCCAGGGACACAGGCCCACTATAAGGCTGTGACTTAATCATAAGAGTATAGAATGCTTCCCTGCCTCCATACTTTACCACAACACCAACTGGGCTCCAGCATAATAGTAGCATATTACATTTGAAAGAGCTGCAAAACACAAACTTCAACTGAGGAAGAATTTTTTGAGATACCCAAAAAGACAAGGGAGAAAAAAACAAGGACACTAGAGGAATTGGATGTCTCTGGTACCTAGAGCCTCAGCAAAGATTAAACACAGACCAATTCCTGGCCAATTAACATAAAACCTCACACTAAAGGCCTATTACCTGAGTTCTTATTAATGTATACATATTTGCTTTCAAAAAAAAAAAAATATTAGAAGGCACACTAAAAGGCAGTTTGAAGGAAAAAGTAAGCCTTAGAACCAGACTGAAATATGACACGGAATTTGGAATGATCAGATCAGGACTTTAAAACACACTATGATAAATATTTTTTAAAAGGTTCCAATGGAAAAGGTAGACAATATACAAGAACTGGTGGATAATGTAGACAAAGAGATGGAAACACTAAAGAATAATGAAAAGGAAATGCTAGATATCAAAACCACTATAACAGAAATGAAGAATGCCATTGATGGGCTCATCAGCACACCAGACACAGCCTAGGAAAGAATCTGTAAGCTTGAAGATAAGGTAATAGAAATTTCCAAAAGTAAAATGCAAAGAGAAAAAAGAATGAATAAAACAGAACATCAAAAACCTATGTGACAAAAAAAAATAAAAAAAAAACCTATGCGACAATTCTGAATGGTGTATCATACATGTAAATGGACTACCAGAAGAATAAAAGAGAATGGAACTTAAGAAATATTTGAAGTGGGGCGCCTGGGTGGCTCAGTCGTTAAGCGTCTGCCTTCGGCTCAGGTCATGATCCCAGGGTCCTGGGGTCGAGTCCCACATCAGGCTCCCTGCTCAGCGGGAAGCCTGCTTCTCCCTCTCCCACTGCCCCTGCTGTGTTCCCTCTTTCGCTGTGTCCCTCTCTGTCAAATAAATAAATAAAATCTTTTAATAAAAATTTTAAAAAAAGAAATATTTGAAGTAACAATGGCCAAGAAATTGCCAAAATCAATCAAAGACACCAAACCACAGATCTAGAAATCTCAGAAGACAACAAGTAGGATAAATACCAAAAAAAAAATCTACACGTAAGCACATCATATATTCAAACTGCATAAAACAAAACACTAACAGGGGCACCTAGGTGGCTCAGTCGGTTAAGTATCTGACTCTTGATTTCAGTTCAGGTCGTGATCTCAGGGTCGTGAGATCTGCATGGAGCCTGCTTAAGATTCTCTCTCCCTCTCCCTCTGCCTGCCAGCCTGCCTCCCATTCCAGCTCACGCATGCTCTCTCTCTCTTAAAAAAAAAAAAAAACAAACAACAACAACAACTAAGAGAAAATCTTAAAAGAGGTCTGGGTGAGGGAGGGGTTGGTGAGAGGGAATATGTTATCTAGAGAGGAACAAGGATAAGAATTACAGAGAACTTCTTATCAGAAACCATGTAAGAAAAGAAAGGAGTGAAATATTTAAAATGTTGAAAGAAAGGAAAGGACCAATCTAGAATTCTATATGTAAAATTATTGTTCATAAGTGAGGGAGAAATAGACTTTCTCAGATAAACAAAACCTGAGGGAATTCATAGCTAGCAGACCTGCCCTGGAACAAATGTTAAAAGAGGCTCTTCAGGGATAAAGAAATGATATGGATGAGAAATGTATTTGTACATAAAGAAAGGAAGATGGGGCGCCTGGGTGGCTCAGTTGGTTGGGCGTCTGCCTTCAGCTCAGGTCATGATCCCAGAGTCCTGGGATCGAGCCCCGCATTGGGCCCCCTGCTCAGCCAGGAGTCTGCTTGTCCCTCTCCCTCTGCCCTGCTCCTGCTCTCTCTCTCTCTCAGTCTCTCTCTCCCTTTCTCAAATGAATAAATAAAATCTGAAAGAAAGAAAAAGTATCAGAAAAGGAGTAAAGGTTAAATAAAAGCATTTATTTTTCTTATTCTTAGTTGATCTAAAATACAACTGTTTAATAAGAGTAAGAACGTATTGAGTGATTATAGCATATGGGCAAGTGAAATGAATGACAGCCACGTCATAAGGGATGGGGGGATGAATTAAGAATATGCTTTTATGAAGTATCTGAACTATACATGCAAAGCAATACAGTGCTATGTGAAGGTGGACTTAAACTAGTTAAAAATATATATTGGAAACTCCAGTGCAATTGCTAAAAAAAAAAAAATGTGTTCATGTATAATTGATATAATTGCTCAAATAAAACAATAAAAGTGAGAAAGGTTTAAAAGAAAACAAGAGACCAGCACAAGAAATAGAAAACAAATATGACAGAAATTAACCAAACTGTATCAATAACCACTTTAAATGTGAATGGTCTAAATATACCAATTAAAACTACACATTGCCTACAGGAAACTCACTTTAAATATAAAGACACAAATTAAAAGTAAAGGGATAGAGAAATACCATGCTAACACTACTGAAAACAAAACTGGAGTATTCATATTCATTTCAGACAAAGCAGACTTTGGAATAAGGAAAGGTATTAGGTATAAAACCTGGCATAATAATAAAGTCAGTTCTCCAAGTAGGCGTAACAATCCTTCATGTATATACACCTAACAACAGAGTATCAAAATATGTAATGCCAAAACTGATAGAACTGTAAACCCACAGATCCACTAGTATTGTTGGAGACCTGAACACCCCTTTTTCACTGACTGATACATTAAGCAAGAAGACAATCAGTAACTCACATGAAACATTCACCAAGACAGACTACATTCTGGGCCATAAAACATACTTTAACAAATTTATAAGAACAGAAATCATACCAAGCATGTTCTTAGACTACAAAGGAATTAAACTAGAAATCAATAATAGAAAGATAGCTGGAAAAACTCAAAATATTTGGTGATTAAACAACATGCTTTTAAATAACACATGGGTCAAAAAAGAAGTCTCAAGAGAAGTTTTAAAGTATCTTAAATTAATAAAAACGCAACCTATCAAAACTTGTGGGATATAGCAAAAACAGTGCTTAGAGGCAAATGTATAGCATTGAATGCATATATTAGAAAAGAAGAAACATCAATGATCTAAGCTTCTACTTGAAGAAACTGAGGAAGAACAACAATTTAAACTTAGTGAAAGCAGAACAAAAAAAATCATAAAAACTGGGGCGCCTGGGTGGCTCAGTCATTAAGTGTCTGCCTTTGGCTCAGGTCATGATCTCAGAGTCCTGGGATCGAGCCCCGCGTCGGGCTCCCTGTTTGGTGGGGAGCCTGCTTCTCCCTCTGCCCGCTGCTCCCCCTGCTTGTGATCTCTCTCTCTTTCTCTGTCAAATAAATAAATAAAATCTTTAAAAAAAAATCATAAAAACTAGAGCAGAGATCAACAAAATTTAAAAGAAGAAAATAATAGAGAAAATCAACAAAACCAAAAGCTGGTAAACCTCCAGCCAGGTTAACCAAAAAAAAGAGAGAAGGGAAGAGAAAACTCAAATCAATGAAGGGCCATCACTATTAGTCCCACAAACATTATAAGAATAGTAAGGGAGTAATATAAACAACTCTATGGCCAAAAAGTTGGTCACATAGATGAAAGGGATCACTTCTCTGAAAGACACAAATGACCAAAACTCCTACAAGCAGCCACTGAGCCCCGCCAAGGCCTCTACCCACCAGCTGCAGCACACCAAAGTCAGACCTCTAAGTACTCACCTCTTTAGGAGCCTGTAACACAAGCACCCTCAAAGCCCCGAATCTCTCACCACATCCATCAATCCGGACCTCTTCTGACTGCTTCCAGAAAACTATCAGAATCTTCTCAGCCACAAGAAAGTATAACTCCCTCAGAAATGCAATACATCTTGGCAACAACTGAAGCAATCTACCAGGAACTGCTAGAAGTAATTTTCTTGGCAATCCTGTGGCCATCGAAACCCATCTCCATGTCTCATGTCCCTGATGCATTTTTATTACTTACCTACCTGCCGTTCATCTCTCTCCTATGTCTCTTCCCCACACCGCTCTGTGCTTGCTCTTCCCAGTTTACCCTCCAACTGCTCCTCTTCATCCCAAATCTTTTTGCTATAACTTTTGGAATTCAGATTTCAAGTTTAATACATCCTTCTATATCTTCAAATTCTTTAGTAAAGATCCCCTATATTTTCTATACCTTAACTTCATTTTTCCCCCTGCAATTCCCAGAAGACACTATCACCCCTTCTCTTTATAAACCTCAAAACTTTTAGTAAATATTACATAAAGTTTCTTCATACAGTATTTTGTTTTCATCTATTTCACTTTTCACCATATCTAATGAACATGATGAACCATTAACCAGATAGACAGCATTTTCAAGGGAATATTGAAGTCTCAAAGGACAATACCTAAGTACTGTAAGTTATTCCATAGATTTAGTTCTGAAATTTAACAGGCACAGTACATACACAATTTTACCTTCCACAAAATGAAAGTTTCCCAGTTCCCGTAATGCAGGTATTTTTCTTCCTCCCTGATTTGTACAACAAATAATCTACTTTAGCTTGTAATTATATGTGGAAATGGGTTAAATCATATAGATCGTACCACAGTCTTACAACATATACTTTGCTGCATAAGTACAACCTGTAAGAAGAAACACTAATGCGAGAGGTCTGTATAATCAGTTATAAGCTGGCAAATATCCAAGTAAAAAATGCACAGTAAAAGATAGCAGAGGGTCTCAGAGAGTCCAGTTTTGCGATGCGCTCTCTCCCCAGCCGCTCTACAGGCAACCAAATCCCTTTGTTGGTGGTTAACAGGCGGGCCCATCTGTGTGGGGCACCGGCACACAACAGTAGTTATGTTCTGCCTCACAAGTGACTACACTTCATTGAGTTTATGCTCAGTAGGGCAGTGTTTGCAAACCACTTAGATTCCAGGACGGAAAGAGCTACAAAAATGAAACACCCAGTCCTTCTCTGAGGTTTGTTATTAGCCTCTGTTAGCCACAGGTTACAGGGCACTAAACACTATGTACTGTGTGTTTGCTTGTAACCACTATGAAAAATAGCCTATAACATCTTTCTGAAGACTCCTAGAAAATTTTAAGTTAATTTAAAATCTGGGAATTTAACTGGGAAATACTTCAATTCTTAGAACTGGTTCTTGTCAAAATACCTCACTAATTCTTTCTTGGGTGTCAATCCAATTTTGTTTCAACCAACGCTATTCAATAGACGATTGCTAAAGTTAACGCTACTGGGGGGAAAATGTGAACAGGGTAAAATAATCAGTGCTATTTGAATCTAAGTTCATTCCCAGCCTACCAATAAGCTTCTTAATGTTAAGAAATGCTTTAAGAAAAATAGACTCACTAACTTAATTGCCCAGATATGTATAAGATAATTCTTTCTATACACAATACCTAAGTTAGAGAACCTAAGCCAAAATCCTAAATAACACATTAAACTGATGTCCTCAAAACAGCCTATCCAAACATCATTTCTGAACAATATCTATCCTGTAACATGTATACCAAAATGCAAAGTATTCATGAGATGAGCAATATAAGCATCTATAAGAACTCTAGAAATAGTATAGATCCACTTTGAAGAATAATTATATGACTATATAATATGAAGTTATTAAGTATATTAAAATGCTACTGGTATGTTTTTGAAAGCAATGTTTTTGAAAAGTAACATTTCCCCCAGTTTATGGTAGAGAATTGTAGTCAGAGCTTCTCTGGCCTAGACAGAAAAATTTACATATATTTTACAAAAGAAACTATTGGTAAATGTACTTTATGTATTTTGCATAAGCTAATTTAGAATCTCTGGAAAGCAGAGAAAATTTATTATATTTTCATTAATTTATGATAATTCATTTTTATCATCTCAGAATTTGTAGTTTCCTGGCACAATTTCATGAAAATGTTCATGAAATTCTCAGAAATACTGTACTTACATCGTTGTTCAATAAAACAAGGTACAGTCCTATAACATTCACAGAAATTGTAAAGTATAAACAATACAAGGCACCATCCAAAGAAAAAAATGTCATATGTACCTTCAAAACAGAAATCTTATTTGACAAGTTTATAAGAAGGAATATGACACGCTCTTTCTCACAACATATGAGGGACATCAGAAGAGAATACACACATTTTACTAAACTCAGGTTCTCTCAAAAAAGATGAAAATTTTTTTAATTTCTACAAATTTGACTAATAATGTCTGCTGATTTTAAGCAGTTACATAATGGCATAAAACACTGCAAAAAAAAATGATTTAAAAGAACAGCCACATAACATTGTGAATGCACTAAATGCCACTGATTATATACTTTTACAATGGTTAATTTTATATCATGTCAATTTCACACCAACCTTAATTTTATACATAATTTAATATTAATAAATAAATTTATATAAATCAAATAACAAATTTTTAAATGATGAAAAGGTAAAATTAAGGGAATCCAAATCATGAGCATTATATACCCTCAATTTTTAGTGAAGAAAAATTTGTCAATTGAATTTTATATTATGTTTTGCCCTAAGATTCATAAAATCTTCCCGTTCTCCACTAACTCTAGATAAATCTATAAACAATAAAATTTACTTTATTTGATGTTCAGAGTCAAATGTTGTAAGAAGCTTGACTAATATAATGTTTATTTTTTTAAAAAATCCAATATGTACCCTTGAAGGTAGACTTTAATGGACAAAGAGGAAAGAGATTACTATTTTCAAAACCCATTTTACCAAATAGGTGAGCAAAACAAAGAACTGTGGCTTCCCACAAATCTCTGTCCAGCAATTTTTCTTTATCTTAATATCTACTTTGAATGTAATCAGTTTAAAACAGAAAAAAACAACACACAAAAAAGCCAGACACAAAAATCTGAGACGTATCTTTTAAGAGAAAAATGAACATGCATAAAATACCAAATCATGTGGTCACAAGTGAAAATGCTAAATGAGTAGAAAGATTTTCCAGGAGACAAAGAACAATGTAGAAAAGGCATAGAAGTATTTCTAAAAGCCAGATCTATATATCAATAATGCAAAAAACAAAACCCTAGGGCCTTCACACTTGATTCAGAACCATATGAGCTTCATTTATCCTTCTCTGAATGTTTTAGAAAATAATTCAGAATCTATTTTCCATCCAAAATTAAGGCAATGGTATCTGTCCACCATCACACGTCATAAAGAACAGTGCTTAACATTCTGTCTTTGTCTCCTAGACTCACTTCTTAGAAGCAACATAGTTCCACAGAACCAAGGTAAGACTCTTCCATTTAAAACATTAAACTCCACTAAAGACCTAAAGAAGGATTATGACTATTATGCCCTCTTTCGCTTCATGATGGTGTGAAAGACACACACTAGAGTGGAAGAAAAAGCAAAAATAAACAGCATGTCAATAATTAACTTTTTGAAGTATATCACTATCATGCAGATTTTTCATTTGCATAATAATTTAACAACTTATAAATTATGTCTATATAAGCTCATGTTGCCAAAAAATTTTGTCAATTATTCAAGCAGTTTTTCTCCATCTACATAGATATTCTTCTGAAAAGACATCATTATGTTAAAATATTATATGTGCTTCATACATACAATTGTTCATAGTTTGCTGATACAACATATTGATATGTACTAAATCTGAAGAATTATAAATATTTAATAAACTAATTCATAGCACAAAAATATATAAATACGCTTTCTGTCCTTACAACTTAAAATGAAATTAAATTTTCCCCTTCTATATTTTTCATTCAGTTGACATATTCTGAAAGCAGTCACTATAACCAAATCAGCTAATAAATATAAAATATCACCTATCACTGCATTTATTCAACTGCTGACAATAATACCTAGCAATATAAGGAAGCATAGGAAAGCTATTAGCCACACCAGTTCCCTGACCCAAATCATTCCAAACATAATTTGGGGAGGATGAAACCAAAGGATTAGCACAAAGATAAAATCAGTCTCTGTACATATCAGATAAAAATCAAGTTAGAGAGAGAGAGAGAGAGAGAGAGAGAGTATGTATGTGTGTGTGTGTGTGTGTGTGTGTGTGTGTACCCAGTTGTATGTGCTTGTGAGAGGAGTATTTTCAGTACTGGAATAATCATAGAATTTATGTCATACCTGTGCTCCATAGATATATTTATCCAACATCTTGCCTCCTATTGTCTGTCCTCCTATATCCCAAACTTGAAGAGTAACATTCAGGTTCCCTTGAATATAAAAACAAGAATGCAGAAAAGGTAAGTAACAAAATAACAACTGGATACAGTTTCAGAGAACACTAAATCACAATGATACACTGTGGACCTAATCTGCCTTTTATTCTGCATGCTCATATGGTCAGATTATTTGGAACCGTGAAATAATGTTGTCAAAAGAAATCATAATGGGGAATTTAGATTTATACTTTTACCCCATTTCTATAGAACCATATTTATAATCACCTTCAAAACAAAAAAAAGCTTTAATTCATACACTGCTTAAAACTTAAAAAAAAATAGTTTTCTTAAACAGAGAATAGGATGATAGAACACTTGTACGGGGGGTAAAAAACATATACTTTAAAAATAAAAATAGAACTTTATATACTAACCTACCCTATAGCACATAATGAATTTTACTGTAAACTCTAAACTCTATAGGTTCTAATACTCACAGATTAATAACAGACTACAAAAATGGACCCAGAGTTTCAACTCAAATTAATGGGACTTTTAATATTTAAATGTCACCTAGTATATGCAATAGGAAACATAATTTTTAAAACTACATGTTTTCAAATTTAACCTATAAAATATAAACACATATGACAGCCCTCTTGAGAACAGATGTAGGATACATACCCAGTATATCACTAAATATTATGATGCATTTACTGTTAAAAGCATTTCCACTGAAACAAATCATAATATGTGCTTCAAAGCCTTCATAAAATGGTGGAACAAATCTTCCCCATACAAGCATTATAAAAGCATTTAAAAATACTAAAAAGCAATCTTTAAAATTCTTTTGTCTATTTTGCAAACTATTTGGCTGATACAAAAATTTATGAGATAAGCTATTCTCTCTTATGAATGCATAACCCCAGAAGTTAAAGACCACGTCCAACGTACTTTTTAGTTTAACATTTCAAAGTTATTTCTCCTAATAATGCAGTTTTCTCCAAAAGTAGACAAAGTCTCAATTAGTATCTTCAAAATGAGCTCCCACACTAAAAAATGGACCTGTCTGAATGATTTGCAAATCAGAAAAACTCAAAATAAAAACTTAAGACACTAAAAAAAGTTCTCGCTTCAAAAACAATAAAAAAGATTATGAAGACATGAATTTTTATGCCAATGCCAAAACACTAAAATCAGAGAATGTTAGTCACACCATTCAACTGAAGAGCAAATATAACACTGGATTAACCAGCTAAGTTTTACCCTTAACTCTAAGTTTTGTTGGGTTTGTATTACAATCTTTCCATTATTTTGAGGTAGGTCTGTTGCATCTGCCAACGTGCAAAGGATTTACATGAGGAACTTCCATTAGCATTAATGAGAGCTTCTGAAGTTTATCACCCGTCATCATTCCCACATACACACCCTTTCAACGCTCACAGAGTAATGACGAAAATGTTCTTAGAGCTCTGTGAAGACGAAAACCAAAATGTCACAGACTAAGTAAGACTTATCCAACAACTGGGATAAACCCACTTACTTAAAAATCTAAATTTTTCAAGTTTCAAAACTCAACTCATTCTCCTATGATGGTGTCTCAAACTAAGCAGGTGAGAAAAGACTAGTAGTCGTTAGCAGTATGTTAAATCGCTTCAGAAGCCCCTAGATAAACAGGCAGTACTCTCTTCATTTTACTTGCATACTCTTTACAGTCATTTGTTTACTTCAAAAACACCAGTGCTTAATAATATTAACTTTCTTACAGTAAGATTGTAGGCAACACTTAATATAAGGCATTTAATCCCATTTTCTTCAAGGCCAATAAATCCTATCACTTAGCTTTGCATCAAGAAATATAAAGCTTTTCTTCCTTTAAATTCTGATAGTCAGATCCAATCTGAATTAGTTATTGTGAACACCTTAGCTACCACTTTATGAACATGATATTCATGTTTCCAAATCCTCACTACATCATTTCAAGACTAAATCGTTTATTTAGTTGCCTCCCATCTGAGAAGTTTGCATTTATATTCCTGTGTTGCAGGTATTTTTTAAATTCATACCTTTCTAAATAAACACTGTTTGTTGTTGTTGGCTTGTTTTTTCAATATTCTAGTGCCTCAGAAATAAAAAGTTATGCATTACTGATAACCGACAATGCTAGCCAAAAAAAAAAACCACTTTTGCTATCATTATAGCTTCCACAAATGATACTAGCTTCATAGTTATTCCGTATGTCTAGAAACATGTTTTTAACTTCCACATTTGAATTTTAGGCTTATTAACACATAAAAATAAAAATAAACAGGGGTTCTCTCTTTGGGAAACAAAATCACATAAAGATGGCATTCCGATCAATATTCATTTTAGTTTCCCTAAACATAAATATATCAAGTCTCCATGTATGTTTTCAAAATGACATACCTAATAACCTACAAAAATAGAATTCAAATAATCAATACTGTAAAATTTTTTAAAAATCAAGAACCCATCTAATATAAATTTCCCACTAATAAAGAACATTAAGGAAATTGTCAGCAATCTAATCTCAAATGCAAAATGCTACAGAATTCCTGCTCCCCGGTAAGAAATGACATGTAACCAGGGGAAAAAAAAATAAAATAAATGAGGTGACAAAATACAGGTAAGTTGCTTTTGGTATGAATCAAAGCCACCAAGAGGATTCAACAGTGACCTTGTAAAAGTACACTTGGTGCCTTGGTTAACCTTACTTAAAGTGCTGCACAGTCAAGATGGAACTAAAAACACAAGTCTGCCCACTTCTTGTACTAAAGACTTAGAAATCCTTTTCACAGTAGAACGCTGTTTACTGGACTGTACCCACAAGCTTCCTGAAAGTATTTTGACTAAGGCTCTTAAGAAGCTCTATCAGCAGAATCTCTGACTAACAGATACACTATTTTAAGCAGTAAACGCTGCACAGTGGTTGCACCCAGACTATACAGCACACCGGAACGTGAAATATACTAAAATGGATGAATATTTACAAAGTAATGACCTTGAAAACTTGCAGGAAGAGAATGTCAATAGATAGACAGGAGGTATTCACCTCTAACAATCTGAATGGACAGAAGATTTACTAGACAGAATACTTAACAAACATTAGATTCGCCTAGTATGCTCTTTACAATAAATTCAATAATGCTGCCTGTAATGTTTTAGCAAATGATACATATATTAATCATCCTACATTTGACACTTGCAATGAATTAAAATTAAGGTTAAAATATACAAAGGATATACTGTGAACCTTGTAATTTATTTATCTCCTTTCTTAATATACTTATTAATTATATAAAATGAAGTTACATTAAAACAATTTTTTCTTAGCAAAATTTCTAACATAATTTTGAGTCCATGAAGTAACATAAAACCAACTGCCTTTAAAAAAAAAAAAAAAAAAGAGAGGGCACGTTCTGCATGGAGCACTGGGTGTTATGCACAAACAATGAATCATGGAACACTACATCAAAAACTAATGATGTAATGTATGGTGATTAACATAACAATAAAAAAGTTTTAAAAAAAGAATTTTTTTCTGGAATTCTACCCATCAAAATAAAAACTTAGTCAGGAATTCATTAAAATATACATTCACTGAGAGTATAAATTTCCTAACGTCATTTTTAATATAAGTACTTTCTAACTCTAAATTATTATACTATAAATTTTGATTTCAAAAATACCAAATATTTTTTACAAAGTAATCAAAACTTTAAAATGGGTAGTATTGTGCAACAGATCAGAAATCATCATATGTATATGTCACCTATATAAAATGTCCAAAACCAGTCCTAAAATATTTTTCATGATTGAGTGGTGCTTAGTCCTATATTTAAGCCTTTGAACTAAAAAAAAAAGTCAGAATAACTAAATATTAATGGTACAGAAAGCTGATGCTCTTGCTAATTAGCATCAAAAACAATAGTCAATAACTAAATACATATATTAAGGTTCTCTATGTACAACTGCCATCTCTGAAAAAACTGTTGCAAAAAATAAGCTTTCAGCATGTATATTATATGATTTGTGTATGTATTCTTCTAGTGACTGCTATAAATACTCTGAATGTAGCATTAACCCATACAAATGAGAATAATAAAAGTAAAATGAGATTTTTCAGTTTTGAATACATTAAAAGGAAATACAAATGAAACAAAATATGCGTATGTTTCTCATTAAGCCTCTTGCTGAACAATAACTTAGTAATAGAAAGTTGGAATTCGGGCGCCTGGGTGGCTCAGTTGGTTAAGCGACTGCCTTCGGCTCAGGTCATGATCCTGGAGTCCCTGGATCGAGTCCCGCATCGGGCTCCCTGCTCGGCAGGGAGTCTGCTTCTCCCTCTGACCCTCCCCCCTCTCATGTGTTCTCTCTCATTCTCTCTCTCTCAAATAAATAAATAAAATCTTTAAAAAAAAAAAATAAATAAATAAATAAAAAAAATAAAAAAAAAATAAAAAAAAATAAAAAAAAAAAAGAAAGTTGGAATTCTTTTCTCATACTGTATCTTTCAATTTATTTTTCATTGGTTGCTGAATACAGACAATCACAAAATATAATAGAGCATATTACTAGTGAGATATGCAGAATACCTTCAATTACTAAGAGTTTTCATTAGCTGCTCTAAAACTTTCCTGGAGAGCTGTCTGATAGATGGGGTGTTTGAGAGGTTAACGTATTTCAATAATATTGGGATTTATTAAACCCCTTCCCACTGTATCACTCACACTCCAGTATATGAGTCTGACACTACACTTGCAACCGTTTTTATTCAAATGTGTTTCCTCAGAGAGGAGAGGGATGGACTGGTTTAGAAAGTCAATCAAGATAAACTGCTTTTAATAAAATACTTTAAACATATAATTTAACCATCACAAATGAATGGACAGAGCATTTTAAAGCCCCAATTGTTCAGAAACTAACTTAAAACAGAAACCACTCTCTTTTTGTTATTATATCCCTGTATTTCCCACAAAATGTGCTGTAACTGGCATCTAAATAGTTTCTTTGCATGGTGAACTGAAACATCTTGAATGCTCAAACTGTATTTTTATGAGTGCCTAGGGACCCTAAATTTTAGTGGTCTATTAAATGCCAGCGATTTCATGCTGCCTTGCATAAAACAGCATTCACATATTAGAGCACAGGGGTTCCATAGCTACATTATACTTCTGTTCCAACTTTCTCTCGAACAAAAAACTGAAGCAGAGGCTAATCAAAATAATATTTAAAAAAAATAATCCTTTCCAGTCTTTTCACATTTAGTTTATACAATATCTGTTTGTAATTGTATAGCATTTGATTTTTTTTTAACTGTTTAGAATTTTATAAGCAACTATTGTTTATCCTTGAAAAATGTGTGGAGTGGTCAAAAACAGCGGGAGAGTGGGGGAATATATAAACTTTTCTCTCACACCCATGGACAATATGTCTTCATGGGAGATCCTGATGAAAGTTAACCTCCCTATGATAGTTTATGATATATTTTCATGCAGAAACAACCCCCAAATTTATTTTACATATTTCTGCTATTATTGTAAGATATGTACAATTTTCTATGTTAAGATTTTTTATTCTCTTACCTGGCAACGTTATCCTTCTCAAAAAGAAATCCAGTCCTATAGTTTGTTTGTACTGTTTCCCAAAAGTTTCTTGAGCAAAACATGTAGCTAAGGAGGTCTAAAAAAATTGATGCATAGAATATCAAAATTAATGTCTTTGTTTTAGAAATGTAAACATAAAATCATTACTAACCTTATTAAGTAATCTTAGTATTTATACTACCATTAATCCAACAAACAATTTTAAGCAGTGCTAATCAGTTACAGAGGGGGGAGGGACTTAACACTCCACCAGGTAAATTTCACTTGACAACAGCTATCAGTGGGGACAACAGACTAATCTGTTAGATCTCTTTAAATCCCCTGAATAGTCAAGCTCCTTCTCCTTGCTGGAACTGAGAATTTGAGATTTATCAACAAGAAAACTAAAACAACATGACTAAAGATCTGACTCCTATATATCCATATATATCAGTTCAATACAAATTTCAGAGAATTCTAAGCTTCATTTCTGAGGTTAAATACTCTGAATATTTATGCTCTTAGCCAATAATAAGAGGTACTAATTAAAAAGGGGAAAGCCCATTCATATAATTTTTCCTTTTTCCCTACAAAAAAGTACCTTTAGATGTCTAATTTTTCTCTATATTAAAGATGTTAAATGAAAATTATCCTACAGAACGACTGTGATAATATTTATCTTTAAAATCAAAAAGTCAGTATTTTTAAGACTAATATTAAGCAGGCAAAAATAAGTATTTTCCATCCAACAACCATAAAGATTAAAAGTCACAAGAATATTATAACCAGAACAGATATACATATTTCTACATTTTTTTTAAATAACAAATTAAAGTTGTATTCAAAACTCTGGAGTACCATTTCCTGTCAAAGCAGAATAAAAATCATTCTGGAAACAACTGAAATAACTCAATAACTTAAAAGCTTCTTAAACATTTTAAATGCACTATTTGTAAACTTCACGAAAAAGAAAGGCAGATTCACGAAGCTTTTATGCTCTTTAAGAAAGACTACCAAAGTTAAGTGAAAATTGCCTTTTTTTTATTTTAAAAGTTAAAATTAGACATCAACTCCCAAAATAATGAAAACTTAAATTTCCAAGATAGCTTAGTATAATTAATTATTACATAAATGCAGCAATGCAAAAGAAAACTTGGCCAAATTTCAATTTCTTCAAACAAAAAGAACTAAAATTCCTTTTGACACAAGAACCATATTTTTCACACAAATGACAATCTGCACACCCTAACCAATTCTTTTATTATTTAAATACTCAGCATTTGTAATAAATTTCTAAGATATGTGGTCAAATATTTATTAAGCACCCTAAGAAAGATGTTCTGCTAGGCACTGAGAAATAAACTCACTACACTCAAATGAAAATTTGTTTGGCTTCCTGAAGCATATAACAATAATATAAAAACTGAGAGATTGGATTAAAGAAGGTAAGCATTCCTTTCTAAAACTTTTGGTTTTTCATTTAGCTTTATTTATGCCATTGTGCTTGTTTAACTTAGAGTACAAAATCTTCTGTTAAGAGGTTCAGAGTTCCAGAGAAAAATAATTGCCACTATTTAACTATTACAGATATTTCAAAATGTTTAATATAGGGATGGTAGATATACTTTTTTAAGACAAAGAGAAACTCAAGGCACATGTAACATTAGCATTGTGCCATTTAAGGTAATTTTTCACTTTCATGTAAGGTTCTCAAAGTTCAGTGTTTTTATATTAATGAATATTTTTAGAAATTCAAAGGTTCTTTTCTTGGAAACAGGACTTCGAGATTCTGAAAGCCCTATCCTCACACTTTTGAGGCAAACATAAAGCTAGGATTTTTGATGGTAATAAAGTATAATCTGTCAAAAGTATAGGCCCATGGGAACACAGAATATTAAAATGTGTTCTTATACCATCTCTGGACATACTATAAAATTAAACAGAGAATCAACTCAATCAGTGGTAGGCACTTCCTCTTCAATTCTCTAGACTTTCTGCCCTCTTTCACACTTAATAATTTCTCACAAGTCATTATATAAATACCCTTCTTAAACAATTATGAAGGGAACAATCATCTATCATATGTGAAACATCTTTATCTGATCCTTTATATTGTTTTGTTTGGTGAGCTTCTGCTAACAATTTTTACCATACTACATTTACTAATACAAAAAAAAAAGAATATTTTGCCTCAAAAAAATCTTAAGAAATATGTAATAAAATCAAAAGTATGAATCAAAACAGAAAGAAATAGAAACACATGATACTAGGAGGAGGAGCTAAATTTCTCTTGGAGAAACTATTAGTGATTATCTCAATACTCGATTGCTTCCATCAATGTGTATTTAAATGCCATGAGTTAAAACTGACAAGAAAAATGAATGCTAGAAAAAACAGCCAGGAGTTCAACTAGTACACAAATAAGAATGAAAGAGAGGCTGAATTCATAAAAGGATAGTAAAGGAAATAGAATGGGAATGTTGGCAGCTGCCAATAACTTGAGAGCTGAATAGGGTATGGAGAAGAAAAAAGCTTGATACACAAATAATGAAAAAAGGTTAGGTTTCTGATGTTCGTATCTGAAAATCTCTGGCAGAAAATGCCTTTACAGTTTTAAAAGAGATTAGTCAAGATGATAAAGACTAAATCAGAACACCATAAAGAGTTATCACTCACCCTTTTAAGCAGAATGATAGTCCTAATTCAACAATATGGAAGGGAAAAAAAATCATGCCCTGTCCTACACTAGATAGAATTTTAGACAGAAATGAAAAACTGTAATTATTCACACTAAATTAGCAACAAGAAGAAAACATAAGAAGGGCTAAATAAAAAACCCAGAAACAAAATTATGAACAAACTTCATCTGAGTAACACATGTATGAAACTAACTAATAAATACTGGTAGAAATGAACAAAAGTTTAAAGAATTATGATAGAACATAGATGGTAATGGGCAATTTTTGTCTCTTTTAACAAGTGTATTAGTGCTACAGATTGTCATTGTAATTTTAAACAGGAAGTGAATTCAGTTATGAGTTGACCATGAAAGGATTTAGGAAATGAAAAATTAGAAGGTATCCAAAAGAAAACTGAATAATAAGAAAACTATGCAAATATACCTTAAAATTTTTATTGAATAAGAATGTTAGAAACAATGCTGATTTATTTAAAACAATTGAAACACTCAAAAAGTTGCTTCCCCAAAACCTTTTAAAGGTAATCAGAGCATCTTAGGTTGTTTTTTCTCAGCTATAAAAATCAGTAACAAAATATCATCCTGGAAGGCAAGAAATTTAACAGAATGCTCCAAATTTTGCATATGAATGACACCTCTCCCAGGTGCCCTAGGAACTCAAATCTCAGAACCAAAGACTGCAGCAGCTTTGCAGGGCCAACTGCCAGGGAAGATGCAAAGAGCAGTCGTCACCAGAGACCGGGGTCCAAGCTACACCAGTAAGACGGATCGTGAAGCCGGAAACTGGTAACAATAACAACCTGCGTTTCTGAAGACTCTGGCTAGGAAAAGGGAGGGAAGAAGAAAGGACACAGACTTTAGCAATATTCCCAGAAACAGTGTTGGCGCCTTGGACAGAAGCGACAAGTGTGAAGAAGACACCCCGGGCAGAGGCTCCTCACTTTATTTGGGGGGTGGTCACTGACCCTTTTGAGATCCCATGGACCCTCCCCAAAGAGCAAGCACCGAGATGATCATGTCCTTTTCAAGAGCTCCACAGCCCAGAGTTAAAAACCCCAGCCTAAGAGGTAAGGAGACTGGCTGTCGGATATTCTCACGCACTCGGCCTCATTTATTCAGTCGACCGTCACCAAAGACTAGACTCTGAGCAAGGATCCCCTCGGTCACGACAGCAGCTCTACTCTCAGCATCAGCCCCAGTTAGGAGCTCGATAGATACCTGCTGAATGAATGCTTGTGCGGACAGGTGCTGTGCTTCGAGCAGTGATGAACAGGTATGATGCTATAAAACAGCAACTAGCGTTTATTGAGTGCACACCATGTTCCGAAAGCTTTATGTGGATTTTCACATTTAATGTGTATTTGCACACTTCACCCTTTGAGGCGACCCCTATCAATACCTACCTTACCGCTGAAGCACAAATAGGTTAGCAATTTTGCCCTCCAACGTCCCGACCAGTAAGTGATGGAGCCCCAGTGCTCACCCAGGGCATTCGATCGCAGGGCCAAGTTCTCGGGAGAGCAGTGTCGGTATGAGAACCCGTAAAGCGGCCGGGGTGCGGGGATGGGGGGGCTCGCGGGGGCAAAGGCAGAGTGTGACCTGGACTAAAGTAAAGAGGTAAGACCTTGGCGGATCTTTGCCGTCCTCAGAGGCGAGAAGCTGGAAAGCTTCCCAGGAGGGCGATGCTGGCTCGACTCGAAGAAGCGGGAGTTCGCGATCCAGGCAGGGAGTTGGGAAGTGACTCTTTTTTTTTCTTTTTATTTCTTTCTCTCTTTTTTTTTTTTTTTAATTTAAGAAGAGCTGGACAGCTCTCGTCAGCCTACACCAGCGCCTACTCCGTGTCTGGCCCCAGGCCACGATCAGGCGGGCCCCGGCCCTGGGGGAATGAGGCGACGCCGAGCGGCGGGGAGGAGGCGGGGGTTTGCCGGGGCCGCGCCGGGGTTCCTGCAGGCCGGGGACGGCGGGCCCGCTGGAGGACTGACCTTCCCGGAGGTGCCGTCCCCCAGCACGACGATTTTCAGTTGCCGGTCCTGGCTCTCCTCCTCAGAGTCCGACATGGTGTCCCGGGAACCAGGCCCGCTCCCCCACCCCCACCCCGAGGTAGAGGGAGGAAGGGTAGGAGGGGGTCTCCGGGGGCGGGGGAGAGGAGGAAGGGCGGCAGTGGGGGCAGCACCCCCCGCCCCGGTGTCTCAGCGGCGGCTGCACGTATCCGCGGTGAATCACTCGCCGGGCGCCATCTTGCCCACCTCCCCTCCCCGGCGCGCCGCCCCGCCCCCCGCGCGCTACGTCGGTCGCGCCCCCCCGCCTCTGCGCCAACCCGCGCGGACGCGAGCCTCCCTAGCAAGCCGGCCCATTTGCGGGCCTGCGATGGGGGAGGCGTTCGAACTGCGCAGGCGAGTCGGGCGCTGCTCTCGAAGGGGCAGCTGTGAAGAAGAAAAACAAAATATATCATTCAAACCCGGTAGGAAAATGGGAACCAGCAGCATTCAGGCGTTCTATCATATTCCCGTGTTTCCATCACCCCCTGTGAAGGGCCCTGAAGTGAATGGTTTAGCTGGTGGGGGGGCCTTGACGCCTGGGCTGCGCGCCACGGTTGCCATGGAAGCTGGGAGTTGGAGGAGCGGCGGTGGGGCGGGGCCTGTCTCCGGGCGGCCGGCGAGCCGGTTGCCAGGCGCAGCGCACACGGGAGGGGCCCCTGGAGCGGGCGGAGGCGCCGGAGGTCGAGCCTCGGGAGGAGCGTGGGCGCCGCCGAGGTTGCTGAGGACCGTTCTGCCTGCGGGGAAGCGCCGTAGTGGCCTTCAGTTTAACGGAGTTCTGGCGCTGCCTCTTTGTTTTGACCTCTCAAACCATGGGTTCTCTCGGCAGAACGACAGAATCCGATGGTTCATTCATCAGGCAAGTAACCTAGAGCAGCAGTTCTCAAAGTGTGGTCCGGGGAACTCGGGGGGGCCCCAACAGAGTCCAAATTATCTTCATAATAATACAAACATCTTTTTTTTTTTGCTTTTTTTTTTGCCTTTTTCGCCATTCTCTCCCGAGTATCAGTTTTCCAGGGGATGCATGATGTATATGATGACATTACTCTGGCAGTTAAGGAATCATGTGCTTGTTATAAGGTTCCAGACATTCCTTAGTATTAATTTCAAAGCAGTAATGATAGCTATAACTTACATAAACAAAAACTCTTTGTTTGGGGTCTACAATGATTTCTTAAGAGTGTAAAGAGGCCCTGAGCCCAAAAAGTGTAAGAATTGCTGTACTGTCTTAGTCCAGTAGAGCAGGTAAAAGATGTCACAGAAAATGTCAATAGAGATAAGTTCTACAATAATAGTGCCAACCTACTACGCTTGTCTCATGTTAATTACTTCACAGGGATGATCACTGTTCATTCCTCATGAGAACCCTAGAGAGTAGATAGAATTATCTCATTTTACAGATGAGTGAGCTTGAGGCACAAAAAGCTTAGCTCAGAGGCAGTGGTCCTGGAAAGAATGTAGGAAGTAGAATGGGAAAGCAGTACAGTTTTAAGAAATGCCCAGCCCGAGAGGGAGCACTGGCGTTCCAATCACAGACCTGTGCTTACTAGATGTGTGACCTTGAACCACAGTTACCTGTAAAACAGAGGTACTACCTCCTTCATAAGGTTGAAAATTAAATGAAGTAATCAATGTAAAGTAACAGCACAATGCCTGGCGTATACTAGTGACCCTCAGTAGGTGTAATTATCCTCTTCATCATCATCAGTAGATATGGTCCATGTTGGAGCATCACTGCTTCCTAGCCATGTTACCTTAGACAGGTTCCTTATGTAGATTACATTTAATTATACATTAGTAGTTCATTCTCCTCCTTACATATCATTACACATTAATGATATGCCCCATGCATATAAGCATGTATATATTATGTAAGCCAGCAGGACCCCTATGTATTATCGTGCATTAGTGATATAACCCCTGCACATAAGCAAGTATATACAATTATTAATCTTGCATAAGACATTAAGTTAACCTAATCTCCAGTAATACTTAAATTGGAATGCACTTCACTTATCCAAAAAAGACCTTGATCATCAAGCTTCGAGAAAACAGCAATCCTTACACAAAAGTGTACCTCTTCTCGCTCCAAGCCCGTAACACATGAGAGTTCCTATATTAAAACTATACCTGGCATCGAGTTCTTACTTCAGGGCCATATAACTCTTTACTCCTATCCTACAAATCCTCTCAAACGGGACATCTAGATGCACTAATGACTAATCAGCCCATGATCACACATAACTGTGGTGTTATACATTTAGTATCTTTTTATTTTTAGGGGAGAAAAGCGGTATCACTCAGCCATGATCGTAAAGGTCTAGCTTCTTCATCTGTAAGTAGGGTTAGTCCACAATAGTACCTACCCAGTTAGTATTACTTCTCAGTACTTTCCCTACTCCCAACCACCACCGCTAACAACTCCCTATGTTACCAGCTCTTTTAATGAGGATCAGTAGGAAAAAATACCTGGAAGGGTTTTGCAAAGTTCTTTGTAAATGTTAGCTTGAGGAATCTGTTTCTAACGAAGACAGATTTAACCTCTTCTTGTCCATGAAGGGAGTTAATGTTGCAGAAATTTGCTTTTCCATTTGTCCTTAATGGAAATGGTTATGTAACCCAGTTCTGACCAATCAGACAGAAGAAGAGGTCCTTTGGGAGACATCTGGAAAAGATTTTCCTCCCTGATTGAAAAAGAAGAGGAGCACCTGGGTGGCTCAGTCAGTTAGGCATCAGACTCTTGATTTCAGCTCAGATCATGATCTTGGGGTCATGAGATCAAGCCCCAGGTCATTGGGCTCCGAGCTGCGCACGAAGCCTGCTTAAGATTCTCTCTTTCCCGGGCACCTGGGTGGCTCAGTTGGTTAGGCGACTGCCTTCGGCTCAGGTCATGATCCTGGAGTCCCGGGATCGAGTCCCACATCGGGCTCCCTGCTCAGCAGGGAGTCTGCTTCTCCTTCTGACCCTCCTCCCTCTCATGCTCTCTGTCTCTCATTCTCTCTCTCGCAAATAAATAAAAAAAAATTAAAAAAAAATTTTTTTTAAAAAAAAGAGGGGCGCCTGGGTGGCTCAGTCATTGGGCGTCTGCCTTCGGCTCAGGTCATGATCCCAGGGTCCTGGGATCGAGCCCCGCGTCGGGTTCCCTGCTCCGCGGGAAGCCTGCTTCTCCCTCTCCCACTCCCCCTGCTTGTGTTCCCTCTCTCGCTGTGTCTCTCTCTGTCAAATAAATAAAATCTTTAAAAAAATTTAAAAAAAAATAATAAATAAAAAAAATTAAAAATAAAAAAAAAAAGATTCTCTCTTTCCCTCTCCATCCACCCCACCCCCCCCCCCGCACACACACACACATGCTCCCTCTCCCTCTCTCTTTAAAAAAGAAAAAGGAGAGATGGAGAAAGAAATATCTCTCCCTCCTTTCCCCTGCTGTCATTATTTGGGTGAGGACATAATATTTGGAATTGCCACAGACTTCCAGGCTTCTTGTTATGGGGCACTTTGGCTACATATTCCATTACTTGCAGATAGAAACATCCCAACTGGCACAACTGCTTTGGCCCAAAACTAGATTTAGCTGAGGTCGTAAGACTGATTTTCATGTGTGGTTTCATATGAAGGGAAACTTAGAAGAAAACTTTGCATTTTCCTATCATTAATTTCCTAGACAACTGCTCTGATGGAGAGACATCATTTATTTGGATACGGATTCATCCTGGGCAGTGCTGCTACATGAAACAGGCCAATTGCGTTATTTTAGGTGACCATATTTTACACATCTATGGCAATATTCCAGGTTGAAAATTAGATTTGAAGACTTGGAGCCACATTTGTAAATTAAAAAGAAAAAAAAAAAGGGTGCCTGGGTGGCTCAGTCAGTTAAGCCCAAGTCTGACTTCAGTTCAGGTCATGATCTCAGGGTCCTGGGATGGAGCCTCATGTCGGGCTCCCTGCTCAGCGGGAAGTCTGCTTCTCTCTCTCCCTCTGCCCAACCCAGCTCCCCGACTCGTGTGCTCTCTCTCTCTCTCTCTCACAAATAAATAAATAAAATCTTCAAAAAAATATATTCCTCTTGTGTAGAAGAGCATGCTAGCTAGCACTGAAAGCTTCCAGTATGGTGCATTACCTTTCTAAAGAGAAATAGAGCTGATCACAGAAAAGGAAAATGTGGAGCTTATGTAAAACACCCACAACAGGGTCATAAACTAGGGAAATCTTTTTCAGTGGTCATAAAACCAATAAATTAACAAAATGCTTAAAGACAAATTCCAGAAATTTCAGGAGATTAGGGTTCTTTAGATATGAAGAAGTAAAAGTACTTAAATTAAGGATCTTGAGATAGTGAGATTATCCTGGATTATCGGGGTGGGCCTTAAATGCAATCACATGTACCCTTATAAAAGAGAGACAGAGGGAAATTTGACCCAGACAGAAAAAGAGAAGGTATTGGGCCACAGAGGCAGAAACCAGTGACGCAGCCACCAGCCAAGGAATGCCAGCCAACACCAGAAACTGGAAGAGGCAAGGAAGGAATTCTCCCTCTAGAGCCTCTGGAGAGAGTGCAGTTCTGTCAACACCTTGACTTCAGCCCAGCAAACACTGATTTAGCATTTGCAGACTGCAAAGCTATGAGAAAATAAATGTTGTTCTAAGCCACCAAATTTATGGTAATTTGTCACAATGGCCACAGGAAACTAAGGAGAAACACAGAAATACCATAAATCAACAGGAAAATTTTAGATTTGGGTAAAAAAAGAAAAAGAGTAAAACAGTCAATGGATGGGATAAAGAGTAAAACTATCTGAACATTTTTATTTATCACTAAGGTGAAAAAGAGTAAGTGAATCAACAAGTAAACTGATTTCAAAACCACCAACCTCTGCTATCATTTTAAATCCAATAGTCATCCATTAGTTTTCTGTCATCTTTTTAAATATTTCATAATTTTGAAGATGCATACCTTAGGATTAAAGCCCCAGTGAATATGGATTTGGGAAAAAAAGATAAAATATTGTTGAGTAAGGCAGAATAATGGCCATGCTTTCAGTTCATGCACTTGGTATTGCTGTGTTTCTGCTGAAACACAAGAAAAATATAGAAATGATCCATAGGATGTATTGATTGAACTCCTACAGGTCAAAAATGAATAAATAAATTAAATAAGGCTCTCTTCTTGAAATTCTCTTCTCCTTTGGTTATACAAATACACACACACAGATATACGTGTGTGTACATGCGTGTATGCGTGTGTGTGTGTTTGTGTTTCATGCATTGCATGTGCATGTAACCACCACCTAAATCAACATATAGTACAGTCCAGAATCCCAGCAGGCTCCCTTGTGTCATCTCTCAGTCACTAACTCCTCAAAGGTAACTGCCATTCTGAATTCTAGCACCATAACTTAATTCTACCTGGTTTTGAATTTTATGTGACTAGGCTCCACACAGTATGTGCTCTTTGGCATCTGACTCCTTTCACTAAATATTGTCTGGGAAAGTCATCCACGGTATGTGCTGCAGGGGCTTGTGCTTTTTCATTGCTGCATACTACTTACTCCATTATATGAATTAACCACAACTTATTTATCCACTCAACCTCTGATGGACAAATAGATTGTTTAAAGTTTGGCGATATTATGAATTATGCTCTTTAGCATGCTTCACCCCTCCCCCAAAGAAAACCCCAGTCCACAAATCACACTCTTCTCACACACACGCACATGCTCACACACATGTGCATGCACACACACACACATTGTCCATCTACATTTTACAGCCTTGAGGTGGCTGGGCCGTTTCATAATCATGGAACTGGTTTTTGGATATACTTTGTAACATCTAGATTTGTTGATTTGCTCCTGGAGTGGCTCATCCATTGTATCTAGTTGTCTCCACTGAAATTTCAGTTTTCATACAGTGTTTTGTTCAACATTATAAACATGCCAGTTCCGCACAAACAGATTAAGCACACTTTCACTCAAAACCTCCCTGACTTTCTTAAGTGGCAAATGATGTTAAACTACATCCAAAAGAATAAACAATGAGGAAACTTAAGGGAAGGGGCAAGAAATGAAAGGATCAACAGACAACATAATTTTTCTAAAAGACACTATTTACAATTGCAACTATATAATGCAATACCTCGGAATTTATCTTAAATATGTATATGGAAAAAATTACAAAACATTGAAAGACAGTAAATAAACACTAAATGATCATGAAATATCCCATGTCCATGCATAGAAACACAATATTGCAAATAAATCAGTTCTACAAAATGACCTATAGTGTCAATGCAATTCTAATAAAATTATTCATGGAATATTGAAATGATGCATTTGGAAGGCAAAAATCCAAGAATACTGAAGATATTCCAGGAAAAAAAGGGCAAAGAATTTGCTTTACAGATACCAAGACTTTGCATCAAGTTATAATAATGAAGATACAATGTATTTATTATTTCAAGGATAAACATATTAACCATTATAACAAAATGAAGAGCCACAAAATTGACTCTCATTTACAGGAAACTTTGATATTTGACATAATATATATGATAGCACATAAAAGGGTAGTAGTTAGAAACCACATAGAAAAAGAAATGAAATTGGAATCCTACATCTCCTCTCTCTCTCCCTCTCTTGTTCTCCTCTCTCACAATTCCAATGGAATGAAGATTCTAAATGTGAAAAGCAAAATTTAAATAATTTGAGGTGACTATCTTTCTTATCTTGAGATAGATTTTTTTTTTAAAGATTTTATTTATTTATTTGACAGAGAGAGACAGCAAGAGAGGGAACACAAGCAGGGGGAGCGGGAGAGGGAGAAGCAGGCTTCCCGCCGAGCAGGGAGCCCGGATGTGGGGCTCCATCCCAGGACCCTGGGATCATGGCCTGAGCCGAAGGCAGTTGCTTAACGACTGAGCCACCCAGGCGCTCGAGATAGATTTCTTGAACAAGACACAAGGAGTTAATCATAAAAGATTATGTATTATACATGTTTAAAAAAAAAAAAAGAAAATTACATTAAAATTAAAAACGATTCCATGAAAAGATACCATAAAGAAAGGGAAAGCAGAAGTCACAAACTGGGGAAAATATTTCTAACACATAAAATTTACAACCAATTGATATTCAGAATCTACAAAGAACTACAAATCAATAAGAAAACAAAAATCCAGTAGAAAAATCAGCAAATTCATTAGAAGGTGTTTCACAGAAAATGAAATAGACAATAAGCTTATGAAAAATTGTCCAACCTGGAGGTGTCTGAGTGGTTCAGTCAGTTAAGCATCCAACTCTTGATTTTGGCTCAGATCGTGATCTCAGGGTCGTGAGATCAAGCCCAGTGTGGGGCTCTGTGCTGAGTGTGAAGCCTGCTTGGGATTCTTTCTCTCTCCCTCTCCTCCTGGCCCTCCCCACTCATACATGCTCTCTCTCACTCTCAAATAAAATAAAATAAAATCTTTTTAAAAAGTCCAAAAGTATAACCACAGAAACACACACACACAAAGAGCTCAGTGAGATACCATTTCATGCCCAGTACACTGGCAAAAATTAAGAAGTCCAACAGTATCTTTATCAGTCAAGAAAATAGAGGCCACATAGTTGTGTTATCAGAGAGAATTTAACATAGGGAATTGGTTACATGGTGTCGAAGGACTGAAAAAAAAACAAAAAACAAAAAGGAAACACTGAGGTAACACCATGTCAGTTACTTCAGGAAGCAGTCACTACCACAAGACCCCCGAGGACAAGGGAAGAGGTCGGGAGTTGTCCTAACATTGAGGCTTGAGGGAGGAGGCCTGGGGAGCTGGGATCCAGACCACTGCCTCAGGGCTGCTCTGCTTCGGGACATAGAGGAAGAAGCCAAGTAGCTGAGTCAGAATTCTGAGGACGGAGTTCCCCTGGCTGCTACTGGCCATGCATTAGAAGGTCTGCACAGGGGCTCCCCAGAGCTAGAACTCCCTGCTGAGACCAGAAAACTGCTCCAGGGGTGTGGGGTCTCCACGGGAGCACACTGAGGCTGATTCTAGGAGTGTGGAAAGAAGTGGGAAGCTGGAAAGAACCAGCTTCTCCTGCTGAGGTGAAATGCCATTGTTGGAAGAACATTGATAGGACTACCCGAAAAACGGTGGGTGGAAGCCCCGTCTGCCTCCTCTCTAGTACCTTCCAAACTCTCTCTAGTAACCCCCCCGCTCCCCCGCCATGGGCAGAAACTAAAAGGAAGCAAGCGAGGAAAAGAAAAAAAGGGTCAATATTTATAATATTGAGTGTAAATAGGTCCTGTAAGCATCGCATAAAATTCACCCAAGTCAAAAAATTAAATACTGGTAATTTGTGTACGTAAAATTTTAAATATCCGTGTGACAAAAAGCACCATCAGGATCATATAAGCTTCCAGCAAAAATAGGCTAGATGGTTAGGACCACTCTTCCCACTAAGGCAAACTCAAAAAGCTAGCCATAATATTTTTTAATCTGTTTGAAGTTATCAGAGAGTTTCCAAAGGTCTAAAGGAGAAAGGAAGCCCAAAAAGCAGAATCCAGCTTGGGGGCCACTCTCCCCAGGAGGTATCTGCGGATTCAAAGATAGGTACGTAGTGCTCTCAACATCCTCCTAGAGCTGGGAGCAGAGCGCTGAACAAACATCACAGTTAAGCACACATCAAGGATGGTAGACCAGGGGCGCCTGGGTGGCTCAGTCGGTTAAGCGTCTGCCTTCGGCTCGGGTCATGATCCCAGGGTCCTGGGATCGATCGCCGTATTGAGCTTCCTGCTCAGCGGGAAGCCTGCTTCTCCCTCTCCCGCTCCTCCTGCTTGTGTTCCCCTCTCTCGCTGTGTCTCTCTCTGTCAAATAAATAAATAAAATCTTTAAAAAAAAAAAAAAGGATGGTAAACCAGCTCCCATCTTTTTTAAGACCCTGAAAAGCTACATTGTAGAAGTAAGGGTGACTGAACCAGAAAGAAATCATCTCCACAGAAAGTAAAGTCAATTTTTGTACTATCTCAGTCCCTCATGGGACTCACGCGACTGGGGGTTGTTTGTGCCCTAAGTGAACTACCAGAAGCAAAGCCATATCCTCTCTGGAGGAATATCAGATTATCTCTACAATTTCCATAATCAATTTCTGGCACTCAACCAAAAGCTTGGTATATATGAGGAGCAAGACTCTATGACTAAAACTCAAAAGAAATGATGAACTATAGAAGTATACCACCAAGATCCAGATAATGGTGCTGTGGAACGTGGTCTTTAAGTAGCTAGTATGTGTAAGGGTTTACATGACAAGATTGAGAATTTTGTTAGGACCAGATGGAAAGTAGCAATAAAAAAA
Source organism: Phoca vitulina (assembly GCF_004348235.1). Classification (NCBI taxonomy): domain Eukaryota; kingdom Metazoa; phylum Chordata; class Mammalia; order Carnivora; family Phocidae; genus Phoca; species Phoca vitulina. The sequence continues at coordinate 5,008,481 of NW_022589706.1, forward strand.
TATAATGACTGAGGGGCGCCTGGGTGGCTCAGTCGTTAAGCGTCTGCCTTCGACTCAGGTCATGATCCCAGGGACCTGGGACCGAGCCCCGCATCGGGCACCCTGCTCCACAGGAGGCCTGCTTCTCCCTCTCCCACTCCCCCTGCTTGTGTTCCCTCTCTCACTGTGTCTGTCTCTGTCAAATAAATAAATAAAATCTTTAAAAAAAAAAAAAAAAGATGGTCTAAAAAAAAATATATATATATAATGACTGAAATTAACCCAATGGGTAAGTTTAATAGCAGGTCAGACATAAAGAGAGAAGAAAGGTGTAAGTCAGAAGACAATATCCACACTGAAAGACACAAAAACAGTGGGATAGAAAATAGAGAGAAGACTATGGAATATGTTCAAAATATATAATTGCAGTTCCAAAAGATATACTTTTTCTTGATTCATCATAAAAGTGGCACTCCAGAACACAGAAAAGGACTCTCTTTGCAATAAATAGTCCAGGGCCAATTAGATATTCATATAGAACAAAAATGAATCTTGACTCCTACCTTGCACCATATTCAAAAATCAATTCCAGATATTTTGTAAAGCTAAGTCTAAAGCAAGAAAGCTCTCTGGGTGCCTGGCTGGCTCAGTCAGTAGAGCATGTGACTCTTGATCTCAGGGTTGTGAGTTCAAGCCCAACTCTTGATCCCTGGGTCATGGGTTCAAGCCCCACATTCAGCATAGGGCTTACCTAAAAAAGATAAATAAAGTAAGTAAGAAAGCTTTAAAAAAGATAACACAGGGAAGTATTTTCATGATCTTGGGCTAGGTGAAGATTTCTTAAAGAAGACACACAATAAACCAACCTTTAAGGGAAAAGTTAATTAAATGAATTTATATTTTAAAATTGCACTCATCTATATATATATACAGATAATAGTAAATAAATAGTAAAATTACATCTAGAAGAATAAAAACCATGTTCTTAACAGCCATTGAAAGTAATGAGATTATCAAGAACTATCACTTTCCATATTATACATTTCTGCAGTGTATAAATTTTTTATAGTGAGCATGAATATAATCAGAAAAAAAAACATGAAAAAATATATCAACGACAACAGAAGACTAGTTAGCTACAGTCCTTTTCACTGTGGGCAGATGAGGACTGTGCGATGTGGTAAGTAGATTCCACGAATATAGAAAACCTGTTAGTTTCATAATCATCTAAGAGCCTTTGTTTGAAAAGAAAAAAACAACACCTTATTGCTGGCAACAGAACCCCAGGCTGGTGCAATTTCCAGCTGTCCACAGTTCTGCCTCATTGCTTAGGGATGTGCTTCACCGATTCCTCAAGCATAGCTCCAGACAAAACCAAAAATCTGTAAAGCAGGAGAGTGCTCAAATCACCTCTACAGCTGTGAAAACCAGACCTATCACAACTTCCCAGTGAATCCGACATGGTTAAATAAGGTAATACATGTAGACATGTTTTTGAAAAAGAGAAGTTATGGTACAAATGCAAAATATTATTTGAAACGTGGTTGCCGGAGCTTTGGGGATGTGAATTTCCCTGATCATCAAGGACCAGCACAGAGAAGCCAGTGATTTTAAGGAAACTCTGCATTTCCAGATTTCATAGAGAGTAGTGACATAATATCCTTACTTTGATCCCTTCTGAAACCGTGCTTTCCACAGCTCTCCTCTAGAGTATAACTGCTTTACCGGGGGTGTCCCTTAGCTGTCTGGGTTTCCAGCTTATCTACTTTGTTAAATTTAGGTTTAAAACATTCCAACAAGCAAGATGCTATTATAAAGTGTTGTCTTAACCTTGGAATAGCATTTCCCAAAAGTGTATTCTTTGGGACACTAGTCCCATGAATTCCTACTCAAATAAAGTTTAGAAGTGTCTGTAGCCACCCCACGTTTGCAAAGTGATGGTGCCCTTGAGCACAGCATACTCTGAGAAATACTGAAGAAGACAATCTCTTTGGACTTTTTAAACCCCAAATTGCCCAAACTTATTTGACCAAAGAACCCTTTTTCCAAGTACTATTTAGAACTAAGTTTGCATAAAACATTATATCAGAAACTCTACTTTTAAACTAAAAAATTCCAGGAGAGAAATCTTAGAAGTAGTTAAGACACTGATTTCCAATACTTAGATCCTTATTGCAGAAAGGTTCACATGAAAAAGGCCTCAATTCTCCTACACATATCAAGAGTTCAGTCTTACTATATAAAAATGCTTTGACTCAGAATGTATTTAAGGATTTTCCAGTGTCTTAGGTGTTATTACTAAAATAAATAAATTAGTATCATGAGAACATGAATTGCTGCTTGAGCATAGTGGTTAAAGTTGTAGCCTAGATTCAAACAAATATGATTTTCACTTGTAGTCAAGTTTATGACCCTGGACAAGTCATTTAAATCCTCCGAGTTTCGGGGCGCCTGGGTGGCTCAGTTGGTTAAGCAACTGCCTTCGGCTCAGGTCATGATCCTGGAGTCTCGGGATCGAGTCCCGCATCGGACTCCCTGCTCAGCAGGGAGTCTGCTTCTCCCTCTGATCCTCCCCCCTCTCATGCTCGCTCTATCTCATTCTCTCTCTCAAATAAATAAATAAAATCTTTTAAAAAAAATAAAAAAATAAATCCTCCGAGTTTCCATTTCCTCATCTATAAAATAGAGACTATAGTAATAGTACTTACTTCATAGGGTTATTATAAAGCTTATCAATAATACATATACAGGGATGTCTGGCTGATTCAGTTGGTAGAGCATGCAACTCTTCATCTCAGGGATGTGAGCTCGAGCCCCACCTTGGGCATAGAGATTACTTAAAAATAAAATCTTAAAGGGCACCTTGGTGGCATGGTGGGTTAAAGTGCCCGACTCTTGGTTTCAACTCAGGTCATGATCTGGGGTCTGGGGTCAAACCTGTGAGGCCCCATGCTAACCGGGGGGGAGGGGGGGCGGCAGTCTGCTTGTCCCTCTCCCTCTGCTCCTCCTCACCTCAAATAAATAAAATAAAATCTTAAAAAAAAGAGTAAAAAAAATAAAATCTTAAAAAGAAAATATATATACAGTGCTTAGGACTGAATATATCTATGTTAGGACCTATTATTGAAGCATTTCATTTAGATATCAAGTAAGCCCATTAGAATATAAATATTCAAATGAAGTTTGCCAAAAAACAGTCACCATGGCAAGTTATACAGTTAAGTCAATGATGCCAATATTTTTCAAATATCTTTTTTTTTATTATTATTTGACAGAGAGAGAGATAGCAAGAGCGGGAACACAAGCAGGGGGAGTGGGAGAGGGAGAAGCAGGCTTTTGCGGAGCAGGGAGCCCGATGCGGGGCTTGATCCCAGGACCCCAGGATCATGACCTGAGCCAAAGGCAGACCCTTAACAACTGAGCCACCCAGGCGCCCCTCAAATATCTTTTTTGGAAGGTGAGCAAAGAGAGGGAATAGCTTTCTGACTAAATATGGATAAATTAAAGTTTGATGTGACACGTAAGAAACATTCTCCTAAAAAAAATAATTTAACTGAATTCAATAAAAACATGTGATATAGGCTCTGTTTACACAAAGCCATGGATTAATACTACACACCGTGTGATGGCTAATTTTCGAAATCTGAGGTTTCCTGGAGAAGATATTCTATCTCAAGATGGCAACATAGAAATCCTGCCTATTTCCAGTCTGTCAGCCTACCTTACAAATTTCAGATTTACCAGTCTCCCACAATCACGTGAGCCAATTCTTTAAAATCAGTCTCTCTCTCTCCATCTCTCTCTCTCTCTCTACACACACACACACACACACACACACACACACTAGTGGTTCTGTTTCTCTAGAGAACCCCAACTGATACATGCTATAAGGGATACAAGATCAATTATGACTTCATTGGATTAGAGGTATACTTTCTTTGCAAATAAAATAATCTACAAATCTCTATTTTTTTGAGCGCCCATCATAAACCAGATACCTTATGAGGAATTTAGATGTACATCATCTAACTTCATCCTCATAATGATCCAAGTAGACCTTAAACTATTATAAATTGCAGTTTGTAAATTGCTGTACAGAACATAAGATCCTAAAAGAAGGGGCAGAAAAGTAGAAAAAAAATAAAGCAGGAAATAGTAATAAATAAATAAATAACTCTGCAAATCTGTTATCATTTTGAGGAAATATTTGTAGTTATCTTGGACTGAGCCTCATTAGCTTTTTCCAAAGAAAGTTTAGTTTTTAGATAATGGAATGAAGCATACCTTTCCGTAATTACTCAGCCCTCCACTAACCCATGGTAAATATACAAAAATTATTTAAGGATATATACTTTAAGGATATATACTAGGAAATTATGGAATGGGCTGAGAGGCACTGAGCACGGGTGTACATGGGTGTACAGCTCTACTTATTACTAGTTTGGAGGCCTTAGGTAAGTCTCTGAGCCTCAGTTTCATTACTCATAAAATGGAAATAAGAGTAAGCACCTCATAAGATTACCATGAACATCAAACTAAATACCAGTATGTTAAAGAACTCTATAAACTATACGGGATGTGCAAACCCTTGTTTTGGTTAATTTGAGCTTTCTATTACAGTTTCTTCCGTCTGACAGTTTATTATAGCAGAGATGGACTTGCAAAGAAGCTAAATTTCTGTGTCTATCGGTTTTGCAGACTATAAACTCTATGAAGTCCTCCCAACACACAACCAAAAACTTTCAAAAATGAACACGCTGTCTTTAAAGAACAAATGGAACTTTGAGAAATGAAAACTGCAGTCATTGAAATTGAACTCCTAGTGAATGGATTCAGTGGTACATTTGAAACAGCTAAGTAACTGGAAGGTGGGTATAGTGAAATTATCCAGAATGTAACACAAATATTTCAGAAGATTCAAAAAAATGAAAGAGGGATTAAGACACGTGGAGAATAAGATGAAAAGGTATAACATTCAACAGGAGTCGGAAAAGGACAGGGTAGAGAAGATGCAGAAGTGACATTCTGCAAGGCAAAGGCGGAGGATTTGCCAAATTAATGAAGGGCATTAATGTGGATAAAGAAAACACAATATACTAAAGGGAATAAAAGAATTGTGGTAAAACTTCATAACCTGCCAAAGACCCCCAAAAAAATGGTTTGCATGTTATATTCTATTTGCCAATAACTATTTATTTCCTTGTAATCAGGAAGGGCAAAATAATAATATGCCATAATGATACATTTAATTGCTATTTTTAAAGCATTTGGAGTTTTTCTTGTGTTTCAGTTTTTTTCTCTCTCTCTGTATCAGGCCAATTCATTACATGCTGGAACTCATACCACAAAGCATTTTTGCCAACTATTTATGTTCTTTTCTTACTTAGGTAAAGTAAATCCCATACTTTCTCAGTGGGGTTAAGGTCAAGACTCAGAGGGGAGCCACTCCTTCCTAATTAGTTCCCCAGACTCCTCTCTTTTTTTTCCCCTTTAAATGGCCACAACAGTTTAGAAAAATGTTTGGAGTCATAATCCTCCTGATAAATGAATCCTTGATCAAGCAGCTGGTTTCCAGAAGGGACTCCTTGCTGTGCAGCAATTATGTTGAATCTGAGCTCTGGTAGTTCAGGTCACAGCTGAAGTACTTGAGGGAAAAATACCTGTCTCGGAGCTCCACTGAATGATACACTAAGCTAAGAGACTCCAACTTCTCCTCTCCAAAGCCCTCACTCAAAATACCAATTTTTCTTGTGAGCAAATGAGAAAAATACCTTACTAATACGAGTGCATGTGAAGATCCTCTACTGGTGACCCAAGGTGGAGGGACCATCCATGCTCTCACAGATCATGGCAATGCAATACCTTATCCTGAAAATCTTGAAAATAATTTACTATTTAGATAATGCACTTAATTCTTGAGCTATTGAATAGTGATCTATGGATAGTGGTGGCGTAATAACTATTAGCAGCACCGTATTATCTCCTGAGACTTTCTGGGTTTAAGTCATTCTAAAGGGAAGTATTTCTAAAAACAAAGTTATATCTCAGACTAAGAAAAGAAGGCACAGGAAATTACAAAAGGCTACATCTTAAATACTATAAACAATGACACACGCACACACACAAACACACGCGTGCACACACACACAAACACACGCGTGCACACACACACAAAAGCACACAGAATTTTTACCTGAGTACATGCTGAATGAATAGATTTCAGCTACTTTTCCATAAATCTTACAGAGTTATTTTCCCTCTCTGATTCTCCTAGAATAACAAAAATACCGTCTTCGTGTTCCATGTGAAAGTATAATCCTACCTTATTTTGGTACCGTCAAAAATAACAACTTCAGAGTTGATTTGTTTTCGCCAAGAGACTACTCAGCTGTCAGTGCGTCTAATAAGAAACATACATTTCCGTGAGACTGCTATGACTCCACCTTTACCTTAATTATAAATAAATAAATAAATAAATAAATAAATCTTTCTGGGAAAAAACCTCAGAGGCATTTGAGAAGACAATGGATTCACTGTGTGAAAAGAGATGATGATCACCCATATTCATTTAAAAAACAAGAGGTTCACGGAAGAGGTTTGCAACATACAAAAAAGAGAAAGAATTAATAATAAGAATAAATAAAGAATCCCTACTCTATTAGTTTTCTAGGAATGTCATAACAAATTGTCCCAACAGAAATTTATTGTCTCACAGTTCTGAAAGCCAGAAGTCCAAAACTAAATTTTCCATAGAGCTGCACCCCCTCTAAAGACTCTAGTGGAAAAATTTTTCTGCTTCTTTTGTTTCTGATGGCTCCAGGCAGTCCTTGGCTTGTGGCTGCATGATACAGAGAGAAGCAGAAGAAGGCCATGTAGAGAATCCACCTTCCTCCTCTGTATGTCTCTTAGAATGACACTTGTCATTAGATTTGGAGCTCACCTAGATAATCTAGAATGATCTCATCTTGAGATCCTTAACTTAATAACATCTGTAAAGACACATTTCAAACAAGGTCACATTTATGGGTCCCAGAGGTTAGAATCTGGACATATTTTTTTAGGAGCCACCTACTACACCTATCAATCAGACTTCTAGTTAAAATAGTTCTATAAACTTTTGCTTTCAGGCAATTTCCTATACTGTGTACATATAAAATTGAATAGATAAAGCATGAAAATAGAATTCAAGATACAACCCGTGTTGCATCAGAAGATTAAAGCCATAGACAGAACTGAAACTACAGGCATAAGTGACTTCAGGTCCCGAAAAGATAAAAGAATTTATATCTTTCAATATTAGAGAGACCAAAAGTGCATTCAGCAAGAGTCCATATTAATGATTTTTTTTAAAAAACTCTTAGAAAATGAGGAATAGAAGGGAACTTACATAATCTGATAAAAAAATAACTCTCAAGGGACGCCTGGGTGGCTCAGTCGTTAAGCGTCTGCCTTCAACTCAGGTCATGATCCCAGGGACCTGGGACTGAGCCCCACATCGGGCGCCCTGCTCCACGGGAGGCCTGCTTCTCCCTCTCCCACTCCCCCTGCTTGTGTTCCCTCTCTCGTTATCTCTCTCTCTGTCAAATAAATAAATAAAATCTTTAAAAAAGAAAAAAATAACTCTCAAAATCTTCAAAACTCTTACAACCTTCATCACACTAAATGGCAAAACTATTGAAGCATTCCTAAGTTGGGAATAAACAAGAATGCTTACTATTCAATACTTCAGGTGGAATAAACATTGAAAAGGAAAAGGCAAAACTGTCTCTGTAGATGATATGATCAACTATATAGAAAAGTCAAGGAAACATTCTGATAAACTTCTAGTACTAAAAAACTTATAGTACTTAAGCATTCTAACAAACTTATAGTTCATTAAGGTTGCTGGATACAAGATCAACATACAAAAACTAATGGTATTTCTTTTTTAAAAAAAGATTTATTTGTTTGTTTTAGAGAGAGAGAGAGAGTGTGGGAGCAGGGGGGAGCAGCAGGGAAGGGAGAGTGAAAACAGACTCCCTGTGGAGTGCAGAGCCTGATCTCCCACCCCAGAGATCAAGACCTGAGCCACAACCAAGAGTCAGATGCTTAACCAACTGAGCCACCCAGTCGCCCCTACTAATGGTACTTCTAAAGACCAGCTAAATCAAGTAGAAAGTATAAATTTAAAAAAACACCATTCATAAGCAAACACAAAAATTGTAAAGGTAATGAGGAACAGAGGGTGTTCAACAATTTTGTTGAGAATATTATAACAGATATAAAAAAAATCAATATCATTGAAGAAATAAATGAAGATATATACTATATTCATAGGTAGAAAGACTCAAACATTTTAAAAATTTGTTACTATAAAATAGACCCAGATCCACATAAATTCTACCCAATCTCAATTAATTTTCAAACAGGTTTTAATGTGGTACTTGACAGGCTGATCCTAAAATTTGGTAGTCAAGTAATTTTGAAAAAGAAAAACAAGTTAAGCAGACCGTGTGGAGGGAAAGGCACAAATGGGACAGAATAGAGAACCCAGAAACAGACTCATACATACACTAAAACATGTAACTTTAAATCAGCAAGGAAAGGATGAACTATCTAGTAATTGGCACTTGGACTATTGGATATTTATTAGGAAAAAAAATAAAGGTTCTATCTTACACTATAAATAAAAATAATCTACAGATAGAAAAATCAAATTTTATAGTATGTTAGATAAAAAAAAATATAGAACATATGACTTAGAGTAGGGAAGGACCTCTTAGGAGTAAAAACAAAATGACAAAGGAAAATTTTAACGCTCTCCTTAAAATTAAAAAAAAAAAATCTTTAGTTCAATAAAAAGACACTGTTAACAGGGGTGTCTGGGTGGCTCAGTTGATTGAGCATCTGGATCTTGATTTTGTCTCAGGTCATGATCTTGGAGTCCTGGGATCAAGTCCCACATCAGGTCCCTGCTCAGCAAGGAGTCTTCTTATCTTCCTCTGCCCCTCCTCCCACTCATACTCTCTCTCTCCCTCTCTCTCTCTCTCAAATAAATAAATCTTTTTTTTTTTTAAGATTTTATTTATTTATTTGACAGAGAGAGACACAACGAGAGAGGGAACACAAGCAGGGGGAGTGGGTCTGAAGCCCACTGAAGCCCGCTGAAGCCACCCAGGAGCCCCTAAATAAATCTTTTTTAAAAAACACTGTAAACAGCCCCGCTGTTTTATGAAGAAAATCTGCTTGGTATGTTTAAAGAGCTAAAAGGTAAGCTTGAAAGCTGGAATATATTTGCAGGAAAGAGAACTTTATTAAAAACAGCATAGCAGATATAAAAAAATCAAATAGTATTTCTTAACATGAAAAGTAAAATAATTGAGATTAAAAACACAACAAAGAGATTTGACACAGATGATAAAAATTTGTGAATTAGAAAACAGTCCAGGGTGCCTGGGTGGCTCAGTCGTTAAGCGTCTGCCTTTGGTCCAGGTCAGGATCCCAGGGCTCCACAGGAAGCCTGCTTCTCCCTCTCCCACTCCCCCGGCTTGTGTTCCCTCTCTCGCTGTGTCTGTCTCTGTCAAATAAATAATAAATAAAATATTTAAAAAAAAAAAAGAAAGTGATAAATATGTGGGTAAACAAATGAACATTGAATATATAATCATAATAATCATCATCATATCTTACAGAATTTAAAAGGGTAGGATTAAAATACATGACAATAATAGCATATAAACCAGGGAATGAAAGGCATAAATAGAGTAAAGTGGTGTCAAGTCATGATGAAGTAGCACTTATCACAGAAATATAAGGTTGGTTTGACACAATAAAATTAAATAATATCATATATTACATTTAAAGATTAAAGGAAACAAATTATGACCATCTCAATAGATGGAGGAAAAGATTTTAATTCAGTAGAATTCAACATCCTTTCATGATTTTAAAAAAATCCTTTTAGGGGTACCTGGCTGGCTCAGATGGAAGAGCATGTGACTCTGGATCTCAGGGTCGTAAGTTTGAGCCCCACATTGGGTGTAGAAATTACTAAAATAAATAAATAAATAAACTTTAAAAAAAAATAAAAACGAAAGATAAAAAAAATCCTTTAAGCAAACCAGAAATAAAAAGGACTCTCCTATTTCGTTAAAGGGATTTACAGAGAGCCTACAGCAAATATTTTTTTAAATTTTTTATTAACATATAATGTATTATTTGTTTCAGGGGAAGCCTACAGCAAATATTGCACTTTGTGTTAAAATATTGAAAGTTTCTATTTGAGGTTGGGAAGAGGATTCCCACTATCATTGGTATTATTCATTGATATACTGGCAATCTTACTTAAGCAACTTTTTTTTTAAAGATTTTTTTTAATTTATTTATTTGAGAGAGAGAGAGCACACAGCGGGGAGGAGCAGAGAGTGAGAAGCAAACACAGGGCGCTGTCCCAGGACCCTGAGCTAAAGGTAAGGACTTAACTGGCTGAGCCACCCAGGCGCCCCTTACTTAAGAAAATTAACTATGAAATTTAACAACAAATATGTGCTATTTATATTTTTATGTAAAATCTTAAGATACAAAATACAAAATTTTTAATTCTTAGCTTAAATTTTAGTGCCCCACCACATTCATATTATAACCCATTAATGAGTTGGGACCCAGCATTCCAGCTACTGTTGCCGCATAACGAATCACCTCAAACTAGTGGCAGGAAACAAGCACCATTTTATTATATTCAAGGTTTCCGTTGGTCAGGAATTTGGGCAGAGCACAGCAGGGGTGGTTTGTCTCTGTTTTGCAATGCCTAGGGCTACAGCTGGGAAGAATCAAAGGGCAGAGAATGACAGAAAGGCCTTGGGTCTGGAGTAATCTGCAGGCTTCTTCATTCAATGCCTCGATCCTACGCAAGGGTGACTTGAAGACTTGGCTCAGCTGAGGCTGTCACGGGAGCATCTACTTGCAGCCTCTCACTGCGTCTTGGGCTCCTCACAGGATGGTGGCTGTGTCCCCAACGGAGAGCATCTTGAGAAGGTGTGACCAGAAAGCATGCATTCCCAAACACCTAGACAGAAGCTGCAAAGCTTCTTCTGGCGAAGCCTCAGAAGTCATAGGATGCGATGTACTGTATGGTGACTAACATAGCATAATAAAAATAAAAAATAAAAAAAAAAAGAAGAAGTCATAGGATGTTACTTTTGCTGCATTCAACTGGTTGCAGCAAGTCACTAAGGCAGGCCTGTGTTCCAGGGAGGGGGATTACACTCCATGTATCCATGGAGGAGCGGCAAGCACAGGCTGCAGGAGAGAACCTAGAAAAGGAGACATTGTTGCTGCCCTTTTTGGAAGATACCAATATCCACAGTTTGAAAAATATTTGTCTACTGAATAATGAAACATGTATTTACACACAACCCATTTGGGGCTGAACTGTTTCCCTCCACCACCAAAAAGAAAAAAAAAAAAAAATTGAAGTCCTAACCATCCAGCTCCCTGCCTCCTCCCCACCCCCTGCTGCACCTGTTAATGTGATCTTATTGGAGATAGGATCTTTGCAGATGTCATCAAGTTAAAATGAGGTCATTGGTGTGGGCCTTTAGTCTAATAAAACTGGTGTTCTTATAAGAAGAGGAGAGAGCAAAGAGGGAACACCATGTGAAGACACTGAGAAAAGAGACAGGAGGAGGCCACTTGAAGACAGAAGCAGAGACTGGAGTGATCTTGCTATAAACCAGGGAACGTCTGGAGCCACCAGAAGCTGGAAGAGGCAAAGGAAGATTCTCCCCTAGAGCCTCCAGAGAGAGCGTGGCCCTGGGGACACCTTGATTTTGGACTTCTCACCTCCAGAACCTTGGGAGAATAAAATCCTTTTGTTTTAAGCCACTCCGTTTGTGCTACTTTGTTACAGCAGCCCTGGGAAACTAACACACAACCCCTCCATTTTTTGACACAAATATGGTATACACCATTCTACATTTTACTTTTTCATTTGTAAGTGCTCATATGTAGTCAAATTTAAATGTAAAATCGGCTTTGCTTCTTCCTAACGTTTTCTTCATCTAAAGACATAAATATTGTTATCAATTCACTTCCTGAACACTTTTACCTGATAAACACTGGATTTTCCTTTCCATGCTCATTTCTTTTCTCTAGTGATCTCTAAGGGAATGTGTGAAATGGTTTTCCCTTGGCATTTTTCCTCTTCCCACCGCAATCATTAGCCAAATTTGTACGGTTGCATGTAACAAAATCAAGCTACTTTCCTGTCCCACTCTAGAGAAATCTTCATTATTTACCTCATTTTATATCACTTCAACTGAGCCAATTCTACATGTTCTCTAAAGGACTATTGTTTGCAAGCCAACTTCTGGCACCAACATCTTTAGTTAAGATTTTTTTATCGAGGGCACCTGGGTGGCTCAGTCGTTAAGCGTCTGCCTTCAGCTTAGGTCATGATCCCAGGGTCCTGGAATCGAGCCCCATATCGGGCTCCCTGCTCAGCAGGGAGTATTCTTCTCCCTCTCCCACTCCCCCTGTTTGTGTTCCTTCTCTCGCTGTGTCTCTCTCTGTCAGATAAATAAATAAAATCCTTTAAAAAAAAAGATTTTTTTATCGATATATAATTGACACATAACATCATATTAATATCAGGTGTAAAACAAGATAGCCACCACAATAAGTCTCGTTATCATCCATCACCTCACATAGCTGTAATTATTTTTCTTGTGATGAAAACTTCTAAGATCTACTCTCTTAGCAACTTTCAAATACACAATACGGTATCATTAACTATAGTCACCATGCTGTCCATTGCATCCCCAGGACTTACTCATCGTCTAACTGGAAATTGGTACCTTTTAACCCCCTTTACCCATTTCATCCACCCCCACCTACCACTTTGGGCGACCACCGATCTGTTCTCTATCTATGAGCTCTGTTTCTTTTTTCTTTCTTTTGTTTAACTTTAGATTCCATATTCCACATATAAGTGTGAGAGCACACAATATTTTTCTTTCTCTGTCTGACTTATTTCACTTGGCATAATGCCCTCCAGGTCCATCCATGTTGCCACAAGTGGCAAGATTTCCTTCATTTATATGGCTGAGTAATATTCCATTGTGTATATATATACCACATTTTCTTTATCCATTCATTCATCAACAGACACTTGGTTGCTCCCATGTCTTAGTTATGGTAAATAATTCTGCAATGAACATGGGGGTGCATTTATTTTTTGAGTTAATGTTTCCATTTTCTTCACATAAAAAACCCAGAAGTGGAAAACTCTTTTGATTAAAGTAGTAAAATGTGACTTGAACTAGACTTAATTTGTTATCAGGATACAGGAGTGTCTTATAGAAGAACCAAAGGACAAGAATGGAGCTGAGCCTTCCAGAACACTTTAAGCAAGACCTAGAAATCCATAAGGAAGACAGAATATTCTGCCTATCTCTCATATTTATTTCTCTCTATGCATATAATGTATTTCCCTCTAGTTAGCCTGGTATTCTTTTCTTCCTTGTCTGGAAGACAGCCATGCCTCGGCTCCTGAGCTTACATTATTGTAATTCCAATTGCATGCAGAGATGAATTCTCTGTCTCTGAATCCCAATTCCAAATTTCTGACTGGCCCATTTGGGTTAGGGGATCTATTACAAGTCTAATCAATGGAAGCTGGGGAGCAGGGTCACTAGACAGAGTCCCTGATAGGGGAGGACACTTACCTGAGAAAGGGTGAGAGGAAGCTGTCTTGAATTGCATAGTCCATAGGGAACAACTTGACAGAAATCCCTTCAGACTTTCTTATCCTTCAAAGTTATATTTCAACCTCCTTTCTGCCCAGGTCCCTCCTGTTTGTCTTTTCTAGGCAGCACGCAGGGATCCTCTCTTCATTTGCCTTCTTCCTGATTTCCCTTAGAACTTTAGATGTCTCCTTCTCTATCCTCTGAGCTCTTGGCACCAGCCTATGTCTGCATATTCGGGTTGAGTGGGTTGTGGGCAAGGTTGGGAAATGGGAGAGCATCACACGAATCTCTGCATTATCCTAAAAGATAGTCCTATCCCTAAACATGGTACGCCAGTGAACAAAATTTCTCCATCCTATTATGTCTATTTATTAATGTTTATCCTCTCTCTTCCCAAAAATGACTTAAGGAAGCTCCTCTCATCTCTGCATCTCCCCCTTCATTCCTCTTTTTGCACCTTTCCTTCTAGAATGATTTCTGTGCAATGCTTAGCCTTAAATGCTTACACTTAGTCTTAAAAATTACAGGAATCCCAGATCCTGTTGACACTCCCTAGTTCTGAACATTATTTCTCGTCCTGCTTCTGAACTTCCACGTTCATATTTTGGGAAGTCAGGATTAGGCAGCATGAGAAGCTGACCCTGAATACGGTTGTGACTGAGGCCTCAGCCCACTCCACACGGTGCTCTGGAGCTGGTGTGGCTCTTCAGAGTTGTCTCAGATTGAAAGAGGAGAGCCAGATTTTTGTGTTCTTAAATCAGCCAATCGCTCACCATGAGACACTCTCTGGGAGGGGGCATAACCTTGGCCAGAGCAGTCTCCTGCAGCCAAGGGCAGTCCTCTGTGAGGAATGCAGCTGTGAGCTGCAAGAAGCCGCTGCCCCAGCCTCTGAGGAGGGGAGCGTTTGCAGTGAACAGAGGATTCGGCAGAGCCTCCGAGGGGCCACCATATATGGTGTCACAGAAAAGTCATCGAACACTAATCTGGAGACCTGGGCTTTGGGCCTGGCTTTGCCAAAACTGTGGGTCCTTAGGCAAATGAGTCCATCTCTATGGACCCTGGGGGCCACAATTACAAAATAAGAGGATTTCGACACAGTCCATACTTATTTACTCCAGAGCAATAATCCCACACGTATGTAAAGAGGGGCAAAGGACATGGTTATAATAATGAAACACTGGGAGGTGCTTAATAGGATGGATTTACAAGCCTCAATCAAAGAGAATTAGATATATCTATATGTACTAACATGGAAAGCTTTTTAAGTAATATTACAGGGTGAAGGGTTGCATAAAGAAGTAAGGTATGATTCCATTTATGTCTGAAATAAATCACATAAAACAAAATGATGTATGAAAATACACTTGTGTCTGGGGGCACCTGGGTGGCTCAGTTGGTTAAGCGACTGCCTTCGGCTCAGGTCATGATACTGGAGTCCCTGGATCGAGTCCCGCATCGGGCTCCCTGCTCGGCAGGGAGCCTGCTTCTCCCTCTGACCCTCCCCCCCTCATGTGCTCTCTCTCTCCCATTCTCTCTGTCTCAAATAAATAAATAAAATCTTTAAAAAAAAAAAAAAAAAAGAAAATACACTTGTGTCTGGAAGGACCGATGCCAAAGTAACATCAGTAATCACCCCTGGGAAGGTTCTAGGATTGAGAGGGATGAAGGGAGAGTAAATTATTTTACTTTATATAACTCATGTATTTTTAATAAATCATATATTACTTATGTAATTTGAAATAAAAAAGAAAAAAAAACATGAAATAGGTTAAAATAAGGCGGCTGAATGTGAGCCTTGAAATTCCAACTCTGACATTCCATGATTTTAAGGCCACTTGTCCATGTTCATTCCATCTCCTTCCCTTGGACAGTGATCTACCCAAATATTGGTAATCCTAACAAGACACAGTTGACCTTGGCAGTAGATCCAGCAAGAAGTGATAAGGCAAGATGAGAAACCAGAAATAGAAATACTCTCAAAAGTAACTGCTTCTCAAATTTAAACATATTAGCTAAGGAAAACTTAAGAACCATCTGACTGATAGGTACTCCATACTTAACTCTAGTCTTGATTCAGTAGATGAAGCAATAGCAAGAATTATTAAAATTGGAACAGCTTCACGTAGGATGTTAGCTGATCCACACAGGTCTTGAAGAAAGGATTTTGACTTTTAATACAGAAAGGACAGTTAGCCTCCCAAGATGTGATTACTATCTTGGTAATCGCAATCTTCAAAGATGTCTAAATTATTATCATAAAGCATTCTTGATTTCCACCACTTTAAAAATGAGCTGTTGAAACTCTGAGATTAAAATAACTACTTTACGTCATCCCTTAAAGTACCCTAAAAGCAAAATCTTTTGAAGAAAGATTCTATGCACTCACCAAATAATGTTTATAATTTAGAAACGCTTAAATGTCTTCTAATACTTACACATGCACAGTGTTGAAATTCACCCTTCACTACTTTGATCATGTACAGAACATCCTAATACTCTCAGAAATTTAGTCAAAGAAGGGATGACTGTCTTCCCTCTTTCTGCCAGGATGGGAATGTTTGGGGGGCAGGGAGGAAGGCTCCCTAAAGTGAAGAAAAGGGTCAGACCCAATTAGAACTGCAAAGGAAACTTCGAAAGGACGAATGCCATTAGCCCAAACTGGAATGTGGCCAAAACACGGGGTAATACTTCAACTCTTAGAAAAAGTACCAGGGGGATATTTAACAACCCCAGGTGGCCCAACGCCTTCTCATAAGTCTCATCAGAAAAGTCACTTATGGCAACACTATTCACCAAGGTAAAATAATATTATTTGACAAACTGCATATTCAAGTACTATGTTTAAATTCTGACATTTGTCAGGTTATCATTTGAAACTATTTCTCTATAGGACAACAACCAGAGAAACAAAATGTTTCTGTTAAATAGTGGGGTTAGAACATAAGAAACAATTGTTATTTAAATCTAGCGTCAGACTTTCCTTAAATCAAACACCAATCATCATTTTGTCCAGTAAACTGAGCCTTGATGCACACATGTTTTTGATTTTCCTTCCAGGTTTTAGAAGTCCTCAGGACATTTTAACCAAGATTATATTCCCCACAATATTTTCTCACTGTATGTTTATTTTATATGACTTCAATAGGGTTTATATTTTCCATAATGTCCATGAGAAGGAGCTTGGCTAGTTTTTAAAAAACGCATCAATTCACATTGTGAAACATTAATATGATGCACTTTCTTATACCCTTCTTATCTTTCTTTTTCTCTCTTTAATTTCTTTATTTCCTTTTAAGCACCCACCCCCTCTTTTCCTCTCTTATCTCCCTCCCTCTCTCCTAAGGTTGCCAGGGAAACATTTTGTGAACTGTGATATAAAAGCGGTGGAAAATGCAAGCCTGTTAAGTGACATAACACATCCATTCTTGAATCCTGCAAAGGATATTATGTGAGCAAATGCACATAGTGAAACCCGAAAGAGTTTCCCGTTTTAAAATGCTGAATGCTTGAGAGCTCTGCTTTTACCTGCTGTGATTTAAAAGGCTAGAGGCCTCATTTTGAGCCACTAAAATTCAAAGTGACAGAAACCTACAAATTTTTATTGCTGTGCATTTAATAAAATTTACATTTACAAGCTGTCAGTTTGAAATGTTGAATAACTGGTACTTTCGCATTCAGAAGAGCAGATTTGGTTGTACTGGGGGTTCATTACTACCTACTTACACGTTCTTGAAATGCTCAGAATAATCCTTCAATCTATGACTTTTGATATCTCTTAATTCAACACTGCACAAAAACACCATTGAGCTTGCAGTAAGGTCAACAAAAGGAATTTATTGTGCTCCCATAAAGCAAGGCATAATTAAGAGCCCCCTTTCTGCTTGTTTTAATGTGCTAATACGAGAACATTAGAACCAAGGAACAGCCAATTGCTAGGTGTCTGCAACAGCTGCCTAGGTTTTTAGTAATTTACTTACTCAATTATGTCGACTCTCTTAAATCCACAACACTGGTGGGTGGTAAGGTAGAGGGATAATAAAAAAACATAGAGTAGGAAACGCCTTTAATGCATGTTTTATGTGCATCTTGGGTAACATTTTTTGTTTGTTTGCTTTTGAGAACAAGAATTAAAGATTGTAACTTTAGGAAACTCAGCACAGGAATAACCATGCATGGGTTTAAGACACCTCTAAAAATTATGACATGTCTAATAATCCTATGATTATGTGGTCTGTTCTGAAAAAGAATATTAAACCAAATGTTTGACTCAGTATTACAAAAACAGATTATCTAATGGCTTCCAAGGGGGAAATATGAGAAAGACCATTCATAAAGTTCCTTAATAGTAATAAATTACACACACTTCCTTATTCTCCACGTAAATGGAAAGACAAAGAGAGACTCTGAGAGAGAGGATGTGTTCTCACACTTTTACAAGAGCCACACTGTAATAAAGTCTCTTAAAATTGTTTGTTATCGATATGAATCTGATATTCTTTCGAAGTGAACACCAGAAAAATGCACATTACACTTGTAAAGTATCTCATTTTTTTAACATTCAAAGAAGCCTTGAATGCCAACCTCAAAGTCTTCTTTTCTTTTTTTTTTTTAGAATGCATTTCTGTTATATGCAAATCAAAACACAAACTGGGGGGGGGGGGGGGAAGGCCCAAAGTGTAAAATTCATCCTGATTTACCCTGGCATTATTCAAATACAAAAAAATTAAATTAGTGAACTAAATCCAAATCACTGACAACAATGTAAATTCAAATGACCTCATTTTAAATTTTCTTTAAATTATCTCTTTGTGTCATTCATGTAAAAGGACATATCCCTACATGTCAGTATAAATTGATGCTTGGAGGAAAAAAGTAATTATCTTCAAATGTCAAAATTTACCTAGCATGCATCACCTATTTTCTTTTCAATTTAAGTTCCACAAAATGTCTTTGATAAATCAAATAATCTCCATGTTACAGCTCAAAAACTGCAAAAGAATTTCCAAATACCCACCTACTAGTTTTGATTGCATATTAGATATCCTTAAGCTTTCCTCCCTGGAACTTTGCCTTCTCTCTTAGACAAGGAGACATAATTTTAAAAGAAGAAAGAAGAAAAAATACCGTATTTTAGTCATTGTGTTTAAAATCATTTTTATCTTTTGCCTCAAAGAGAACATTTTTTCATTTTGGTCTCAAAGGAATTGAAGGTATAAAATATTATACTCAATTAAGTCCTATACAATATTATGTTCAGTAATGCAGGTAACTTGCTAAGGTTTCAAAAGCAATTTATGCCTCATTTTTCTTTTTAGTTGCCAGCAGTGAATTAAACAGTTTGGAAGGGAGCCTATGAAACTTTGTTTTTAAAATGAAAAGTGAAACCTGAAAATGGCTGGGAGGCTACAAAATGACAGAAGAATGTATAAAGGTCATCTTTTCTCTTTTTTATTTTCCTAATAATGAAGTCACTGAGCTAGAGGGACCCACTGAGTTTTCACTGTGCAAAGATCACTGAACTAGCCTCTGTCTGAATTCTGTATGTCCAATTGAGCCACTCGATTCTGTGCTGATAAGTCTGTTCTGCAAGATTACACCCTGTTCAGAAAATATAAACAAATATCGTATCTCTAACAGAGCAAAACAATTTCACCTCTCAAAAAAAAACACCTGACAATATAATAATTTCACGGTAAACACACCAGTGTTACAGTTTAGAGTTTTTAAAAAAAGGCTCTTTTGCCCTCATTCATCAGCTCAGAGCAAGCTCAGGCTGAACATGAATACTTACATGCTGTCTCTTCCTCAGACACTTAGTTTCAATGTCTGCTAAAATGCTAGGGTTATTGGTGTAACGTATGGATTGAATATATTGGGTCTATATTAGTTTACTGGTTGCCTTCAGATAACTGAACTCTTAGTAACTAAAATAACACCAATATTAATATAATTGTATTTACTAACCTCTTGCTCCACCCTCCTGCCTGGCATAAGTGTTGGAATTACAAGTCAGACGGCGCTCAGCAGCAATCTTCAAGAAAATTGCTTTAAATTGACCTTCATTAGCGCTCACAGCACTGAAAACAAATCCAAGTGCATGCCTTATGGAAGGTAAGCCAGTAGCGATAGCTCCCTATTAAAATGGCAGCACGTTAACCTGCTCAGCCCGCATGCACCACATTCTATAAATACGATAAAATAAAGAATCTTTAACCACAAAATAATTCTGCTATTTCTAAGTATTGGGACAATTAGGACCAAATTTAAAATTCCAGCCTTCGATGGTGTGTATGTTAATTCCAGTTTACTCTTTTTCCATTTTAGAGAATTGGATATTGCAACTGAAATGTTAAATTCCCTTTACATGGTATTGTTGCTGGTTTATAAAAAATCAATACCACGCAGTAGCAAAGAATAAAGAAACTTAACCTTTCAGAAGACATTCAAACTTATTTAGATACCAACAGCAAGAAAACAGATTTCAAAGTGAAGAAAAATTCTTCTGTTTCATAGCTTTGCTTTGAAGAGCATGCTCTTTCTTGACATCTGCATAGTAAAAGGGAGTTTAATTTCCTTGGTCAACTATCCTTTCTGAAAATCCTGCATTGGCAGACTTGGAAATGGAAGGAATTTTTCCTGGGGATTAATTCGCAACTCTTCTTAACACTCAAAATGCTGAATATCTTCAGTACACAAGCCAGGGAATTTGGCACTTGGAGTTACACTTTTTAGCAAACAAATGTTAAAGAAAAATGTTTTCAACAGAAAGAGGCCATGTGAAGTCTGTCAGATATATGAAATGGTCAGATATGAAATTGATATACATATTAACTCTGCCACTTGAGCTCCCTCTGGTTTTCAACTTGAAAAGATTCTACCATTTCATCCTTTATTGGCATTTCCATTTCTGAACCTTACCACTGGTTTTGTTCCAAAAAATAACATTTCAAAACAGAACAGTAAAGTAAAACATTGTAGGCCTAGCAAATAAGACCACCTTCTGGAAAGCCAGGTAATATTTCTCAAAGCCTAAGTTCATAGCCAATTCTTTCATTTCAACTTGAACCATTTAATTTAGTAAACATTTTTTTTTAGTACAAGTTTCTGTGAATTCATGTCTGTTCAGTGAAACATGGCTACTCCTATCAATGGAGGAAGTAGCTTAGAGTAGTGGCTAAAATTTGGATCTTAAAGTCAACTGATCCCCCTTCCACTTTTTACTATCCATACCACTATAAGGAAGTTAATTATACTCTCGAAGGCTCGACCTTTTCATCTGCTAAGTGGGGATAATATCAAAGATTTTCATAAGAAGGAAATGAAATAATGTTTGCAAGGCATCAAGCATAGTGCCAAGCACATGGGAGTCTCTCCAAAATGGTAGTTAGCTCCATGCTCGGCTTGATCATTTTTAAAAATTAAATAGAATAGTTTTAGACCAAAATGGTCAGTCACATCTTTTAAAACCTTATCAATACCCAGCTCAGATTTCAATTGACCTATCACAGACTGCTTATATCTACCAGATAAAATGTGAAAACTTGGATCATTCATAAAATATTCCTGCCTCCTCCACACACACACATAAATGTCAAGTTTTTCCATCCAAAATATCTGGCTATCTGTTTCTGTAAATAGGACTTAAAGAGACAAATAACATTTTTCACTTTTCTCCAAAGCCTTTTGCCATCTTAAAAACAACTGTGTTGTTTCCCTTCTCATGTCATTTGCATGTAAACCAAATTGTATTTTAAACATTCATTTCAAGATTTATCTTGAAGCTGACTTTGAAATTTTTTCCCATTGTCCACTGTCAAGTAGAATTCTCAAGCCTTGTTCTTTATTCTAATTCCAGATTCAAACAAGCTACTGTTTTTGCTAGAGTCTTGATTTTTAAAGAACTGTATGTGTGTGTGTGTGTGTGTGTGTGTGTGTGTATTTGGAAACTAGGGGTATATAGTTTTTTTTTTTCCTTCTCTTACAGACACAAGTAATTCTTTTTCAAAATGGGTAATATAAATTGACTCTCTTACATTGCAACACCTACCTATCAGGACCCAAGATTCTTTATTTTTATGCCAATCTACCTGTTCTTTACTGGGCAACCCATTTCTAGAGCTCTAAGTATCTTATGAAAATTATTTTCAGTTTTATGATTACAAATAAAGGAGTAGAGAAACCCACAGTAAAAGCCGTAGGTGGTTCACTGTCTACACGGGGTGTGACAATTATTTCAAACTCATTTGCTCTAAAGAGAGGAACTGGGTATCCTGTTAAGGGGGCAGGGAAGCTTCAATTTAGGCTTCCTATCTGTAAGGTAAAGTTGGGAGGACAGCCGAGGCAAACCAATGGCAAAACAAAACAAACCAAAACAAAACCCCAAACACCACCTCCAGTATAATGATGCACTTGCCACATGGTCTCTGAAGAGAGGACTGACTTCAGAAAGGTGCCCAGGCCCAGTTTCCGGAGGAATCAAGAGCTTTCTCCTGTCCCAGGGCCTGGGCCACTGTGGGGGTGGCAGCTTTTAGGCATCTAGGACATCACAGATTTCGCCAGCTTACACCTAACCAGGCCATTTTCTACTTGCCTCCCTCTGTCCGTGGAGGTGGGGACGCAAGAAGTCAACGGGAGTTCAGGGCATGTGAGCCTATGTAAAGCAAGCCCATACAGCCCAAGCAGGCCCATAAAAGCCAGGAAATGAACAAGTTCAAGTTCTCATAGTGTGTTAATGTGCCCACAAATGTACCTACTTTATACATTTAACAGCTCATGTAGTAATGAAAAATGCCATGTAGAACATATAGCTGCATGTGCAAGGTGGGGTAATTAATATGCCTATATGTGCTCCCTAATTGTTTCATTCCCTGTATTTTTGGTTAATGTAACACTCTGCAAACTTTTATATAAATAGTTTGTGTTTTATATGGAATTCCAAGTAAAAGAAACCAAGGGGGAATGACGAATAAGGAAAATTCTAATGGTATTCTTACTGAATTTCATTAGCTCAATATTCTACCTTATTTTTTTCCCTATAAACTGCCAATACATTGACACAAAATTTTCAGTGACTAGCATGGTCACTCAGCAAGGCCATGGCCGGCTTAGGAAAAGAAAAAGGAGAGGCCCTTATCTGTCTGAATTAACATTTCACGTTTTCTGCCATTTCTCAGCCAAACCATCTTTGTAAAACAGCCAAATATCA
The DNA here is from genome assembly GCF_004348235.1 of Phoca vitulina. Classification (NCBI taxonomy): domain Eukaryota; kingdom Metazoa; phylum Chordata; class Mammalia; order Carnivora; family Phocidae; genus Phoca; species Phoca vitulina. The sequence goes on from NW_022589706.1 coordinate 5,031,389, forward strand.
AGTTTGACATTTGAAGTCCAAACATGTTTGAGTTGTCAGTTGAAAACTGGGGAAGCGTGGGATAAAGGGCTGAATTTTAAGGTTTTCACTATTACTAGTGAGGTCTGGGTTTGGGTTGTTTTTCTAGGAGAACCCAAAGGCAACTGAAGATGTTTTTCCATCAATTTTTTCATAAGCATTTAAGCTAAAAGGAAAAAAAAAAGTGGAAAGATGGGAGGACACGGTTTTCTTTGGGGGAAGGAAATTAGAAGTCACCGCAAATAATTCACCTGGATAGGTAAAGGGGAGCAAACACTGTTTGCTTGTGAATCCCTGACAACTTCATTGCCTTGTACCCAAGGGAGGAGGCAGAGCCTCTCGCTTCATTTCAGACCAGCCGGGAAAGGGCTTTGAGAAGGGAACTGGGGAGGGGCACGTTCCAGGTGTGGGCTGAGCTCGGCACTCGCCAGCAGCCTCCGCAGGTGGCTCTCCTTGGCAGCAAGGCCAGGCGCAAACCGGCTTTCTTGGGAAGCCTGACATGACCCCCGCCCAGGCTGGCAGGAAGCGACGCTCCTGTCCTCTGCAAGGAGAATGGGCCTCCGCGAGTCGTCTGCAGCGGGGCCCAGTCTGCTGGTGTGCTTCGGAGCAAACCGCTGCAAGACCCGAGTTAGGAAAAACTCGACCCCACACTCACCAGCTGGTGACTGCCTCCCACCTCCTCACCCCCCAAGTTGGCAAAGCCCTCGTCTCCGGATTGACTGTCGGCCAGGACGCTCGCCAAAGCTCTCGGGGCTCCAGCAAAGCGGCAGCGCGTGGCCTCTCCCTCCCCTGCCGGGACCTGGGGACGCCCGTGCTGCCCCGGCCCCGCACAGCGTGCACCACGAGACTCAACCGCGCGACAGCTACTCGGAGGCAGAAGGGGGCCGGGGAAACTGAGGCTGGTGGCGGCGCACTGACGCTGCAGACGGAGCGGCCTTGCTGGAAGAAGTGGCCTAAATGCACAGTCCTGGTCCCAGGTCCGACTCTCAACTGCTAAACTGTCACCTCCCCGAGGGCGGATCTCTGGCTGTCCCTGTGTCCCCATGCCCCCGGCACCGTGGCTCCCAGGACAGGCTGACCGACCTAGGCCGGACTGCACTGCACGCGCCTACCAGCCCGGCAGCATGCGGCGTCTCCCTGTGAGGTCCCTGAAACCACGTGCACCAGGACCACCCGTGGGCTAAAAGTGCGGATTCTGGGCCCCACCCTCCCCCAGTGAAACCAAGCACACTCTCCGCTGAATTTTTACTCGCGCTGAAGTTGGAGGCTTGCTGGACCCTGACGGACCTCAGCCTTTTCCTTTCGGAAGCGCCCGTAGCCTCGCAACCAGAGAGATACTATCAGCCCCATCTTACAGAAGAAGGACCTGCAGCACAAAGAGGGGTGGGGGCGCCCAAAGCCCCATGTGGGCAGCGGCCCTGCGCGGCTGGGGCCGTGCCCGCTCTTGCGCTGTCCCGCGGAGCACTGGGCTGCTAGGATTTGGGAGATTCCCCTCTCCCGCTCCTGCTCCCGCGCCTGCCGACACTCCTCCACCTTTCCCTCAACCTCGACTGCTGGCGTTCCGGGGCGTTCCAGGGGCGGGGAAGGAGCGCCCAGCTTGAGGGCAGAGGCTGGTTCACCCAACTTCGTCCTGGGGAGTAGGGGAAGGACTGGCCTGGCCGGTGTCTTTGCATGGGGGCCAGGTGACCTCCGTGAGAGCCCGGGCTGCGTCCCTCAACCCCATCCCACCCAACTAAAACTGCGCCTGCGGCGCCTACCCGGTTCCAGTCCACCCTCGCCGGGTCTCCGCCCCCCGCCGGGTTCCACTCCACTCACGCGGGGCTTACACCCCTCACCATCCTACCCCACCCGCGCGGCTGCTCCAGACACCACCCTGGGACCGGATTCCAGGCCTAACCCGTTTAGCCTGCGGTGTTGGGGGAACACGGACAGGATCGCTGCAGCCGCTGGGCACCCCCCCACCACAGGCACACACAACACACGCACGCCTACAGCTATACACTCCCGGCTCTCGAGCCTCGGCCTCCAGCATCCTGGAAGGGCGCAGTGTTGGCAGGGGGGGCGAGGGAAGCGGTTAGTCGGTGGTAATCGGGTGGCCTTCCGACTGGAGCTCTCAAAACTTAATCAGCGTCCTCTGTGCGCCCTAATTCACAGAAGCTCATGCTCCGCTTGGGACCGAAGGCCCCGGGTATTGCATCAGGCTAGTGGCCCTGTTCCAGATCCTGGAGTCCACCAGGGAGGCAGAGGAGAAGAAACATGTCAGTGTGGCCTCAGACCCCTTCCAGCCGGGGTGTAGCTCAGCAAGTCTGTCTGCCTGCTCATCATGCCTAACGCGTGGGTAACAATGCCTTCCTCTCTCCACAAATATTCGGAGAAGACTATCAGATGTCAGGCAACGTTCTGGGCCCAAGGCACACAGGCAGAAAGCAGCGTAGAGGTGTGGTTAAAGACCGAGCCGACAAGGTTCAAGTCCAGGTTCTATTGCTTGGTTAACTATAGGACCAGAGAAAAATTCAGCTCTTTGTACTTCAGTCCTCATAGCTGTAAGCTGGGGATGATAGCAGTACCTCCCTCATGGAATGGATGTGACAAATTATCGAATGGGCATAGACAGTTTGCCAGGGTGACTAGCCCCTGTGGGAAGCTCAACAAATCGTGAGCTGTCATTCCCGTGATCCCGCTTCAGAGTGCAGCGTGATACCCATCAGTCTTGACAATAACCTTTCCATAAGGATCAGAAGGAAGGGATGCAGAGGGGAAGAACACAGGGAGGAGCCTGCACGCTGGGCGCTAGCCAGGAGAATGCCAACCCTCGGCCCCTGCCAACAGGACCGGAAAGCCCAAAGCACAGAGATCCTGCTCGCTTTCCCATACCTCAGGGTTCTGGTTCACACGAGGCGATCCAGCAGTGCGCCCGGCTCGCGGCCCGGACGAGGTGCCCCAGAACTAACCGTGGCGCCGACGCAGAGCCGCCCAGAGGAGCTGCAGGTGCTGCGCCCACACAGTTCATCCCGGCCTCCCGGAGCAACAGCGCCGGGCACCGCGGAGCGGAGCCGGACAGTTGGAGCAAGTGCCACGAGGCCCCCGCTTCACTTCTTCCGAAATGAGTTGCTAGATAGCCTCAGATCTTAGGGAATTCCAGTGGAAAAATTCTCTCAGCCTCAGGATGTCCTTCAGTGAAATGGACAGAAGTTGCACCACAAGCCTCTTAAAGGTTCACTTGGGAAGGCTTAAAAATGCACGGCGAGCCTTCCTGTGAACAAGTCCCCAAAGGTCCTGCTTAGGCCTTTTTACTTCAGGCATTTATGATCTAACTTAATAATAGGGGCTCCCATTTTCCAGGACTGTGTGCTAGGCAATACATTGCCAAACACTTTACTTGCTCTAATTCTAAATCTACAAAATAGGTGCTGAAGCTTTGTGGACCTTTTCAAACCTGCAGGCATATTGAAAGTGATTCCTAAGATCTAGTAAGTAATCAGGATTTCTGATCAATTGTCCTGCAGAAAACGAGTCCGTGAATCCCAGATGAATTCTGACCTTCCACTGGAGTTTTGTGAAGGATTAAGTAGCAAGTGCCCCTCTCTATCAGACTTTACCCATCCTGCCTGCCCCACCCACAGACCTGAGGGGCTACAATAGGGATATTAGCCTAGCATTTTTCTCTTTAAGAGTGGACTGGGCGGCCAGGGGCAGCTAGCACCACGGCCTCACAGTGTCTCTTCCAGTGATCCCAGCATCCAATCTAAGTCAAGAGCCTGCTTGTTCTGACAGAACACCTTTAAGACAAACTTCCAACTGATCCCAAGCCTCCACAGCCCTTCCTGTTGGGAAATTCGGGAGTCTCTGCTGCTAAGTGGAAGTTATTATCCTTCTTAGAGAGGTGGCAAGCTGGCTCAAAGAGGCTGTAATGGGTGCAAAAGCCACACGACTGTGAGTGGTCATGTCAGCCTTGAACTCAGGTCCTCTCTAAAGTCCTTGTCCCTGAGCAGTCACACCCAGTTACCAGAGCATTAAACAATTACGTCACCTCCCTCTATACTAGGAGTATAAGTGTCTGTAAGGGCAGTTCATAAGAGCTAACAATATTGAATTCTTACTGAGTGTTAGGCAGTGAGAGAAATGCTTTACATCTATCTTTTAAAAATCATTTTACACAACAAGAAACCAAGGCACAAACAGATTAAGTATCTATTAGTTTAAGGTCACCTGGCTAGGAAGTGGCAGGGCTGAAATTTGACATCCAGGCTACCCTCCAAACCACCAAGCTCCAGGCAACACTTAAAGAATCTCTTTGCAGGGCTCCTTAAGCTCTCAGTGAATGGTAGCCTCTATATTTGTTTGTTTAAATCCAAGCAAAGACCTGAGATTCCTTCACATGTGAGCCATGGTGTCTTTGAAAATAGCTAACATGTATTGATTGCTTATCATACCCTAGGCACCAGGAACTGAGCACTTATATACCAGGCACTATTCTAAGTTTTAACACATTTAATACTAAGCAAACCCCTATGAGGTAGGTTCTATTCCTATCCCCAATTTACAGATGAGCAAACTGAGGCCCACTGTCATACAACCAGTAAAAGGCAGAGTTGGGTTTGACTCCCAGGTACTCTGACTATAAATGACTCTATACTGGATGTGAAAGTGTAAGATCCCTCTGCTTAGAAGCTTTTGCACCACTATGTACCATCTCTTTTCTTTTTAATCAGAGGGATGTCCTCTCTGATGGAGTTTCTCTACTGAGCTAAAGCTCTACCAGCCCAAAGGAAAGAGGAGGGCCACCACCCCCAAACTTGGCCTCAGCCTCTAAATTGGTAAAATGAGCAGTCGATGCAGCTCTTGTATGTTTGAGGCTTGCAGGTTGTTCCTGGAACCTGAAGGACAGGATGGCTGGAGGGGCTCTCTACAGCCTCTGGGCACGTCTTTATAGGTAAGGGTGGGTCAGCTACATCCCAGGGCTCTTTGCATACTCTGGGGGTTACCAAGCGCTTTCAAACCCACCCTTCCATTTGTGTCTTCCATTCAGGAAGGTGAAGGGAGATCTGTTACTCTTTAACTTTTAATAAGAAACCAAAACCCAGAAATCACAGTGGACAACACCCACTTTGCCTTCAGGCTGGCCCGGGGCATGAACAAACAAGCTCCCGATTGTACTGATAGCTAATTACCTTCAGCCTTCCTCCAGGGAAGCCTCAAACTTATTCATGTCTAAAAAAATGTATTCTTTTTTTTTTTTTTTTTTGAAGATTTTATTTATTTATTTGACAGAGAGACACAGCGAGAGAGAGAACACAGGCAGGGGGAGTGGGAGAGGGAGAAGCAGGCTCTCCACTGAGCAGGGAGCCCCAAGCAGGGCTCCATCCCAGGACCCTGGGATCATGACCAGAGCTGAAGGCAGACACTTAATGACTGAGCCACCCAGGCGCCCCTAAAAAACGTATTCTTAATACCTTTCTTTTTCATCACAAAGGCTGACTTTGGGGATGGGGTGGGGCAGGTGTGACGGAGAAGTCAGCTGCTTCAGCTTTTACACTGTTTGGCGCACCTGGGCCATATCCTCTTCCCACTCCCTCCCTGGGCATCCCCAAAGTCGTTGGGTCGGAAACAGTGGAGCTTCGGCAGTGACGGAGTGTGGTCCACAGCAGACCCTGGAAGGGGGGGGGGTGCCCGGTGTGATGAGACCCGCGGGATCCGTGGGGCAGAGGCCAGGCGGTAGGCACAGCTGGGAGCCAAGTGCACCGGGGCAGGAGCACGAGTGGCTGGGATGGGGCAAGGTGGAGGCGGAGAACCGCACCCTGCTTTCAGACCTTGGCGTGTTGGGTAGTTTTGTTTTGTTTTCTCTTCCCCAGTTGTTTCCGGAGTGGTGCGTGGTATGGTTGACCCTGCTGGGTCTACGCAGCTGCTGCGCGCTTAACCCGAGCGGTGTCTGCAAACTCAGGTGGTTCCTCCCAGAGGAGACTTCGCAGAGAGCAGCCAGGGCTTGTCCTCTCCTGGGCCCTCGCGCCACCCTTGGCTCAGGACTCCCCGTGGACGACAGATAACCTCTGGGATTCACCTGCACCCCCCAGGAAGCTCAGGGTTTCCTTTCACGACTGGGTTGCGTTCCTTAGCAACAGTAGCGTCCCCCCTTTCTTAGCAACAGCAGCGTCCCTTCCCACCCCCGCGGAAGTGGCACAGCGGCTTCTCGGGATTGCTGGAATGGAGCCCCAGCCAAGGTTGGCACCTTCCCAGTGCCTGGACAAGAGGCCTCTACCAATCTCCCATTCGTTTTCGTAGGTGGGTATTTTCACCCCCGTCTTACAGAGAATGGATCTGAGGTTCTGTGACATACGTCCAAGGCCCGGCTAGTAAGTTCTGAGCAGACGCTCCTCTCGTCCCTTGGACCTTCGTGCTTCCCTAGAACAAAGTGCGTCGGTCAATATCAGGCCCCTCAGGCCTTTGTGATGAGCCACTGTTACTGTTGAACCTCTGGAGGAGGGGCTGTATCTCTTCACTTCTCTACCCTCAGGGTCTCCCTCAGACCCACGCTTGAAACGGGGGAGATGAGAGAGCGCAAGGGAAGCTACTCTTGAAGCAAACTGGCGAATGCTGGCCGATAGCGGGGTACGCTGGGTCCACCGGGCCTCTAAAGTGAGCAACACCTGAGACGTGGAAAGGAGAATCTTGGTTTCAGCTTTCTGCCTCCTGGCCTCAATTTCTTCACAACCCGAAGTGGGAATAATAATCTGCACCCGGCTGGTATGAGCGATGAATGTGAGTGGTCAAGGTGAACTGCCATCAGTCTGGAAAGCGGTCAAGAGCACGGGTTCTGGGCGCGACTCCATCTCTACCAGCCCGGTCTTCTTGGACAAATTACTTAACCTCTCTGTGCCTCAACTTCTCCCTCTGCATCAAGCTTACCACAAGCGTCCCTAGAAAGATTTGCCTCACTGGTTTTGAGGCTTGCAAATAAAGGAACAAGCCAGGTCTCCCTTTCTCGGGCTGAGGGACACAACAATCTCCCTGCTCCAAACTCCAGAGACGGTTTTGAGAAAAACTTACCCTCCAATTACCAGCCCTGACATCTTGGACAAGATGCACTCCCCTCTTTGCTCCTCCGTGTCCCCATTTGTAAAGTGGGTCCCTAAAATGCATGTCTCTGAGGCCCCTGCCAAGTTCCGGTTTTTGTCGTTGGTACTGGGGGACCTCATGTCGGAGGGAGGGCCCGGAAGACTGAGGAGCCAGCAAAGACGGATCCATCCCTAGGGCCCCTCCAGCTCCACCCCTTTGGGCGCGGCTGAGCGGGTGGGTGGAAGCACCAGCCACAAGATCTCTTTGCCCCAGCGGGGAGGGAGAACCGTGGGGCCCAGAGTTCCCGCTGCCACATATGGTCTGTGGATTTAGGTGTCAAAAACCGGAGAATTAGAAATGGTAATTTTCCGTCATTATGGCTGAAACGCGATCTGTCACAACAACTGGAACATGTCTCCGCGCTAGCGAAAATAATGTTCGTGATTAGGAATCATTACGCATGTCAAGCCGAGTCCATTAAGTTGTAGGGAGAAATTAGGCTTGACGGGCGGAATCAAACTACAAATATACAGCCCTCGCCTTCAGGCGGCCGAGCAGCAGCCCTGGGGAGGAGGCGGGCCAGGGCCGGGTGTTTTCTTAATAGGAAACTGCCCAGAGAATTAATACCCCCTTTGTCGGTCCCCATGGGATTCCTCCGCCTCTTCCCACCGCCCAGACCCCACCCCAAGGGAGGGAGTGCGGCGCGGAGGTGTCGCCCGCAGTAGCCGAAAGCTTTGAAGTCCCACAGGCCGCCTGGGTAAGCGCCCTGCTCACTGCTTGCAAGCTGTGTGACCCTGCCCTAGTCACTTGACCTCCCCCCTGAACTTGGCTCCCTCGTCTGTAAAGGAGAGATAATCCCATCCACTTCATGGGGTTCTCCCGAGGCTTACATGAGAGCAAATTTGGTCACTGGAGCGCACTAGAAATCCTCAGACCCGGGAGATGCCGTTTCCCTTCCTGGAACACCCCGCTTTGGGCTGCCCCCCCACCCACATGCGCTGCTGGGGGTGTTGGGGGGGATTGGTGGCGGGAGCTGAGAGGCTCGTGCCAATGAGGCGCTGAGAAAAGAATCTAGAATCTCTGAAAATCGCAGAGGGGTAACCTCAGAGCAACCCCCGTGCCTTGGGTAGCCCATGTACTCCCTTCCCTATCACCCTACCAAAGAAAAGCGTCACTGAGTCCTCCACCCTGCCTCCCTGGGCCTGCCCCAGCCACCAGCACAGAAGGATCGATGCTGTCACCAGGAACCACACTGTTGGAAAAAGAAAAGGTCAATGGTCAAGGGAGCCAGGAGTAAGAAACCTTCCTTCTCAGTTCTCCTAAGACGAAAGGGCACTTTACTATCTATCCCCTGATATCCTCTGTACGGAGTTTGGGGAAAATTCTCCCCCTTCTGCAGATGAGGGATAGACCAGTGTGAGCCTAGGTAGGCTGGTTCCTGTTCTGCCATGGACCCACATCACCTCTGAGAGCCTGCCCTGCGCCAGCCACCAACTCCACATCTCGATACTTCCTTCCTGTGGGGAAACTGAGGGTCAGAGGATAGGAAAGTCAACCAAGGGCCTGTAAGCTGGGAGAAGTGGGAGCCAAGCCTGCTCCTCCTCCAAAGCCTTAACACCACTGCCATTTCCACATACACCTCCATGGCCCACCACCTCCCTTCTCTGGTTCTCTTTCCTCCTTGCTACTGGTTGGGGAAATCCCGCCTCTCAGAAAAGTGGTGAAAACAAAATGAGCTAAGGAGGTAAAACATTTAGTTTGGGCCCTGACAGAGCATACTCTTTCCGGGGCCTCATTCTTCTCCTCTGTGAATGGGATCCTCGCAGCTGCAGCTCTGCGGTGGGGAACAGAACAGAAATCTGGCCAGCGCGAGTACTTTGGAGCCACACAGTCTGGTTCGAACCCCATCTCCGCCAGAAATAGCCACAGCGTACGGTCGATCCCCAAAGTGGGATAATAGTAATGGAGCTGCCAGGAGGAATGAATGAAATAATTCAAGGAAAGCACTTAGGGAAACAGATTAAGCGCTAAATAAAGCACTGATTACCAGAGCGGCGATTGGCCCGCGCAGGCTTGGAGGGCTGCTGCCTGGCCGAGGAGAAGCTGCCCCAGCCCCCTCCGGAAACTTCTCAGCATTTCAGCAGCTCCCGGTGCTAGGGATCGGGAACTGGGGCACCAATTCCCCAGGGCTCCTGGGTCCTGGGGATTTGCCTCCTGGACCCTCCCGCGGGCCAGGGGGAGATGGAGGGGTTGTTCAAAAGGGAGGATGGGCAGGAGTGCCCGGCACTGGGAGCTCCCCGCCTATTCGGCCTATTCTCCGCCTCGATGCACATTCAGAATAGGGCGGACTCAGAGAGGGAATTAAACCAAGGGACACGGCATGACAGAGACTTAGCCCGAATAGAGAGACCTTCTGATGGAGTCGGGCAAAGACGCGGCCCTAGTGATCAGCACACACCAAAAGCGCTCTTACAAATATTTAACCTCCTTGGGTCTCCTGGGGGGGCTCAGTCGGTTAAGCAGCTGACTCTTGATTTCCGCTCAGGTCAAGATCTCAGAGTGGTGAGATGGAGCCCCAGAGCCCCACGTTGGGCTCCTATGTAGGAGTCTCTCTCTCCTTCTCCCCTGAAAAAAATTAACATTCCAGTGACCTTCCTTGACTGACCCTCTCAAATGATACCCCTGCTTGCCACGTGCTAACCCACACTTACTTTGTTTTCCTTTTGGCACTTCTATCCCTGTCTCCCACTAGATGGTAAACTCCACCAGGGTGGGGCCTTTTTCCTCTGTACCCCTCGCACAGAGTAGCAGCCCAACAAATATGCTGAATATTTGGATGAATGAATGAAAGAGGAAAGAGAGAATGTCAGACAGCAGTTCCACACAAAGATTTTTCTCTTAAAAAAAAACTCCCTTTTTATAATTCCCCTCCCAGCTTTTTGAGGCTTCCCTTTGGCCCTACACCTATGAAGGGTGAGACCCCAGTTCTCCTCCCTGTGTATCCTGTGGTTGTCTTTCCGAGTGTGTTCTGCAGTTCCTTCTCCAGACTGTCTCATAAAGCAGGACACCAGCCTCTCACAAACACAAGGACCAGCACGCGGGGGAGGGCCTTCCCTTAGGCAGCACTGCCCAGAACAATTAGTGTAAATCAAATAAATAATACACATCTTATAAAATAATTATTTTAAGAAACTTTTCTGCAGTTATTGTGAACAGAAGAAATCAACTGGAGGGGGCCTGGCTGGCTCAGTCCTAGATCATGAGACTCTTGATCTTGGGGTTGTAGGTTCAAGCCCCATATTGGGTGCAGAGACAACTTTAAAAAATAAAATCTTGGGGCACCTGGTGGCTCAGTCGGTGAAGTGTCTGCCTTTGGCTCAGGTCATGATCCTGGAGTCCCAGGATCAAGCCCCAGTCCCCCAGGCTCCCTGCTCAGTGGGGAGTCTGCTTCTCCCTCCCCTCCTCCTCCTCCCTCTCATGCTCTCTTGCACTCACTCTCTCTCTCTCTCTCTCAAATAAATAAAATCTTTTTAAAAATAAAATATTTTTTAAAAGAGAAAGAATCAACTGGAAAGCAGTTGGTGTACTTTTTTTTAAACCTTAAAAGTCTATATGCTGAATTTATTTTAAAAGCACAATTGCAGTTGCAAAAAATGCACAGAACATGTTGCAGCCAAGGTTTCCAATGAGGGTTAACTGTTCTTACTGTTTTGGTTGTTTTTATAATCACTCAACACTTCTTGTCTACCCCTTACCATGTCCACAGATAAGTTTCTTTAAATGGTAAATGTCTTTAACTTGGCAAAAAATATTATCAATTAGGCTGTGAGCATTTCATGGTGCCTACTGCTCAGGAAGCACTCCATTCTTAGAGGACCCTGTCTTTGTGGGGGTGGGGGTAATTTTCCATATTTTCAGCAGAGCAACTCCTTTTGGGTCTTCATCAACTGTCTGGTTCCAAATCCATGCTCTGTTCCCAGGGGGTTTTTCAGGAGGAAGCTTTTAATGCCTTCCCTCCTGGAGAATCAAAAAGACCTCCTGATTGAATGCCTGGGTTCAACTTCTCCAGCTGAGCTCTCCTGCAACACCAGCTTCTCCCTCTTTGGGGCTACTCATGGAACCAGAACTACTAGCCAGTAGATTCAAAGGAAATGGGCTGGAGAATCCATTCATGAAACATAAGACACTATACAGTAGGAATTTTTCATCTAAAAACATGTGAAGTGGTGCCTGGGTGGCTCAGATGGTTAAGCATCTACCTTCGGCTCAGGTCATGATCTCCAGGTCTTGGGATGGATGGAGCCCCACATCGGGCTCTCAGCTCAGCAGGGAGTCTAATTCTCCCTCTCCCTCTGCCTCTCCCCCTGCTTGTGCACTCTCTGTCTCTCTCTCCCAAATGAATAAATAAAGAATCTTTAAAAAAATTTAAAAAATGAAAACATGTGAGTGCCAGACCCTCAGTTGGGAATCCAGAGACCTTGAGCCCTTTGTCCAAAGCAGCTATCCCAACTAGCAGCACTGTGTTTAGGTGGTGATCATAAGCCCACACGGGGAGGAGGTGGGTAGGACCCTGAGTTCACCTCAAGGTCTATAGGTGAAGCAGTTCTGCCCAGTGCCACTGAGGCCCAGCACCCCTTAGCTCAATCCCACCACCAGATCCACCACAAATACCTCTCCAAGGGTATCCCCATCCACCAGGCCTCTGTGGGGCAGCTGACGCTCTCCACACCACAGCCGATGTCCAATTTCCAAACTGGACCATGCTCCCACCCCACCCCAGCTCCCACTCCCATATAAACCAGAAGCACAATGTTCATTCAGGACCATGTTTTTTTTCAGTCCTCAGCTGGTCAGGTATGATGTACATTTTAATAGGATCAAGTATGAGATGATGAGATGATTTGGCAAGTTTGCTCAAAGCTAAGGTGGCACCAGGAAGAATTTGAGCCCGAGGCCTGAGAGCTTGACCCCGAGACATAAGGGGCTCTCCCGCTCAGCCACCCAGGACTGGTGCCCAGCAGGCCAGGAGAAGAAGAAGACCTTGATGAGGTTTGAAAAAGCTCCACTGGCCCTTCTGCCCTCTGCTGGCTTCTCAACAGGGCCTGTGGATACGCACTTGGAGCCTGGAGGGAGGGATGTGGTGGGGGCCGACAAGGACAAAGCTGAAGGATTCTGATCCTCATTCATGAGTGCTTCAAATATGTATTCAACATAGAAGAGCAACAGGCTCCGTGCTAGGCACTTGGGGCCACCGTGGGGGCTAGCCATCCGGGCCTGTCTTCCCAGAGGTTGCAAGGTGAGGTCAGACAGCTCTAGAGCAGGGCACTGAACCCAATATTACTCATCACTGCAGCAAGTAGGTGGGACAGCTTCAGGAGGGACGTTTAACTGAAACTTGTCAGGAGGGTTGACTCAGGGAAGGCCTGAGATGTGTAAGTTGAGATTTGAAGGGACACGGGAACTTGGGCAGGCTAAGTCTTCCCATTAGCCCAGTTTTTCTCTCACCTGCCCTGTGTCTGCTCTTTGTCACCACCTTATATGTGTGTGTGTAGCTTCCTTTCCCACAGTTGGGGGTGGGGGACAAGAGCGTCGCTCAAGTTCCCCCAGAGGGGCAGCATCCTGGGCCTCCTCAGGGAGGGATTCCCAGAAGTCAGTCACCCTAGTGACACTCCTGCTCCAGGTCTAGGACGCGTGTGGACCAAACCCATGTCGGCCCCGCGCCCGCAGAAATACCTGAGACACCTGCACAGGAGTGGAGATTTTACTATTTCAATCCTCAGAGGAGTGTCAATTTCACTGACGACCATTGCAAAAACACGAGCAAAAATGTAGTAGGGCGGGACAAAACCCCAGACCCGAGGGTTCCGTGGGGACACTTCGGTGCCGCATTGGGTCACTCGAGCTCTTTGGCGACCTCTGACCCTATGTAGCCCTGCATCCTTCGATGGCCGATGGCCGCAGACTCTCGGGCTGAGCGCAGCAAAGCATGGACCAACGGGGGACAGCGAGGCCCTAAGAGAACATTGTGGGCACAGCCCGGCAACCCCAGCCTGGCCAGGGCCCTTTGCGCGGAGGGCCGAAGCCCCCGCACGGCAGCGTGTTTGTCCTTGCGTAAAAAACCCCGAAAACCCCGCCGAAGAGCTCAAGAGCTCCACCGCTCCACCGGGGGAGGCCTTGGCCCGCACAAGGGGAGCCATTCAAAAATGTTAATAAGCTTATTAAAATAATCGGCTTTACTGGCTCTTGTTTTACAGCCTGCTGCCCACCCTTGGTGGACCATGGGAGAGAAAGTACTAGTGGCATTATTTTTTTTTTTTCTTAACGCGTTTTCCGTCCAAGGTCAGGGGACTCTCCGAGGGCTCAATGCGGACACCGATGCGGAACAGCCTCAGGTCTCTCCCCTCCGGAGCGCGGTGAGTGGGGAGACGTCCGAGCCGAGGACCACAGCTGCCCACCCAGGCTCAGGAAGTGGACAGAGGAGGCCCAGAGATAATAGTCTTGGAGAGACCTACGCTGAGGCAACTGGGGGACCCAGCTCCTTTTAAAAAATAAAGCAAAACAACCCTCCCTCCAAAATCTGCTCACGAAGGGCATGGCTCATTATTTAAAATAGAAAGGCTTTGTCTTTTACCTCCACTCCAAGCCAGAGGTCAGTGTGGACTCCAAACATTACTAGGGTTAAGGAGCATCTCACACTTTTTTTTTTTTTTTTTTTTTTTTAATATAGGTGCAGAGAAGAGAAGTTAATTGCCTAGGATTCGTCAAGTCAGTGGGAGAGCTGCCTCCAGCCGGTAGACTCAGGCCCCAGGTAGAATCACTTAATGATCTTGGAGACCGTTGAGCCCGATTTGACCACTTCCCGCCCTCGGATGTGCTGGCTGCAGGGAGTAGCTCTCACCTGGATCTCCCAGACGTCCAGGACCGCACCCAGCGAAGGGACAGGGCGCACGCCCAAGTCGCAGGAGCGCTGCTCAGCCGGGTGGCCTGAGTGTGACGACCAGAATTGGGCCAGGCCGGGAGGAGAAGGACTCACCGAGAAGCCCCCAGAAGCCCCCAAAAGCCCCCCTCACGCCAGAAGCTCTTGTTGCAATTGCGGAAACAGTAAGGAGTGACGTCGGCACGCTGAAGACCGTGAGGCCTCGGCAGAGACCACGCGCTCTGGGCTCCGCGGGCGCACTAACCCCTGAGCTGCCGGGCCTCGCCGCGCCTGTGGGCGGGGCACCCAGGGACAAAACGCGGGTGCTTATGGGAGGCACAGTGGAGTGAGCGGGCTCCAGGCGGCTGGGAGAGGGAAGGAGGCAGCTTGTCACGCACACTCCCGGCAGCATGCGGGAAAGGATGAGCGTAGGAGCGAGCTCACCTTGCCAAAGGCTCCTGGCAAGGTGATGCCTCCGCTCCCGCAGCTACTGTGTATTCCCTTTGAACTTGACCTTCCAACAGGAACCGGTAAGCGCTATTCGCTTGTGCAGCGGATTCCGGGTCAGCCTCGGATCCGCCAGAAGCCAGGCGCCCCGTCTTTCCCTTCCCCGCCTCAAAGCAAAAAGTAACAGTAACAACAGCGCTCCGGGCGGGGTGCGGGGCGGCAGGGCCGTTTGCCAGTTCTCATGCCCGCAAATTGCCCCAAATTTGGACGTTTGACTTTTCCTTCGTAGGTGGCATAACCTCATATACACCCAACATGTTTGAAAGAAGTTCATCGTTCTGCTTAACCTGGACTCCATATCGGACCACCCCGGCTTGCAAGGCCCTGGGAATCAATCTCCTTTTATAAATGTTTTAATGATTTGAGCACCCCGGTTTATGTTGAATAACTTCTATGTGTAACTACAGAAAAAAAAATTAATTTATTACATGATGTAACCATTTACAATATAACACAATTTTTTTGCAACCTGTTTTGGCATTTCTTCATTTTAAAAAAAACATATTTTTCAGGAGACTTGAAAACTGGCCGAGGCCCCGCGTCTCTACCCCTCTAAGGGACCCTTCGCTGAGCACACCGCAGGTCACTTGGAAACTCCTGAAGGGTGCAGGAGTTCAAGAAAGATTGTTCCAGATCAGCCTACTAAGCATTGCCCAGAAATTAATAATAATAATAATAATAATAATAATAATAATAATAATAGTGGCAACGGTAGTAGTAAGTCCATACCAGCTAGCTGTACAGGGCTTAACGGTTTTCAAACACACCCACCCTTAGTAATCCAACCACCCCAAAGCCAAACCTGGAGATGCTAGTTCTAAAGGACCATCTATCCACGCTGCCGGCCTCAAATACTAAAATATGCTTCTGAGCTTTGAAAGACCCTGAAAGGCCTCTTTATGGCCTGTGGCTTCGGGCACAGTTTACCCATCTGTAATATGGAGGCCATGTCCACGCTGCTAAGGCGGCCTCAAGAAAACGCTGCGCAGCAGGATGCGGAAGCACTTTTTCACGTGTAACGTCCTAGACAACCGAACAACCGAACGTAGTTATAGATATTTGTTGTTGTTGTGTATTGTTTGGCTGCTCGTCCGGGCCGCCCTCGGATTAGGAACCTCAGCTCCTGCTTCCTTCGAGGTTCTGGGCGCGGCCTTCCCTCGCGGCCAGGGCTTGTGCAGTAGCCACGCGCCGCTAGCGTGTGTAACTACCCGCTCTCAGCGCTTTCCGACTTACAAAGCGCTTTCAAGCATTTGCTGGGTCCTGCAGTCCCCGCGCAGCTCGGTATGATTCCCAACTAAGATTGTTAGCCGGGTGAGGCGGTGGCCCGCAAGTCGAGCCCCGCAGGGCCTGGGCAGCGGGGCCCCAGCGCGGGTCTGCCTCGCTTCCCTCCTCGTCCTTTGAGGACCAGGAGCTGCCCCGCCAGTATTCAGGTTTCGGGGAGATGTCTAAATTTCTCGCTGCCTAGGCTCCGTTGGCGGCGGCAGCTTTCCCCCGAGGCAGAAGCCTTTTCCGTCCACCTAGTTGAATTCCGTTTGCTCGCGCGAGGCTGGATTCTACCTTCTCCTGCCAAACACCGATGAAACCTGAATGGAGTGGCCGCCTGGCCAGGACAGAGGTCCGGCGGCCGGCTGGGGAGTTAGAGTCAAAGGATCCCCGTCCCAAGGGATGTTTGCCGGCTTTGGAGGATGTCTTGCTTCTGTGGGATGCTCGGTATGGTGCTTCCAGGCTTGCCAGTTTCCGGGTCTGCAAAAGCTCCCCCGGGAAGCCCTCAGACACCGCCCCTGTAGGGGCCAGCCCCTCTGGGATCCGGGATCCGGGCCAGACTCTCAGAAGCAAGGGACATCTTGTTTGAGCCTTCCTCGGACCTTCTGGAATGAAGTCAGATTCACTGTCAACCTCTTCCCTTGGGCTAGTGCGGAGGAGTGGCGAGAGCTCGGGGTTTCTCTGTGGCCCGGAAGCCATCTATTTCCTGAAATGGAACCCATTCCCAAACTCCCACTGCTTGGCCCAGCTCTTCCGAGATACTCCTTCCGTCCGTGAGCCCTTCCAACCTAGTCGCTTGGAGTTAGATGCAGCTTGGGAGAGTCAAGGCCAACAGGCCATGGATTTGAGTTACAGACACACACACACACACACACACACACACACACACCAGCGACATTTGGCAGCCGATGGATCTCAAATTTGCTGCCCAGAGCAAGATTCGTGGGCTGAGCCTGAATCCTTGGGACCGATTTCAGTGCAGGTCACAGCGTGTCCCCTTCCCAGCTATTCCTCCTGCCATGGTTTACCCATCTAAGTGTGTGGGTCATACCCAACTATCCCGAAGGCCAGCTCGGAGATTTGCTAAGGGCCCAAAAGGACTGAGAAAGATGAATATAGGTCCAAAGGCTCCCCTGGAAGCTACTCTGGGAAATCAGGCTCCGAGGAAGCGGACAAGGAGCACTGCGCCCCGGTGGCGCAGATCATGGGTGGACGAAGGTCCCCTCCATCAGGAAGCAAGGCGGGCAAAGACCCGGACGCTTTCTAGTCTTTTTTTTTTTTTTAAAGAGGCGGGGGTGGGAGTGGGAAGGAAGAGGAAATTCAGAAAGTAGTACCGCAGATTTCCAACAGGAGCCGTGTCTACAGCCGGGGGGCCCAGGTAAAGATACCTGTCTCAGGTCTCCAAATGCAGGGGGAAATCTTCCGAAGCCCGGCTGGCCCTGCAGGCTGACTCCGACTCCCCGGATCGGCTCTCAAGGCGCTGGTTGCCAGCACCAGCCGTGGGGCAGCTCAGAGTGAAACTGCAACAATCTGGGGCAAACTGAATTCGTTTGGGTCATTTTTCCCAGGCTTCTGGAGCCAGCTCAGGATAACTGGCCCAGGCGGGGAGCGCAGAGGGGGCGAGAAAGGAAAGGGGCGCCGCTTGGCCTCCTGGAAAGAAAATCCCTAGTTCCCTCAACTCCAAATCCGCAAGGATGGAGGACAAACTTACCTCTTAGGCCGCAGTCACAACCAAATGCCATTTCAGAAGGGGAAAAAAACCCCTCAGTAGTGGCGATCTCTGCAGAGAGGAAGGGAGCGAATTCTAGCATTATTGGAAATGTTCTAACTTTCTACAAGGAAAATGCATTCATGATTAATTATGAAGTTTAAGTGGAATTTTTTAAACATGCCAAAAAGAAACAAAATGATTGCGGGAACCATTTAGAAGGTGGTTGGACTTGGGGGCAAGGGTGTGCATATCCTGAGGGCCTTTGCCTTTCCTCACGCTTTGCTGTTTCCACAAAGCAGGAATCGTTCTCGAAAAGGGCTTGTCGCAACTCTCCGCCCTGCCAGGCCGAGGGGCCGCAGATCCCTGGCCACGGACTTTGGGATACAAAGGACTGGGGGTCCTGAGGCTGGAAAAGGTCGCTGGCCAGGGAAAAGGGTGGGTAGGGCTTTCTGGTCAGGGTAAAACTGAAAGTAGCTGGGGCCTGGGTTTGGCGTCTCCCAACTCTGGCCGGCAGCGACCCGAGGCCTCAGAGCCTGCAATGTGGCATTAACTCTTCCTTGCTCGACCCGGACTCGGTGGGAGGGGAGTGAAGCATTTTGCTCTGGCGAACCCGTGACATTCTGGGGAGTTCGTGGAATGGGGGCGGGTTGTGTTCGTCTGTAAAATGTAAATAATAATTAACCCTCTCCCTACTCATCCTCTACTTCCACCTTAGGCTTCTGTGTGGATCAAATGAGACCATGTCACAGAGAGTGAGTGGAATCGCTCTGGAACAACGTAGAGGGCCATTTGCCCCCTGCCGGGGTCAAAGCTCAGTTGACCCTCCCCAAGAGACCTCTTATTATAGGCTTGCTTATTATAGCCTTCAGAACTTCAGCAAGTTTTGGCTAGCCTATTCTCCAAACAAAATGAAGACAGGGTCACTTACAGAAACTCTGGGAAAATCAAAAGCAGAGAGAACTTAGGGCAGGTGGAGGAGACAGCAGGTTAAGTAGGGGTTGAAACTGGCTGTGGGTTCAGCTATGGACGCTTTCCAGACTCTCAAACCAATCCCACGAGGAAAAAAAAAGAGCGAGTGAGAGACAGAATCCTAGGCATTTGCTCCTGATTCAGTGGGATTCAGCTGTGACTTTTGCAAAGTCCCCTACATCACAGTTCCCTGAGCTATGCAGATTTAAACACTTTCTGTCAGGTGGGCAGCCTGGCCGCTCCCTAGAGGGAGGAGGCATCCTTGGTCCAGGACTGAAAAAGTGGTTGGAAAACCAGCCCTAGACATTTTTACAGTACTGGATTCCCCAAAGCCGGACGGAAAGAGGCTCAGAGAAAACACGGCGTCCAGGAGGGCATATTAAACTAAAAGTTTATAAATTAAAGGAAAAAGAAAGATAAAGCGAACAGAGCTTCCAAACTTCACAAATCTTTTTAAAGTTAATATTCTAGTTGAGTGCACAGTGCCCTTAAGGAGGCAAAAAGCAACGAGGTTGACAGGATCATCTGTCTTAGGGGCAGGGGCAGGGATGGGAGAATCCTGGGTCAGAACGCAGGAGCCGCGGAGAATGGTCCGTAGAGACAAAGGGCCCGCGGCGTCGGAACTGTGGGGGACGCCCGGGAAAGGCTGGTCAGGGATATTCACATTGAATACAAAAATAACCGTTATTTGAATACAAACAACCGAAAAGTGCTACACGTTTTAACCTCCTTTACAAAAATAAAAAGAAATAAAAAAGTTTCTGCCAAAGGCTGCTGGGTTTGCTCTTTCCCCGTTTGGGGTTCCCAGGAAGCTCCCCAGTTGGAAGCGGCCCTGGACTTCAGAGAGGAAAGATTGGGGGGGGAGGGGGCTCTGCCCTGCCCTGTGCTCAGAGGCTCCCTTCTTTACATTCAGCATCCAACAGGGCGTCCCCACCCCGGCTCTGACACGGGGAGGGGTGGGGGCAGAGGGCCCCAAAAGCAAACCTTTCACGGTTCAAATCAACGCCCATCGCTCGGGGCTCCTTGGGGCTGTCAAGGTTCCGCACGCACCCCTTTGTTACAAATGCAATTTCCAAAAAAATAGATATGTAGATAAACATAGATTGGTAGCATGGATACCATGAACTATTGTGGCCTAGTGCACGAAGCTCCCAGCCAGCCTGAAATTCTGGGGATTCAGGCTACGTGGATCCAGGAGTTCTCTGCGCTCCAGGGAAACGCCGTCTCCTGGCAGATACAATCCAAATCCAACTTTGTTGTGATAATAAATAATGTCCAAGAGCTTCCAGGCAGGCAACTGGGGAGCAAGGCCCCTAGGCCATAGGGTGCCTCCATTCAAATTAGAAAAAGGCGCCCCCTCTGGACAGACTCAGTCCCGCTGCCCGGGCGCGCTCTTGGATTTTGAGCCTGGCTGGATTTCGTCCTCCACTTGCCCCCTCGGCGGGGCGCCCTCGTACGGAGCACAACCTGCACAGCGGTCTGCGGCCGTCCGGAGCTGGGGCGCGGGGATCGTCTGCTGCCTCGCCCCGGGCCGGCTCACTGGGTGCCCGCGGCGGCTGCACACGTGGACAGTGCCCAGCCGGGGAGGCAGTAGTAAGGGTAATAGTAGGAGGGCTGCAGTGGCAGCAGCGAGGGTGGCCGCAGCACCTCGCCGGGCAAGTACTGTCTCTGGTCGTCGCGCACCAGCACTTTCACCGCCACCTTCTTGGCGGCGGGCGCTGATGCCAGCAGGTCGGCGGCCATCTGCCGGCGTTTGGTCTTGTAGCGACGGTTCTGGAACCAGATCTTCACTTGCGTCTCGGTGAGCTTCAGCGACGCGGCCAGGTCGGCGCGTTCCGGCCCGGACAAGTAGCGCTGGTGGTTGAAGCGGCGCTCCAGCTCGAAGACCTGCGCGTGGGAGAAGGCGGCCCGCGAGCGTTTCTTGCGCGGCTTGGGCGCGGCGGGCTCCTCCTCCTCCTCCGCGCCGCCCGCCGGTCCGCCGCCGCCGCCGGTTCGGCTACACAGCGCCGGCACGCGTGCACTTCCCGGGCCAACAGCGTCGTCTTCGGCCCTAGGGCTGCGGTCGCCTGCGGACCCCATTGGGAACAGAAACAACAGACTGTCAGCGTCGCAGAGAAGAGAGGTCTGGCCTCAACTGCGGGGGGGGGGGGGGGGGTACGGAAATACACTTCGATCCCAGCAGAGCGCTTGGGGAGGGTCTGTAAGCCGCGGGTCCTGGAGATCAGTCTCAGAACCCTGTTCCACTAGCTTCTTGCATCTAGGCCTGCCCCGCTCGGGAAGGGGACTCAGCCGCTGTATCAATGCTGTGTGGCCAAGATCTAGCTCCCTGCCCTCACTGGGCCCCAGGCTCCCCTCAGTAATGCGGGGGCACCGGGCCTGAGCATCCTCACAAGCCTTCTCAGTTCTCAGCGCTGAGCCCTGGGGTTCGACATTGCTCCCTCCCTGGGTTTACCCGCCTCTGGCACACTCACACTCATACACGCTCATTGTCGCAGCACACACGTGTCGAGTGCATATAACGGGAAGGTGGGGGGCCGAATCCTCAGACAGATGTATTCGGAGTCTTACCCCCACTCCCCAACCACCCGGAATTGTGTGAGGTCTATGGCAATAGGCTGCTCCAAAGCCTTGGTGGGCTTCTCTCTCTCTCTCTCTCTCTCTCTCTTTGCAAGGAAATGAGAAGCGGGCTAAGGATTGAGGGTTAAGAGAGGGAGGTGCCCCTGCTTCGAGTCTTTGAACCCTAATCTGACGCCAGCTCCTCAGCCTCTTCCTGGATCTCCCCACAGGACCCTAGCAGAGAGGTTCAGAGCTCTGGGCTCTGGCAAATACTATTTACTTGTAGCCAGCGTGAGGCCTACAGCAGCGACCAGCCGACAGGGGGATGGGGGTGGGGGTCTTTCCCACCCAGTGACCTGCCAGCCCTGGCAGAGGATGTTCCTCTCCCTGCTACTTGTGGGATGACCCACATCAAGCCCCTCTGCCTTCAGCCGGCTGCAGGGTATGCCGCCAGGTCTTGGGTCCTCAGCCCATCCCAGCTCCCCTGACCCTGAGGTCTGGGAAAGCTAAATAAGCCCTCCCCGCAAAGCCCAGGCTTGGCAGATGCACGCCTCCGTACCACTTAGAGGTATCCCTCACCACCAGTCCTTGAGCGGAGGACCTCGGAGCCTTGGGACCTCGAAGCCTTGGGACTTCGAGCTGGGAGCGTTTCTGTTCTGTGGGCCAGGGGCCAGGGGCCAGGGCCCTGGCCACTCGAGGTCTCTGGGCCCCTGGCTCTTCCCTGTCGATGATTTGAGGGATTTGGACACAGACCGAAGCCCCGGCGATGGACTTAAAGCCAGGGTGCAGTGGTTTTCTCTTAGCCCAGTCTAGGGCACAATTGCCCCAGGACGTCTCAGGCCTCACCCCAGGACGCAGGGCTCTGAGGAGTTTCTTGGTTCTCTCTCGGGCTCAGTTCCCGGAGGATTAGAGCCGCCTGCGCCAGCGCGAAGAGCTTAGGGTCCCGACCAGCCACGGGGCCCCACGGCGCAGGGTACTCACAGCAGGCCCACCCCACTCGGCATGTTTGCCCTCCTTGCCCAGCCCCTCAGCCCGGCCCCCTTCCCCGCCAAGCCTCGGCAGACCTGAGACGCTGGCCGACATCTCGCTGTCGCTCCGGCCTGCGGCTTCCTCCTCCAGGTCCTTGGCGGCGGGCAGCTCGCAGACCGGCTGGCCGAGGCCCAGCGTCCCCCCTGCACGGCCGGCCCCGCTGGCCCCCGGCGCGTCCGCACAGCGCCGCCCGCCCTCGTTCTCCTCGCTCAGCGCCGAGTCCGAGTCCCAACCAACCAGGCTCTCCGCGGTCCGCCCCGCAGCCGTTCTGGTCCCGGCAGGCGACGCCAGCAGAGAGTCCTCCGCGCCCCCCAGAGCGCCCGCGTCTGTCTCCCCGAAGAGTCGCCAGCAGCAGACAGCGGGCGCCTCAGACACTGCCACCGCGGTGCCCCCGGGTACCGGGCGCCCCTCTGGCGCGGGCAGCCCGCCGCGCTCTTCTTTCTTGTTGAGGATTGCCTGGATGGAGAAGGGCGTCAAGGTGTTGGCGCCGCGCACAGCCATCTGCGCCGTGGGCCAGGGCAGCCGACCGGCCGGGCGGCTGGGGCGCAGGGCAGCTCCGAGCTGGACGCAGCGCGCGGGCCGCCGCAGTGCGAGTGAGCCGGGCGCGCGAGGCCCCTGCAGCCCACTCCTGCGCGGCCCAGCAGCCCCCGCCCCCCTCTGGCCCGGGATCAGCGCCGACCCTCACCCCCACTTCCGAGGCCCAGCCCTCCCAGAGACCCCCTCCCCCCGAATCCAGAGCCAGACGCTCTCCTTTCGTAGCTCAGCAGGATTATCTCATCGCCTCGCGCCCTTAGGGGCGGGCGGGGGTCTGCCACCTCTGAGGATGTTGGGGGCGGATCGGCAGGGCCCCCACCGCGGCTGCAGTCCCCTCCTGAGCGCCTCCGGGGCGCACGGCCGGAGTCACTTTTTCTTTGCGCCTCGGTCTCTTCCCTGGCTGCCCGATTTCGCTCCTGGTTCTTCCTTTCCCTCCCAGTTGGTCCGGCTCTTCCGGAGCCCACCCCCAGCGGCCGCGGCGGCGGCGGCGGCGGCGGCGACGGCGGCGACCTCTGGATTCCGAGAGGCGCGGGGCACCTTTTTACCCCCTGCTCTGGTTTTATCTGTTTCTTCTCTCTTTCCTTCCCCGGCGTTCCACCGTATCCCCCCTCCCGCGCGGGTGTCATTCCTCACCGCTGAGTGACAGCTTCAGGCCACGCCCCTTCACTGGGTTGTCCGGGGGCCCTCCAGGCCGCCTATTGGCTGGTTCCAGCTGGGCGACGTTGACTTTAACAGACAAAACTGGGCACGTTGCGCGGAGAAAGTCAGGGTCTGACTTAACCCCTTTCCTCCCGAGCCTAGTCCTCGAAGCATCCTCCAGCAACCGGGAGGCTTACCCACCCACACACGGTGTCCGAGAATTCGCGTTTCTTATCTCTGCAGATGTATCCACCCATTCCTGCGCTTTTGTGGAACACGATATTTAATAGTCGAGTCGAAATCTAAACGTGGGAGTGTGGGGAGGGGGGAAATCCAAGATAACGCAGTTCGGTAAATCGCGCAGTTTTCTGTTTTCTAGGAAGGCTCAAAGATAAGAACAAAATGCTTTTTTTTAAACCTTTATAGTCTCGCGGCTTCCTCACTGTTAATTCTTTTCATTGATACAATCAATTAATTAAAATCACTAGAAATATTTTTTTCCTTCACCGTATTCTATTTGATTCGATTTCTATGGAGGAATTAAAAAGAAAAAGATGGTACAGTTAGAGAACTAAAGGCAGGCGAGAAATGAGAAGTCATCTTTGGGAGAGTTTCTGGAAATTGCGCGGTCATTTCCCTGGACGGTTAATACTGAATTTAATTGGAGTTTGTTAAATTTTACACCAGAAAGGAGGGAAAAAATATTTCAATTTGCTCTTTAAATATTCTGTTACTTGTGAGTGGAATCAGATTAGAAAAGATACGTGTTTGTTTAAAGGACTATATGGGAATTACCGTAGTCATGCTCCTGAACTGACGACATTAAATTCTCTTAAAAAATAAGTGATGGATTGTTTTATGTAATAGAAGGAACCAAGCTAGGAAACACAAATATTGTGGTATGAAAACATTTGTTACTTATTTATGTTATTTATTTTTAAATAAAAAATTTGCTCAAGTAACATACTTTACTGTCTTCCATAATTCTTACCAAAGGTTTAGCTTAACACCAAAGACACAACTTGAACCATTAAGTAAGTTTAAAGAACTGTGATTTTAGTTTAGTAAATTGGTGTTTTTGGTGTCACTAAAATAAACAGCATTTTCCCCTGTTGCTTTCTTTTTGGTGGTTCTTGTTGTGCACCACAGTACGAAATACACACACTCTTCATAGTTTTCAGCTCAGTATGTGTGTGGGAAAGGGCTTTGCAGCATGTGTACTTTCCAGCATTTTAGCTACATGATGCTTTTTTGCATCCCCAATACACTACAGTGCAGATTCGGTAATGAGCTTGGGTTAAAAATTCGCACTTGAAGAGATCATTGCCCTTTATAGCTCTTTAGGGTTACATCACTTTTGAGGGAAAGGTGCTTAAATTTGGTGTCAGTATCCGACACAGGTAAGAAACGGACGCTCTTCAGGCCGGGAGGAAAACAGAATACTCCTGAGTTTCAAGAGAAAGCGTGTCTTTCCTTCCTCCCGATGACCTTTATTTACTCTTTAAATTTCCTCCCTCCCCCACCATCCTGTTATTCTCTGGGGAGCGCGTCCAGAAGGAGATGGACACAAGTCGCCCCAAAGGTGAGAGATGGGCAGGTGTGAACTGTGTGTCTCAGACAGCTATGCCTTTGTGGGGTGAGGGTTTGGTGTGGACAAATAATAGAGTGAGTTCCGCACACACAGGCAACGGAGATGTTCTGGCGGTTGAATGACCTCGTATGAGAGTAAGTTTGGGGGCTATACAGAGACTTACTTGAAAATAGTAACTACTATTTAGTTGCCCCCCCCAAAAATTTATTTTTTAAAAAGAAACCCGAATCACAGTAGGATATGCCCTTTGCCACAGTCTTCGGCAGAAGTTGTCAAAGCATTAAAGATGCAGTTCCGAGGTTTTGAGTCGTCCGTTTTCTGTGCCCAGAGTGCAAGAGAGTCTTCAGCAGGCACAACGTGAGAGCCCCGTGTCATCTCTGGGCAACCGCAGCGGCTGTCGACCCGTCGGTCGGGCTGCAGGCAGGGCCAGGAGGTGTGTAAGTACCCTGGTCTGGAACTACGGCTAGAAGCTGCTAGTAAGGGGCTGGGTGGGGATGAAAAGGCTTTGGGGGACGGTGAGCAGAGGTGGTCGTAGGCAGAGATTGGCCCGGACACGCGCAGAATCAAGGCCGGTGAGTTGGGACGTGTGGCGAGGGCTTGGCTGGTCAGCGCGTGCTGGAGGGCCGGGGGCCGGCGGGGAAGGGGCGCGTGCGCGCGGGCGCAGCAGGGCCCGGCTCGCAGCCCACTGAGGGCCATCTACCCGGGCGTGGCCGCGAGCTCCCGGAACCCCGCGGCTGCTTGACCGCGCCTGACCTTCCGTCGGCGCCGCGCTTCGGCCTGGGCCCGCCCCGGGAATCGGCGGAGCCGCGGAGCCCCGGCAGCCGGCTAGCCTTCGAGGAGGCGGCCGGGGAGCTCCGCGCCCGAGCCTTCCTCCTCGGCCCCTGGGCCCGCTCTGTCCTAGTCTTCTCCCTCTCCTCCCTTTCCTCTCGCCTCCCACCCCTCTCTCTTCTTTCTCCTCCGCAGTTCGGTTCCTGCGCGCCCCTGGCGTGCGGCGCCCTCCCGCCCCGGGAACAGCCCCGGGCCGAAGCGCTGCGGGGCGCGAAGCTTCGGGCGCAGGATGGGAGGGCGGTGGGAGAGACCAGGGGGCCAGGAGGGGGGAAACCCCGGCCCTCCGGCGCGCGCCAAAAGCTGCTGCGCACGCGCCCGCGCCCTCCACCTGCGCCCTCGGCGGTCCTGGGTCTCCTGGCCGAGGGGCGGGTTGGGGGGGAGGCCGCCTTCTGTGCTGGGAGAGGCCCCAGGGAGTGAGAGGCCACTCCGCAGCGGCTGTGCAGTGGAAGGCCACGCGGGACTTGGCCCTCAGACGCCGATGACCTTGACTGAAGTCACCTGCTTTCTCTAGGTCGAGTTTCGCAGTCCTTTAAAAGGAGGGCTTGTATCTGGTGTCCTCCGAGACGCTGCTGAACAGCGCTCACTGGCGCGCGGGCGGGAGGAGGGAGGCAGTGCAGGCTCGCCAGAGCCAGGTCTAGGTAGAGGCCGCGCCCGGGACTGACTGTCTGTCCCCATCCGCAGGCTCCTGAGGGCACTCCAAGCATCCGCGGCACCCCAGACTTCAAGCTACATGCCACTTTCCCGCCAGCAGACACCGGCTCATGGGTTCCTAAGTCATCCGTTTCCCGACCCCCACCAGGGTTTTTCATGAACATGGTCCAGGTATATCAGACGGAAGAGAAGGATTATTATGGGCCAAGGAGGTTTTGTATTTAAACAAATGTTGTTTACCAACAATGTGCCAGGAGCCACAGCCTATTGTTTTATTTAATCTACACAACCCTTGGGGTGTGGTTAGTAGAAAACATGATTATCCCCATTTTATAGATGAGCAAACTGAGACTCACGGAGTTTAAATGACCTGACCATCAGTAAGTGGCTGAATCAGGATTTAAATCTGACTTTGGCTAATGCCAGTCTAGTTGGGTTTTCTACTCTAATCGGTTTTTTCTCAAACCTTCTTCACATTTATTCTCGTTAAACGTTTCTCATAGTCTTCCATACCCATTTCTATCTACTCATTCATCAGAAAAGGAGCTCGGAACTTAAAGAAATCAAAGAAAAGATCCAGGCAGGCAAATATGACGATTTTTTTGTTCCAAGCATTTGAAAATAAAGGACTCTAAGGCCTGCAGAACTGAACCCAAACCTTGTTACATACAAAGAAAGAAACACCATTATTATTATTATTATTATTTTTTAAAGATTTTATTTATTTATTTGACAGATACATAGCGAGAGGGAACACAAGCAGGGGGAGTGGGAGAGGGAGAAGCAGGTTTCCTGCCGAGCAGGGAGCCGGATGCGGGGCTCGATACCAGGACCCTGGGATCATGACCTGAGCCGAAGGCAG
Source organism: Phoca vitulina (assembly GCF_004348235.1). Classification (NCBI taxonomy): domain Eukaryota; kingdom Metazoa; phylum Chordata; class Mammalia; order Carnivora; family Phocidae; genus Phoca; species Phoca vitulina. Next base: position 5,058,516 of record NW_022589706.1, read on the forward strand.
ACACTTAACGACTGAGCCACCCAGGCGCCGCAACACCATTATTATTTTAATCAATAAACTAAACCGTGTGTAGAGGGAGACAGACAGCCAGGTGATGGAAGTTAGTTGGGTTCAGAAATATGGGGACCTGAGTTTGCTCAAGGCTCTAAAATGCAGTGATACGACCTCACGGAAGACACTTTGGAGCTTCGTTTTCTTACCTGTAAAAAGCCAGGAATGAAGATCACCTCTCAGGTTTAAAAAGAATTGAACGGACGCCTGAACCCGCCTGGGTACAGTGGAGGACGAGCGCCACCTAGCGGGCACCCCTGAGGGCTGTGTGGCGTTCCCATCTAGAGAAGAACCGTGAAAAGCAGCTTAGGCAGAAAGAACATGTTGGTTTCACAAAACGAAATGTTTTTACTCCTAGTTCTATATTTCCACAGTCTCACGTTGTCAGTGACGTAATAGCGGAGGTGATCCATTTAAAAAACTCACGCAGACGCAGTCCGGACCCCCACTGGAGACTCCCCGCACTCAAGGCCAAGGGAAGATGGGAGCCCCCCCGGACATGTAGGGACCAGTTTTAGAATCGAAGTGGTTGCAGTGGGGAGAGCCCAGAGACCTCCTGACCTAACAGCTCCTCGATTCCTGTATGCTGGCTCTGTAGTAAGCTGAGTGCTCCACCAGGCTCCTGATGGATGGTGATTTAGGGCACATGCTGTCTGTGTGTTTACTGGGGTCGTAGGAAGATTTTTTTGTTTCTTCAGAAACTAATTTATTTATGAGACTAATAGGGGTATTTCACCGCAAACATCAGGAAGTTCAGGCATTACAAACAAACCCATCTTGTCCCTCAGGTTTTATTTTCTCATTTGGGTTGTCTATTGGACCCTGGGCAGGTGATGGTGCTAATTGAGGGGAGGGTGGGTAAGTCTGAGAAGCAGGTTTGAGTAGATAAAGAGGAAGATGTTATGTATGCGCTGTTGCTTGTGTCGAGTTTGAGATGCTTATAAAATACAAGCGCAGTCTTCTGATTTTGTCCTATTCCTGTCTCTAAGTAACTATCCTGGGGGCCCTCAAAGCATTATGCCAGTTTCTCCTTGCAAAAATTTCCAACTTACTTCCCTTTCTCTAGTTTCTTCCCTTCATTCATTTCCTATTCACCGAATATTCCCTGAGCGCTTACAGCGTCTCAGGTGTGGTTCTAGGCTCTGGAGTTGAAGGCGCCTAAGGCACTGCTCCCCATAGGCTAACATTCTAGTGGAGGAATGCCATCCAGAAACAAATGTCTAATTAAAGCAGTGAAACAAACATCAGATGGTGTTAGTGCTGTGAAGAGAAAGAAGCAGAGTGATGTGGCAGAGGGTGATCTGGGGCTGCTTTAGATGGAGTGGGATTCGAAGCAGAAAGAGATACGGAGGATAAGATTTTCCAAGGGAAAAAGTAGTGCACAGGGCATATGGTGGGGAGAGTCTGTGTGCTTGGGGCTGGGGAACAGGACACTCCTGTGGCCAGAGTGAAGTGGGAGGGGCAGCGTGGTCAGGGACGAGGCAGCGCGGGGCTTTATAAACCACAGTCAGGGGCGTGAACTTTATTCTAAGTATGATGGGAAGCCACAGGACGATGGTAAGCACAGAGCCGACTGAATATGAGTTTCATCTGGCTGTTCTGCAACAAAAAGATTCTGGCGGTGACAAGTGGGGAATCGGGGAGACCCACTACAAGCTTGTGAGTCCCAGGCAGAGATAGTGGCTTGGGTTAGGTGGTCCTGGAGATGGAAGGAATAGGCAGATTTGGCATCTATGTTGGTAGTGTTCTTTTTTTTTTTTAAGATTTTATATTATTTATTTTTTAAGGATTTATTTTAGAGAGAGAGAGAGAGAGAGAGTGGGGGAAGGGGCAGAGGGAGAAGGAGAGAGAATTTCAAGCAGACTCCTTGCTGAACTCAGAGTCTGAGGTGGGGTTTGATCTCACAACCCCGAGATCATGACCTGAGCAGAAATCAAGAGTTGGTCATTTAGGTGACTGAGCCACCCAAGTGCCCGTTAAAGATTTTATTTTTAAGTAACCTCTACACCCAACATGAGACTCAAACTTACAACAGGGAGATCAAGAATTGCATACTCCACTGACTGAGCCAGCCAGGCGCCCCAGGAGTGGTTTTTAAAAAATAATTTCTTTTAAAAAATCGTGGTAAAATGTACATAACATAAAATTTACCACTTTACCCATTTTTAAGTATGCAGCTCATTGGCATTAAGTACATTCACATTGCTGGGCAACCATCCCAGCCATCCATTGCCAGAACATTTTCTTCTTGCAAAACTGAAACTCATAGAACTGTACTCATGAAACAAGCCCCCATTCCTCGGCAGCCTCCATTCTAGTTTTTGTCTCTATGCATTTGACTACTCTAAGTTCTGCATGTAAATGGAATCACTCCGTATTTGTCCTTTGGCGACTGGCTTATTTCACTTAGCATCATGTCCTCATGTTTCATCCATGTTGTAGCATATGTCAGAATTTCCTTTCTATGTTAGGACTGAATAATATCCCATTGTATGTGTATATACTACATATTAAACAATTCATTCATCCAGCAATGGACACTTGGTTGCTTATATACATTTTCACTATTGTGAATAATGCTGTTGTAAACATGGGTGTACGAACATCTTTTCAAGACCCTGGTTTCTGGGGCGCCTGGGTGGCTCAGTTATTAAGCGTCTGCCTTCGGCTCGGGTCATGATCCCAGAGTCCTGGGATCAAGCCCCGCATCGGGCTCCCTGCTCAGCGGGAAGCCTGCTTCTCCCTCTCCCTCTCCGCCTGCTCGTGTTCCCTCTCTCGCTGTCTCTCTCTGTCAAAGAAATAAATAAAATCTTAAAAAAAAAAAAAAGACCCTGGTTTCAGTTCTTTTGGGTGTGTACCCAGAAAAGAAATTGCTGGATCACATGGTAATTTATGTTTACTTTTTTGAGGAATCCCAATATTATTTTGCATAATGGCTGCACCATTTTACGTTCCCATCTACAGTGAGCAAGGGTTCCAACTTCTCCACAGTCTTGCCAACACTTATTATTTTTTGTTGTGTTGTGTTTTTGACAGTAGCCATGCTAATGGGTATGAAGAGATATTTCACTGTGGTTTTGGTTCTCGTTTCCCCAGTGATTAGTGACGTTGAGCTTGTTTTCATGTGCTTATGAACCATCTTAGTATCTTTGGAGACAGTTTAGTTCATGTTATCGGAGTGGTTGTTTTTGTGGTAGTGGTGGCTGAGTTTTCGTCCTCTGCGTATTTTGGATATTGATCTCTTATCAGATATATAATTTGGAAATATTTCTACCATTCTGTGGACTGTCTGGCAGTATTCTTAAAGCATGCAGTCAATCGGATAGGGAGGCAAGGGAAAGGGAGTGACCCAAACTACCTCCTGGACTTGGGCTCAGTGACTCGGGCTGCTGCTTACCTAGGTGGGACAGACTTCAGAGACTCGGTGGGGGCGAGGGTGGGAGGAAAGCGTTCCGTTGGGACGTATTATGTCTGAGGCGCTTCGTAGGCATCCACGTGGAGGCACAAAGGCAGCCAGTGAATATAACATTTCAAGAAGAGGTCAGTCAGTGCCAGAAACAGAAAGTTGAGTATTTTCAGACAGTAGGTAGCATGGATAGAACTGGATGAGGTCACCTAGGAAATGATTGTAGACCAATGAGAGAGAACTCCAACCTGGGTTCTCCAACAGGTTCAGCAGTGGAGGGAGACCCACCAAAAGAGAGTGAGAAAGAGCCACCAGTGCAGTAGAAAGATCCAGGAGAGTTCGGTATTTGAGGAAGCCAAGAGAAGATTGTGTTGGCACAATGAGGGAGATTGACTATGTAGTATGCTGCATTCAAGTAGCATGAGACAGAGATATGGCCATTGGGTTTGGCGAATGGAAGTCATTGGCCACCTTGATAGGCACTGTCTTGCAGGGTGTTGGGAATGAGTTGAAAGAAGACTAGATTGGAATGAGTTCAGGAGAGGAAGAGTGAAGAAAGTGGATACAGACAACTTTTTAAAGAAGTTTGACCGTGAAGGGGAACAGAGCAGTGAGATGGGAATGGAGGGGATCCTGCATCTGGAGTGTCAGTTTTAGATAGAAGATGCTAGAATATGCTTATATATTGGTGTAAAGAATCTAATAAAGAGGGACAGTTGATAGTGCAGGAGAGAAGAGAAAATTGCAGAAGCAAAGCCCTTGAGAAAGTGAGAGGGGCTGGTCTTTGGTAAAGAGAATGTTGGAAGGTGTTATAATAATCGTGGCTGGCATTTACTGAGCACATACTATGAGCCAGGCACTGTTCAAGTGCTTTATGCTTTTTTTAACAAAAATTTTATTTATTGATTTGACAGAGCGAGCAAGAGAGAGCACAAGCAGGTGGAGCGGCAGAAGGAGAGGGAGAAGGAGACTCCCTGCTGAGCAGGGATACCTAGGTGGGGCTCCATCCCAGGACCCTGGGATCATGACCTGAGCTGAAGGCAGATGCTTAACTGACTGGGCTACCCAGGCGCCCCTAGTGCTTTATGCTCTCTCAACCAGTATGGGCAAGATGGGTGTGGACAGTGCGGCAGGGAGGACTGGGTGGGTGCAGTGAGGAGGTGAGAAGTAGTCCCTTGGACAATGGGGAAAGAAGATACCAGGGTAAAGTAGAACAGCTGAGCAGGATTGAGGGCGTGTTTGAGATTCACATGCATGAACTTAAAGTGTGACCAGTTAGCACAGATGTGTGCTTCTGTCCCGCAACATTCCCCTGCTCTGGGTAAAACAAAACAAAACAAACCCAAAAGCCAAACACCAAAAAAACCGGTGTAGAGTGGACAGACAGTTGGGCTTGCCGAGGTTAGGGTATTGTGGGGCCACTAAGAGAGAACAAGAACAGCCAGGGGCTTCAGGCTGTCTGCAGGGGAGGGTTTATAATCAGCGAACCAAGGAGTCTAAGCTGGATCAGGGCAATAATAATAAGAGGAAGGTGATGGAGAGATTCAGGATGGATGGCTTCGAAGTCTTTAAGATACTTGCTGGAGCCTGAGTGTCAGGGATATCAGTTGGAAAGAACTGTGGCCAGAGATGTGGGGACTTTGTCAAGATTTCAGAGGTGCTCAGGTTTGTCAGTGAGACTGAGGTCAAGGGTGACAGCGATGGGTGGAGGTATTGATGAGCACCAGGGGTGCTCTCCTGCCTTATTTCCCCAATTCCTAACACAGCCATGTGACGCCGTGATGTTCCTATGAAACCCTTCAACCTGGGCTCCTCCTTCTCCCACCTACACGCCGGTCTGCCCTGTTCCTCATTGTGGAGATGCCACTCACCCACAAAGTCTGGCAAAGAACACAGAAGCAGGAAAAGGGTTTTTTTGTTTTTGTTTTTGTTTTTTTAGATACTGTTCTCCATCTGCCGGGCTCAGCTTACATATTGCTTTAGTTCCGAGTCCTGCTGGGACCCTCCCACCTGTACTTGTTGTGATCTTTTCCTCCTGGAAATGAGGACACCCAGTACTTTAGAATGATTTGCTGGGGCACCTGACCTAAACACTTTGTCTTTAATTAAACCAACTCATCTGGGCGAGTTTCGCCCCAGTGATGATAAACAAAGATAATTAACTCGAAGGCATGGCTTTTTTTAGAATAGTGTTTCCTAAATTACGGTCGTTTGATACCCATTTTCACATTTTCTGCCATCTGCAGCCACCTATAATCATTAGTTGCTTAACATCTTTATTTAAATGACGTACTTTTTAAACTTGAAAAAAGGTTTGTTTTCAAAAGAACCTTTGTATAAATAAACATATATTTATATATATGTATATAAATAAATGGAGCACCAGGAACCGCTTGCCAAATATAATCTGAAAAAATATTGAATGCCGATGAAACAGTGTTAGTAAAATAGCTAGATATAATGGGATGCTAAAGATTGGGGGCCTAAGATTGGCTCTCCGTTCTAAGGGACAGCTTGTCATGTGCTGGAGAGATGTTGCAACATGCTAGGACCAACCTGAGACTTTCTCTATGACCTAATGAAAGAGACCGAAAGGGAACCGACCCAACAGAAATGTGTACATAAGTTTGCCAGAGGCATATACCAGAATGTCCATAGCCCTGTTTTCTAGTTTCCAAAAACTGGGAAACCACTCAAATGCTAATTAAGAGTAGGATGGATAGGGGCGCCTGGGTGGCTCAGTCGATTAAGCATCCCACTTTGGTTTTGGCTCAGGTCATGATCTCAGGCTTGTGAGATTGAGCCCTGCTTTGGGCTCCATGCTCAGTGCAGAGGCTGCTTGAGATTCTTTCCCCCCTCCCTCTCCCTCCCCCTCTGCTCCTCCCTTGGCTCATGCTCTCTCTCTCTCTCTCAAATAAATAAATGAGTAAAATCTTAAAATCTTAAAATGTGCCTGGCACCTCATAGGCCCTTAGTAAATATTGATTGCGTGGATGGTCTCATTTTATCCTCACACAATGCGAGAGACCGGTGGGACAGGTATCAGAGTTTCTAGCTGCAGATGAGGAACCTGAGACTCGGGGGGGCCAAGTGGTCTTATTCAAGGTCATGCAGAACACGGCCACTGCATTAGGATGCCTGCTCTGTGAAACATGTTAGTTCTCCATCATCCTCGGTTACATAGCCGTTCCCCTAGGTTTTTAGCACAAATAACATATTTCAGTTTCTTCTGTTGTTGTTAAATCATCTTCTGAGGCCTAACTTGGAGATGTTTATTTCCATTATGAGATATTTTGGACTGGGCTTCGAAAGGGAAAGGACCAGAAGGCTGTGCTTTCAGAGAAAGGGGTGTAGGGTGGGGGAGAAAGCTCACCGGGGAGATTTATGTCAAGGAATTACAGCAAACTGTCATTCTGTCTGAGTAAGTGTGGCTAGAAACAGGAAGGGGAACACAGGATATTGTGGTAGCACGTGGACTTAATGGAAAGTCAGATGAACAGATGGGACCGAGCTGTCCTGGGAACTGTCAGAGGAAGAAGCTCGAGGCGGCTTTGGGAGAAATCCCTGCACAAATGCAGGTGAACTGGGATGGAGACAAGTGCTTCTCGTAGGTTCAGAAAGGATTCTTGGTGAAGTACACGAAAGAAAAGCAAAGGCACCTTCGGTCCAAACTATGGCTCTACAATCCGTCCAGATTCAAGGAAGTAGGATTCCGGGAGAGGGAGGGTGGACACATTTATTGAGACATGGATTTCACTTAAAGGTTAGACTTACTTTTTTAATTTTAAGAACCTGAAATGACCAACTATATCCTTTAATTTTAATTTTTTAAAGGATTTATTTGAGAGAGAGAGAGAGAGAGAGGGAGAGGGAATGCGAGCAGGGGGAGGTGCAGAGGGAGAGAGAGAATCTTAAGCAGACTCCCCGCTGAGCTCGGAGCCTGCAGTAGGGCTCAATCCCGCGACCCTGAGATCATGACCTGAGCTGAAATCAAGAGTTGGACGCTTAACGGACTGAGCCACCCAGGTGCCCCCCCCACCCAAGTATATCCTTTTAAACTCCAATAGTGTTTACTGGGGAAAGGACCAGAGGACTTCAAACTGACAGTGATGAAATGGACAACAGTGTTTGAGGGTAAACAGAGACACATGAGCCAAAAATAGGAAAAGGCAAGCTCTTGTTGAGTACTTCCTTTCGGTTGAAAAAAAATGTTGACTGTTTGAAGTAAGACTTGCTGAAGACTGACAGATTGGTCTCGGCAAATAAAAACAACTCTGCGTTTTGATGATACACTCATTTTGAAAAGATGACATTTTAAAAAAGGCATTGCATGGATTCCGCTAGTGGTCATAGAGAACACATTTATTAAAAGCTAGCAGAGAGGCTGATCCTTCAGGAGATATAAACTGAGTGAATGAGGACACAAATGATTTCTGCGGAGGATTTGAAGCATGTATTTGGAGTCACCACTTTAGAAAGCATGCCATGGTAGGAATTTACCAAGGCCCTACCTACTGCAACAAAACACCAGATGCTAGATGAATTACACGCTTGGACTGCAGGCTTAAGTGCATTACTGAGCTTGTTGGAGAATGAGGGCAATGCACAAGCCACCCGTTGTTCCTGTACGGAAATTTCAGTACGTATAGCAGGGTGTGGGGGGTGAGTAGTCAGAACTGTGGCATGTGCCGATTATTAAGCTATCGTGTGTGTTTTTTTAATATTTGTTTATTTATTCAAATTTTATTTAGTTAATATACAGTGCAATATTGGTTTCTGGAGGAGAATTCAGTGATTCATCACTTATATGCAACACCCAGTGCTCATCATATCAAGTGCCCCCCTTAGTGCCCATCCCCCATCTAGCCCATCCCCCACCCTTCTCCCTCCCTCGACCCAACAATTTGTTCTCTATCGTTAAGAATCTCTTATGGTTTGCTTCCTTCTCTCCTTCTTGCCCCCCGTATGTTCATCTGCTTTCTTTCTCAAATTCCACATATGAGTGAGATCATATGGTATTTGTCTTTCTTTGACTGACTTATTTCCCTTAGCATGATACTCTCTAGGTCCATCCACGTCATTGCAAATGGCAAGATTTCATTCTTTTTGATGGCTGAGTAATATTCCGTTGTGTATATATACACCACATCTTTATCCATTCATCTGTCGACAGACATGTGGGCTCTCTCCATAGTTTGGGTATTGTTTTTTTTTTTTTTTTAAAGATTTTATTTATAAGTTTGAGGGAGAAAGAGAAAGAGAGAGAGAGAGCACGAGGTGGGGTGAGGGGCAGAGGGAGAGAGAGAGAAGCAGGCTCCCCTCTGAGCAGGGAGCCTGATGCAGGGCTCGATCCCAGGACCCTGAGATCATGACCTGAGTTGAAGGCAGACACTTAATGACCGAGCCACCCAGGTGCCCCTGGCTATTGCTGATAATGCTTAAGCTATGATTTCTTAGCTCCTGAGCCATGCGTCTCGAGTCTGCTTGGTGGTGCCAGGACCACTCTCTGCAGCCTGGGCTCCTCCCCGGCTGCTGGCTCTCCATGGTCTGTCATTGGAGGCACTAAAAAGAGACAAAGGCTGAAGCTGGGGAAGGGTTTGCTGCTTCTTGTTGGCTCACTCTTTTGTTAGTGTCACCCCTGCAGCATTTCTTCACCCCAGGGGTGGCAGCTGATGGGTCACACTTGGCTTCAGTTTCCAGTTCGCCCACTTCCCTGGGACGGGTCTCCTTGTCCTGTGTCGGAGGGATCAGTGCCCCGTGGGCAGCACTCCTCCGAATCTGAGCCCCCGAGCTCTTCTCCTTCTATCTCCTGCCAGACTCAACCTTGCCTTTGCGTCCCCCAAGCCATGCCGTGGTGATGGTTACTTTCTGAAGTTACTCTGCATTCTGTCTGTGTCACCCTCGTGTTTGATAATCAAAGCCAGTTCCCTAGATTGAATTATTCATTGCAATAACTGGTGTGGTTTCTCATAGCTGACTGGACCATGATGAAACAGGTCTCAAATGGTTTGCTATAATGTAATAGGAAGAATATGAATAACGTCAGGCCTTTCATCCAACACTGCGAGATGCCCTGAGAAAGAAATAAGGTGACCTGGAGCTAGAAATTCTTGTAAACCCGCTAACGAGGGGCCCCAGACAGAGAAGTGATGGTGCTTGCTCGTGGGAGACTTGATACTTATGGGATGTTTTTGGCAGTGTGTACCTGGTCCCTCCAGGACTGCTTATAGCAACAACACAACAAACAATCCCAGCTTGAATCTATGATTTATGGGCATAGCTCCCTGGAAAATGTCACACAAGCTATGTAACCATCTGAAGAGGGCTGTTCCATGACTGAAACATCTTCCTTCTGTGTAAGGAATGGAGCTGCAGGTGGTTTTCAGAGACCTGCGCTCATCAGGGCACATGCGTGTCCTGATGAGAAAGGGCTGAGGAAGTAGGATCTGGCCCAGACCTCCATGCTGTCTTTGTGCCCAGCAACTACGTGTGTTCTTGACCTTATCAGTAACACTTGATGCTGGGTAAAAGCTCCGACGTAGATGAGTCTGATTTGACAGTTGGTCCTTCATGTCATTACAGAGGCCATTTCTCAGAACGCTACCTGTGCTTTGTCAACATAGGGGAGTAAACAACAGATGAAGATGTTCGATACAGGCCCTAAGGGATCCAAGAGATGAGTGAAGGGCATCCCCGGGGCAGTGGTTAGAGGACCCCAGGATGAGGGGCTGGCCAGTCGGCACTGGAGAAGCATGACCCAAGAGACGGTAGGTGGAGAGCTGGCTTCAGCAAGATGCCTTCTGGGTTTCGGCTGGGAGAACTTGGCTAGATTTCTTCGCAGACTTGGCTGGCCCAGATGTCACGTGAATACAGCCCTCGCTTTCCTCTCCATACCCTAAAGGAGAGAGGCAAAACATCAAAACTTGTAGAATATCTATTTGATCTCGATCTTAAGACACAACAAGAGCTAACTACAAAATGAAATTTATATTCAATTACATTAAAATTAAAAACCGTTCACCAAAAGTACCACAAAGAAAGTGAAAGATAAACCACGCAATATATGTATTGTGTGCACGTGTGTGGTGTGTGCATGTATATGCGTGTGTGTGGTGTGTGCGTGTTTGAGGGGGTGGTATTTGTGACACATATACACAAAGGATATTGCCCTGAATACCAGAGATATATATTTATATACATATATAAATATATCTATATTTGAGGGGGGAGAGGGGCAGAGGGAGAGGGAGAGAGAAACCCAAGCAGGCTGGGCGCTGAGCCTGACATAGGGCTCGATCCCACAACGCTGAGATCAGACCCCAGCCAAAACCAAGAGTCAGATATTTAACTGACTGCACCACCCAGGCGCCCCATATTTATATCTTTATATAAAAATATATAAAGAACTCTCACAAATCAATAAGAAAAACACAAAGAACCAAATGGGAAAATGAACACAAGTCAGGAACAGGCATTTCATAGAAGAGGAAATAAGATGGAAAATAAATACATGAAAAGATACTCAATCTTTCTTGAAACCCGTGCAAATAAAAATCCCAAATAGGCAGGGGCGCCTGGGTGGCTCGGTCGTTAAGCGCCTGCCTTCAGCTCAGGTCATGATCCCAGGGTCCTGGGATCGAGCCCCGCATCGGGCTCTCTGCTCAGCGGGGAGCCTACTTCTCCCTCTCCCACTCCCCCTGCTTGTGTTCCCTCTCTCGCTATGTCTCTCTCTGTCAAATACATAAATAAAATCTTAAAAAAAAAAAAAAAATCCCAAATAGCCAAAAATCGAGAAGTCCTAAACTTACAAAGTGTCAAGCAAGAGAAGTATCCAGCTGGTAGGAGTACACGGTGGTAAAAACATTTGGGGGACACTTTGACGTTTCCTTGCAAAGCTGAAAACATTCCTACTCTAGACATTAGTAGTTTTACCCCTGGAGCAGAAAGCTGGGTGTGTCTTGGTGTGGAAAATGGGGACATACTGATTTTCTAGTTGTCAGAGTGGCTGGCTGACCTGGTCCTCTGGTTCACAGGCTGATGGTCTCCTCAGGCAGCAACCAGCCTGGTCCTTCTGCTTACTTCTGTGTGCCTACAAATATAATTTTCTGTATGTACAATGATATTAATAACTTTGGGAAGGTCTGCCTACAACATATTCATAGAATACTCATAGCACCATTGTTTAACCCTGGGAATAGCACAAAGACCAGGACCAGGCAATTAAATGGCTTTACTCTATTGCGATACCGGCTTTCAGTGGAATACTAGACAGCAGTGAAAGTGAACTAACTACTCCATCACTGGAGATGAATTTCAAAACACAGTGTAAAAGAAAAAAGCATGTCTCAAATGATCCTTAAAATATGATTTATGTAAAGTGTAAAAACATTCACAACTTAAAATGTGTAGGGTTTTATACATATGTAGTAAAATGAAGTATTTAGAATGTTGGTAACCTTGGGGACGTGCGGAAGCATCCAAGGTATTGCTATTATTCTCTGTCTCGGGCTGAAGGGTGGGTAAATGGGATTTTTAAAAACCAGTTGTTTATATCATGTGTTGTACATATATAAGTACATTATATGTATGTACATATATACATTATATATAATCTTATATCACGTGCATATACACATGATATATCCATACTTACATGTCATATATATTAGACATATAATATTCTTATTACCTACTTGCATATATATCATATGTATGTACATATATTTTATATATATATGTAAAAGCTCTCTATCCTTTTGATTATAAGAAATATTCCATAAAGTTGTATAATATTTTTAAAAGGGCATAAAAAAGTAGATACATAAAATCTCATTTTTGTAAAAAATGTATCTACGTATTTCATTGATTTGAAGGCACACTTTTTCCTCCCACAGTTTAACACCTGTGAAATTAGAAAGTATCTTAAAATTGCTACTGAACAAGCAGCACTTAGGCTATAGTTGTTGTTGTCACGTGTGTTCTTGTTTCTAACTATTGATATTGCTGTCACTTAATTATGTGCATCATTGATTCTATGCGCTTTGATTTTAAACACCACTTAAAATGTCTTTAAAAAGATTTCATTATGATTTGACATCAAACCAGAAGTACTGTGGACTCAGAAAGTCACAGGAACCTGGTGGCTAAGAAATACATTTTATGTCAGGGAGGTAAATAGTGTTGGAGAAATACCTGGGATCTCACCTTTTCTTGCAAAGGAACAACCTAGTGTCTTCTGAGACCTAAGAAAGGAAGACATTCCAGGGTAGGTGAGGCTGTTGCATTTGTGCAAAGGAATTACCCAGGTGCATTCCCAGGCACACAGCTAACGGCGAGAGGAATCATGAAATCCCCTGGAGAAGAGGAAAGACATTTCAAAGCAACACAAGTGGCCATGAGGGATTCACATATCTGGTGAGACTGTGATTAATTTTTTTTTTTTTTTTAAGATTTTATTTACTTATTTGACAGAGTGAGAGATAGCGAGAGCAGGAACACAAGCAGGGGGAGAGGGAGAGGGAGAAGCAGGCTTCCCGCCGAGCAGGGAGCCCGATGTGGGGCTCGATCCCAGGACCCTGGGATCATGACCTGAGCCGAAGGCAGACGCTTAACGACTGAGCCACCCAGGCGCCCAAGACTGTGATTAATTTTTGTGTCATACTTTTAGGTTTTTTTTTTTCTTAGCAGTATATAAAGTAATGATACATTTTATAGTCAACAGCATCTTAGATGAGATGAAATATAGTATATGGGTTTTGCACATATATAAATAGAAAAGTCTGGAGGAATTGGGTATCAAAGAAATAGTATATCTGACTTGTGGGTTTATAAGTGATTTTTTGTCATCTTTGCCTACTGTTTTTTTTTTAAATTTTTCTACAACAAAGACATTACTTTGAGAGCAAAAATACTATTATTTAGCAACATTCAGATTTTATATCATTTGTTAAAAAAAAAGTCAAGCATACAACTAAGAGAATGTGATGAAACTAGCCGACGTGCGCCCACAGGTCACCCGGGTCCTGCCGCGGCAGGCACTGGGGGGGCTGCTCCGTGGACAAAGCTCTGACGAGACTCACAGCATCCCGGTTCCAGTCCTAGCAACGTGTCATGCGTGTGTTCTTAAAAGTGAGTTCTGTAACCTCTGAGCTTCACCTCTCCCAACTGTAAAGTAGGGGGTCTGATGCTCCTTCACAGCCTTCACAGGGCTGTTCACAACTGAGTGAATAGTTTTCAAAGTTTTGTGTATCATCAATGTCCATGGATGTTGAATTAAGTTTGCGTGTGCACGAATGTGTGTTGGGGTGAGGAAACAGGGGTTTTAGGTTTCATAACAATGGAAAAAGTTAACCCGATTTCTTGGAAATTTGTGTGTACTAGTAATGTGCCCCATGAATTTCTCAGAAGGGCTGCAGTGTGAGGAGTAGCTCTTGGGACTAGTGTTCTGTGTGATGTAGAGCTATATTGTGATTATCTGTATGGACCTTCTCCAGGAAGTTTCTGGAAGGTTGACTTGGTAGTAGAAATGGCACCTGTCATCACCTCCAGTTCTCCCCGATGCTCAGCTTTCAAAATGTTCTCTTCTCTAGGTTCTAACTTTTCTTAAAGCTCTATTTTAGGGGCGCCTGGGTGGCTCAGTCGTTAAGCGTCTGCCTTCGGCTCAGGTCGTGATCCCAGGACCCTGGGATCGAGCCCCACATCAGGCTCCCTGCTCGGCGGGAAGCCTGCTTCTCCCTCTCCCACTCCCCCTGCTTGTGTTCCCTCTCTCACCGTGTCTCTCTCTGTCAAATAAATAAATAAAATCTTAAAAAACAAAAAACAAAACAAAAAACCCCCTTTATTTTATACTTTAAAACCAAACCAAACCGAACCCAAAACCACACTCTTCCTCTTGTCTGTCAGGAGTTAGTCCTTCATCTGGCTTCCCTTAGGAAGGAAATTTTCTTCCCCTGCCGCGTCCCGTGACTGGACACAAACCCCAGTGCAGCAGAGCTGTCTGCTCCGTGGGGTCGTCACCCCGCAAGCCTTGCATCCCTGGTGTTGGGCATGGCGCAGGAGCTCGCCGGCGGGGAGATGCGGCTCTAAAACCATTTCCTTCCCCGGAGAGAAGCGTCTGTCCGCGGATAATGAAAACCACCTTGTTCTTGATTTAATCATACGATGATAGCTAAGCAGTCATTCGGGAAAATGTAAAGTGCTCTTGCACGTAGGATCAATAAGAGACATGAAAATAAAATACAGAAAGCAATCCTTTTCAGCATTTCTGAATTCGAATCAACCCCCCAATCTCAAATCGGTTAGGTTTATGTTGCAAGGCTGTTTGGGGTAAACCTCCACTAGAGGACGGTCCTCAGGTTGGTGGGCCTGCTGCCGAGGTGCGTCAGCGCCCCTCCCGCGGGGCCTTGCACAAAGAACCCTGACCCGGGGGTTAGAAGCCTTCAGTCCCGACTTTGCCACCGACCACTCTGAGTGTGAGATCCTGTCAGGAAGAGGAACGCCACGGGATGGCCGTTTCTAATTGGGGTGCTTAGGACAAGCCATCGTTAGCAGGTGCTAGCCTTTGAACAGTCTAGGTGGTGGTGGTGGCCGAGGGTTGTAATGCCGAGAGGCCTGAAGGAGGGAGGGGACCGTGGCTGTGGGCTACCGCTCCCGCTGAAGAGGGCTTAGCCCCATCACTTTCCATCAGGGGCACTCTTGCTGGCTTGTCCCAGCCCCGTCTCAGGTCCGAGAAGGGGGAGAGCAGACGTGCTGCTGTCCGGGTTGTTCGTGGAGCAGCAGTGAGCCGAGAGCAGGCAGCGGCGAGGATGGCGATGGCCTGGTGTTCCTGGGCGTCTGCAGGGGAGGCTGCGGGCACCTGGCACACACGTTTGTGGGGAGGCCAGGGCCGTTCTGTGCACTGCACAAGGTGCAGCACTGCCAACCCTCCTACTGCATACCACAGGACCACGTTATCAGGACGCCCGAGGACGGCAGCAGTGCCCGGGCCCCCAGGGCGGCATCTCCTTCCTACCTGGGTTTCAGAACAACTGGAAGCCAAATGGTCTAGTTAACGCCAGGAAGTTCCGTATGCCAGGGCCAAAATATTTAGTTCCGACCTTATTAGGAGGCAGCATGTCCTCCCAACCCAGCTGCTTAGTCCCTGTGAGGTCAGGCCCAGAGCAGGCGTGGCTAAACTGAACACGCTGCTCCCACGCTGGGAACGCATCTTCGGGTGTGCACTTCTGGTGAACCAACCTCAAACTCACAGTGCAGATTGTTGGCCAAGGACTTTGGAGTCTGGGAACCTACCCTGGCTTCTCTTGACTAACTAAGAAAAATCACTTTAGCTTTTTGGGCTTTGGTTAAATTCATCTTGTTCCTTGTCTCCAAGGTCCCTTCCAGATCCAACATTCAATTCTACCAAGAGGCCATCACGGACTCATATTTGAACGTGAAAATGGAACAACATACCTAAGACCAAGTATCTGGAGAGAAGAAATGGTTTCCACAGGGAGAAAATTTAAAATACAGAAAAAAAATTCTTACCACTCAAGTTTTGGAAACATTTTATAATTTATATATAAAATCTTGTAAGAAACCATGTAAAATGACAGAAATATCCACCTTACATTAAGAGTCAAAAAAAATACACACACACTGGATGTAAATTTTAATTATAAAACAATATGAACAAAACATTTTAAAATAATCTCAATTATTTGGCAACTCATCACATCATTGCTAGAGACAAATTTGATCTTAAGAAAAATTTAATTTTATGAAAAACTTAAGTTGGACAGTTTGTTCATATGGGAGTTAAAACATGTTTAAAAAAGAATCTGGCAATAAAGCCAGTTTCTGTCCGAAAATAACTGCGTATAAAACAACATAAAATCCTGAAGCTTGATAAGACAGGAGTGACCTAATCTCGATGCGCTTCCCTTCACTGAAAAGGACAGTTTGGAAGGAGAACAGGCAGAAGCCTCGGAAGAGCAGAGGGAGGAACGAACAGTGACAGAGGCATGTTTACTGCAGGTGACAGCATGTAACTTTACCTGAACCAGAACCTCTCACGCCAGTGGGGCTGGAAGTAAAGTCACAGATGCGAGCATATCTAAAAACAAGTTACATTCTTAAAAACAGTCACAAATGTGAACAGAAAAGCAATGCAGACCCTTTCTTGAGCTAAACTACTTCACTTGGATACATGCGAGAAGATTCTGTATTTCCTGCCAGATCATATTCAGAGAGTTACAAGGCAGGCAGCAGCCTAAAACATTTCTACTAATGACTGCATAGCATTTAAAACCCCTTTTTTATAAAAAAAAAATAATAAAATAAAATAAACAGATATATAGTAAAGTTCACAGATAAGTTTTCTCTGTAAAATAAATAAAGTGTTCATTGATTAGCATCATACATAGAGTAAAATACAACCTATTTTTACATGTTTATATACTGTACACAGATTACCAGTAGGCAGCCTGGTGTCTGATGGGCTGGAAGGGTTTGCATTAGTGATGTGTCACATCGGGAAATCCCAATTTCAAATGTTAAAATATACAACTACTTTGTTTTGAGTTCAGATACAAAGTAAACTTATTTTCCTTTATCTGAAATAAATGTACATAATATCTTCTATGAACAATAGTTTATAAAGCTGTTTAAAACAGAACAAGAAAAAGCTTGCACCTAGGAACTTAAGAGCACATGCATGTCCTTTCCCTGGTTAAAAAAAAAAAAAAAAAAAAAAAAAGCTTATGGCCCCGAGGCTTGATTCTCTTCTCTCGGCTGTGTCCCCGACAAGCCAGGGGCAGTGGAGGCCAGGATTACCGCTTGGCCTTCTTCGAAGGGGCTTCTTCCACCCTCTGCTGGCCTCTGGTTCGGGCTCCGGGGGGGCTGGCTTCCCTCTTGCGCTTGCTAGAAGGGGACAGCTGGGCCTTCGATCTGCAGTGAACAAAAGTCAAGGCAGTGGTGAGAGCTGAAAGGAGCAGCTTCGGTAATTTGGGAGTTTTTTAAAACAGGGAAGGTTTTTGCAGCACCTGAGAGCCAGGAGGAGAAAACCCGGGTCACGTTTATATGGGAAGAGGAGACTCTAGAAGAACACTGCTAATGGGTCATCTGCTGACCGGCTCACACCCAAACGGCAGAGAGGAGGAGCTCAGAGGCCCGTGCTCCGGTTCCAGCTCGGTCACACTCCCGGTGCAGACCTGGGTCAATCTACCTTCTTCTCTGGGTCCTGGTTCTTTCATTTACAAAACAATCAGCAGCCAGTCCTCCCCGCGCTGTCCCAAGCTGAGGCGAACAGCAGGAGCATAGGACCGTGGACCACGGCTGGCCGGTGCCCAATCATGTCTTACGGGACAATGTCACGGAGAAGAGCCAGCAGTGTTAGAAAAGGTATGGCAATTCCAGAGCAGCCTTCTGGCCAACCTCCCTGCCACCAGCCTATCCCCGCTCTCCCATCTGCCAGAATTATCTGCAAATCCCAATGAATCAAGTTACTGTCCTGTTTGTCTATTACATGTATATTCCTCTTGACTACCTGATGCTCTCAGGATAAAGTCATCCTGAGAATTCACAAAGTCCTTTATAATTTGCCCTGACCTCTGCAGCACCCTGGGCTATAAGTCCTGCCAAAGTACGGCCATTCCCAAGCACAGGACATTCTGTCACATTTTCATGCTTTGGCATGTGAGTTTTTAGAGAATCACCCCACACCTCCCACCTAGCAAACGTCCTTGTCTTTAAGCCCCAGTTCAAAAGCAAGTCCTTCGGGAAAGCCTTCCTCATCACAGAGCAAGCTGCTCTCTGGAAATCCCACGGCACTGTGTGTCACCAGAGCGCTCACCACTGTGATGTACCTGCTGGTTTTTTCCAACTGTAGGCTACAGTCATTATTTTAAAACAACATGCAAATAGACCACAGTAGAAAATACCACTGGTGTGACGTCTATCAAATCTGGTTCATGAGCACTTTGTTGCAGGGACAGGGGCAGAACGTGAGCACTCTGCAAGTACACTGCAACAGTCTCAGTGTGGCCGGTGCCAAAAAATCTTGCAAGTCACGGACACATGTCTCCCTGGCTAGGATGCTTCTCCACGGCAGCTGCTGGGTCTTACTCCTTTTCCTCTCCCCAGCACCTCGCACAAAGGCACATGTCAGCAAGCGGCCATGGTTCTATCCATGAAGGAAAAGGCCTGGAAAATCAAAATTGCAGGAGATGGACCAATGGGGCTGCACGGACAGAAAGGCAGGTCTTGCTTATGGTTCTTTTGACGGCACAAGTAAATACACTCAAACCGAGTCACGTACTGCCGTACAGGACGCAGAGTCCGCAGATACGCACGCGTGGGGCAGGGCTGACGAGCAGGGTTTGCTGCTCTCCTGTCCGGGCCGTGGCAGGGAGAGCCGCCGGCCGCCCACTCGGCACCTACCCGGCGAGCAGCTGGCGCGCCAGCGCTGTGCTGGACGCCACGTGGCAGGGACAACAGCGGGGAGTCGGGGTGCCTCTCCCGGGCCGTGCGAGCTCGGGGGGTCAGCCAGGCCCCTGCCCGCACCCGACGTGGCGTGGTCTGTGACCAGCAGCACCAGCACCACCTGGGCGCTGTTAGAAGTGCAGACTCTCAGGCCCACCAGACCTACAGAACCAGAACCTTAGCACTGAGTCTCCCCAACTGGTCTGCAAGTCCATTTTGAGAAATACAGACCAGACCTTCCTGAGATTCCTTCCCTCACTTATAAAATAAGGATAAATACAACATTTCACTTAATGAGGATAAAATGGGAGAATCCATATGAAAGATGCCTGGCACTTTCGTGCGCTTCCCTTTCTAGAACACGGGGCTGAGAACACGTGCCTACATTACTGTACGCCAGGAAGATCAGCGGTTGTAAGAGACGTCACAACAGTTTTTGTACACTGTGAAGGGTCTTTTTATCTGTTGCTGCTATAATGTACAGAAAGTAAGACACGACCCGCATCTCAGGGAAGAAGCTTGGAGTTCAGAGAGGGCACACACCACCATCCTGGGCACAGCAGGCCGGAAGCGCCGTGGGAAGGACAGAGGGACGGAAGCAGCGGGGGCCTCCTGAGGAGGGAGCGTGAAGCTTGGCAGCGCCTGGCTTGCCGGCGGCCGACGGCGAGGGCACTCAAGGACCAGCACAAGCCAAAAGGAGGGCTGGCGCAGCCTGTGGGAAGCTCGTAAGGTGAATGAGGCTGCGGACCGTGGGAGCCGGCCAGGGGCTGAGCCCAAGGGGCTGTTTTACTGTTACCCCGTCACCTCTCCAACACTCTGGCTAAAGCAGAAACATTCTGGGCTGTGACGCGACTGGCCACGCGGTGCCGGTTTAGCCAAGTCCTCGGACCTGCACCCACACGGAAGGAAACACGCCTCGCCTTTGGTCTCGGTGGACGGGAGTCAGTGCATAAGGCTCACAAGGCTCAAAGGCAAGTCTGGAGGAGGCCGTGAAGCGAGGCCCGAGGTTCCTTCTGCAGCCCCTGCAATATCTGCTGGAGTAGGTTTCCATTTGGAAAACCAATGATGCCCAAAAGACAGTTACCTGGCAAGAGAAAAGTCTTAAAGGAACTTGGGAAGAAAACATTACCATACAAAAACAGTCTCTGGGGATTAAAAATGACTTCAAGTGTAAGCAGGGACTTACCTTCCTAATAGGGGAGATTTACTAACTTTTTCGCAGGTAGGTAACTTCTCTTTTGCTAACATTTGGCGATTTCTAGCAGAAATGGTTTCTGGGCTGCCAAGCGTGGATGCTGCACATGCTGATGGCCTGCTATGATGCTTTCTGAAACAGATGACAGAAACACCGGGCAGCGGTACCCTGAACACGCCGGGCCCGGGGCCTCTGCAGGAAGGACGACGCTCCTCGAGGGTGAGTCAGAGAATGGGGACGAAAGCAAAAAATGGTTGGTTTTCTGGACTGTTGGTAAAAAGTGGGTCTGATGTCACCCACAACTAATTGCCTACATGATGGTGTCTTTGCTTTTACTCTGCGGGGTATTTTGTCATGATTTAGAGGAAGATGACTCTGTGATAATAAACAATACCCTGGCCAACAAGGTAACAATCCCTCAAGTGCTCATCAGAGTAGAACAAGGGGCCAGGACAGTACAAGGCCAGCTGGTCAGGCCCTGCGACTGGGCCAAGCAGACAACTGCACAAGGACCAGGGGACGGAAGAGCAGGCTTGCCAGCGAAACTGCAAGAGAAGGGACTTGCTGAGCTGGTGTGTGGGTCCAGCTGAGGGAACGGAGACTGGGCGCCCACAGAAGCACGTCCCCCCAGGATAAGGTGGGGCAACCCTCTTATGAGTTCATCAGCCCACGCTCTGCAGAACCTGTGCTTCCATAGGAGAGCAGATAAATTCCAGTACAAACAGGTGAGGAGGGGGATCAAAATAAGAGAAGACCTGGAAGTTGCCCTCCAATGTTTTGGGAAAAGCTGCACAGAAGCCCCAAGAGAAGAACTAGAACATGAGCAGACACCTCAGGGAGGCCAGCTTCTACCGGACACGAGGAAGAGAATGCCGAGGCAGCTTCCCGGCCCGTGGAGCCTGCAAGCAGAAAGACCTGTGCAGAGGAGATGCTGGTGTAGACAGTGAGGCACTGATCGGTCAGCAGGACTAACCCACGAAGACCCAGCCAACCTCAAGAATCTGCAATTAGGAAGATGCCAGAGCCCAGGAACCAATCGACTGATGCCAAGGAATCTAAACTAAGAGAAAAGGATCCATTTGTAAATCAAAAGTTCTTAAGGCACATTAAGGAAGAGCACTGACAGTATAAGTGATTACAGCATCATAAGTCAAGTAAGACTTGTTTTCAAAGAATGAATTTTAAAAGGCAAAGCTGACCGCTACTTTTAGACACTCCAAGAGAGCAAGAAGGCCTACAGAACTGTCCTGGATGATCTCTGCTGAGTGTTTAAGGAGGCGGTGCTGCTGGGGTGGAGTGCTCCAGCGCGCCCACCCTCTCCCATCAGCAGGAAACTTGATTCTGCCTCTTCTATTTATTTGAGTTGTTCCATCTAAAAAACAAATATGAGACCCCCACCTTACCTTCAGCCATGGGAGCTCTTAAAGTCTTGTGGCTCTAAAATCTGACTCTTTTGAGAAATCAAACCGTGGCATGAGTGGTTAATAATGTACAAGTATGAAGTGAATAGAAATCGGCTGAATAGAAGCCTTCATATAAACACAAGACATTATTACTGTAACACTATGGTGACAGGTCTAGTAAGTGATACTCTTGAAGTAAATGTCCCTGAACTTTTTGATTAATGTTGGCTAATGAAATGATAGAAGATGATACCAAATTAACAGCCTGTGAATCACCCTGAAAGTGGAAAATATTCTTGCTTTAGTAAAGTTAATAAACTGTACACGGATGCAACTCGTCTCAAAATGTGCAGTGGGGAAAAAACACTGATTGATATTAATGGGTGTGGGTGGGGGAATAATTGGCAAATAATGTTTGTTCGGACAAAGTTAAATAGGTTTTTTTCCTTTAGGACTATGCCGAGCCCCTAATATTTTAATTTGTGCTGTGACTTACGAAGGAGGAGGAACTGACCGGCATTCCCACAACTCATCTGACCGTGGCACACTTTTCTCCAGGGGCTTCTGGCTCTACTGGGGTTTGGGAGAATAAACTTTGGGAAACATGAAATTAAGTTATGTTAATAAAAAATGGTCGCATATGGGCAATCTTACATGGTCAACCTATTCCACAGCACGTGGAATTACACGAGCCCTACGACGGTGATGGGTACGCCTGCCTTCCCTCTCGCACTGGGCTGAGCGAGCTACACGTTGGGACTGTGCTGGACACAGGCTCTGCTTTCCCCCATGGGCCCAGCACAGCATCTGAGACACCTACTGAGGCTTAATAAATATCTGCACAGGAACTGAATGGGTTCCACCAAACAGGCATTTAGAACCTGGCAGACTTTGCTGGGATCCTCAACAGTGGTTTAAGATGGAAGGCGGGTTTCTCCAAGAAGAACTGCAGTGTCCGAGGGCTAAGAGCATGTGCTCTCTCTGAAGATACAAATGAAAGGAAACGGCTTACACTGTGGCTTGAGTGAGTCAAGGAAAAGAGAATCCCCTGAATGCCAAAGCTGCTGTCTGACGGAGAAGCTGGTGAAGGCCTTTGGAAGCTCTCTGTTGTCCCCGTTACCTCTGAGCCTCTGATCTGGTGGTGGACCTTGTAGTGGCTCCCGACGGCTCCTCCTCTTCCTCCTCTTCCTCTTCCTCCTCAGACTCCTGGTCTTTCTTGTCCTCAGTGGCTTCAGAAACTGATTTCTGGCGTTTTCTTTCTGGCTCTGAAGATTCTGTTCAAATAGAAGAGTAACACCTGGATTGTACAATTCCCCAAGACACTTCCAGAGGAGAGTCATGGAGTTCAGAATGTAGGATATTAGGAACTTGGAGGCAGAAGAAGTGGTTTTCCATTTCCTTTTGTTTCAGCACTTGCAATTCACAACTGTTTAACTTAATCTCAAACACATTTGGGATAGTTTACTTAGGCAGTTCACAGCCAGCATTCATGAAAAATTCACATGTACTCAGAAAAGCATCTGGGATGTACCATTTCTGACATGGGATTAGAGCCATTTCACACATATTTATGTAATATTCATACTGGCTGTGCCCCACTGGATTTTTCCTCACCCAGAGAAAAACCCTTAAAAAGGTGATTTTAAAATGGTAAGACCCCACAATTAAGAATGTGTCAGAAACATACCAGCATCATCTGACAGAGTGAGTGAACGCTTGGGCTTTCTTCCTCTCCGCCGCACACTTGCTACTGTTTTTTCTTCACCATCATCCTAGAAGCAATAAAATTAAAGTTGAAAGGATGGTTAACTGAACATATACTAAGTTGATTCCTAAAGGATATACCTTGATAAGAAAATGGACACTTACGTTGCTTATACTTCTTTCTTGTAGGGTAGTGGTTTCTTTATTGGACTCATCTTTAAGAAAAGGAAAATGTCTGCATTAACACTAGCTTAGTGTAAAATTAACTTTCAACAGCCTGGCTTGTTGTCTCTGAATGTACCAGTGCTGACTAATGCACTGTTTTACAATTTATCATTATTTTGTATCAGGAAAGCAAAGTTTGTGTCAAAATACCTAGCAGAAAGTACATTTGAATGCAAGTCAGGACCTCCAAATTTGCACTTCAGACTTGTCACAAATAACCTACGCAATCTGGGAAAATTACTTAAATTCCTCAAGCCTCAGTTTTTCATCTGTAAGATAAAGACCTGGGTTTGACCACCTGTATGGTCCCTTTCAGATCAAATGCTCTGCACCCAGAAAGGGAGGAGGAAAGGGACATCTGGGGAGCCCTCAAAACACACCAGGACCCACAGGTCAAAATTATAGATCTCACTGAGATCTCAACGTGGCTCCCGTTCTGTCATGACCCCACTTTGGTAGTTAGGAAAAACGAGACTTAAGTAACTTGATTTAAGCAATTTGTTCAGTCACAGAACTAATAAGTAGTGCGAAAGCTAGTTCTCTTGACTACAAACAGTTACATCAGAGCAATTAGAAAAGTACACATTTAAGCCTATTTTAGGTTGTGTACGCCTATTCTTTATATATTTGCTTTCTGTAGATGTTACAGTTTCCTGACAACATATCTTGGGAAAAAAATGAAGTTTACTTTAATGCACTGTTTGAAGTTAAAGTTATGAGGATGTTCCCTAGACACTCGACAACCCAAAGGTACTTCTCACTGGTGGTGAGGTCCATGTATTACCCTTTTTGCAAGTTCAGTACACTGATGTAGACAGAAGAATTACACCAAGAAGGCTGACAGCGAAGAAGCCTGTCTTAATGGGTCATCATTACCCAGACTCGGAAAATCACTGCCAAACCCCAAAACATTAATCACACAGCTCAAATTAGAGTCCTTACAGGGCATTCAAATTATAAAGGTTTCTTGTTGTATGGATTAAAAATATTATAAAATTATGAATAAAAACTGGTTAAAAACCAAACAGAAGCAGAATCTCCCCTTGCAAAAAAAATAATAAATCAACCTTAATTTTCGAAGAGACAAGAAAAACTGAAATACGATCACAAGATCACACACAGTTAACTATGTGGAAAGGTTTCTAAATTACATTATTTGTTTACCTTGATGAGAATATGCACTTTCCTGATCTAACCAGCTATTTATTTTATCCAAAACAGTCGTCACATTCATCTTTTTTGCCTATGCCAACCCTTTAAAACCCACCAAAAGGCCTTGCTGCCTTTTTTAAAAAAAAAGATTTTGAGAGAGAGCGAGAGAAAGAGCAGGTGTGCGGAGGGTAGCGGCAGAGGGAGAGGGAGAAAGAGTCTCAAGCAGATTTCCTGATGAGCCTGGAGCCTGACATGGGGCTTGATCTCATGAGCCTGGGATCGTGACCTGAGCCAAAATCAAGAGTTGGATGCTTAACCAACTGAACTACAGGCGCCCTGGTCTTCTTGTTTTTATGTAAAAAAATTTTAACGATGAAATTAATATATACACATTGTAAAAATTCTGGAAAATTCAGGGAATGGTAACAACATGGAATGTTCCTATTATCCCACCACCCAGAGCCAATCATTGTCAACATTTTGGATTATTTTTCTCCTTGGAATGAGGACAAAAATAACTGAAACAGTTTTATCTCTTGCACTCTGGCTTTAGAAGCTACACAGGCTGCTTTCAAAATTCTTCTCCTGAGAATAGGCTCTTGAGTAAACTCCCGTCTTCCTGGTAAGAGTGCCTAGTTCCAGGCTGATCTACTTCTCCCTTAAACATATCCAGTAAATTATGATTTGGACACAGCAGCGTCATCCCTATTTTACTCTTTGTTGCCTTCACCCTCCTCTCTGGAGGCTTCCAAAACCAAGAAGGGCTCAGATCACAAGAAAAGCCAACAGTTGTAGTCTCCCATGGCTACAAGGACAACCGTTTTAACCAACTTCATTGAGAAACAATGAAACTCTAAAACCGTCCCCACAGCCAGCTGCCCTCGCCCCTTCCTTAGATCCCACGCAGAGCAATGCTCTAGGTACACACCTGTCTGTGTTAATTTTGGTTTGCCGCCAGGTGGAGACTGTTCTACCTAAATTTAAACCAACAAAAAACTGAAGTCAGCAGTTAGTCATCATCACAAAGAAAGTCATTCGTTCTGCAAGGCAGGTTTAGGACCTCTATCACGTAGGCAGAGTATTTGGAACCTACCTTTTGCCACTGATTAAGAATACCATGTGAATACGGATGCCATGCTTCTGAACACATGGTCTCTCGACAGGAGAATTGGGGCTGCCACGAGCCCCGTCCCCAGCCACCCTGCCGTGACGCTGGGAGAGGACCACGGGAGGTGACGTGGTCCAGCCACTGTGCATATCCCCCACGCTGTCTTACGTTCTGGCAAACGCGTTTGCCCGTGGCGCTATGGTTTTGCTGTCTTGTAATAATTCTATTGAGATGAGTACTGTAGGTACTGCTGTGCTACTTCACGTTCAAGGAAATCGGAGTCTCAAGAGGGTTACATGATCAGCCCAGTGTCACAATTCTGGGAGTGAGGGGCAGAGCTGAGGCTGGAACCTCATTTGCTTTTGGTAGGACACTGGACACAAATTTGTCCTTCTAATAATGCTGTCATGCAATGAAGTCTTGATACAATGATTTTGTTGACTACACACTTCAGGGTCAAAGATAAAGAAAGCTTAAAAAGATAAAGTGTCCCTGAGGATTTTCCTGCCTTGAAATGAGTGTGCATTTTGTTATGAAAGGAACTCCACAGACAGTAGTAAGAGGTGAGACACACTGGAGGTTTCCATAAAGAAGCCATTATCTAAAAACCGTATAAAACAACTATTTTCTCTATTTTAATCAAAGATGACCACAAGAAGGTAAGTCCCTAATTTTTATATAAGAAAACTCACATGTGAGGATGGGATCAGACTGAAGAACAATATGTTTATGTAAAGACATTAATTGAAATATTATTTAAATGGTTATTCAGTGTTTTATTTAAGGGATTATTTTAATGCTTTTCAAATATTTAAAAAAACAAAGTAGTGGGAAATACGAATACTGCAGTATACACTATCCAGGTCAAGGGCCAATACCCCCAGAGTCCTCATCTGTCACAATTACTTACAGTGACGATGCTAGTATCCGTTTTGCAGTCTTCTTCTAAAAAATAAGAAATAAAATCTCACTTAGAAAGTCAGTTTGAAAATGTCTTTTTTTAAAAGCAGGCCCCATACCCACCATGGAGCTTGAACTCACGACTCTGAGACCAAGAGCGCCACGCTCTACTGACTGAGCCAGCCAGGCGCCCCTGAAAATGTCCTGCATGTGAACCGAAAACACAACAAATACCTACTTGTTTTTAACGTTGTTTCTAAGGGGTGTTTACGAGGTCTTCCTCTTTTCCTTTTAATAATTACTGGCTGATCTTCCTAAGGGGGAAAGGAAAAAAAAGAGCAATAAAAGTTTTCAATATGAGATTTAGAGTTCCCTCCTCAGAGCTCTCCGATCCCAACTCTGTCACTTAAAAAAATACATGACCCTGTGCTTCATATTCCATCACCTGACAAACACTGAGAACTGTACTATGAATCCACGCAGTCATGAGGAATGAGAGACGATGAGGTAACGGAAGTGAGCGCTTCGTGTCCACTTTGACTTCTGCAATCAGTATGCATGTACATTTAAATTTGGATTTAGTCCTAGTCACTTGTGACCAAATGTTACCCTTTATGAAAAATAAAGGAGGCTACTGAACTTCTCACACATAAGTGTGAGAAAACAAAAAGAACTATTAAGAAGTTGTATCGGGTGGAATTTAAGAAACAAAACTGATGGACATAGGGGAAGGGAAGGAAAAATAAGATAAAAACAGAGAAGGAGGCAAACCAGAAGAGATGCTTAGCTTAACTCTAGGGAACAAACTGAGGGTTGCTGGAGGGGAGTTGGGGGAGGATGGGGTAACTGGGGCGTGGGCACTAAGGAGCGCACTTGATGTAGTGAGTGCTGGGTGTTGTATGCAACTGATGAATCACTAAATTCTACCTCTGAAACTAATAATACACTAAATGTTAACTAACTTGAATTTAAATAAAATCTAAAAAAAAGGTATCAGACAGGCAAACTTGGTAATGGTTATCTAGATGTGGCCGGTGTATAGGTTGTTTCCCTTGATTTATGGGCCTCTCTCAGGCTGGTGGATTCTGCCCCCCACTGGGCTCCCTGCAAATCCCAAGGCAGGGAGGGGGCAAGGCTGGGGCTGGCCTGCTCCTGCAGCCTCCCAGGAATCCCCCACCTGGCCTCACGACACTGGGTCCCATGGGCACCAGCTACAGGCCTTCCGCATACCCCCTGCTGTACTGCTCCCGTTTCATCCTGTGGAGACTCCAGGGCTCAGCAGCCCCGGTTCTCTGACCTAAACACTTGCCTGGCTTGGCCGTGCCCCGCTGCCAGGACAGGAACGTGACTTAAACACTGAGGTAAAGCTCTGGGCTGATCCTACGCAGTCTTGACAGAACTAGGTCTCATACAAATGTCTGGATGAAATGAAAATTAATCAAACTGACACTGATGAAATGCACAGTATGAAAGGGTGTCCCACTGCACTAAAAAAATGAACTCCTTTAAAGCATTTGACAAAAACTTTAGGGAACAGCATTTAATGCAGTTTATTTGTCGTCAGTACTTAGATATCTGAACAGGAAGATATGAAAGACATCCCCTACCTCCTGAGATTTCATGTTATCATCGTCATTCTGCTCGGTCTTTTCGCCGGCAGCTTCAGCACTGCTGTATTCGTCTGCAGAGACAGCAGAGCGCGGTTAGGGCCGGGACCACAGTCAGCCGCGTGGCCAGCAGCCCTGCCCGGGTGGCCTGCACAGCCCCAGTCACACACACACACACACACACACCATCGCAGGCCCACACCACCCAAGGTAACAAGCAGGAGTCGGCTAACTGGTAAGAAGCACACTCTGGGTTGAGTTAGGATCCAAATTCAAAATGATTCCCAAGCCCCGTGAGTATGAAGTGTATTCCCGAGGGAGTGCAAACGAGTCAACCACGGTTGAGGCCGTGAAGCCTGGTGAGAGATGAGTCTCGTCTCAAAACAATTCATCTAAGTCTGTATATTACTCACCCTTTTCGTCCATGGCCCTTGAAGCAGTGCTGTTTGTCTTAGAACTTGTTTTAGAGAATTCTTCCAAATCTCCAGTGTTCTCCTCCTGTGGAGAAGTGGAACAATAGAAGAAGCTTCTAAACCCTGCCTCCACTTGTCCTCCCCAAAGTTTTCCTTTCTATTTCAAAAACAAATTTCTAGCAGTTTTTTATAAGTTTGTTGCAGAATTTTTAAAAAGTAACTCTTTTTTCCAGCTAGTGAGGCCATACAAAGAGATACCAATTCTGAAGGCAGAACAGCATGAGATAAAGCTCAACCATAAAGCAACAAGGGCATTCTTTTTTTCCCTGCAAAATAGAATCAGTCTTTTCCTCCCTCATCCTGGATTTTATCTTTTTGAGAGAAACTCCAAAGAAGGAACTGATAGGAATTCACAACAGATTTCTTTTCTTTATTGGGTGGTGGAGGAGGGGACTAGGGGGAAGGGATAAAGGGGGAAAGTACCTAAGAGAATTTCAGGGTATCCGGCTGGGCTGATTTAGAGCAATGATCTCTCAACAGTTGAGTCATTCAGCCTTAGTTGCAAAACAGTTTTCAGCATGAAATACCAAAATGTTGTACTGTAATACTAATATAGTATGTAAAAAAACAAAAACAAAAACAAACCCACACACAAATTAAAATATAAAATTAGAATTCTGTCTTATAAACATTGAAAACATTATCTAGATGTGATTTTTTAGTGAAAATGGTTGGTATATTTTACTTAAATTCAGCATTAAAAAACTTACATGAAACTGAAGGGAAAATAAAAAGAGAACCCTTCAATATTGCTGCCTCTCTCCAAATTTAGGAGTACTGTCTCAGGATTCTTGTTCTAGATAGGGCAGGGGGAAGGATGGGGTTAAAATCCTGTTTCCTTCCTTCACCACGACCAATTGAAATTCATGACGATACACGACTCTCTCCTTGGTTGTTAAAATTCTTTTACTACTTTTTATTTAGTTCATCAGTCACTGGTGGAAAACAGAGACTTTGAACTGGTTTTAGTAAGCTAGAGTTCAACTGCATATATTTTTATAAGCTGACTTAAATACTTCTGGAACATGGTGGAAAAAATTAAATTAGGGAAAGAGAGAAAAAGGAGATGGAACTAATTCGGAATAGACAATGAGCAGCACTGAGTCTCAGAAATGGAAGCATGCCTAAGAAGAGGTATCTACCAGGAAATGGAGAAATCTGGGCCTAGAGAGCAGGAGCAGAAATAAAAATTTATGAGCCACCTCCCTGAGTCATCAGATGAAAATAAGACCATATGAAAAAAAGGCAGTGAGTGAGGCCAATCCTTGGACTACTTATCTTTTAGGGGCAGAAAGCAAAGTAGAGAGAAGGCAGGGTATTAAAACTTTAACATAATATGTATCACTGTATTTCAATGTTTTGGTGCAAGCACATCTGTGGTAAAGCATGTGACACTTTGGAAAGAAGCACCTAGAAGCCTGAAGTCAATGACATCACTGAACAGAAACCTGAGCAATGGTTATATATAAACTGTGACATTAATACACTCTTATAGTTTAAAACTATAAAGTGCAGTATTTTTTTTTTTTTTTTGCAGGACCGTGAAAAAGATACCTTTTATAATAAAGTAAATATTAGAGATACATAAAGTAAAAAGAATACTAGAAGGGAAAAAGAATATTATAGTAAGTGTTCACAGTGATGCAATTAGGTTACCCCCCAAACTTAAAATTAATACAGGGAAAGAATACCTTTGTATCTTGTGGTTCAGTTTCAGAACACTGCCTCTGTGCTGTTTCTATTTTGGAATCTAGGACATCTGGATTATCATCTGTAAATCAGTTTGGACAGAATCACAAAGGAATAAAAGCTAAATGAAAAATGAAATGCATGGTTCTATTTTAAGACAGTTTAAGACTTCTTTTTTATAGTCTTGTGATACAGTGAAGCCAAAAGTTATTCTAAATGTATTTACGTCATGTGATTTAAGCACTGAACACTGACTGTGGCCCTGGCAAAACCAAAAAAGTAAAAATATAAAAAATAAAATAAAAAATCCACAAATGCTTAGCTGACACCAATAAACCAGCAGGTTCTATGGAAAAGGCTTAGGGCATACAGAATTCCTAGAGATACTTTTAACTTCCTAAATAATTTACCACCTAGGAGATATAGCTTAGTGATTGAGACCATGGGCTTAGGAATTGGATTTACTTGGTGGGAGTAAAGTCACATCTCACCAAATCTTAATTTCTTTATAAAATGGTGATAATGGGGCGCCTGGGTGGCTCAGTTGGTTAAGCAACTGCCTTCGGCTCAGGTCATGATCCTGGAGTCCCGGGATCGAGTCCCGCATCGGGCTCCCTGCTCAGCAGGGAGTCTGCTTCTCCCTCTCCCGCTCCCCCCTCTTGTGCTCTCTCTCGCTCTCAAATAAATAAATAAAATCTTTAAAAAAAATAAAAATAAAATGGTGATAATGCCTTACTCACATAGTTATTATCAATGTGTATAAAATAACATGAATAGTACCTAAAATGTGAACTGAAGAATTAAAAAATAATTACATACTCCTAACCAAAAAAAGTAAAGTATTTATCCATTCTTTCTCACATATTACTTAATATTCATTACATTTGTACTTCATGTAAGGTATCAAAGTATGAGTCTCTGTACCATCTGATATGGTAGCCACTAGCTACATGTGGCTGTTGAAATTTAAATTAAAACTGAATGCAATTATAAATCCAGTCTTTCATTCACACTGACCACATTTAATTGCTCAAGAATCACACATGGCTAGTGTCTACTGTACTAGACAAAACAAATACAGAACACTTCCATCATTGTGGCAAGTTCTATTGGATAGCACTGTTATAGACCATGGAAAATCAATAGTATGAAGCACAGAAAGGCTATTACATGAACCTTTACTAAAGTGCTTCACTAGCTCTATGGGGCATCTTGTTGATGATATAAAATAAGGAGCTCAGTGGCACCTGGCTGGGTCCCAGGCACAGGTTACAGAGGGAGCTTGGGTTTGTGTGAGTTCCAGGGGTTGGGTCATCTGCAGGTAACAATGTAGTTTCTAAATCAAGTTCAGAAAAAACCCTGGAGGTGCCAAGCCAGTCTGGATACAAACTGGACTCCAGAGTTGTAAAAGTAAGCAATTACCCCTCTCAAAAATTTTCTATGATATTGGCCCAGTATTTTGGATGTAAAAATAATATGATCTTCAAAGATGTCTGAAAAAGGAATATATATATTCTAAATACCCAGTTCATCATCTGAAGAGGGATAATGCTTCTTTCTTTTTCTTTTAGGCATCTGTCTTTCTTCCTCTTCAACCTGGAATCAAGAATGACTATATATTAAAGTCAATAGAATTTGGAACCAATCTACTGAAATGACAGCACATTTTATTAGCTTTAGTCTTTGAAATAAGTTTTTTAAAAATCTAGAATAACACTTTCGGCATCTAGATTTGGATGAGACTTATTTTGTTAAGGTTGAGTCTTTTTTTTTGGATTTGAATGTAAATCCATACAAAACATTTAAATCTGTTTCTGGTTAGTCACTGTATTCCAACCATTCCAAAATATGTTTAAAAAAAAAAAATTTCTCCTTTTCCCATCTCTGAAGTCAAGCTATGTCTTACAATCAGTCCTAAATTTAGGACAGCATGTCCTAAATTAATTGGCACTGTTCGTCTCCTCTTTCAGTGGCCCAGCAAAGAGCTGAGCAAAGGCAGTAAGAAGTAACATTTACCCGTTCTGACAGTACAACGTGGACACATCCCAATAATTACCTACACAAGAGCATAAACAGATAAAAGTGATACGGAGATCCGTTTAATTTTTAACACATACAAAGAAGTAAAGCCTTTCTTTGTGCACCACCGAAAGCACTATGTACAGAACATGAAATACTTGAGTTTCTTATGAAAACCCACCTGTTTAGGATTTGCTTCAACGCTGTGATCTCTTAAGGCTTCTGTGTTGTCTTTTCTGCTCCTGAATATCTCTGATTAATAAATACAAAAAAGAAAAAAAAATGTTAAGTATTTATTCATTCCAATACTTATTTTAGGGGTCTGCATGGCAGCGGGAAGGACACTCTATGAATCACTGTGATGGGGTCCTTGGAGCAATCAGGCAAGCTCCGTGATGCCCATCTGTAGAATATAAGTAAACGGGTTCATGGAGGGATGAAGTCACTGGACTCTGCATAGAGACTTCAGGGCCATTTCCTTCCAGCTCATGTAGCAACACAGTGTGAAGACGTATCCAAGGAAAACAAGTAGGTATTATTTCATAGCTGTCAGATTAGCAAACGTTCACCAGGCTGGTAATACCAAACACAGGACAAGGTGTGAAGTTACAATTGGTACACCACCTGGGGACAATTTGGCACATTCGGTAAAGCTGAAGAGGTGCCCACCAACTCAGCAAGCCCACACCTAAGTTCCAGGCACACGACATATGCACTGGGAGACAGGTACAAGATCATGCACAGCAGCACTCTGCAACTGGGAAAAGCTGCAAAAAACCCAAATGTCCACCAACAAAAGCAAAAAGAGTAACAGTGGTATATTCACACAATGTAATACTAAACAGCAATTGAAATAAAGTAACTAGAGTTATACATACCACCATCACAAAATCTCAGAGCATAAGGCCAAAGGAAAAAATAAGGTGGAGACAGTTTCTCTAATGTGATACCCTTTTCCTAAAGCATGCAACATCGGGCTACATATTTTTTATGGAGATATATACAGCAATTACAGAATAGTGGTTCCCTTTTGAGCAGGATAAGAGATTGGGATCAGCGAGGCATATGTGATTTCAACTGTATCTGTAACATTTAAAAAAAAAAATTTGAAGTAAATACACTAAATTTTTAAAGATATGACAAAAGTAGGTGATGAGTACATGAGTGTTTATAATTATTGCTGCTTTACTTTGATTTGAAATATGGCATAATATATTATTGTAAAAAGACTCTTTCCCCACTCTTGGAATAAGGTATCAACAACATTCTGTGTTCTGTTTGAGAGGAGAATTATCCCTCTGGAGTTGGCAGCCTCCACAGGTTTCATGGAATGAGGCCTGACTCCTAGGAGAAGACCCACATAAATGTGACACAGCTAATCTACCGACTTGAGATGGCCCATCAGAAGTAAACACGAAGTGCTCAGCACGGACCTTCTCCTACAGCACAAACCTCAGGCAGCTCTACATTCTGTATTCACAATGGGTTAAGTCCAGTGTGAAGTTACTGGCAAAGTTCTAGTAGCTATTTATGGCAAGACACCACTTATAAGCTCAGGGCCTTGAACAAGGCACTGGACCTCTTCCAGCCTTGATTTCCCCAGCTAGAGAAGTAATGCTGTTAATACCTACCAAATGATATGAATTAAGTAAGAGAAAATTTGTGAAGTAATTAGCACAGGGCCTGGTGTATAGGAGGCACTCAACCAATGGGAACTACAATTAATGCCAACATTAATACTAGGAAATTCATTAACTTACCTTCCTTGTTAGGAGATCTGCTACGAATTTCTTCATTTGCTCTTGAGCCCAAATTTTTGACCTAAACATATCATAGAAAAGGTTATTTACGGATAATATCACCAAAGTCTTAAAGGCAGAAAAAATAAGAGAACTGACATAACCTGGTTGTCTGTCGGAAATGTGGAAATGGGCTGGAATACGTGCTCTTTTAAATTTCACCCAGAAGCTGAAGAGCACAGAGCATCTTCGTTTTGAGGAAGTTTCGGTTTAACAAATTATCATCCTACTATGTTTTATTCACCTTGTCTTTAAAATGGTTATGGCAAAAGTGTAAGAAGTAAAAAAAAAAAAAATTCTGAATTCTATGAATTCTCTTCCCATCCAATGATGCCTCATGATTTTTTTTCTTTACTTAAAAATGCTAAAGGATTCTATCATTCTGTCATCATCTCTCTTTGGCAAATCTCGTCAACTATACTTTTATTTTTTTAACTGAGGGGAAGTCTTAGACTATCCTACAACATTCTCAATCCTAGCTACAGAATTTCATGCACACTTGGAGAGGCAGTGATACTCTTAGACTGGGGAAAGGCAGCTGCCAGGGGCCTCAGGGAAGTGAGGTGAGGAGCAGCACTAGCTCTACATATGGAATCCTTTTGGAGAGTAAATCTAAACCAAACCAAGTGGGCTTTTCTTTTTCCTCTTACTCGGCTGACTGTGTATGAGTTTCTAACTATAAAACAGGATGTTTCAAAGGGGTGAGGATAGCCCTCTGATGTCTGGCAGCGCGCAGAGCTCCCCCGAGTTCTCTAGAGACACTGGAAATAATGTGTCTCTTCGCAATTTGCAGCCGTTTTACAAAATGTTCTCTCCTGGTAAGGTATCAGGTCCCCTGTGCATTAAGAA
Source organism: Phoca vitulina (assembly GCF_004348235.1). Lineage (NCBI taxonomy): Eukaryota > Metazoa > Chordata > Mammalia > Carnivora > Phocidae > Phoca > Phoca vitulina. The sequence continues at coordinate 5,093,555 of NW_022589706.1, forward strand.
AGACATACAATTTCTTTCAAGCACAAAAGAGATTATGACAGCCACAGCTGGGAAAGAATATGTATACGTGGCAATTACAATTTAGTATCTTCAGAAAAGCTTTCTAGAAACACAAAATGAACTTTAGTTCTTAAAATAAAATGTTTTGTCTATAGCACCAGGATAATTTCAGATTTTGTAATCCAATTATCAAACTTGTTACAATAATAAAAAATAGAAAGTTCACAGTTCTTTGAAGGATTTCATTAGTAATTCCCAGGTGAGTTTCCTAGTCTGAGGTATCTGGGCTTTCTGTTTCCTTATGTGTTTCAAGACACTGGCCTAAGGAGCCACTAGAATGCAGTGCTGCTGAATTCAGAGTGACCCCCCCCTTTTTTTTTTCTGGGGAAATCAACTAAATTTCAGTTGAATGTTGGCCTGAATATCTCAGCTGGTATGTTGCAGTCGAGTGGAGAGCACACCACAAATACCCTCCTGTCTCCTAAAGAATGCACAGACAATCCCTTTGCTAGATGCCCCCTTCCCATTCGCTCTCAAAACACCAAGCCCCACAACGAAACCCAAACCATTATGGTGACTTACATTATTAAATGATTCATTCACCAAGAAAGGGTCCCTCTGTAGTTCGGCTGTTCAAAAACAAAAATGAGAAATAAGGAAACTGAATATTGTTTCTGAACCACAGAGAAACAAATTTAGAATTTTTTAAGGTAAAGTAGGACTATGTCGCTAACTGGCCTAGCTGCCTTGTGAACTCAAATTCTGACCAATTATTGTCTACAATCTGTGCCTGCCATTATGCCAGAAAAACAACAGAAATTAATGCTGCCTGCATTTTTATAATAATGGCAGTGGTCCATTAAATCCCTGCACCTATTTAACTATGTTGGTGATCTGAGGCTTAGGAGAAAGGTAGACCTTTGCTGTAACTGTTCAGCTACAAAGTGACACTGGTTCATTTAAAAATAATGCCATCAAGTGAAAAGTTAGATTCTATTCCTTCAAACAGCAATGGTCTATTTATATTCTCTGGAAACCTGAAGTACAAGGTCTACTGTTTCCACTCAACAATGACAGAACACACATTTTTCTTTTAAACAACTTCCTTTTACGTAAGTAGATCTCTTACTGAATCGTACCTAAACACAGTGAAGTCATCTGGAATATACTGTGGGAACAAAGGACTTCAGGATCCAAAAATGTTACCTTCTTGACAATAACAAATGGGATGTTAATTATTTGTACCTTTTTTAAAAAAGGATTTTATTTATTTATTTGAGAGAGAGAAGAGCAAGAGCGAGAACATGAGCAGGGGGAGGGGCAGAGGGAGAGGCAGACTCCCCACTGAGCAAGGGCTCGATCCCAGGACCCCGGGGTCATGACCTGAGCTGAAGGCACATGCTTAACCAACTGAGCCACCCGGGCACCCAATTATTTGTACTTTAACACAGATATACAGGTTTTAACTGATACATTTAGGTTTTGGACAAATTAGTCATTGTTAAGGTTTTAACACGTCAGCATGAATGGCTTCTCAGGCCTTGGGGTGATCTTGCAAGGACTGCTTGATACTTCTGTTTATAAGGCTCTTGAGATCACATACTTTGAAGGTAACCACCCCTTCAGATGGTTTTGCCTTGGAAGGTCCCTGCCCTGACCGCCCCAGATAGTCCTGGGTGAGGATTTACACACATTACTCCTTACACACTGCCCTTCATTTTTCCTTGTCCACATAATGCACACCTACTCATCCTTCGATATTTGGCTCCAACCTAGGGGGAGTGACAAGTGTTATGAAAATTCAAAACTTACATATTCTCTGACCCTTCAATTCTCTTTTATGGAAATACTTGGGGAAACACATAACTACACACATATGAAAGTTCATTGCAGCTTTATTTATAATAGCAAATACTATAAAAACTGGAGACCACTAAAGATCTAACAAATGGGAAAATGCGTTACAGACTACTTTCAGCTGTTAAAACAAATGAAGCCAATCTGTATACACTAACACCGAGTAAAACAAAGAAATTAAAAAACACTATAGATACTATGGTTTCATTTTTGTTTAAATATAGAATTGTACTTAAGGTGGGTATCATGAGAAGTGGGAAAACGATTATGCACTTCTTTGTGTCTTACTTTCTATAATTAAAGGGGACAGAGAGATTGGTTCAGCTTAAACCCAGGCCCTCCCCCAAAGCCCTCCCCAGCAAAGCTGACCCCACCAGACATGAATGTATCTTTATTACAGAGAGCACCTTCCTCACTGGCATGTACTTCTGCAAACTGCATGAGTGCAGATAAGGACTGCATTCTCTACCTCGATTTCCCTAGTACTCACAAGTACCTCGCTTACCAATGTTTGTCAGGGGAATAATTTAAAGAGCCAAGGCCATCACATAGTAAACATATAGTTGCTCTCCTAGCACCTTCCCCAAGAGCTTAGTTGTGGTCTGGGGCACAATGTGCTTCCAGGGACACCAACTCTACTCTCAGCCCAGGAACAGAGCTCCTGATTTACTTTAAATCAACAAGCAAGTACATTCATCTGGCCACGGTAATTAGTTTAGGGTGGACAAAGGTACCTAAGTTGAATCAGAGTAAATCTTGGGATTTTGGCCAGGAATGAGAGGACAAAGATATTTCTCTAGAGGTTTACAAATGAGAAAGCAATTACCTCTGTTGGGGGCTGAGGGAAAGGGAAGAAATTGGGTCTTTGCAAGATGGGTCTTTGGGGACATCACCATGCTCTTGGATCATGCTCTGCCTGAACTCTGCAGTCTTGTGAATACTACTATGGACTGGATGTTTGAGTCCCCCCAAAATTCATATATCAAAACCCTAAGTCCCCAATGTGATAGTATTTGGAGGTGGGGCCTTTGGGACGTTTAAATATCATGAGGGTGGAACACTGCTGGGATGTGTCCTTACGGAAATAAGAAGAGAGAGATCTCTTTCTCTGCATGCATACATGCAAGAACATAACCAAAAAGAGAGCCCTTACCAAGAACTGGACCATGCTGGCGCCCTGAACTTGGACCTCCAGCCTCCAGAACCAAGGGAAATAAATATTTGGTGCTTAAGCACTCGTTCTATGGAATTCTGTTCTAAACAGCCTAAACTGCCTAAGACAGTGAGCTAATACATTTCCTATAAACATCTGTAGGGTTTTTTTGACTTGCAACTAAAATCACCCTAACTGCTCTATGCGGCTTGCATGGACATTTCAACACTGAAAAAAAAAAAAGAAGAAAAAGAAATGGCATAAATTTGGTCATATGCTCTAGAGTTCCTATTACTTTTTCCCCTACTTAATGTGCAGATCAGAAGAGATGATACAATATTGACTAGAATATAAACCAGAAATAATTATCCATTGTCACAATTCTCATTTCTAGTTCCCTAACCCAGTGGTTCTCAAAGTGTGGTCCAAAGACCCCTGTGGCTCCTGAAATCTTCCATCAAGAGCTCCACAAGGTCCAAACTATTGTTAAAATACTAAGGTGTTATTCACCTTTTAAATTCATGAGTACACATGCTATTTTCCAGAGGCCATGTGAAGTTCCCAGAATTATCTGAAAAGGCTATTAAAATCCAACCATGTTACACTACATCAAAAACTAATGATGTAATGTATGGTGATTAACATAATAAAATAAAATTAAAAAAATCCAACCATGTTAAGTGTGATGCTTAATTTTCTTCATATAGTTCAACCAAGATAACAACAGCAACATACTGAATACAGAAACAGCCACAAGTAACCAGCTGCTTTCTATTATGCTAGACTTAAAGAGATTTGCAAAAATGCAAAACCATGTCACTTTTCTTCCCACATTTTGTCATCTGGGAAAATTTGCTGTTTTTCATGAAAAAACTGTTATTTATGTTAACCTATAGTGAGTTAATTACATTGAATGAATACATATAACCTTCTCAGTTTTAGTTTCTTATTTGGTAAATGTCAACAGGTATAATCCACATAACAAAAGTTCTGTGAGATCCTCGATAATTTTTAAAAAGTGTAAAGTGGTCCTGAGTTTGGGAGCTGCGGCCTTAATCCTTCCTGACGCTGAGGCTCTCTCCTACAGAACATGAAGTATACCCCGAAGACAGCACACACAGACTGGGAAGAGCCTGTACGAGCCGGAAGCAGCGTCAGTACTCACCAGGGCCCAGTCAGAGCGCAAGGGCCAACAGGCAGAGGTTTGGGTGGGCGCATGAGCGTCAGTACGAGCCGGAAGCAGCGTCAGTACTCACCAGGGCCCAGTCAGAGCGCAAGGGCCAACAGGCAGAGGTTTGGGTGGGCGCATGGGCTGCAGGCTAGCTTTTGGAAAGGAGGTGCAACAGCACCTGGAGGGCAGGAAGGCGCATGGAGACACGTTTTGGGGGAAGAGCAAGAGTCTGCTCCAAAGCAACTTCCTTTCTGCCATATTTATTTGGAGATAAGAGATTTAAACAATTGCCTTACATAAAACTGACAACTGATGAGAAAAAGTATATGCTAAAAATGAAATAGTAAAGAATCCTCTCCAACCTATTTTAAAAGGTGAGATGCAAATTCACATAGCCTGTCAGCTATTATATTAATTTTATTTTTTTTAAGATTTATTTATTTATTTGAGAGAGAGAGAGAGAGAGAGAGCAGAGCAAGTGAGAGAGAACATGAGTCAGGGAGAGGGGCAGAGGGAGAAGGAAAAGCAGACTCCCCGCTGAGTAGGGAGCCCGATGCGGGACTCGATCCCAGGACCCTGGGATCACGACTTGAGCTGAAGGCAGACGCTTAACAGACTGCGCCATCCAGGCGCCCCTCAGCTATTGATTTTAAGCTGTAACAAAAGGTAAAACCACAGGCCAGGAAAACAATAATGTGAACCACTGCTGAAAGGAGCTTACCTACTCCACTTGGCTTTCTCCCACATGGACTTGCTGGTGCTGCTAGAATTTCACGGTTTTTCTCTTCCTCTGATGGTATGAATATCTAAAAAGTCCGAAGCACCATAAAAAACTAAGTTAACTGAGGTTTTTACAAGACCCGACTAACCTCAACTTAATTAAAACATCTAGCATCTTGTAACAACATAAAATACTTTCAAGTCTGTGTAAAATTGAAATGAATACATGCCCACTTTTAAAAACAACAAACGAACAAAATCAATCTCATATTTCATCCATCAATGTTTCTCCCGTTGCTTTAAAAGTAAAACTGCAAATCAGTGTGACACACATGGCCCTCGCTGATCATGCCCCTCCCTTGCCAGGTCTGCATTTGTGCACAGCACCCTGCATCACTGCAGTGCCCATGGTCACAACTGACCCTCCCGCTCCGTGTCCAGAACGTGCGTCTTTGCCTGCAAGACTCTTTTGTTTCTTTTTCTTCTGGTAAGCTTCTACGCTACTTGTAAAACCCCACTCCAATAGCTTCCTTGCAAGCCCTCCCGTCTGTGTACCCATTGCTCCTGCTGGTAAGTTGAGTCTCCTCTGTACTGTACATAGTCCCCATGTTTACTGCTACCTTGTCTCTCTTATACTCAGAGGGTGCCACGAGAGCAGGCTGCAAAGGGGGCGTGGAGATTCAAGTTACACTTTGGAAATGGATCATATAAGAACGGACAATGGATTAAATGTGGGGTGACAGCAAGAGACTGAGGGTGACTCCTGGTGTCTGGTTTGAGTAAACGGAACTATGATGGCACTATTTACTGAGATTATTGAGGTTCTTAGCTTTCCTGCCTCGGGGTATGACAATAACAATGTCTAAGTGTCTCAAGTACACTGGGAACAGAAGCCACGTGATGCTGAAGGACACATACACCTGCATGTGGTGAAATGGGACTCACACCATCTACAGCTCAGCGTAACTGAACTATCAGCCATACCTCAGTTTTCAAGGTGCCTTTCAGTGCCCGTCCTCCCAGAACATTTGACGGAGACTCTTCATTGCCTAATGAAATTCAGACCATTAAACCAATTCAAGAATTTGCTTACAAAACACATGCCAAATCAAAAGGTAACAGAATGTTATTATCTAGCATGCCATGACCCCTTCCTCTGATGTTTTATTTTGCTGTCAGTAGAAAACAATAAAAGGAATATGGATGAAAAATCTTGGATGAAAGGCAGGGGTCATTTACTCATTTTTGGGGAGTGAAATTGTTCCTTGCTGTTAAGACGGCTGCCCAGAAAGAATAACAAAAGATTATTTCTGGAGACATCACATTTCCAAATATTTTTCTACAGTGTTCTGTATCAAGTCTGGCCCTAAAAGAAAATGTTCTGGGGGCGCCTGGGTGGCTCAGTCGTTAAGCGTCTGCCTTCGGCTCAGGTCATGATCTCAGGGTCCTGGGATCGAGCCCCGCATCGGGCTCCCTGCTCGGCGGGAAGCCTGCTTCTCCCTCTCCCACTCCCCCTGCTTGTGTTCCCTCTCTTGCGTTCTCTCTTTCTGTCAAATAAATAAATAAAATATTATAAAAAAAAAAAAGAAAAGAAAATATTCTGGGCCACTGAGATATATTCCCAACAAAGAAAATGTTTATGAACAGACTCACTTTGCTTGCTTCACCCTGACACAGCAAAGTCTACAATCATGTTAGGAAGCTGTGAGGCAGACAAAGGAAAATGGCATTTTCTCTGGTGGAGACTCAGTCCCATCCCTGCTGCAGTCCTTTCTTTCTCTCTTCCTTGTCCCTCTGTAACTGTGGCTTCTAGTTCTTTTACCCGCCCACACAGAAGCCTCCAGAGAAAATCCTTCCTTCCTCTAAGAGGCTGCAGGCTTTTCCTTGCTAAAACCTCTTCTGTTTCTGCTCCTTCAGGGAAACAAAGGTGGGGAGGAAGGAGTAACAGACTGTAGCAATGGTTAAGTCATAAAATCCCACAGAGCATGCAATTTACCCAGGCTAAATTCAATGGAAAATTGTCAAGTTCCTTATTTCAACCCTTGGAACACTTCCTAACGACCCCTTTCTTAAGTCCCTTTAGTGAACAGGACTCAATCTACTGGCCTCAGCTTCCTGAGGCTGTATTTGATGACATCCAAGGTCTGTTCCAGTTTAAAAGTCCAGGACACTAGAATTTATACAGCCAGAGTAGAAAAGTCAACGTCCCTGACCCCTTCAAGTCTAGCCCATGACGTCCCTCTGAGTTCTCACAGCATCTAAGCACCTGCCACCAGAGTGTCACTGCCTACTTAAAACACAAGGCTGGATTCACAGCTGCTCCCCATTTTGAAGAGTTATCTTTGCATTCCCAGGGCCTAGCACAGTAGAAGCTGACACAGAGTGTCTCAGGTTGGATGGCATAGTGAATGACTGAGTCCAAAGCTTACCCCTTTGAAAGTTATCAAGTATTTCTAGCAAGATCAACACTCTGAAATCTGTCAGGAGGGAACATGTTTCTTTTCTCTTTCAAACAAATGCCAAACCAGAAACTCATTTTACCTGAACAAAAAACTCAGTTAAAAAAAAAAAGTGCTCCCCTGATGGTAAGCAGCTAGCCAGACTGAACTGACACATATCACAAGTCCATAGCACATCAGATGAGGCCGTGTTTGTTGTTGCATGATTATCCCCATTTTATACAACAGAAAACAAAAGCTCAAAGGTAATTTTTTTCTAACGGGCCCCAAGTACTATCCAAGTTACTTAAACATTCAGAACCCATTTCCTCATTTGTAAAATGAGGGTGATAAAAAAACACTCCTTTCACAGGTCTGTTGTAAGGCAGTGTTCATTTCTACTAACAAGAAACCCGAGGGTCAAAGGTCTAGCAACTTGCACATGGCTGGCTGACTTCCTGTCTGCCAGCCTCCTGCCTCCGCTCTCCTAGCATACGAGAAATGGGTCTAAGGTTTTCAGTTTTTAAACCCAAGCTTCTAAGTTCAACCTTCCCATTTGAGAAGTTATTTTATGACATTCTGGAACCAAAATCCTCTCTTGGAAGACTGTCTTAAATGTACTCTACATGCAATCATCTTTGTAAAATGCTACAATGTGCAATTAGATTCTCACCTATGTCATGCAAATTTTCTTCAGGAGGAACAGTGACCTTGAGGTCCCCTTCCTCCTGGGATGACTTCCTCATGCCATTACCATCTCCTGCTTTCTCACTGGACCCTTGAGCCAGCCGTCTGCCATCGTGATCACTCTTTAGAGTCAAGTCCTGCTCACAGTTGGGAGCAGACAGGGCTACACCGTGGGCAGCTGGAAGGACTGGCATGTGGGAAGGGCCAATTTCTGATTCCTGGCCATTAGTACATTCAGTGGTGGTGGCGTTCACGGGGCCCGCGGGCCAGGACTGCTCAGGGTAGGACGGCTCTGCTGCAGCGTCTCTGGCAGGTGGCGCGTCATCGGCTTTCTCAGCACCGGGACTTACTGCTGGCAAGCAGTGGATCCCGGGGGAGGAGTCCTCAGCCGTCGGGCCCGCCGTTTGCTCTGGTCCCGTCAGATCCTCAGGTGAGTCCGCTCCCCTCCGCACACCCCTCCCTGCCCGACAGGTGCTGTGCCCTGCGGTAGCTGCCTCCCGACTCCCCTGTCCAATCTGAACAGAGCTCAGCCACGCACTCCTCTCTGCGGCATTTACGAGGCGCAAACTGCTCTCCCTCGGTCCCTTCCCCGCCGGCGGCACCTCGCGGGGGCCGTCCTGGCCGCGCCCCTCCTCCGGAGCTCGCGCAGCACGTGGCCGGCCGCCCGCCGCAGAGGGCGCACTGACTGCCGCCCTGTGGCGCCCCTCCTCGGCGCCCGCCGCTCTGCCCCCTGCCGGCGGCCCAGGGCGCGGACAGCTGTTGGCGGCCAACAGGCTGGGCCTCGGGGCCTCGCCCTTGCTCATCCTGGCGGCCGACGGGGGCTCTTTGCCGTCCCTGTTGCTTGCAGTCTGCGGGTTCTCCTCCCGCTTGCTGAGGCCGGCGGGCGCCGGCACGCACTCGGCCGTGCTGGTGGAAATGATGGCTGCGTCGCCCAAGTCCTCCATCCTTTCCGTGCCAGGCGGCTCGTCGTCCTGTGGGACTGCACCCATCATGACTGCCTCGCGGCCTTCGGAGGTGCTGGTGGAAATCATGGCGGTGTCGCTGATCTCCTCCACTCGTGTGACCGAGGGCTGGCCGTCCTCCCGAGGGGCGGCGCTGGACACGGGGCCCTCGCAGTCTTCTCCCGAGCTGGTGGAGATGATGGCGCTCCCGTCTTTTTCTTCCAGGACAGTGGCGGGTCGCGCCTTCTCACTTCCGGCATGGGCGCCGCACACAGAAGCCTCGCACTCCTCTGCAATGCTGGTGGAGATGAGCGCGCACTCGTCTTTGTCCTCCTTGCTGGTTGAGGCGAGCGGGCTCTCTGGTGCTGTGCGTGCGCTGGGCGTGGGGCCCTCGAAGTCGTCGGTGCCCAGCAAGCCTGGGCCCTGAGCGCGGTCTTCCACGGTGGCCACTGGCTGCTGACTCTCCGCACACGTGACGGTCGTGGCGCTGGAAATGGGCACTTCGAACTCTTCCCCTAGGCTTGTGGAAATCATGGCACACTCGTCTTTCTCTTCACTCCTCACAGCAGGGCCTGGGCTCTCACCTCCTGACACTGCACTGGGCATGGGGGCCTCAAATTCCTCCATGTTTATTCTGGTGCCTTCCATATTTTCTCCGGTTCTCAGCACGCTGGAATGACCTTCGGCCACATCTGCAACTGTGCTTAACTGAGCGGTGTAGTCATGCGTGGTACTGGTGGAAATCATCAAGCCCTTGCCTGGACTCTGAACCCCAGCTAAACAAGCGTGGTTGGTAACCCTGTCACTGGCTGTCCTGGCCATAAGGCCGTCGCATTCTTCATTGTCCACTGAGGTGATGACACCTTCATCTTCTTTTCCACCAGGCGACGTGTGACCAGCTTCACATTCTGGGACTGCCCTGGACGCAAGTACCTCGTAACTGCCCCCCACCAAGCCAGTGGAAATTGTGGTATCATCAACTTTTTCTTTTCTGGTTAGCAAACTGTCACTCTGACCTGAAGCTGCACTAGTCATGGGACCCTCGCAACCTTCGGGAACTGGTACCACTTCACCCTTCCCTGAAGCCGCACTGGTCACACTGCTTTCTACAATCCCTTTTGCACTGGAGCAGATCTCCGTATGTTTCATGCCCTTCTCTGCACCACTCATGCTGTCAACATTGCTCTCGTTGGCATTGGTGATGGTGGCTCCGGCCTCAGCTCCCACGTGCCCTGCCGCAGTACCAATCTGACTGTCGCCTTCTTCGGCACTTCCACAAATCGATACCCCTTCATTCTCCTCCTCTGTCCCAGTGCAAGTGGATGCGTGCCCGATTTCATTTCCCCTTCCAGTACTGGTCACCACCCCTTCACCTTCCTCATCCTCCTCTTTTGCACCGGTGCTGGTTACAATTCCTTCGTCATCACATGGCCCAGCAGCGACTGATGGCACGTTAGTGGCTTCTTTGGCTACCGTGCTATCCATTGCACTCTCTCCATTGTCTTCTGATTCAGAACTTAGAGCAAAGCCCTCGCTGCCCTCTTCTGAACCTGTGCAGCTCGCCGGCCCCTCTCCATCTTCTTCTGTTATCCCTGTGCTGGTGACGGCACTTTCACCTTCTGCCCCGTCATTCACAGAAGCGTCTCCTTCCTGGGGGGCACTGGTTCCAGGTGGCGTGTCATTACCGACAAGGGCCACGGCTGCACCTGTAACCACGCGCTCCTCCTGTCGCTCGGCACCTGTTACTGAGCACATAACAGAGGTAGCGCTTCTCCTTTCTGCTCCGGTGCATGTCACAGTCCCCTCAGTTTCTTTTTTGGGGCCCATTCTCGTCGTATCTCTCTGGAATCCATCCACCTCTTCACTGCTTACGGAACCCTCCCTTATTTCTGTCCCAGCACTTGTCACCGCGCCATCGCTTTCAACCTCACTAATAAAGGTAACAGTTCCTTCAGCCATTTCTGAGCCTCGACGTGAAGAACCGTCACATTTTTCTTCAGAGCCGGCACTGGTGACAGCATCATCTTTCTCTTCTGTCACACCACTGTTGACATTGTCTTCAACTGTAACTTCGTGAGCAGTCACAGGGTCCACTGCCCTTTCTTCAGATTCAGCCATAGCACACTCTCCACTCTCCCCCTCCTTGGTGCTTGTGAGGAAGGGTTCACTTTCGGCAAATCCTTCTGTGACAACACCTCCACCTTCTTCAGCTGCAGCAAAAACAGTGCATTCGCTGGCTTCTGCCCCAGTGTGAAGAGGATTGTTTCTAGAGCATGCACCTGTTATGAGGCCTTCATCGGCCTCAATGCTCGTGCAGGGCACAGCCACCTCACCCTCTCCTGTTTCTGAGGAAGTGGTCGTGGCATGCCCCGCCTTTACTGTGTTTAGGGGAACACCTTCATCCTTCCCTGCAGTGCTAGTGGCAAAAGAAGTCTTTTCGGCTCTGCCAGACCCCGCTGTCCCATTGGCAGTTTTTCTGTTCCTTTGCTGTAAAACTGAAGAAGCAGCGTTACGTCCGGCGCTGGTGTCTACCTCACTACTTTCAGTCCTTCCTTCAACCACAATTGATGTGTTTTCCATTTCACCTGGGCCACTACTACATTTAAGTTCAACAGTCTCAGCACCTTTTTCTGTACTCATGCCTACCACAGGGTCAACAGTGATGCCATGCTTTTTGCCATTTTCTAGGACACCTCTCGTTGTCTGCTTTGAACTGGGCTCTGTGTTGAAGTCACTTTCTTTCCTGGCCATGTCCATCAAGCCGCCTTCTTTGTGAGCATTCCCATTTTCCGTATTCACGTCTATTAACTTGCTACCAACAGGCACATTTACTTTTCCTTGTTTAGTGTGCAGCACAGCAGGCTGGAAACCTTCTGGAATGTGTCTTCTGCCATCCATGCTTGCTTTTGCCAGTGTATCTACTGTGGAAACTGCCCCACTCTCTTTGCTGTCTCTTGTCCTAGGGACTTCTGATTCCCTAACAGTCCAACTTTGGTTAGGAACATCAGAGTGCTCCACAGGGGAGGCGCTGGCTGTGCCACCTTCTAAAACAGTCCTTTTGTCAATCAAAGGACTTACATCTGTATCACGAGATTGTTTCTGAGGCATCACAGTTACTGAACTTAAGGACGGTGAAAGATCTGAATTTAGGGAATGTTCATGACCAGCATCTCCTTGAGCAACATGTTCTTCAGTGGGTCGGGTTGTGTTTTTCAAATTCTTTTGTGCCCTATCATTTTCTGATGGGGCTCGAGACAATAGTCTAGGACTAGTTTCAGAGTCTGTGTTGGTTTCATGAGTTCCCTGTTGAATGGGTTCTTTCTCCCCAGGGTTCAGTTTGGACACAGCACTTTGGATATGCACTTTCCTGGTCAGGGTGCCTTTATGGTTAGCGTGCTTTTCAGAATTACTAACAACTCCTGTTCCACGTCCTGATTTACAGGCTGGAGCTGCTGTTTTTGAATCTACTGTGGAAGTTCTTAATTCATCCTTTAGAACCATGATAGTGGTTTTTTGTTTCATAACATTTTCAGAGTCAATGTCTTGCTGAGAACTACTATTGCTGCTGTCTTGGGTTTTAGATACTTCAAATGCATTTTCAACAGCTGGCTCAGAATCAATTTCCATTGGCTCTTGTTCAGGCATTAATGTGGTATCACTGCCCCTTTTTGGTTTCTGAACAGAGGAACTATTGGGAGTACTCAAGGAGTTTGCTGCTGATTTTTCTTCTCCTTTGGTCATTTCTTGGGATAAGCTTCCTCTTCGGTTTTCACACAACCTTCTACTTAATTTCTTTTCCATAACCGAACTACTCCCTCTGGTCTTTTCATGATTACCGTCAACTTCTTTACCATCCTTGTCATCTGATTTGTTTTCTTCCTTCTTTTTCACTTCCTTACTACCGTGCTTTAAGCTTCTGCTTTTGTGCCCATCTGATAACTTCCTCTCAGGTCTGGAGGAGCCTGACTCCTTATCAGCCTTATATTTCTCCTTTGCTAACGGTAACTTGGCTCTGTGACTAGAATCCTTCTGTGTACCATGTGCTGAGGAAGCGGCACTGTCCAGTACAGCTTCAACCCCAGTGTCCTCAAAAGGTTTGTCTTCAGCTTTAGACTTTCGCTGTCTATCTGGGTCGATCTCTTCTGTGTTCTTCTCCTTATCTGATTTTGGAGTGGCTGCCTGTTTTGTGACACTTTCTTGTAATTCCATTTCAACTACTTTTAACTGTTTGCCTTGACTTTTTGGTTTAGACTTTAACATAAGTTTCTCTTCTAGTAGGCTCTTTGTTCTTCGCTTCTCCTTGTGAACCACCTCTTCTGGTTTTGAATTACTATCTAAATTAGTTGAGTCTGTATCACACTTATCCTCTGAATAACTTTCACTTCTTCTCTGTAATGTGATTCCATGTTGCCTGGAACTCAGAGAATCTTTCTGAATTTTAGAATCACTTGATCTTCTTGATTTGTGCTCTGCCTTAGTCTTTTCGGCTGGTATGTGCCTCTCTTTTTTATTGTTTTCTTTACGAACATTCTCATCTGTTTTTATAATATATTCAGAAACTGGCTTTCCATCTTTGCCTAAAATTGATAATTTCCTTTCATTCTTATGTTTACTTTTTCGTTCAGTTTTATCATCTGAAGAAAGTTTTGTTTGCTGACTTTGCTTTTGAATATTTTCATCCACTTTTAAACCTTTCTCCGAAGAGTGAAGCTCAGTCTCATCACCTGTTTTATGCAGACAGTCACCTTTATATTTATGTTTTGTAGACAATTTGTCTTCTGACAGAGTCTTCTCTTTTTCAGGCTTCTCCTTGGAGGATTTTGCCTCTTTCTTAGGTAGGCTTTTCACATGTGGTATTTCAGAATCATCTTTTTTTAGATGCTTTTCATTTTTAAGTGTGCTTTTCTGTTTCTGGGGCTCTTCTGTGCCAATTTCTGACCGTTCCGCTTGCCTTTTCCCATCTCTTGTATCAGGCTCTTCCTGTGCCCCTTCCACCACAACAGGGGTAGATGTGCGTCTTTTATGTTCTCTTTCTATTTTGGGTTCATTTTTGTTTTCGTCAGCTGAATGCAAAGATTCTGAAAGTCTCCGGGCAGGTTTACTTAGTTCACTTTTTACATGAACATGCTTCAGATCTTTTGAAGAAGACACCTTTTCCTTTTCACAATGCTGTAAGAAAATAAAAGTTAAAATATGAGCAATACTAAAATCGATTTTTATATTCAAACTTAACATTTGGGAACATTGGATATGCTGAATGCTGTCATGTGTCACATGTTACTTAATCTCAGCCAGCAGCCTGTGGTAGGTACTGGTGACCTCATTTTATGCACCAGGAAACGGAAGCTCAGAGTGGCTTCATAACCTGATACCCACGCAACAAACTGAGGCGATTTCATTCTCAATTGAGTACTCTTCCCACTACATCACAGACATCTGTGCACAGACTAGTTATTATTCCTGAGACTTGTCCATGCATTTGGGAGGCCTTTAACTCCAAATTGTTAAAGCTCACTAATACCCAATAGCCATTAATGCCATTAATAAATATAAGCTGCATGAAATGACAGTCTGATGTTCTTTTTAGTCCCAAAGCATAGTCTCTGGTAATGAAGACAATTTAAATATTTTATACTGAAATAAAGGTTTCTTAACATTTTAATTTGGGAGCCTGAATTATTTATGGAAACCTCATGAATCCAGGCTACTTGTAGGACATTCTACTTAGGAAGTTTCAAATGCACACAATAACTCACTCTAACAGTAACCATATCACATATAAAGCATGCGTATGTTTATGTAACCAAAGGAAGACAGTGATGGACCAGTGCATCTGGCCCTTCCTCCCTGTCCCACGGTATGGCACTGAGGAGATTATTAATATTAATGAATGAATGCTGATCAAACACACTTTAGTACAGTCTCACTGACTACTACCAGTAATTACTCTTATTCAAATAATGGAATGAAGTTCTCAGAAGATCTGTGTCTCTGGGTCAGTTTATCACTGTACCTTCTTACCATTTAACATAAAGATTAATGCAATTCTACTAACTCAGGGAGTAGGGCGCAGTGAAATCTTAAAAAATACTTTAAAATTCATCAAAGAAAGAACAAGGATTTTATCAACCTAATTTTACAGTAAGTTTCAACCAATTAACGTGAATAAATATTTTAAAACATGCCATTAAAACATCAGGATCTACTCATAACTATTATCTGTAATTTGTGAATAAAGAAATCAAGATTACTTATTGGATACAAATAAATAATCTCTAAATTATTAGTTTTCCCTTGGAAATGTTAATATAGTTTGGGAAGAGGGGCGCCTGGCTGGCTCAGTTGGTAGAGCATATGACTCTTGATTTCAGGGTTGTGATTTTGAGCCCCAGGTTTGGCGTGGAAGCCCACTAAAAAAATAAAAAAGTTTGGCTTCAGAATTATAAACATGGCAGGGTAAATAAGGATTTAAACCCAGTGAAAGTAAAAGTTTATCCCAAGAAAATAATCCAAACATTCATTGAACATAATTTTTACTATCTAAATTGATCAGATCTTGGAAGTAATCTAAGTGCTCAACTCTAAGGAAATGCTTAAATGATGGTATGTCTGTTCAATATAACACTACACAATCATTAAATATAATAATTACAAGCTTACAAGGTAACATGAGTAAGAGGGAATGTTAAAATCATTTTGCAAGATTACATCCACTCTACGAAATTATGTACATTTGTGGATGAGGAATGCAAGAGAATGAAATGGATGGTCTGCTATGGCAGAGGGATTTTAGCCCCCCTCCCCTTTTTTATTTATTTAAAAAAAATATTTTATTTATTTATTTGACAGAGAGACACTGAGAGAGGGAACACAAACAGGAGGAGTGGGAGAGGGAGAAGCAGGCTTCCTGCTGAGCAGGGAGCCCGACATGGGACTCGATCCCAGGACCCTGGGATCATGACCCGAGCCAAAGGCAGATGTTTAACAACTGAGCCACCCAGGTGCCCTCTATTTTTATTTTTTTAAAGATTTTATTTATTTATTTGAGAGAGAGAAAGAGAGAGCGTGAGAGAGAGGGAGCATGAGCAGGGGGAGGGGTAGAGGGAGAAGTAGACACCCCACTGAGCAGGAAGCCCAATGTGGGGCTTGATCCTGGGACTCTGGGATCATGACCTGAGCCAAAGGCAGACGTTTAACTCACTGAGCCACCCAGGCACCACCTCCCCTTTCTTTCTTATTATCATTACTAGCAATTTTGTTATTGCCAATATAAGAAACAGGGGTGAGGAGTTGGGGGGTGAGGGAAAGGAAAGTAGAAAAAAGTAGCTGTTACCTGGATAAAAGATTACATGAATCAACTGGTCAAAATGAGGAATTCGGGCCATAATAGGATGCGGGTTCAAGATGCTGAAGATGAGGGATTTTTAATTTAACTTGGAAAAGATAAAATTGAATTTCTAAGTTTTACTACAAAGGACTGAATGGCCTGTATCTAACAAAAGATCATTTAAAATGGGTTTTATTAATTAAGACATACCTCACTTGTCTTGAGAGTTTCTTTGGAATCTTCTTCAGATTGAGGTTTCTTTTTAGAATTCTCTTCAACATTCCTAAGTGGGAAGAAAGAGTCATACATGAACTTTATTTGAATCAAATGTTTCTCAGGAAGGTTAAAAAAAAAAAAAGCTTAGTTTTCCTTTATTATAAACACTTGATCCATAAATGGAAGTCCAATGCGCTATCCATTGCGCCACGGAGCCACCTCTTGATCCATAAATGAAGGCTCGTTACATTTCAATTTAACTCCTATCATAGTCAACAGAAGCAAACATAATCCCCAGTGTGACACAGATAACTTACTCTTGGCGCTAAAGGAAAGTATACTTGAAAAAAAATTCCTAATTTGTTGCTTGAAGATGAGTATTTTATGGGTTATAATTAGATTTTGAAAGTCTTACCATCTTTTGAGTAAATAGGGTAGTAGCATTTATTCAGATCAATAGGAATGAGGTACAGTAAGAAAACTGAAAGCAGACTCCTCTCACTGAGTTCTGCAAATTATTGATTCTGCTACCTTGAAGTCTATGACAAATGTCCATAATTGCATCCTGATCATAGCTTTTGGCTCCAAGGACTTCAGAGCCACTTCAGCTTTCTAATTCTATAGAATTAAATATAATGCAATGATAAGTAAGAATTTGGTTCAGCCCTCTGGTTTATGGGGAGATACATGAGATATTGTTGAAGAGAATGCCTAGCAAGCCTGGAAAATGGATGCAGTCACTGTAAATAAGACGTTATTGAATGTCCACAGTGGAGATACTTCCTGAGTATTCTAGAGGGTCCATGAACTCTGAAATTCTAGAAACAACTGTGGGTTTATGCATGTGCGTTTTTCTGGGGATCCACCCTCCAAAAATGATTACGATACACTACTTTGAAATATAGATATCAACACAATGAATTATGCTACGGGAAGTGAAATCTGACAGTTTTCATAAACATGCAATAATGACACAAACATTCAAAGTATGGCTCTTTACTGTCCCTGTCAATGCCTCTCTTCTGAAAGCATGCCAGGGGAATGTTACAATGGGAATGCTGCCAGATAAAATACATACCTTGAATCTTTCTTTCTTTTTTTGCTTAAGGCTACTTTTTTCTCTAAAACTTTCCGTTCTTTAAGGACTTCTTTAATTCTGGGGGTTTTAGGTTCCACACTCTTTGTTGATGATTCTTCTAAATCTACACTATTTTTGCCTAGGAAAGAAACAATCAATAAACTGTATTTCAGAACAGAGTTTATAAACAGTGTTAGTACTTCTTTTTCATTAAGATTTTCTAATCACTGTAAAAATGCTAGATGACTTTAACACCCTTAAGTTGTGCTGGAATAAAAATAATATTTTAGATGGAAGAGTCTTACCTTTTTTATTTCAAATGCACATATACATATGTATTTTTGTATATTACACAGGATCAGTGCCCAGACTAAGTTCAGTTTTGTTCAGTGAAATATTCCAGATAAATGTCTGACACTTTAGTTAACATAAAGCATTGATTAATTCTACTAATATCACCAGCAAGGCTTGATTACTCACGGGTTAACAATTCATTTTCCAGTGATAATTCATTCCACAACCACTGGAAAATAAATTGCTAAAATGTGACTTGTATAAGCTGGCACCTGACAGAATGTTTAGACACAGAAATATAATTAAAAAAGTGATTCAACACATCAGATTAAAAAGGAAATCTCCCATACCTGAAAATAGATTTTTTTAATACAGCAGTTTTTTGAGATGCAATTTAGATCATTATATTTTATAATCATCTCATAAGTAATATACAAATATCTAGAAAATAATGAAGTATATAAGATATTTAAAATATTAAAGTTAACACCTCCTATACCTTGAATCTTAGCTTTCGAAGACTTTGTCTTTTCAGCTTTCTGCTTTCGTTTTTCTTCAAGTTTCTCTCTATTAATTTGCCTTCTTAAAAGCCTCTCTTCTTTTTCTTTAGCCTAAAACCACAAAATATTCACAATTATCCTGACTGACTATCAGGAAAAAGCAAAAACACCGAAAAAAAAAGTCTGCCCTTCAAATGTTCTTACAAAATAATGGGCTTTGCAAAGGTGCATATTCATTACACAATTTGAAAGCTACCAGAAGAATAAGAGACAGATGTGAAAATTTTCTATTACTCTTTCAGATTGTCATTAGTTTAAAGAATGGGAAAGGTATCATTTTGAGAAATGGTGGTTTAATAAACCAGTTAGTTTAATTATAAGGAGAGCTGTGGGGGGCACCTGGGTGGCTCAGTCAGTTAAGCATCTGACTCCTGATTTTAGCTCAGGTCATGATCTCAGGGTTGTGAGACTGAGCCCCATGTGGGGCTCTGTGCTGGGCATGGAGCCTGCTTAAGATTCTCTCTCTCTGTCTCCCTCTGCCCCACTGCTCTCTTTCTCTCTCTCAAAAAACAAAGGCAGCTGTGAAAATATGTATGAACATCAAGTATACATAGGCAGATCTCCATAATTTTTAAATTATTCTTAAAGGAGAAAGTTGTGCAGATTTAAGAGACAGCTAGTCCTACAACAAATACAACTTGCTGGTTATGCTCTCAGGACCCAGGTTTTGAATGTGGGACTTTTGCTTTCCTATTTTAAAAAAAACAAGAATCCAGTCATTGTGGGTTACTCCCACCACCCCTTTCCCGCTCAGAACTCAGTCTCAAAGTGCCAAAAATCCTAAGTATAGGCATAACTCCTGATGAAGCAAGTTTCTCAAGAGATAAGCCACTATCTATCAGCATTTCTATTTCCTTCAAATAATTTTCTGTGCTATAATATTTCCTCATTCTAAAATGTGCAATTCCATATTTTAATGTTTCTAACACTGTTAAGTCATCTTAAAACATGTACACATATGAGGTGGCAATTTTTTTCTCTAAGAAGCTGTTAATAATCCAAGGACCCATTTTGTAACTAGAAAATATGTAGACTGCACCCCCCTCTTCATATTATGTTGATGGCTGCATATCGTCTTTGTATGACTCAATCCACACTGGATTGAAACATGTCCATACTGTGAAGCATTCGTTACCAAGTTCTCACTATTGATCATAATGACACGAACACCTATGTCCCATGTTTATGTCTGTTCTGCCTCATTAAATGACAGGTTCCTGAAGGCAATACCAACATGTCAGTTTAGTGTGCTTCCCAGTACCTTGCACACACACTAGCCAAGTTTGTCAACCCAGCTGAATAGGTTAAAAGAGCAACAGATCGAGTCTGACTTACAATTGACTGGCGCCGTTGTTCTACAGTAAGCTCATCGTCAGAATCACTGTAATACTTTGAGTAAAGATATGGTTTGTGAACATAAGCGTGCCGTACACTTTTTGCTTTTCCTTCACTGGGATCACTGGTTTGAGTTTTTGTTTTGTTCTGCTTGTTCTTCTCCTCATCTGGAAGAAAGCCAATAGAAAAAGGAGTGCTTCGGTAAATGACCGATAAAATCAACACTATGCTTTATCAACATCAAGTGGCAAAAACAGTACCCATGTAGTTCAAGTGTATTTGTAGGTCCAATGGGAAATATCAGTATGTAAAAAATCAGAAATAAACATTTTTAAAGGCTGTAATCCATATCTTAATTTATTTCTTACAATTAGCTCCTCACACCCAAAGAAAGCGAAGAAAAATCAGATCTTATCGCCATTTACGATTCCTTGACAAATAGTTAATTCTCATTTGTATGTCAGTGGACTTGGTATGAATGTTCTACCACTGTAAAACTGTAAAAGTGAATAAATTTACTTGAAGCCACACTTTAAAGTGGACTTGAGATTTTTTTTTTAATTTGAGATTTTAATGATAATAAGAGTCAAGAGTCGATAACTGGCCCTACACCAAGTATACACTAAAACCCCTCTACCTTGGGGCACCTGGGTGGCTCAGTCGGTTAAGCATCTGACTTCAGCTCAGGTCATGATCTCAGGGTCCTGGGATTAATTAAGCCCCCCAGTCAGGCTCCCTGCTCGGCGTGGAGTCTGCTTCTCCCTCTCCCTTTGCCCCTCCCCCTTCTCATGCTCTCTCTCTCAAATCAATAAATAAAATCTTAAAAAAAATTAACAAAACATCTCTATCCTAGGAAGGTGGGTATGTTGCCCCATGACACAGCTAAGTAGGAAACTTGTAAACAAGGTTTTCATTTCCTGCCACTTAGTACTCTCAAAATAATCACCTTATTACTTTTTGGATCGCATACATAGAAAACCCAGTCCTGTCCAGGAAAATACTTGAAAAGCCCCATAAAAGCACCTAGAATGAGAATTTTAGTCAGCTTCAGAAAGTGGGGTGCTCACAGGATGAGTGGCATTCATCATCCTACATACAGCCTACAGAACTGACCTCATGAGGAGGTATGAAAAGCAGATGAGTACCTATGTTGCTTTTTGAAATGGTCATCCTGGGGCTACTAAGAATGCAAAATGGGAGACTGAAAAATATTTCCGTGGAATTAAAAGCATCTACTTATTCTCCTCTAGGTGTTCTATCCAAAAGCCAACAGCAAATTTACAAGATGCTACTTATAAGTAGTTGCAAATATTTGATTTTTAAAAAAAGGTCATAAGCAGAACTTAATCCTGTGATACAGAGCAGCACAAAATGTTGGTTAGAAGCCCAGACTCAGGTCTGAAACAGGCACTGGAGCTCCACAGCTGCGTGACCCTGGACAGGAGCCCTTCTCTTGGTGACTCTGTTTCCTCACTTGGACCTACTTCCCAGGACTGCTGTGAGGATTACAGTGGCTAGTACACAGAGCAGTGTGCTAACACAATGCCTGGAATACAGTATGCGTAAAGAGAAGTATGGTTTTGCCCTGTGACAAGGCGAGACTGTGGTCTAGCTCCTGGGAGGTAATCTCTAAGTCTCTGGGATGTCGCGTCTGACAGGTGTTTCTGTTTGCCTGGGGTTCTTGGGTCAAGCTAAATCATCTCACAGTATGATCTGGGTTGGAAGATCTGGGCCATGGGGTAGCCTGACCTTCGGAGGGGCTAGGGACTGAGATTAGACACTATGTGTCCATGATGGAGCCCCAACAAAAACTTTGGATATCAAGGCTTATGTGAGCTTCCCTGGTTGGCAATTAGCCATATGTATTGCCTGACATCAGTGGCAGGAAAATAATGCTCTCCATGACTCTACAGGAAAAGGCCAACTGGAAGCTCCATGTTTGGAACTTTCTTGGACTCTGGCCTATGTGCCTGTTCACTTGGCTGATTTTAATGTGTGTCCCTCAGCTGTAATAAACCATAACCACAAATTTTAAAGCTTTCAGTGAGTTCTGTGAGTCCTTCTAGAGAATTAGCAAAACTAAGGGTGGGCTTGGGGACCCCAAATTCGCAAATGGTATCAGAAGTAAGGGCAGTCTTGTGGACTGTCTCCCTCAACATCAGCCATACAAACCCAGACACACACCCACACATACAGCACCTTCATATACACGGTCTCATCCGTATCTTGTAATAAGCCTGAAGAATGGAGTTAAAAGATGGAGAACCAAGGCTTGTTGAGTAACTTACCAAGCTTGCTCAGACAGACAACCTCGGAGCTAGGACCCAGAAACAAATCTTCCAACTACAAAGTCCCATGCTCTTGCCACTATACCAGACTGTCTTTCACGATATAGCCATCTGAATATACAAACAATGCTCGACAGAAGCTTCACAGAGGCATTATTAAGTAAAATGCTTTACCATCTGATGTAATCTCTCCTTCTTCCATGCTATCAGACATTACAACTTCCTCCTCGGTGTCTTCTTCAAAAGAGGAAAGGTCACTGGTATGGACAGAG
Source organism: Phoca vitulina (assembly GCF_004348235.1). Lineage (NCBI taxonomy): Eukaryota > Metazoa > Chordata > Mammalia > Carnivora > Phocidae > Phoca > Phoca vitulina. Next base: position 5,115,892 of record NW_022589706.1, read on the forward strand.
CTAACTGTGATGTCTGTAAGCCCATCCACATCAGAATCTATCAAAGAGCAATCTTCAAGAAGGAAATAAAACACAAAGATCAATCATGTTGTTACAAGAACATATTCAGCACCCAATTCCTAAATTACATTTATAATTTTCTGCATTAAGTACATGTCAAAGATCTTCAACTGTAGAAATAAAAATCTCTCAAAAAAAAAGAAAAGAAAAAAAAGAAACAGAAATCTCTCATTTGTAACCAGCATCAAGGTAGAGCTGTTTCAAGCAAATACAAAGGCAAACTAGCATTCTGTAAAAATAACTACTAATATATGATGTAAATGACATACACAAAAGCAGATGTTAAGAAAGTATAATATTTATGAATATTTTAAAGATTAGGATATACAACTATGAATTAAGTTGCTTGGAATAACGTATGTGCATAAATTACAAGTTAAATTATAAGGTTTAGAGCTTCTGTCTTCATTTACTTTGTGAGTTGGTACATCGGCATAGAAAATATACAAATGTTTATTCTTCATTTTTTAGCAAAGGGGATATGAGTTTTCAGGCTTTTGAAACACAAGTATCAAATAAAGCTATTAAAATTTGAAGGCAAATTTCACACCCACCCCTCCCCCAACACTTTAATGTGTAAACAGTTGAAGATTTTTGCGAGTTTTTATATACCTTCTTTTGACCCTTCAATGCTTTTAGCTTTATTACTGTTCTTTTCTGAAGGGAGTTTTGAACATTCTACTTCTTTTTCCTTTGCTTGCTTTTCCTCTTTCACTTTTTGTAGGTCCTCACTCCTTTTTGAGTGATCAAATTTCTTTTCGGTCTTTTCCTTCTTTTCTTTCTTCCTTTCTCCTTTGTCATTGCTCTCTGGCTTCTTTTCACCTTTGTCTGTTGATTTGTTTTTTTGGTCACTGCTTTCCTGTTGAACATCTTTATTTAGCAGAAGTGAACTATTGCTCTCTTTTGTGTGGTTTTTAATTTCTTCAACTGGACAAGGGAGATCAGTAAATTCTTCAGACTTAGGGGCTGTCTCCTGTCCTTCCCCTGCAGAGTCAGGTGTAGATTTTTCTTTATCGGCTATGTCCTCTGAAGTTCTCTCTTTTTCAGTACTAGTGTCAATGCTTGGCTGAGAAGGGAGTTTTTTGGACGCTCTCTCACTGGTCTTGGCATTTGACGTTTCTGTCGAAGCCCTGGCCGCACTGGCTTCTTGGTTAAGAGAACTTATGGTTTCCAAGATTGACATGGCATCATTGGCTACATTACCGCCGGGTCCAGGAGCTGGGACACCTTCGAGGGAAAGATTAAGTGTTAGAAAAAATTTATGCAGGGGCGCCTTGGTGGCTCAGTCGGTCGAGTGGCTGACTCTTGATTTTGGCTCAGGTCATGATCTCAGGGTCCTGGGATTGAGCCCCGTGTGGGGCTCTGCATTCGGCGGGAAGTCTGCTTAAGGATTCTCTCCCTCTCCCTCTGCCCCTCCCTGTGCTTGTGCATGTACATGCGCTCTCTCTCTAAAATAAATAAATCTTAAGGAAAAAAAAAGAAAAAGAAAGAAAAGATGTATGCAGAAGGTAAGCCCCTCTGCTGAATTAAGCCCCTGTCATCTTTACAAGACACATATGCTGTACAGACCATTCATATTCCTTTAGACTTTTGGATACCGTACTAATACCTAGCACATTCTAAATTCTCTACTGTTCTAATACTGAATCATAGGAAAGCCACCATGCAAATCTGAGAATAGTCTAATTCTCTTTAGTTATTTTAATTATTCTCTCTATTGAAACACACACACACGCTTAATACATTAGTAAAATGTCTATTACTTTGCATTAATCTAAAAAAGAAATGCTCTATCAGTTGAGAAAAATAGGTGATATTTAAAATAAATATAATTTCACTAGAGTAGCCATGGAGAGAGATGTTTTAAGGAACTACACATCCCTAACTTGATACTCGGTTCAAGAAGCAAAGCAATGGAACTGACCAAGAGGAAAAGCAAGGCACCTTGTGTAAGGAGGGAAGAGTCTGGTTTCTCGTCCTCGGGGGCTGTGCTGCTACTAGCTTCCTCTCTGTGATTTAGGGTGGCCAGAAACTCATGCACAGCTTTCTCCACTTGAGGTCTGAATGTGTGGTTGATCTTTGGATCCACAACCTGAGAAATAATTCGGTCAATACCAGACTCCAACATTCCTGATCTGAAACACAAGATAATTTTTACAGAAAGGTAAAAAACAATTTCATATGACTTGCATTAATTACTTTTAGGTAAAACTGTATCTACCATGTATATGTTCAACCTTAATTTGCTCCAATTCACATCTCAGTATATGGAAAGAATAGGCGGTGGGAAATACACTACCCTCCGACAAAGTGGGTATACTTTGTATCACCGGTATCACTAGTGGAAATACTAAAGCAGACAAAACAAAAACCAAAACACCCTTAAAACTGGACACAATACACTATCCAGAGCCCACACTTAGAGGTGACGCCTACCTTACTCCAACCCTGGCGGGGCATATGGGAAGAAATGTTCACTAAAGCTGAGTCCTGGGTATAAAATAAACCTATGGACTCTACAACTTTTTTTTTTTAAACAGAAAAATGTAAGCCTTTTATAAGTATTAGGATCTCCAGGAAAACTGAAGAACACATACAGAGTGTAATTTTATTAAACTTACAAAAAAAGAAGGAAAAAGAAAGAAAACTTTAGAAAAACAAAAACAAGTCTTCTGGCTTTCTATTATCTTCCTGCTATAAAAACTGGCGATTTATTTATTCAACAATTATGTTACTGAGTGTCTTCTCCATAACAGGCACCGTGCTGGTCACTGGTCCACTACAAATCCCACCTGGTCTGATTCTCCTGGTCAGCAGGAGAAACAGACACGGAAAATTAAAATACCAGATGATAGGTACTACAACACACCACCTACTGTAGGGAAAGAGTGGAATGAAGAGTGATTAGATATGTTTAAGATAATTTGGGGATGCTTCACAAAGAGAAGACATTTGCACTGAGCCTTGATTTCCACAGAAGCAAAGAGGAAGAAAGAGCTTAGAGAAATATACACAAGAGACAGAGGAGCAAAGGGGGCAACAAAGTCTGAAATGTGCAGAAAATCACAAAACTGTGAGTAAAATAAGAGGACAAGGATTTATTTAAGAAATGTACCTAAAACTTGTTTCTTCCTAAAACAAAACAAAATAAACCACCTGAGGAGCCAAAGTTCCCTGGACAGTGCTGCAAGAGCAGGGTGCTGGTTCCTTCCAGCTTCTAGGCCTCCGGCTCTCTCTGCAGAATGGGGGAGGTGTTTCTCCTTTTACATTACAATGCTATTTTTGAATGCAGCTCAGTCTGGAGTAGAGGATAGATTTGATTTCCATTTCCTGAGGCACCTTGCAGCCTTGTGATACTATAATTCTTCTTATGTGGGCCATAGAGAAAAATGAGTCAACACCACACAAAGTAGGTAACCTGCTTTTTAAAGTTCTAAGTTAAAAAAAAAAAAACAAAAAACCCCGCAAATCCTGCAAACATTGTTACATCTTAGAGGTGCCTTCAAAATGTAGCAGGTGGAAAAGAAAAGGACAAGCAATCTTAAAAATGTTTTAAGGCACAATGCAAAGGCATTAGATAAAAAATAAAACCCACCCACCCTAAAATTACTGCTGCAGCCTCTTTCTCTGCCTATATCCCGGGTCCTCATCTACTTCAGTCTAGTCTCCCACCGAGGTCAGCTCTGATCTGAAAGTGGAGGACGGTCCTATGACCACACTGATCCTTGTGGGCTTACTCGAGTGTGGTGTGGTCACAGCTGCCTCACCAGAGGGAGAAGCCACAGCCCTGTATCCATCCAAAGGCAAGGCCAAAATACCAGCAGGTGGTATTTTCCTGATTAAAGCTACTTCCTCATCTTCCTTTTAAATTGTTCAGTTAAGATCATTATTTAGAGCTATCTAGCATTTTAGATTCTGTTGTTCAAATGACTGCATAAAAAGAATACTACTGAGTCAGAATATCAATGATTAAGCTCAACAATTCGAAATTGCTGATATTAGACAGTTTTTGTTCTATAAAAATGGCAATTGTAGATGGTTCAAGCTAGTGGTCAAATGAATATTTCTCAATGTCTGTATGAAAAACTATTTGAAATTGTATTTATAGGGGCAAGTCCCTCCCTACAACAGTAGTCGGGACACAACTCTTTCTTTAAGAAAGCCTGAAAACGTTATAATCAGTAACATATAACTTTACTAATGGAATTTAAATAAGAGAATATTTTATTTAAAAATAACATAGCTAGAAGAAAATTTACAAATGTCCCAAGAAGAGCAATGACTAAGTTATCCAACTTTAGAACAAGTTTCCCCTGTTCTAAAATGTCTCTAGAAGCCAGTCCCCATCCCCCATAACTGCTAGTAATCACGAGAACCCCTTACTGATGGGGTACAGCAACCCATCACCAAACAAGATTCTGTGAGAATGTCATATTGGTCCCTAAGAATTGGAAGTGCTTGATTTTACAGGGGCAAGAAAAGAATAACTGCCGACTGCTTCCATCTTTCTAGGTTGCTCGGTAATGAGGAGTACTCTGTAGAAGCAGAAGTAGGTGGTGTGCTCTTGACATTGTCAGTAGGCTTCCCCCACCCCCAATCCGCATCTTTTGATCTCTCCTGAGCTCTTTTACAGGTTCCTCAAATATCCTCTAAAATGTAGACAACAAAGCGATTGTTAAATTTCCCTCCTCTATTCTGCGGTAAGAGAGTCTGAGCCCGCAGGCTCCTGGTTTCTAGTATTACCTGGGGCTAAATGTCTTTGAGTCAGAGTGGGAAGTTCTGTCTGTGGGGCTTCCCGCATGTAGAACTATCAATGGAGTATGCACACTATTAGGCTTGCGAGGTTCCTACAGGACAAGAGGGTATGAAAAGGTGGCATGTAGAAGATGGCTTTGTTTAGTGGTTTAAAAGTCACATTTCATTCTAAAAGATGAGCTTGAACGTAAATATTTGTCAAGAGAGGAAGACTAGGCACTCTTTAAATAACTTAGTTGCCCCTTCAGTGGGAAGGGTGAAGCAGAGATATAGGGTCCAGGTCTTCTTGTCTTGGCAAATATTTATATTCAAGAACAAGATAGTATTGTAAATCTGCTTTTTTGGGAACACTTTTTTTTTTTTGGTCCCTCTAAACATTCCTGCTCTTCTCATTCTCTTTATCTTATGTTCACCCAAAAGTGGCTCTGACAGGTCCAAACACACTTTTTTTAGCCATATCATCACTAAAAAGCAGTTAAAAGTCACAGTAAAGTGCAAAAAAAAGGGGGGGGGACTGCATTAGAAGATACAAGACACAGCCTCAAATCAGAGGCAATTATTTTAATTGCAATGATCTAGAATGTCTTTTTATTTGTCAAAGAGGAATAAAAAAGCCTGATTTTTCGGGTCAAGAAAATAGTTGTGAATGAACGGTATAGGATATTCTGGCACTTACCATCTATTAATATTCTACCCTAGGGTTTTTTTTTTTTTTTAAGTCACCTTGTCATTCTCTTCCTTCAGGTAGTTCCCCAGGTCTACAGGAGAAATCAGACTGCTAAAACTTATGGGGAAATGTGAAGTGATTAGAGCCCGCTCTAAAATTACACTGCATCACATATGAAGCGGCCAACCAAACTAGATAAAACAACATCAGACTTCCATGTAACGTCCCTGCCTATCACTGAGTAGACGGACATCGTCAAGTTGGCCTAGGGGCCCTGTGCTTCTGAGACTTACTTGAGCACTTGCTGCCTAATGTTGTTTCTTAGCTGGTTCTTATTGAGGTGGGGACTCCATGTATGAGTTGCCAAGTGGTTCGCAACAAAGTTGTCAACCCGTTGCCTCAGGTTCTGATAGGCAGGCTAGAGAGGAAAAAAAAACAACAAATGTTAAAAATCTTCTATGTTATACAATATCAATATTTATAGCCTCAGGAATTTGAGTATCTTTAACAGTATCAATGTGTTTTAGATTACAGTATCAATGTGGCAACTAAGTTTCTCAGCTTATGACCACGCTGCTTCAGGGAAAACAGGCATTCAAATACTGCTTATTTTGTCTAAGACAAGATGTTTGGAGATGGGAGAACACAAAGAAGAAAGACATACCTCTTATTTGTAGACAAGGGACTAGAAAGTAAGACACAAATAAATATCAGTGTAAGGTGATTTGGAGGAAAGAGGGAGAGGAGCAGAGGAAGAAGTCTTTGTTGATAACGTGGCATTTGAGTTGGAACTTCAAGGTTCCAACTCAATCGGAAACGTGGGCCTTGCACATACAGCCCACAACAGAAGCAAAGAGCAACTGGATGAGAAAATGTGGGGTCAGGAGCATTTGGGGGCATCCAATTTGTTTGGGTAAGAGAATATAAAAAAGCAGAGATATGAGGTCAGAGACAGCTTGGGGCTGGGGGTTGGAGGGCTCTGGGTACCCGTATAAGAAGTCTGGGATTATGGGGTTGAGAACAGGAACCCACTGCACATGAGCAGAGTGATATGTGATAGTTGAGTTTTCTGATGATTAATCTTCCGACAGTGAGACAGTAAAGAGACACAAAATATACTTAGGAAACGATGCAGTAACTCCAGTGATGAAGGTCTGTAGTAGGGTGGTAGAAATGGGCTGAAAGGCATGGAACCAAGAGAAGTCACAGAGGGGCAACACTAGACCTGGGCATTAAATTTGATGTAAGGTAGCGGTTCTCAAATGGGAGCGATTTTGCCCTCCACTCCCACCCCAGGGGACATTAGATGATGTCTGGAGTCGTAGTTGGTTGTCACGACTCAGGGAGCTGCTATTGGCATTTTGTGGGTAGAGGGTAGCGATGCTGCTGAATATCCTAGAGTGCAGGGGGGAACCCAGAACAACAAAGAACTACCCAGCCTAAAATGTCAACAGTGCTGAGGCTGAGAACCCCTAAGGTAAGGGAAGCAGGAGAGAGGACACAGATTACGCCACTTCTGAAAAGGACACTGCCTAGAAGGAATGTTGGACCACCCCAGGAGGACTGCACACTCCATTCCTAAAGGCTGCCCCCCCAACTCATGTTCTTTGTGTCTTTCATGTGGCTTTTAATGTAGAGGTGTTTGGCCATCCCTGAATGACTTTCAGCAACACTGTACAGCTTCATCTTCTGCCATTTGCTGCTGCTCTCTTTACCCTTCAGAGCTCATATTCCAGAGGAGATCAATTCTCCTGCCTTTCAATCTTCTGTCCTTACCATTCCCTCTGTTTTCCATTTGGCAAACTTCTCACCTTCGGAGCTCAAGGGTGAGCTCTGTGATGTTATCCCGACACCCACAGTAGGCTCCCCTGGCCTTCCCCCATGTTCCTTCTATATATACCACCTTTCCAACAATTCTTGCATACTGTATTGGGGGGGGGCATTTATCTCTCCATTGAGTGGGAAGCCTGCTCCTTCCACTCCCTTAATCTTACCTTTCACACAGCTTATCACACTGGTTGGCAGATACGCAATTAAAAAGCAGTTGTTATATGAGATGGCTAGATAACTATCTCCAGCACAGATGATAAGGTTTCATCCCTTTGTGATGTCTGCTCATCCCTCCCAATTTCCAGACTTTTGCCGATACCTGTTTTCTATCCTACAAGAGACACTCGAGATCATTTCTCACCCTGCCCCATTCATCCAAAATCAATGTGAACTAAAACTAATTCTTTCCCCCCCGTGACTCTAAAACATAATTCTTCTCTCCAGTATCCCCAAATCTCGGAACCACCGGGCTCAAACATCACAGTGTATTTAGCCCTCTAGTTGCTCCATAGCAAGCTCCAATTTGAACGACAACAGGTAAATTCTGTCACCACATTCTCCTTCCAGTGAAAAGCCTAGTGACTCCAGTAGTATTTTGGATTCCAATGTTCCTCTCAGAAGCTCTTTCTCTTTTCTTCTTTTGCAGTGCTCTGGTCAAAAGCCTTGGGAGTCATCCTTGACTCTTTGGTTTCTCTTCCACCCCAGCTTCACACCTCTGGCAAATTCTGTCAGCATTAGCATTAAAATATACTTGGAATCTGGCCAGTCCCACCCTCTTCACTGCTACCACTCTGGTCCAAGGCACTCCTCAATCTCTTGTCTACACGTTTGTCACTGATCTCCCTGCTTCTACTCCTGACCAACTAAAGTCTATTTTTCATAGAGCAGTTAGGGTAAATCTTCCAAAATTAGGGTGATCATATAATTTATTATCTAAACCACATCAGGACTGAAGAGGACACTACTAATAATTACCTAAAGCCAACCCATCTAACATGGAAGTTGGATCATGTCCTTAGGCTCAAAACCTGCCCGCGGCTTCTCCGCTCCAGTAAAACCCCAACTCTTACAATGGCTTCCAAGGCCTGTCAGATCTGTGAAGGGAGGGCAGGAGGGCCACTCCTATCTTACCTTCTATCACTTTCCCCCCTCAACAGGTTCTGCCTCAGGCCTTCCACACTGGCTGTGGTCTCTGCTAAGAACGGTCAGCCCCATATAAGCTAGACGGCTTCTTCAGTTCCTTCAGGGACGGCTCAAGTATCATCTTACTGAAATGTTTCCCGAACAACTTATTGAAAACAAATCAGCAACCCTTTCCATCCTCACCCTGCTTTATTTCTTCCATAGAACCTATTACACATTATTTCCTGTCTGTTTCTCTCTCCTGGGATGCAAGCTCCACAACAGCAAGGACGTTTCATTCACTGCTGTATCCTGGCACCTAACACAATGCCTGGTACATAATAAATATTTGTTGGGTGAATAAATTTATATGCTCTGTCTTTGATATTCCTTTCAAATCTAAAAAGAAAACGAAAGGCAATAATCACAGTGACCAGGAGCCATTTGTAACTGAGAAAGTATCCAAAAATTGGCCTTTATTACCTGGGGAGAAAGGTGTCACATTTATTTGGTTGGTGAGCGCCCTGCCTGGGACAGAATGATGGGCCTCTCTTGATCTTCCCTCTCATTACTCTCCAGTGTGACCTCAGAGCAAAAGAGTCAGAACAGCTTTGTAACATCTCGGCTTGCTCCAGGGATCTGGTAACTAGTAATCTAAGCAGAGGAGCCTCAGCATCAGTTAGGGATGTCCAAGGTTCCAGTTCTTTGGGTAGGAGGGCTGATTTGGTCTACTATGGTCAGATCCCTCTCTTGGTTGGTTAAGGACCATCAGTGATGCCAGGACAGTTCGGAGGGTTTTATGGTCTTTGGGAGTGGCGGCAGACTTTGGTACTTCTCATCTTGCTTTAAACACACTGGGCTGGATGACAGTTTTGCTCTTGGAAAGCACCTGATAGGTATCAAATGTCTTGACTCTTAAATATGCATGTGACTGACACTCCAGTTACTGCTAACCTTATATAGTATATACTGCAGATTAGAGTTGGACACAAAGCAGGTCAGTCTTCAGGGTTCAATGATCAAAAGCATCCTACCACAAGTGGTCTCAATTATAAGGTGTTCTTACAGCTGAGACTCAACAGTTCCATTAAAGTGATGCTCCTCTGCATTAGGGGATCTTATGTCTACTCTGGCCCACTCATCACATTGGGAGGATGTTAAGCTCATACCAAAGAAAACCTTGGCTTCTGTATTTTTTTTTGAGACTTTCAAACTTAAGTCTTTTTTTTTTTTTTTAATAAGAAAAGGGAGTATAAAATGCTATAAAATAAGAAAAAATATTTTAAATTAAATTAAAATCTACATAATTGTTTATAAAGCTAAGGAAGAGGAAGAGGGAGACAGTCATGGGGGAGAGAAGCAAGATAATCAGAAACAGTAGGCACAGAGGTAGAAAGACAAAGAGAAAAAGAGAGGGGGGCAGGCATCAGGAGTGAAGAGAGAGAGAAAGGACATGAGGGGTGAGGAAAGAATTTCCACCATACCCAGGCATCCTCTTCTGCCAGGGGAGGGGTATCATTTCAGTTCTACTCTTCTCTAGTTTCAAACATTAAAACAAGGGACTTTATTCTGTGGCCGCTGAACTCCTTGAAACTATGTATTAGGTTGAGCCACAAATTGCCTATAGTTGACCATTTCTGAATTACAAAACTGTATTTTAATATGTATATGTGCATTTTTCTTGGGAGAAGGTCCTAGCTTCATTAGATTGTCAAGGCAACTGTGCTTCCTTCCTTCCCCCCAGTAAAGGTTTTCAGACTCCACTTTGAGAGGATCTGGCAGGGACATGACCGACACACAACGATAACATTTAGTGGGGAAGAAAAAGTTGAGCCTTAGCTATTGTAGCGCCTCCATCAGCATATTTAATTTTCCAATGTGCGTACACAAGGATAACACAGATCTGTAAGTTTGTGAGAACAGCAAAGTGAGATCTCTACTTGCTGGATATAAATAACCAGCTTTATTTGGGTAACATCTACCTGGACTTGTCTAATCTCCCATTGAAAAAAAAAAGGGGGAATTAGGGATTATTTTCAAAATGATGGCTGTGCATATTCCCTATAACAAAGTGAGAAAACTATACACTGCCTAGGTAGAAGAACATACCCAAGTATACTGAATTCTCTGTGGTGTAAAAACCCCAACACTGTGAACAGGTGCATTCTACTCCTGGCCTACAAGGTGGACCAGAGTCCTTATAAGAGAAGATGTCCCCAGATTGTCCAGAGGGTTTTCCCAGAGGAGACAGCAGAATTGTGTGCAGTTCTCATCAAATCCTGATGAACTTGAGTCATAAGGAAGAATCTGCGGAAGCTGCAAACACCCCTTTCTCAAAGAAATGAGGTTCCTCAAAAAAAGCTGAATGTGCTGAGAAAACCCTCACTCCATCAAAACTCCAATCTGATGGACCCAACCAGATATAAGCCCAAACCCCTAAATTTCTAATTGTTTCCTTCAAGAGTTTCCAGAATTTCAGACTGTTTTCCATCCGCCTCACTGATTGCTCTTTCCTGGTGTCCTCTGCTCATTCTTTGCAGAACCAGCTAAGCGTACCTCATCCTGCTACCAGCCCTTCCACTCTGACATTTGGTACAAAATCCTTCCCTTTCCAGCCCCGAACTCTTTCCATACAAGGAAGCACTTTGCTGACCTTTCCCCCCTTCCCATTATTCTCCAGAACTCACTCTTCTTTCCTGTCCTTTTTCCCCTTCAATACCCGCTGTCACCTCTCGTCCACCTTTCACCCTATCCCCAGCCCCTTGTCACTTCAGAGAAGTGACTTGACCTAACCTACCTTCATCAGGCAGTCATTGGTGGAAACAAGAGTCCCTATCTCCCTAAAGCACCTTTTCGCTGTCTAGGTCTGCCTCCTTACCTTTGCACCCCCCCCACACACACCCAGTGCCCAGCAAGGCACAGTGCAAATAAGTTGATTCATTATCACTTAAATTTCTTTCCAAAAGACAGAGACATGACTCTTACCGCCCAGAAACCTTCAAGAGAGGACGCAAAAATAATTTGGGATACAAAGTGAGCCGCAAAAAAAAAAAAAAATTATCCGAGATGAAAGCCCTGTTAGCGTTAGTGTTTCAAACGAGTCTCCCTGAGAACAATGACTTCATGTTGCTCACCACTATATTCCACGCGCATAAGCAGTGCCTGCACGTAGTAGGCGATTAACACTAGCCGGTTAAACGCACGAAAGGATCGGCGAATGAATGAAGGCGCCGAGCCTCGCACAGTGCCTGGTGCCTGGTGCCTGGCAGCCGCTCCAAGAGGAAGCGGCGGCACAGCGAGCCCGCAGAGAGGCGCGCTCAGGAGGACCCCAGCTGGGGAAGTCCACGCGCAGTCAGCCGACGGCCCAATGCGGAGAGTGCCCGACAAGACGGCCCTCGGGGTCTTCCCCTTCCCCCGCAGCCCCCGCGGCCCCGAACCTTGGTGTCCACGTCGGCCAGGCAGTCCCTGCGGAACTGGTCGAAG